>NC_039361.1:156765913-157414820 GCF_003573695.1 Papaver somniferum
ATGCCATTTTATGGTGAATTCAGGAATAGTTCTAGGACACATCATCTCAGAAAAAGGAATTGAAGTGGATAAAGCTAAAGTTGACCTCATTCAACATCTACCACAACCTTGCTCTGTGAAGGAGATCAGATCATTTCTAGGTCATGCTGGTTTTTACCGGCGATTCATCAAAGATTTCAGCAAAATCTCCAGACCTTTGTGCAGTCTTCTCTCCAAAGATGTTGCCTTCAATTTCGATGCTGCTTGTGTGAAGGCATGGGAGGAATTAAAAACCCTTCTCACCACCGCTCCTATAGTCCGACCACCCGATTGGAAGCTTCCGTTCGAACTTATGTGTGATGCCTCTGATTATGCTGTTGGTGCTGTTTTAGGACAGCGAGTTGATAGACTACCATATGTGATATACTATGCTAGCAAAACCCTTAATGATTCCCAACTCAATTATTCAACTACCGAGAAGGAATTGTTTGCCGTCGTTTTCGCATTAGACAAGTTTAGATCTTATCTGATAGGGTCTAAGATCATCATATACACAGACCATGCGGCTTTGAAGTATCTTCTTTCCAAGAAGGATGCTAAAGCTCGCCTTACTCGATGGATACTATTATTACAGGAATTCGATCTCGAAATCCGTGATAAGAAAGGTTGTGAGAATGTGGTTGCTGATCATTTGTCTAGATTAACTCTAGAGTCTATTGATGAATTTGAGCTGATTAGAGAATCATTCCCAGATGAACAGCTGATGTCTATCTCAGACCTTCCTTGGTTTGCTGATATTGTTAACTACCTCGCTGCAGGTAGGATGCCCTCACGTTGGTTGAGACAAGACCGCTCTAAATTCCTGGCTGAAGTTAAACATTTCCTTTGGGATGACCCATATTTGTTTAAGTACTGCCCAGACCAAATCATTAGGAGATGTGTCCCCAATACTGAACAGAAAGATGTGATATCTTTCTGTCATGACCAAGCATGTGGAGGCCATTTCAGTGCCAAGAAAACCGCTGCAAAGATCTTGCAGTGTGGATTCTATTGGCCATCATTGTTCAAGGATTGCCATGATTATTGTGTTGCTTGTGAACGCTGTCAAAAGCTAGGAAGCATTTCGAGGAGAAACATGATGCCATTGAACCCCATTTTGATTGTGGAGATTTTTGATGTTTGGGGGATAGACTTCATGGGTCCATTTCCCATGTCTGACAGCAAGTTGTACATCCTAGTCGCAGTTGATTACGTTTCTAAGTGGGTAGAAGCCATAGCAACCAGAACAAATGACCACAAGGTGGTACTTTCATTTCTAAAGGAAAACATATTTGCACGTTTTGGTACCCCTAGAGCTATCATCAGTGACGGCGGTTCACATTTTCGTAACAAGTACTTTGAGTCTTTAGTACGCAAGTATGGCATAACTCACAAGGTTGCTACTCCGTACCACCCTCAGACGAGTGGACAAGTAGAAGTTTCTAATAGGGAAATTAAGCACATTCTGGAGAAGACGGTCAACCCGTCCAGGAAAGATTGGTCATCGAGATTGAATGATGCTTTGTGGGCCTATAGAACAGCTTATAAGACACCAATTGGCATGTCCCCCTATCGTCTAGTGTATGGAAAGCCGTGCCATCTACCTGTGGAATTAGAACGTCGTGCCTACTGGGCAATCAAAGAGCTGAACTTCTCTCTGGAAGAAGCTGGAATTCAAAGGAAACTTCAACTCAACGAGTTGGAAGAATTGAGAAATGAGGCTTATGATAGTGCCAAGTTATATAAGCAGAAGATGAAGATGTTTCATGACAAGCGTATTCTACGCAAATCCTTCACTCCTGGTCAGAAAGTCTTGCTGTATGACTCCCGATTACATCTTTTTCCAGGAAATCTGCGTTCCAGATGGAAGGGTCCGTACCTAGTACGCACAGTTTTTCCTCATGGAGCTGTAGAGCTGGAGGATGTTTCCAACAAAAACGTTTTCAAAGTCAACGGGCAGAGATTAAAGCCATTCCTTGAGCCATTTCCACCCGACATTGAAACAACCAACCTGTAGGACCCAGTCTATGTGGACTAAACTGGTCCACTCTTTCCCTAAATAACCAAAAAGTTTTCCAAATGTTTCCCTAAAAACCAAAAATTTTCGTTTTCCCATCAAAACCAAATGTCTCCCAACAAAACCAAATTTTTTCCCAAAAAGTCCAATCCCATTAAAAACCAAAATTTTCTTGTAGATAATGTGTTAGTTAAATTTCCTTTTGTATATATTGTGCTCATCCATTGTGACTCCTAATATGATGGATTTTTGCCTTGAATAACGGAGTTTTAATCGAGCTTTCGCCGTACAATCGGGTATTCTCTCTCCTTTTACTCTACTCAGCATGTTCCTCTTCATATATTGTTTTATAATTCTTTCCATATTTTGAAACATTGAGGACAATGTTTAGTTTAGGTTTGGGGGTATAGAGTAGATACCACGATAATATGCTATAATTGAAAACGAACTCCTTCTTCTTTTGAAAAAATTCAAAAAAAAAAAAAAAATTAAAAAAATGAAAAATCATAAAAATGGAGCTCATTTACCTTGAAATGTTGACTCTTGTGCAAATATGTATTTTTATTAGGAGTCTTAGTCTAGATATTTAGGCACCCTGATTCTAGCACAATTCACATAGTGATAAGAAATTTGCACGCGCACGATCTACCAATACATGTATGGCCTCGATCTTCAAGGTGTTTGATAGGAAGTTACGATTGCCAATCACTTTAGAATACTGAACGAAACTTGACTAGCTTGTTCTTTGGTTGGTTGGGATAGAAGGTGGAGGTTACATTAAGAAAGACAACCATCGAATTTAACTGGGTGCATCAAAAAGGGCTACCTCTTGCAAAGTGTCATGTAATCTTTTGTTTCTTTTTGTCATGTATCAAAAGTGTTTCCTTATCCAAAAAAAAAAAAAACGATGTATATATTCAGAAAAAAAAAAAATCAGAAAAATACCAAAAAAATCAAGTATTCCATCATCTCTTGTTCCAAAAATAAAAGAGAGTAGTCAATGTAAATAAGAGTCATGTAAAGAGTTATTTTGTTGTTTTTTGTAATAAGCAAGGAGGGTGTATGCCATTGATGTACAACGCGAGTAATTGTGAAATACCTCCAACTCATTCACAATTCTCGTAAAGTCCGGACAGCTAGCTAGATTTCGACCTCAGTTCTTAGCCTGAGAAACTATCTCTTGGTGATTAGTAGTCATAACTTCAGATCTTTCTTTACACATGTGTAGATACACTTTACACTCTTATCACATGTCCTTATTTGTTATCAGTGCTAGGATTGTGCCTTCGATAGCTAGATTGACATCTCCATTTTGCTGTGAGCTTAAACTGTTTTGCACATGTCACATTTGATGGAATATGAGCTTATATTTTGACCTAGAACTTTGTAGGTACGTTCTAAGCAAACCTTCACGAGACTTCAACTCGTCCACTAGGGACACTTAGTGGTTTAAAAGGCTTAGTGCATACGCTAAATGCATTCGAGAGACCAGCGACAGTGGTATAGTTAGGATTTCCTTAGTTTTGTTTTACTTGAGGACAAGTAAAATTCAGGTTTGGGGGTATTTGATGAGTGCCAAATATTGTATATATTTATCCCTTTTTGTTGGCATTTAACTCATCTTTTGTGCATTAATTCTACATTTTATCCCATATTCTGTATTTTCATTGTTTTCAAGAATAAATATTTTTCTTGCTTAATTTTGCATTTTTAGGTAATAAATAAAGATTGGATGAGTTGCGGAGCAAAAAGAGCAGAAAAGTGGTGAAAAGCCGGGAGAAATTACGCAAGGAGGCCGCAAAGAATGGAGCGCACGTCCAAAAAGCTGGAAATGGGCTCAAGAAGAAGAAAGTTGTTCTTAAAGAAGAAGTGGGCTCAAGGTTTTCCAAGCCCAAACTCATTTCCCAAACCCATATTCTATACCCAAAAGCCTAAAACCCAAATCCATACCCGCTTGCGTCTTCAGCCGTCAGATCAGTTCTCAGAAGCATCCGACGGTCGCTCCCTTGCTGTGCATCGAAGTTTGATATCTCCGCCTTACACTACAGTACCTAACTCCATCAAGTACCGTTCGTTTCGTTGTATCTCTTCATCCGACGGTCGCTCATCGCCTGCCTCCGCATCGCCGTCAGATCCACCTACCATCTTCCCATCCATCGCTCCTTGTCGCAGATCATCGAACCTCGCTGAACCCGCCTAACACCTAAGTATCGAACACCCTATACCCCTAGCCAAACGCCCCCTAACCCAAAATCACTCGACCTCTTCTCCTCCATACCCTGTTGCAGAGAGCTGCTCTGCAACTCCATCACCTCCACCATGTCCTGCCACCACCAGAACACCACCTCTGCCACTGCCGCTTCATCACCAAACACCATAGCCACCCTACATCAAAGACATCGAAACCCATCCATCCTATTAGCCTATTTCGCTAGTTTCACAAACCCTCTCAAATTTAGGGTTTTGAAATTAGGGAAATAGAGTTATAGGCATGACAGAGATGGAAGAAGAAGCAATAGAAGCATGGGAAGAGCAGGAGGAACAAGAAGAGAGCATGGGTCGTCGACGTGGGTGAAGAATTTTAGGTAAACCCTAACCCTAGTTTTCTCGGTTTTGGGAATTAGGGTTCGTCATTCCTTTTTTGTATAAATTGAGGGCTGGGTATTACTGTTGAGGTGTTCTTGGTTAGCCGAGATACCCCCTAATTGGGTTAATTCCAATGTCAATTTTACTGTTGATGATTCTGATGATTCTGAGTGTGAACTTGCTAATTTGATTGATGATTGTGAGCATGATGTGACATGTGTAGATGATTTAGGAGATTTTGATTTGATTAATAATGATGTGCCTATCGTCCTACATAAGTCACAATCTGATGGCCTTCCACCCAACCTAGATTTGGTTTGTACCCATATTGACAAACCGACTTTTCTGAGAGTCCCCAACCTAGGTTTGGAACTGTGTGCTTCCCAAGTCCTCTTGGACTATTTTGCTTCTAAGTATAATACATCTGAGGAACCACAGTTGGAAATTGCATGTTTGCCCGTCCATAGCACAGTTCACTTTGAGTTAGATCTTGTGCATGATGAACCCCCAAAACTGCGCGATTTTGTTTTCAAAATTGTATCTTCTGTAAAATCCAGGTTTGGGGGTAGCTCATTTGGTTTCACAGCTTCACGTGCTTTTCTTTCATGTGTGAAGTTGTTGAAACCGCTACACTTTGTCTTTTGGGTTGATCCTCAACTCTTTAGATTGTTAGTGTATGGTGAATATTTTTGTAAATAATCCAGTAGATAAAATTTTAAAAACCCTTTTGTTCTTTTTGTATATATTTTGCTTATCCAATATGATCTCGGCTGAAATATGTTGGATTTTTGCCTTGAATAACGGAGTTTTAATTCTGCTTTCGCCGAAATCGGGTATTCTCTCTCCTTTTACTCTACTCAGCATGTCCCTTTCCATATGTTGCATTTTAATTCTTTCCATATTTTGAAACATTGAGGACAATGTTTAGTTTAGGTTTGGGGGTATAGAGTAGATGCCATGATAATTTGCCATAATTGAAAACAAACTCCTTCTTCTTTTTGAAAAAATTGAAAAATTCCAAAAAAATTAAAACATCAAAATTCAAAAAAAATTAAAAAAAAAATGAAAAATCATAAAAATGGAGCTCATTTACCTTGAAATGTTGACTCTTGTGCAAATATGTATTTTTATTAGGAGTCTTAGTCTAGATATTTAGGCACCCTGATTCTAGCACAATTCACATAGTGATAAGAAATTTGCACGCGCACGATCTACCAATACATGTATGGCCTCGATCTTCAAGGTGTTTGATAGGAAGTTACGATTGCCAATCACTTTAGAATACTGAACGAAACTTGACTAGCTTGTTCTTTGGTTGGTTGGGATAGAAGGTGGAGGTTACATTAAGAAAGACAACCATCGAATTTAACTGGGTGCATCAAAAAGGGCTACCTCTTGCAAAGTGTCATGTAATTTTTATTTCCTGTTGTATTTGTATCAAAAGTGTTTCCTTGTTCTAAAAAAAAAAAAAAAAAAAAAAAAAAAAAAAAAAAAAAAAAAAAAAAAAAAAAAAAAAAAAAAAAAAAAAAAAAAAAAAAAAAAAAAAAAAAAAAAAAAAAAAAAAAAAAAAAAAAAAAAAAAAAAATCAAGTATTTATCAATTCCATCATCTCTTGTTCCAAAAATAAAAAGAGAATAGTCAATGTAAATAAGAGTCATGTAAATAGTCATTTTGTTGTTTCATTGTAATAAGCAAGGAAGGGTGTATGCCATTGATGTACAACACGAGTAATTGTGAAATACCTCCAACTCATTCACAATTCTCGTAAAGTCCGGACAGCTAGCTAGATTTCGACCTCAGTTCTTAGCCTGAGAAACTATCTCTTGGTGATTAGTAGTCATAACTTCAGATCTTTCTTTACACATGTGTAGATACACTTTACACTCTTATCACATGTCTTTTTTTGTTATCAGTGCTAGGATTGTGCCTTTGATAGCTAGATTGACATCTCCATTTTGCTGTGAGCTTAAACTGTTTTGCACATGTCACATTTGATGGAATCTGAGCTTATATTTTGACCTAGAACTTTGTAGGTACGTTCTAAGCAAACCTTCACGAGACTTCAACTCGTCCACTAGGGACACTTAGTGGTTTAAAAGGCTTAGTGCATACGCTAAATGCATTCGAGAGACCAGCGACAGTGGTATAGTTAGGATTTCCTTAGTTTTGTTTTACTTGAGGACAAGTAAAATTCAGGTTTGTGGGTATTTGATGAGTGCCTAATATTGTATATATTTATCCCTTTTTGTTGGCATTTAACTCATCTTTTGTGCATTAATTCTACATTTTATCCCATATTCTGTATTTTCATTGTTTTCAAGAATAAATATGTTTATTAATTAATTTTACATTTTTAGGTAATAAATAAAGACTAGATGAGTTGCGGAGCGAAAAGAGCAAAGACATGGGAGAAAGCCAGTGGAAACTCTAGTGGAAAAGAAGTGAAGAATGTGGTATGGAAGAATCAAAGATGAAAATGGGCTTAAAAAGGAAGAAATTGTTCTTAAAGAAGAAGTGGATCAAGATTGTCTAAGCCCAAACCCATTTCTTAATCCCAAAATCCAAACCCAAACCCGTTTCTATTCTTAGCCGTCAGATTGGATCCTTTCCATCATCCAACGGTCGATCCATCAGAGTGCATCGAGCTTTGATGCCCCTGTCTAACACTATAACACCTAACTCCATCTTGGACCATCAGTTTTGATGTATTACATATCCAACGGTCGCTCCATATCCATCTTCATCTCGCCGTTGGATCATTCTATGATCTTTCCATCCAACGTATTCCCTTCACAAAACATCAAATTGGATGATCCCGTATAACACCTAAGCACCCAATACCTATACCCAAAAACCAAACAAACCCTAACCTATTTTCTATCGGGCTCCTTCTTCTTCCTCCCCTCTTCTTCACTGCAAACCCCATGACCACCACCTGCTCCGCCACCCACTCCATCTGCCACCACCACCAGCTCAATACGAGCTCTCAAATCACTCAACAACCCTAACCCACACTATTACTTCCCCTTTCACCAACTCTATGTCCTCCTAATCACTCAATTTCACGCCTCTCCCATGTCAGGAACCCTAGAGGTGAAATTGACAAATTAGGTGAAACAGAGTTGCAATTGGAGGCGTGGATAACATCAGGAGAACAATTAGAGGCGTGGGTCGAAGTCAGAAGCAATCATCAGTGATTAGGTAAAACTAATTCCATTTTTTCACCAAACCCTAATTACACTGTTTTGGGGCTTTTGGGGACTTCTCTTGTAAACTATAAATTGGGACTGTGGGTGTGATGTAAGGGAAGGACTACATCTCTCTGGACTAGCCAGTAGAGAATTAAACCAAAATATTATGCAATTCCAATTTCAGTCTTCTTATGCAGTTAACAATTGATTGTTGTGTGTATGTTATGTTTGAATTATTTTGCATGATGAATGCTTGTGTTTGTAACATGTTTTTCATGCGCTAAGTTACTGCAGCTAAGGCTCAGATGAAGCCTTTGTGCATTGTTGGATGATAAATTGCTAGGTTAGAGCCTTAATGCTTGTTTTTTCTTGTGCATTGGGAGAGATTAGTGCTCATCTGTGTGCTTGTGATTGATTGTACTGTCAAAATACAGTCAATGCTAGGAGCACATTAGTTGAGCAAGCTGATTTTCTTCCCATTCCAATTGTATGCTTAGGGTCTTAATTTCAACCTAGAACTACATTGTTTGGCTAGGACACCAAGGTGGATTCTAAGCCATTAGCTTAGCCACAATTCCTTTCTTCAGTCACTTACAATTTTCAGTCTTGCTTTGCTTCAAATTCAGTTTATATTTCTTAGCTGTGTTGCTCTCCTATTGTCTTGCAATTTGTAGTCTCTGTGCACTGAAAACAGTGCACAAAATCTCCCTCTGCCCTTGGCTTCCAAGCCTTGGTTCTTAGCTGTTTTCTTTGCTGCTTTGCTTTACCTTGCTGCTTTGGTTCTTTACTTCTGCCACTTTGTATGCCATATTACTTTGTCTTGCTCACTGTCTCCATTGTTAGCTTAGGTTTCTCTTATAGTGCTCCCACTCCCTGTGGACTTTCCCCTGCTTTCCTTCTATTGTATAAACTTGGCCTTGTATACTTGCAAGTTTCTGTGTGTTTTCCATTGGCAAACCACCACCATCTACATTAAGTCCCCTGCTTAGTGAGGAACAGTCATGTTCCTCAGTCAGCATTGAATGATGATTTTTCAGGTATATACAAGAAATAAGTAACTGAACTTAGTCATAAGATAAGATGTTACCGGATTTCGACTGAATGAGCAAACCATGGTTTGAGCGGAAATCTCTATGGCATAATAGAGCGTCATCCAGTGAACATAAAACCGTGTAGAACTGCTGGTTTGATGGTGGAACCCTGGTTGGTTTAGGATTCATGGGCCGGGCCCAAAAGGGAAATCCTTAAGGAATTAAGTTTTGGACATAAAATTAGGTATAAAAGGAATTAAATCCTTCCTTTTTTTATTATCTCTCACACTTCCACCACCTTCTTCATATCCTTAACGTCCGAGCTCAGCAGGGAGCAAAAAATTTCGCCGGAAATCCACCGCAGGCGCCGTCCGCCACCGTCCGGCCTAATTCCGGCCGGCACCGACAGGTACGTAGATTTTTTTTTTTTTTTTTTTTAGAAGTTTGCTGATTTCATGAGGTGTTCATGCTTCCATCATGTTAAAATTCTATACATGTGTATATATTGATGTGAGTTTTGTAGAAAAACCCTTGTTTTACCAAACGTATGTTCGTTCGATCGTTAGTTTTGAAAACTAATAATAACCTTGATTTAGAAGGAATTTTTTATATGTATGTGGACTTAGGTCAAGTGATAAAACTTAGTGTATGAGCTTCCATGTGAACCAAGATTTTACCTTAATATATGTGAGCTTTCACAAAATCGAAATAAACCTCGTTTTAGAAAATTACGCTTAAAAAATAAATACATGGAATTTTATGTATGTAATTTTATGTCCAGTGATAAAACTTTGTTTATGAGCTTTCATGTGAACTAGTGTTTTATCACAAGAGGTGTGAGCTTTCACAAAACTAGCAAAAACCTTCGTTTTTGATAAAACGCTAATACGAAGGAAAATAGATTTTTTTTATATACATGTAGTCGTGACATATTTTATGTGAAACATGATGACATATTTTATTCACATGGATTTGTTCTTATTAGATAAATTCTGAAAATTTATGTGAAAAAATTGCATTAATTATTGTTTTGTAAAATCAAGACATGGGTTTTGAGTAACCTTTAAACCATACAACTTATTTGTGATGAAGTCATGTCTTATCGTAAATATCATAATGTAGTTGTGCGAATGTTCTCATTATGCAAATTATGTACATGATTTTATGAGAAAATCATTTTTTGTGAATTAATGAAGTTTTGTTCGTTATTGCAGGTTTCAAGGAACGAATTGATTTTGTGTGTTAACTCTTGTATTGCAACCATTATTTTTAGTGAAATTGAAAGAGGTAAGAGTTCAAGAATTACCATTTTGTGGATAAATTCATCTGCATGTCGATAACTTAATGCTCCTGGTTTCAGAAAATGCCGGCTTCCAGCAGTCATAGTTATTCCTCTGGTTCTGACAAAGATCCCAAAGCTCCCGTATCTAAGCCAAGAGCCAAGGTAATTCACGATGAGGGAGCAAAGCCCAACGTACCCTCGAATGAGCGGAGAGTTTATTTCGCCGAACTTATGAAAAGAAAAGCCGAGGATGATGAGAAAGATGCTCGTCAGCACACAAATGATCGAATCCGGCGTAACATGCAGAGAGCTGAGGGAAAAAGCCAATTCTTGGACGGGGTACCCTCTGATTCTGATGCTTCTGCTTCTGAAGAAGAAACCACCTGGGGTCCGTCTGATCGATGGGCCGAAGAATCCGAAAGTTCCATGGATATTGCAGCTGAAGCGGAAGAAGATTCAGACTCAGATGATGATTTTTATGTTCATCCAGACATCATCAATAGTCATGACTGCGATTCCGAAGAAGAGGATTATGACAAGGATAGTGACGAAAACTCCGAAAAAGACAGTAATGACGAATCCGATAACTCAGATGGATCTGACGAGTATCTTTATTTTCGATTTCTTTCTTCTTTTTTTAGTAGTAGATGTCTTCATTCGAACAACCTTATTTAAGTACTTAGGTCTTCCTTTTGAACGAGATATTTTAGTAATGCCAGTTCTTGATTGAATTAAGCAAACCAGGCTATTCTTCATGCCGAACTCATTGTGATCTCCCTTAACTCTTGTGGTTATTCATCTTATGAAGATATCAAAACATAAGTTGCGTAATACATGGGGCCGCGTGACTTGCCAACCACAATTAATCTTGGTCAGTCCCCAGTGCACTACTTTACTTCCGCATCTCCAGTTTGACCTTGTTCAAGAATTAGGGCTTCAGTAAATCTCGCAACTGAACCGGAGATAAGTGTCTGCCATATCTCGTATATATCTTCGTAGATTTAGGGTTTATCCCTTGCGCCAGTATTTCCACCATTCCTAAGTTGGTTTTGTCACAGAAGAAATTTCGATCATCATACCTTTCATATCGTGTCTGATGATAATAATTCTTCCCAAAACGGACCTCAGTCGAAACATGGAGTAGAAGCGTCCATCTTGGTAAGTTGTACATCTCTTTTATCTCGTTCAGTTGAGGTTACTGATCGTAGAAGGTGATTCGTTGCAGGATAACAAGAAGAATATTTCTTCCCACAATTCAAGGCCCAGGCGGACTTCTAGAACTCCTGCCCGGTATAGATCGGCTTCTGCTGAGACTGGATCATCTGTAAGCAATCTTATAATCCTTGAAATTTTACCCTGTCTAATTCAGGCAAAATTAAACACTTCTCATTTATCACACGCAGATGTTCGTGTCGTTGTTGATGCTAGAAGGAGAAGGTGCGGAAAGTCCGTGACTGTAATCGAGGTTGAAGACAGTAGCAATCGGGCATGTGAAGATCTTGTAGAATTCGTGGTGACAGAAGACAGTGTTCACGCCTGTGAATGCCTGACAGCTGGACTCTTATTCGAAGCACCATTGGTTAACACTTTCCCGTACAATGAGATGGTTGGTGGATTTGTCATTCCCAAGTGCCATGCACCTCTGTATACCAAGATCTGGAAAAGGTATGGGTATATTGCTACTACGGAAGTGTGGAAAGGTTTCCTACCCACTCTCTTGACCACAGTTGCAGGGCTGCTACCGGTCATTGAAGAAATGAACCAAATGTACCTGCGAGATGTCAAGAACCAGGAACTGCACAAGTGGGATGAGATGATTTCCAATTGTGAGATATTGCGATTCAATGTGAGCTGGCTTTGCCGTCATCTTGAGATAATTAAGATCCATAAGGCGGCGGAGGCTGCTGATGCGATTTCCATTACCACTGCTTTACTGGAGGAGGAAAAGATACTTGCTTTGGAGTCAGCGAAGGTTGAGAAGGCGGTTGAGGATTTGAAAGCAAAGACTAGGATCATCCAGAAGAAACTCGACAGGATTTTCTATCACTAGTGGAAAATAGAAATAAAACTACTGTCAGGACAAGAAGTTATATCGCTAAAAACGACTGTGTCCATCTGTTGTAATTTTGAAGTGGTTTTCCTCAAAACGACTGTGTCTGGCAAAGGTTGAATTCTTTAAAAGAACGACTTTTCTCGACAGTGGACCAACAAGTACTAATAGACACAATAGTTTTTATTGATGATATTTTATAAAAAAAAAATAATAATATTGATTCAGCTGAATCAACTGAATCAAAAACTAAAAGCTGAATCACAATTAAATTAATATTGACTTCAAAACTGAATTTCACAAAATTAAATTTATAATGGCTATAAGGTCAATTTGTACTGTCAACAACTCAATTTGTACTAAGTTGGACTTAACCTATATTCATATTGCAAGCTTAAGATAATGAATTGGCTCGAATCAGGAGCAAGGTTCTACCATCAGTTCATCATTGAGAATCCTCCTCTGACAACCAAAATGCTCAAACCCAGCTTAAAACTTCGCAGCTATTCACCATGACTCTTTTTAGCTTGTATTGCAGCAAGCTTTGGTTTCTGTACCAATTCTATTGTTCTTTCTGTTGTAGCTCCACAACTCAGTTTAGTTGAAGCAAATTTTCAGAACCTACACATTTTCAGCTTAATATTTATGAACAACATACACAATTTTCAGAGTTTAAAGGATTTAAGGTTAATGTTCGTAGATACATGTTTATGAGCTAATCCAAGATATATGCTTAGGAACTAAACATGAGGCACTCTTTTTTTAGTAATTCCTTGTGGGTCTTGATGCTAAAACTACCAGTGAACACGACAACTTTAGTATCAGGCGAGGTAGTGTTGAACCGCTCAAACTCGTGCCAGATCTAAGGTTTAGATATAAACATCAACAGAAAATGATAAAAATCTTCATTACTAGAAGAAAAAAAAAGGGTTTGTGATATGAAAGTTTAGCATGAATGCAAACCTGGTAAGACAACTCTGGCATGTGAACACAAAAGTAGAACAACAACTTGCCTAGCCACATGCTCAATTTGCAGCAGTGTCAAGAAGCCAGAGATAAAAATTTTCCCCATCCCAGATCTTACTTGACAGATAACATCCATAACCAAAAATAGTTTGAGCAATGCATTCATGTTGAACTGTTGACGGCTTGGCCCATATGTCTTCCTATGTTTGTAAATCATGTCATAACTTGTTTAGAAATTTTTCAACAAACTTATCTTATTAAAAGTATGAACTTAAAGAACCATGTTCACCCACCTTCGTGTAGAGATTGTCCAAATTAATGGCTCCCTTCGCTCAAGAGTCTTTGCTTATAAAAAAAAAGAGTGCAACGGATAACATTCTGCTTCCAATCTGCAGAAGAAAAGCAATTTCAATATTAACAGTATCCTCTACCACAGCAATATAACTAACAACAAATATTTTACAGCAGTTAATCTGCTGTCCAGCTTTGCTCAATGAATTCGCATACTTTTCTGTTGTAGTCCCGCTTGTTATCACTAAACATTCTTGCAGCTTCAGAATTAGCAGGAGAATTTGGGTTCGGGTCATATTAATTAGAATATATCACAACAATGAGTATCAAATTTCAGCATCATAAAAATTTGCTAAAACTGGAATAAAATTACAAGCTACACACTGCTAACCAGAACGTTTATGTTATATGTTAAAGTTATTCTCTGAGAAAGATATGACCAGGAAGAAAGAAAAAAACATCAAATTACCTGGATAAAAGTTAGAATAGAAGCTACATCATAAATACCTAGGACTCCACGGGTTCTATAAGATATCCAAGCAAATACTTACATCCG
The DNA here is from genome assembly GCF_003573695.1 of Papaver somniferum. Taxonomy (NCBI): domain Eukaryota; kingdom Viridiplantae; phylum Streptophyta; class Magnoliopsida; order Ranunculales; family Papaveraceae; genus Papaver; species Papaver somniferum. Next base: position 156,779,902 of record NC_039361.1, read on the forward strand.
CATAGTCTGGCACAACCGGACAAATGAATACGTTAGGAATGTGACAAAGTAACCCAACAGTTAGCAACAAATCCAAATTGACTTGTCATGCAAGTCTGTAACCAGACTAAATCCATTTTCGACCAATTAAGAGAAAAAAGTAGATAAATTTTCACAGTTCAATGGAACATCCGCGAAACAAACCGAACTATTGGGGGCTTATTTGGATAATCCTCCGAAAACTGCAGAGACAACTTAAAGGTACCTAAAGGATTTAAAACAATAATATAATTTTACTGTTATAACTAGAAGCACTGCAAAACAGATGGCAGATAAACTAACTCCCCAATGAAACATTTCTATATAAAAAGTAAGCAGTTCAATTTCAAAAGGTTTTGGATGGAGATCAGTCATAACAGTCAAAAGATGATATAAATAAGTATACCAGGGATATGTAAGTAAAATAATGGATGAACGATCTGCAAGACAAACTAGTACTCCATATTCTTGATATGGAATTTAGCAACAAACTCACCTCCATCCCAAGGAGTATCATATGGGCTGCAAATAAAACCAATTGAAGTTGTAAGAGTGATTTTTTCAAAACTCTGGCCAAATAGAATCAACGGAGACAAAAGTCCACAAGCAAAAGAGAAGGTGGTTCCATCCTTTCCTTACGAAAATATAACAACATCCCATAGCCTTATGTTATTGTCTTGTGGCGCACCGCTGATGCTTGCTGTAGGATCCTGTTGCAATCTCTTGAAATCCCACATCAACCTCTTCCTTGAAGGGGTCGACATCCTCACAGCCTAAGAATAACCAAATAAGAAGCCAATAATATCAAATTTTCCGACACCAACAACCTGATTGCAAATTCAGCCTGACTTTTTCCATGTATCAAAATTATGTGAACCTAAAGAAAAAAGCTTCTCATGCAGAGCTCTTGGATATCTCGAACTCATAAGATGACAATCCCATCAAGTTTATGTCCTTTCGATAAATATTGAGATCTCATCATTGCGCATTGCTTACGATAGATAATGATAAAACAATCACCAGAGGTGAATTGTAGGGTACAACTTTTGAAACACCAACACACAACAGAAATGACAATCTATGTTATCATAATGAATTCACGGCAACTGTCATTTTCATCAGCTGATCTTAATCGCTGAGTTCTATTATATGTTGCTCAGGTAACCGCTCAGATCAACATTGTGCTGGTCAGCACCACGTTGACATCACATCAAGTATATTTACTTTCGTTAATATTGACCTCTCATCATTGCAACACAGCCACCAAACATACTGTTAACAAATATTCACTCAGGGTACTTTTATCATCATTTTGAAGAAAAATAACAAATACTGTTATAACAAATATAACAGTATCCTCTGCCGTATTGTAACATATCACTACATCTCTCTGCAGAGAAAAACTTTTTACAAGCTAAAGGAATAGCTGCGAATTTTTGCACGTTATCATGGACCCTGATGAAAACATACAACCCGAGACATGTTTAAGACGAATCCCTAATATTAGACGCCCAAAAGTAAAGCTAACAAACTGAAATATGATGGAGAAGGCTTTACTTACCCATGGGAATGATCAAAAGCATGAATCGGAATGACCCATTAATGCCAATGCATACTTTTCCATATCGATGTCCTGTATAAACAATCCCATTAAACAAATTTTTTCAAAACTGTAACAAAAAATGTATCAAAATCACATTTAATTTCTATTTATATTAGCATCGAGACTCACAGAGGACGATCATCCTCATCACGAGATTTTTCTATTCAACTTCCAACCAATCAGAAAACATACGAAAAATGGTGAATATGCCAACCACGAAACAGTAGGAGAGCGGTGAACTAAAGATTGCTATAACTGATGCAACTCAAAAACCCCATTTTTAAAAAAATTGTAACAACATATACTTCCAACACAAGAACCCTAATCTAGTAACAAAGAAAACCCCATATTTATCCAATAGAAAAGGCATCATATTTATTAAATCAGCTGGAGTAATGATCTTACAAAGAAAACCACAGATTAAACCTAGCTTGATTAAACAAGAGCATGTTGTTAACCTTATCCTTTTGCTTTCCTTTGCTCCAATTATGTACAAATCACAAGACAAAACAACTCATTATAAAGTAAAGAACTTAAATTCAACATAAAAAAAGAACCAAATATAGATTTAATCATGAACTGATCTTCTTCTTTTGTTCACCACCACCAGATTTAGCTGGATTTGAAGATGTGGTGGAGCTTTCTACTTCTTTGATGGCTGAATGAAAAGAGAATAACACAATCAATAAAAGAAAACTAAGAAAACAAACATATAAATAAACAAAAATAAGCAAATGTACAAACTGGCAATGAATCAAAAAAGAGAATTGATATGAAATCAAAGCTTTTAAGTTTACAAACTTCAAAAATAATTTCTTCTGAAATTTCAATTAAACTTGGATAAGTTAATCGATTGAACTAAAACGATAAAGAGAGATGATATTTATCTTTTGATTAAGTTGCTAAAGATGAATCTTTGATTTTAGTTGTTGTTGATCTTCATCGCCTCTTTTTCACCGATTCAGGACAAACTTTCAAGAGATGATGTTCTTATAATAGAGGAAAAGAGGAGGCAAACCCTAATAAGATTCAGTAGATTCAAAAACAGGTTGATACAGAAAAGATTAAGAGAATCAAAGTGTGTGTTGAGAGAGAGAAGTGAAGGAATAGGGTGCAGACGATAGGGATAAGGTTTGGTTTATTTTCCTCTTTCCGTAGAAAATTCTAACCCTCTCAGTGGTTCTTCAAGCTAGGAGTTTTTACAAAAATGCCCTTATAGAAAACTACTGTGAATGGAACAAGTTTAACTTTTTCGAATTTTTTCCCGATAAAACAATTGTGAGTCACGACACTATGCTTAACTACAAACCAATAACAGTGGTTTTACTAAAGCCCAGGAAGTGGTTTAAAACCCATTTTCCACTAGTGTATAGGGATTATCCATTGCTGGATGGTTTGCTCTGAGTGAATGTTCAGGAGACTTGTAATGTAAGTTTCTGACAAGGTAGGTTAATCTGATAGCATGAGGAGTTTGTTCAATTGATGAATATTTGATGAATGAATGAGCATCTTGAATGCTCTCTGAAGGAAATAAATTACATTTGAGATGTATTTGAAATAAAGGTTAATCAACTGCTGTTGATCAAGCGTAATAGGCTTTGAGCCATTTGCCGTTGATAATATTTCCTTCCTTTCCTCCAGTGAGTGCTAAAATTTTGTAGTATCCACTAGACACCGCTTTGCCTTCACATTTTGGAGAGAATTTGGGAGCAGACATGTCTTGTTGAATGTGCTTTGCTGTCTTTAATACCAAATCTCCTACTTGAAAATTTCGGGGTTTTACCATTTTTTTGTAAGCTCTGGATACCCTCTGTTTATAAGCTTCCACGTATTTTTCCACTTTAGCTCTCCTTGATTCAAGCATGTCTAGTTCTTCAACTCTTGACTTGGACACTTCAACTTCATCCCATTATATTCCGCTAGCTGCTGCAATCCTTGCTGAAGGAATTTTTATCTCGGTCGGGAGTATAGCATCAGCCCCATAGACGAGCGAATACGGTGACGTCCCAATTGAACTCCTGTGCAGTTCTGTAAGCCCACAAAGCCATGGGAATTTTCTCATGCCATGATCGTGGATTTTCATGAATTGTTCGACTAATAATCCGAATCAAAGTTTTGTTGGTACTTTCCGCTTGGCCGTTTCCTTGGGGGTAATATGGTGTGGAGAAGATCTGTTTAATCCCGTACTCCTTGAGTAATTTCTCGACATCTTGATTAGCGAAAGGAGTCCCATTATATGTGATGATATGCTTAGGTATGCCGAATCTACATATGATATGCTCCTTGATGAAGGCTGCAATAGTTACCCATGTGGTTCCTCTGAGCGGGATTGCTTCGACCCACTTAGTGAAATACTCAGTAGCTGTGATGATGTATTCATGCTGCTTTGAGGATACTGGATTGATCTTCCCGATGATATCAAGTCCCCAGCTATAGAAAGGCCATGGACTATCCACAGAGTGTAATGAAAGACAAGGGGTATGAATGAGATTACCGTGAACCTGGCATTTATGGCACTTCTGAACGTATGCGGCTGCGTTATCTTCCATAGTCGGCCAATAGTATTTCTCGTGGATTTGGAGAAACAACTTCTTTTTCCCCTGATGTTCTCCTTCATGAGTTTCTTTCAGGACTGTCGAGATTTCATCTTCGGCTAGGCATCTCAACAAGTCTCCTCCAAAGCTTTTGCGGTATAAAATTCTGTCGAGGAAAACAAACCTCTTAGCTTTTTGTATGAGTTTGATTACATCTTTCGTTTCTGGTGGCGATTTGTTGTCTCGAAGATATTCGATATAAGGCTGCCTCCATTCCGTGATGTGAAGGAGTGTTAGCACCTCCAAATGATGAGGAGGTGTCTGACAATTAGGACAAGCTCCCTGCAAAGTCCTTGATTGTGCTTCCATGGAATGCCAATAGTACCCGAGTCTCTAGAGTCTTCTATAAAGTATTATCACCAGCGTTTGTCCGCACACTTTTTGATGCACACTTTCGAGTTTTTCTTTCGCTTCTTCATCACCCAGGCATCGTGATAGAGAAGCATCTGGGTTACAATGGTATAAGGCTCCATGAAGCAAGAATAAGTTCTTCAGTTCTTTAAGGCTGATCGTCCCTTTTGTAATGGAGCTGCTCAGTTCGTGAATGATAGGTGCTCTCCAGTCATTTGCTTAAGCTCTTTCAGTTTGATTAAGCAATGTGGATGACACAACTCGTCTTTGCACTATGATGGATTTCTCTGATCCTTCGAATTGCAACTTGGAGGCAAGAGTTGCTAAGCAATCAACATGCCTATTGTTGGTCCGACCAGTATGGGTGATGGTCGCGTCGGCGAAATGAGTCAGGAGTCGCTGTGCTTCAACCCTGAATGGAGCAAGTGTTATCTCTTTGAGAGAGTACACCCCATTCATTTGGTTGACTAGTAATTTTGAATCTCCTCTGATCTCCAGATGCATTGAACCTGCTTGTTTAGCTAAGGATAATCCTAGCAAGAAGACCTCATATTCTTCTGAATTATTTGTGCAGTGGAAATCCAACTTGAATGAGTGTGAAAATACCTCTCCTGATGGTGAGACCAAGACTACGCCCACTCCTCCAGTATCATTATTAGGAGTGGCGGATCCATCAAAGTACAACAACCATGTTTCTTCTTTAACGACTGAGATTCCTAGAAGTTCTCCTGGTACATCATCTGGTAATGTCGCAGAATCTTCTCCTGGGAATGCTGCCAGTAAATATGCTACTGCTTGACCTTTGATCGCTTTGGGGGAAACACATACTATGCCGAATTCGGACATCTAAAGCAGCCACTTTCCAGGTATTCCTATCAGAGCGGACTTTGAGAGTAAAAACTTTATGGGATCAGCTTTGGATACAAGCACAACTCTGTTGGATAGTAAATAATGCCTGAATCTTTGCATTGTATGAGCTAACGCCAGGCACACTCTTTCAGCTTTCGGGTATCTGAGTTGAGAATCCTTCATGGTTCGGATGAAATAGTAAATTGGGTGCTCGACACCTTCTTCGTCTTCTTGAGCCAGTAATGCTCCAATAGCAACATCACTGGAGGCTGTGTATAGTATCAACGGTCGACCCTGCACTGGAGACCTCATGATGCAGGTGATAAAAGTATATGTTGTATTTTCTGAAATGCTTCCTGCTGAACATCCGTCCACGTGAAACTTGCTCCCTTCTTCAGCAAAGGGGTGAACGATGCAATAAGTTGAACTAATCCAGGTATGAAGCGTCTGATGTAATTCACCTTACCCATGAAGCTCTGTAGTTCCTTCACAGTGCGTGGATCAGACATGGTGGAGATGGATTTCGCTTTTTCCGGATCGACTTTGATCCCTTCGACGGTGACCAAGAATCCCAGAAACTTTCCAGAAGAAGCTCCAAAAGCGCATTTTAGAGGATTCATCTTTAACTTGTATTCTCTGCATCTTTCAAAGACTTGTCTCAAAACTTCTAGGTGGGATATTCGAGCTTTCGGTTTCACCACGACATCGTCGACATAATCTTCTACTTGCTTGTGCATCATATCATGAAATATTATTGTCATGGCTCGTTGGTATGTGGCACCAACATTTTTCAACCCAAAGGGAATCACAGTGTAATAAAAATTCCCAATGGGAGTGAGAAACGCGGTCTTGGCGGCATCATGTTCGAACATTTTGATTTGGTTGTACCCACTATAACCATCCATGAATGAGAACATATCGTGGCCGCTGGTCGCATCAACGAGCATATCAATGTTGGGTAAAGGAAAGTCATCCTTCGGACAACATTTGTTTAGGTTTCTGAAATCTACACAGCATATGATTTGACCATTTTTCTTCTTAACTGGGACAACATTAGCCATCCATGTTGGGTGTTGAATAGGCTTGATGAAACCTGCTACCAGTAATTTTTGAATTTCGGCCTTGATTTGTTCCTCAACTTCATGCCTGAACTGCCTGCGTGGTTGCTTGACAGCCTTGGATCCAGGAATGATATGTAAACGGTGAGTGACTAATTTGTCATCCAGACCAGGCATTGCTTCATACGTCCAAGCAAATATATCCAGGTACTCCTTCAGCAACTCTACCAGGATTGTACGTTCTTCCGCTGATAGCGCAGAACTGATTAAGATTGGTCTCGGATCTTCCACTGTGCCGATGTTAACCGTCTCGAGATCATCCGTGGTAGAATTCGTGCCATCTTGCAACTGGTGTGGAGCTTCCTGAACTTCATCCTCAGGTGGCCGTTCATTCTGACAAGATTCACCAGCGCGGGGAGACTCTTAATCAGTCTCCCCTATTAGTTGCTAATCTTTGCATCGCCGGTAAATGACCCTTCATTTCGCGTCATGAGTGGTCATAAAATTGGATCTTGGGATCGTACTTTCATATTTTCGGCGTTTGAATCGTGCAGCAGGTGACTTGACTGGTTCTGCTCCTGAAGATGGTGATGACGCCGCAGATGTCTCAATGGCCTTCCAAATTGGAAGTGGAGTAGTGTAGATTTTCTTAGGAGGTTCAGGGGCGCTTCTCTGAGACTCGATGAATTCCGCATCGTAGGACAGAGCATACGGAGATGATGAAGCAGCTATACGGACGATCTTATTATTGAGTAACGCCTTCATGCATTGATGGTAGGTTGACGGAACCACCTTGTTGTCATGGAGCCAAGGTCGCCCGAGTATCATGTGGTAGTCAGGTTCCTGTTCGATCACGTGGAATTTCACCTTTGATTGAATTGGTCCCACCGTCAAATCTATGTACGCGTATCCATATGTGTGGCTTCGGCTTCCTTCAAACCCTGTCATTAGGATGGGATGGCGAATGATTTTACCTCGCGGGAATCTGGCCATTCTAAGAGTTTTCATAGTGACAATGTTGGTAGAAGCACCGGTGTCGATGAGAGCTCTTCTGAATTTGGTGCCTTTGATGAAGCCAGTCACGTACAACGCGCGATTGTGCCCTTCGTCTGGGATGCGATCTTCCTCTCCAAAAATGATGTTGTCGATTGAATGTTCGGATATCAGGGATACTTCTTCAACTGCTGGTGTTGGTAAAGTTATTTGTACGTCAGATGATATCTGATTGAGTGCGGCAAACGTATCCGTATGCTGTTCCCGTAAAAAGTGTAGAGGTTCACACAAATTTTCAATCAATTGTGCAACCTCTTGATCCACCGGCTTTTCATAAGTAGTGAAACTGTTGATTTGAGGGTCAGGCGTTGAACCAGTCCCCAGTGTTGGGACTTCCGAAGCAAAAACGCCGCCTAAATCAGATGTCAGCTTGATGAGAAACTCGAGTATGTGATCTATCGTGTTCTTCATCAGATCCATGTTCCTGGTGTGGACTTCCAGAATTTGAGATAGCTCTGCCAAAGTCGGGGTTCCTCCGCCTTGCGTGTCGTCAGGTGTAACATGAGGAATCCTTCCGTTTGAAAGATTCTAGATTGAGTCTGGATCAGTTGAATTAATCCCGAGACCAACCATCTTGTGAAAATGAGATCGCAACCAAGAGAATGACCTCCCACTGTGGTCGCCAATCTGTAGGTGGTGAAAAACGATTTGCTGGTTTTTACGGAATTGAAGAGTCGTCCGTGTGGAGACTCCGTGAACTGAGCGAAATGTTGAACCTCACACAGATGCACTGCAAGAAGGGAGTGCTTTAAGTTCTAGAGATCAATCTGTAAGACCCCGGCCTAAACCAAGAACAATGGCCGTTCCAGAGTCAATTCGGTCACAAGAGAGGATGGGTTGATCTGTAGGAGGGAAGCTGAGAAATGCGTGAGATGAATGGTGATCTGAGATTATAGGTGTGATGTGAATTCAACGTAAGAATGCTCTGAATGATTGAATTTTTCCCGATTGAGAGTGATTTCTGTGAGTTCGTGTAGACGAAAGATTGTCTGTATGAACTTTGATAAGAAATTGCTCGTTTAGGCGATTGTTCGAGTGTTTTAAAATCCCTCCTTTCAATCAGGATTCAGAGACATTTATAATGCCGGAGCTAAAAACACCATGATCCCATGAAGTGTGACAGTTGCTGGAATCAGAGAGTGGGAAGTGGGAAATCGTGTTTAAAACCAATTACTCATCGTGGGTGAACACACGTGCCATAGTCCGCCAGACCAAAACCTTAGTTAATATTCCCCCATGTGACACGATTGAAATCTCGTGATTGTGGAGTCAGTTGCTGACTTTATGAGACGATGAGTCCATGTAGTGCTGAGTTGAACACGATTAGAAAATGTTCTGAAACTCGTGAATTTAATATGTCTGCTGAGACGAGGTATCAATATCGTGCAAATTGCGTTGCTGAACTGTTGAATATTGATAGTTGAACCAATATGCTTTTGATCTGAGAAAATATTGCTAGTCTGAGCGAATATTGCCAATTTGAGTGAATGTTGCCGATTCGAGCGAATATTGCTAGTTCGAGAAAATATTGCTCGTTTGATGAATTATTGGTAGCAGGACCAAATAAAATATTAATTTAAATTACTGACTGCTGGGTCGAGCAAAATAAATGAGAATGTCGATCATGGAATCAACATAAAATTATCAGTGTTTGAAGCTGCTCAGAATCACGAATCTGCAAAGCTCTGGATTCAAAACCCTAATTTTACCGGAATGATAATTTATTGCAAATCAACACGGGACCAGATACATGGGTTGAAGGGTTCACCATATAACGCCCAGATCCTCAAATGAGCAAAAATACCAAAGTCTCTTGAGGACCAGTTGGTGAAATCATGATTAAATGCTGGTTTAACCATTTATTAAAATAATGCTCGTGTGAGCGACAAATAATAAAACCCGGTGTAGAAAATATGAGGGGCCGACCAAGAGGTCATGAGACCGTCTCCTGGTGGCCGTGGGACCAATAGATGGTCGTTTGAGCAAACTTCCAATTGTTTGGAAAGAGTTTGAACCTAATATGAGCAGCTAAGCAAATTAGGTTAAAATCATTAAAGCACGCGGGACCAATTTTTTGCAAGCGTCAGGGTCACCCTTGGTCGATCAAGGGGATGTGCCCGTATCACCATGATGTCCGCGCTTCAGTCCTGAGAATTTTGATATTTTCTGGTGCACGTTTGAGCAACATTTAGAGAAAATATGTAAAATCCATCGTTTTGCTGAAAATGGCAAAATACATGAGATGATGGAAATAAAACAAGGAATTACAAGGTGTGGGACCGGCCACGGCTAGGGAATGTCCGGCTGACACGCGGTCCCACATGCTTTTCCCAGTTTTATGTGATTTTATGTATTTTTCTCTGATTTAAGGGAGATTCCATGAAACTGGAGAGTTTGGCGAAATTAGGGAACTTCTATGAGATGAGAGACATAAATTAAAATATAAAATAGGGAATGGGAGTGTGGGACCGGCAATGGTAGTGGCATGGCCGGCCAATGGGCGCAGGTCCCAATGCACTCTTCCCAATTTTATGTAATTTTGATGATTTTAGATAACTTTCATAAAATCAAAAGGATTTGTTGAAAACCAAGATATTTTGTTGAAATCAGGGAGTTTTCATGAAATCAGGAAACAAAACACCAAATAATAATATAATAATGGCATGTGGGACCGGCTAGGGCATGGCCGGCCGGCTAGGGCCCGGTCCCACAAGTTTTCCTAATTTTATGGTTGTTTTTTTTTTATAAAATCATGTGATTTTAGATAAAAGTACATGAAATTAGGTAATTTTATGGAAAATTCATGAAATCAAGGCAATTTTCATAATTTGAGAAGGAATCAAGTAATGGGCGTGTGGGACCGGCTAGGGCATGGCCGACCGGCTAGGGCCCGATCCCACAAGTTTTCCTAATTTTTGATATTTTGATAAAATCATGTGATTTTAGATAAAAGTACATGAAATTAGGTAATTTTATGGAAAACTCATGAAATCAAGGGAATTTTCATAATTTGAGAAGAAATAAAATAATGGGCGTGAGGTGTGGGACCGTCCACGGCCCAGGCATGGCCGGCTTGTGCTTGGTCCCGCGACACCTTTCACTAATTTTATTGTTTTTTGATAAAATCATGTGATTTTTGATAAAAGTACATGAAATTAGGTAATTTTATGGAAAATTCATGAAATCAAGGGAATTTTCATAATTTGAGAAGGAATAAAATAATGGACGTGAGGTGTGGGACCGGCCACGTCCCAGGCTGGTGCTCGGTCCCGCGACACCTTTCCCTAATTTTATTGTTTTTTGATAAAATCATGTGATTTTAGATAAAAGTACATGAAATTAGGTAATTTTATGGAAAATTCATGAAATCAAGGGAATTTTCATAATTTAAGAAGGAATAAAATAATCAGCGTGAGGTGTGGGACCATCCACGGCCCAGGCATGGCCGGTTGGTGCTCAGTCCCGCGGCACCTTTCCCTAATTTTATCGTTTTTTGATAAAATCATGTGATTTTAGATAAAAGTATATGAAATTAGGTAATTTTATGGAAAATTCATGAAATCAAGGGAATTTTCATAATTTGAGAAGGAATAAAATAATGGGCGTGAGGTGTCGGACCGGCCACGGCCCAGGCATGGCCGGCTGGTGCTCGGTCCCGCGACACCTTTCCCTAATTTTATTGGTTTTTGATAAAATCATGTGATTTTAGATAAAACTACATGAAATTAGGTAATTTTATGGAAAATTCATGAAATCAAGGAAATTTTCATAATTTGAGAAAGAATAAAATAATGGGACGTGAGGTATGGGACGGGCCACGTCCCAGGCATGGCCGGCGGTCCCGCGACACCTTTCTCTAATTTTATTGATATTTTGATAAAATCATGTGATTTTAGATAAAAGTACATGAAATTAGGTTATTTTCATGATTTTAGGGAAAATTATGATAAAATATGAAATTGGACGCGGGACTGGTCACGACATGACCGGCCGGTTGATGAGCCCAGTCCCCTGGCGCCCCTGCTAATATTTTATTATTTTTTTTTCCTACTTTGCATAGGTTCCTTGTTCATTCGTATTTTTGAAATGCTCGTTCGTGCATTCAAAAATGCTGGTCTGTGCATTATCTGCTAATTACACTTGCACCATTTTTGTCAGGGTTTATTCGATGCTCAGATGCCTGTTTCGTTGAATATTTATTACTAACCTGTGGAATTATGCTGGGAAGAACCACAGATTGACGTAACGAAATATAACGAGGAATCGTAGAATATTGCTGGATATTCAGGCGATTAACTGAAGACCCGTAGAATGTTGCTGGATATTCAGACGATGGCTCGTAGAATATTGTTGGATATTCAAACGATTAATTGATGACTCGTAGAATATTGTTGGATATTCAGACGACGGCTCGTAGAATATTGCTGGATATTCAGACGATTAATTGATGACTCGTATAATATTGCTGGATATTCAGACGATGGCTCGTAGAATATTGCTGGATATTCAGACGATTTAAGATAATTAATTGTTGGATCTATACTAGAAGTGCTTCCTGCCTAGGAGCATTAATTATCTGAGGGTTGAGCAATATGAACTTGCTTGAGTGTCATATTCCTATTGCATAGTCGGGGAAAACCTGGTTACATCCCAAAGACGTTGTCGCTCTACACTAGCAGACATGCTGTCTAGGATCCGCCCAATCTTTCGATTCTATACAGTATGAGATGTGTCGTGGCCTCAGTTGGGAGACTACACATCTTCATCTTCCCTGAGAGACTTTCTCCATCAGAGGTGGCATGAGCTTTCATGCATAGAGACATGAGTCTCGATACTCATCCGATTGCCAGATCCGGAGTAATTACTGAAATTGCTCAGTATTCATGAGATGTGTCGTGGCCTCAGGTGAGAGACTACACATCTTCATCTTCCCTGAGAGACTTTCTCCATCAGAGGTGGCATGAGATTTCATGCATAGAGACATGAGTCTCGATACTCATCTGATTGCCAGATCCGGAGTAATTACTGAAATTGCTCAGTATTCATGAGATGTGCCGTGGCCTCAGCCGGGAGACTACACATTTGCACGTACTCTGAGAGACAGCCTTCTCAGTCAGAGATTTATAACATGAGCTTTCATGATTTAATGAGAGACATGAGTCTCAATACTCATTCGGTTACCGAATGTGGAGTATAGTTTTACAATTCTACCCTTTGTCAAAAATCCACCATCTACAAATATATTCTCCCTATATGATATATGTTAGATCATAGCTCGGTTGAACTCACCAAGCATTGATATGTCAAGTTTGGTTGTCATACTTTAGTATCAAAAATCAACTAGAGTCGTTTGATTAAATACTAGAGTCAAATTCATTTAGGTTAGACTAGAAAGTTTATGAATGTTGAGACATACAATATTACTCCGAAGACCTGAAGAATGCGAAGAAGTCAAGAACTAAAACGATGACATCATTCTTTCACTTGAGGCTAGTATTACTGAATTGAACTTGTTTCATTCCTAACGTATCTTTCAAGTCGTGCATATTGATAACATAACTGCGAAGCTGTATATATTGTACATATTGTATAATACTCTAGTGATATATGTGACATGATCATAATATTATGATCGTAGTATTAGGGAATTATACTACGAAGGACAACGCTTATATTTTGAACTTCGTAGATATGACATCGACATAATCTTGTATATATTGTTATGATCATGTGAATGGGTTATGGTGAATATTTCATCCCAAGAAACAATGTTTTACATTTGTTTAAAGGAAGTACATTAATGAACCTTTTCCGTGAATCGAAAGGGAAATCAGTAGGCTTATTGGTCTGTCTATTTATTTCAAATCTTTGGATGACCAATATGTGTGAGATGGTAGAAACGATCTTAAATTAGGTTATGCAAATCCATGTAAATAAGAAATAAGGATTTGCAATGAAAAGATGTCAACATACTTTGAACACGACAAGTAACTCTTATCATTTACTGTCCAAAGATATTCCTTAGTACTCAAGGTGATCATGTGCCGAAATAAATTAAGAATATTTTAATTAAGATTTTTGATTTTATATACATCAATTACCAGCAATTAATGTGTAGCTCTAGAAGATAAAAATAAGTGATGTGCATTTACTAGTTGGATATTTTCTATTGAGATATTTCAGAAATATTAGACAATCATTTATTGGAATTATGAAAACAGAATTTTTCTATTCATTGCATATCTTGAGAATATTTTCGGTTTTGGAAATTGTTTGGTGTCCAAACATCCTTGGCCTATAAATACCTAATTTTGCATTTCTAACAGACTATCCCAAGAGCCAGACAAACTCCAATTCTTGTTGTTTCTGGTGGAGCCGTCTATTCAGAGAGGAAAGTATAAGTATTCTAATTAGGTGAAATCTCTTACGACTGCTCGTTTAAAGACTTACGTGGGATCAAGAAGCTCTACGAGTACCGTTGTTGGAAAATTAGATATTATAATGTTTTTAGTTTTCAATTGATTTGATTGACTAACGGTTGTTTAAACTTTGATTGCACCTAGTTTGTTTATGCTTGAGAATCTTCTCTTATGATATAAGATTCACTCAAACTAGATCAGAGTATCGACAGGATCTTTAGAACTGTTTGTAGATCTAAAGACATCTTGTGATAATCCATTGTTAAAAAACTCCATTATGTGCGTGATTGATCACAAGAGATTCAAGTGGTATTGTGCAGGTTATTAAAGATTAAAGAAGACGAAGAAGATTTCCTATTAATTTTCGTATCTTGTAAATTGTGTGAATGATCCTCTGGGATTCAACTAGAGTCAGATTTAAGAATTCGATTGATTAGCTGCGGAGATCGGCATTCTCTATATATCTCTTTTGAGATTTATTTTGATTGAGTGTGAATCTAAACCTTACTACTTTGATAGTTATTGGATAGATTGTCCTAACCAGACAAAGGAGTTTATTAGATTAAATGGAAGAGCCTTTCTCAACAAATCATCTAAATCTTTAGCAAGATTAATTAGAGTGGTTACCAAACAAATTCTTCATTTGTTGTTTGGAATAAGATCCGAAGGACTTGCTATTCACGAGCGTGACTCTAGAAGTCGAAGGCGCAGGGATACTGAGGGAACTAAGTAGCTCCGGGAGTCTGCTTGGTCTCAACTATACGAAGTTGGTATTAGATTTTGTATATCGGCTTAATTCTAAGAGTATTCAAAACTGGACTAGGTTCCGGGATTTTTCTGCATTTGTGGTTTCCTCGTTAACAAAATCTTCTTGTGTCTTTTACTTTGATTTCCGCATATAATTGTTTATTATAATAAAGTAAAATACACATATACGTTAACTCCGCATTACTTGATAGTGATCCTACAGAGTTTGGTTAAGTCTGAAGCTATTTTCAAGTAACACACTTTGTTGTAGTATTCTCTCGATCTAGTATCCATAGTCAATCACACAAGTTATATTATTTTTATATTATATCAATATCGTATCCATAGACAATCACACGAAGTGTGAACCGAATTGTCGTATTTTCTCCACTCTGTCAATAGACGATCACATTCGGTAGAGGACTTATAGGTTGAAACAAACATATTGTGGTGCATTTCGGTTAAGATATCAAACTAGAATCTTCAAAAAAAAATGAATATATTATTTCTTATATATTTTTAGTCATATTTGTATTAAGATATCAAACTAGAATCTCCAAGAAAAAGGAATATATTTGGGTTAAGATACCAAACTAGTTTGTGGTATACTTGAGTTAAGATTCAAGTTTGATATATTTGGCTAAAATACTCCAAATATATCAAACTAAAATATATCAAACTAACACGTGTTTGACACTCCCTTTTTTATGCCACCATATAGAGGTGGCCGGACCGGCCAGGCCCGCCTCTGATCGACCTAAACTGGGCCTGTGGCCTGGCCGGGGTCGGCCTATCGGTAAAGATGGACAGGCTTGGCCTGGCCTGGATTCTATCAAGTGAGCCCAGACTAAACCAGAGCCAGGCCTGTTAAACTCATTACCTCGTAGTCGTATTAATGATCAAACCACTTGGGCAACTATTTACTTATGTCCAGTTTGTCAATTGACATCTTATATCAAAAGTTGACATGTTGTAATGTCGAATATTCCCTCATTTAAAGGTTAATACATCCAGAAAATCCAATTTTATTAGGACAATTAATAGAAAATAAATAAAAGGATACAACTAAATAATGGAATATTTACAAGTATAGAAAGAAAATTTTAAATGAACGAATATTAATTACTAATACCAAGAAAATAAAAACATTTATAAGCTAACAAAAATCAAGTAACTAAACAAGGAAATTAAACAACTAATCTTTAACAAATTAAGCAACTAATAAGGAAACTCGAAATCAATTGCTAGTATATCGGAGAGTTCATAGGAACCTTAAAAAAATTTAGATAAAGAAATAATAGATTTGTGTCGTATATAGAATGTTCGTAAGTGTTAAAATTAGATTGATATATATATAGAAACTAAATTATGAATAACTGTGCGATAGTTAAAGCCGTCATTTAATTTCAAGCGAATTTTTAAGAAACAAAATTTGATTTCACAATTATTGAGAAAATATAATGGGAAAGATAATTAAGAGTTTCTAACGGGATAATTACTATTAATTACCTTAATTTGAATTTCGGATTAGAATTGATAACGAGTTAATTAGTTAGGTGCCTCCCTTGTTTTTCCAATTGACCTTACATTAATTAAGAAAAAGTAACGGTAATAAGATCATAGATTCTTAATTACTCATAATTTCCTTCAAAAAAAATCTTAATTATAATGGAATAAAATCTCGTAATAATTATCAGTTGATTAGATTAATAAATGGTTGTCAAAACAAAAAAATTGGTAATTATGATACAAATAATTTTGAATGTGTCCATAAACATATAAAGACGCCTGGATAAGTTGGTTTAAGGTGCTTCTCAATTTCTTTTCAAGAGAAGATCAGGTGATCGACCGCCATTTGGATGTTTTTTATCAACTAAAACTAATAGGCAGGCTTAGCAGGCCTAGCCTGACAGGCTCGTACTGGGCCGTGCTTTAACAGGCCAGGCCGCATGGCAGGCTAAAAGGCCTATATTTAAGCCCGACTCGGGCCACAAGCCGATCAGGGCCAGTTTTATTGTGGACCGGACCATGCTTTGGCCTGTTTAAACTGGCCGGGCCAGTCTAGATCCAGGCTGGCCTGGCCTCTTTGATACCTCTACCACCATAGGGTAATCTCGTGTACTGCATCATTAAGTAGAGATCTTTGGGTTAAGATATGTGAAGTACTTAATATGACTACATCATTAAATTAATTTTTTTTCTTGTAATAAAATAATTTAATACAAAGTACTTACCATATGTGAAGTACTGTGGACATGTGTTCATTAAAAATAGTAAATCTTAAATATTTTTGTAAGATTTTCAAATTTAGTTGGATAATTAAATATTCGTGACATTTAATGATGATTTAATGGAAACAGGAAAACTAATCAAACACTTCCAAAACTGCTAGAAAATCATATCACATTATTGACATGTGGTCATTGTAACGGTACTGTTATCTTTTTAATCCCCAAACTTTATGCATAGAAAAATATGGTAACTACACATTCAATAATGTGATGTCATTTATTTTAGTAGTTTTGGAAGTGTTTGATTAGTTTTTCTATTTCCACTGAATCATCATTAAGTATCACGAATATTCAATTCTCTAATTAAATTTGAAAATCTTACAAAAGGTTCAAGATTTACTACTTCTTGTGAACACATATCCTGAATCTATAATACAAAACAGAATGAGTTTTTGAGCTTGGACGGTCAGATAACATTTTGAGAGACAAACGTTGCATCCAACCATCCCAATTTCATCCCAACGAAAGACATCCGACGGTCTTCGTTTCTGTAACCCCTCTCATTATGAATCAAATTAATTAATCTTTAATTATACATAAACTCTTAACTCAAGATATTCAAAGAAACATTAAATGAAATCATAATATATCATACATGCATTAATTGGATTTAGTGGTGGCATGATGAATCTAATGGGAAATGAGATTTATTTGTCTATGTCTATTCATAACTCATAAGTGAGATATGCATACACACTATTACTTAAATGGTTTTGGGTTCGTTTTTGGATAATGTATATGAATAATTTTACAATGTATTTATAGACATTATTTTCGCTTAAAACAAAATAGAAAACTTTCTTCCAAAGGAACACGATTTAAAGTCCGTAAAAAAAAAATTATACCAGTCAGATATCATATTAAAGCAGTGCCTTTGCGGCACGAGCTATCTCTAGATATTTATTAGAACTCTCTGTTAACCTCATGGTGTATTGTTACGTTACGGTACGGATTATTTTTAATACTTCACATATGATAAGTACTTTTGATGACATTGTTTATCACATGACAATGAATAAACTAATGATGCATAGCACGATATGCCTACTCAGAGGGAGAGCTAGCTCTAGCCCCCCAAAAATCTCATTTATCATTACCCTTAATTTTCTCCTATATTTAGTATTTATCTTACCAAATTTAAGTGTTTAGTCCCCCAAATTTCGATGAATTTTTTTATCCCCGACAATATAGTTTTCTGGCTCCGTTAGTGTGCCCACATAATGTCCTGTACTAGCTGGTTATATACTACATCAATTACTTTTGTATTAAGTACTTCGTATGGATGAAATTCCGAGAATAAGAAATTGTACCTTGGGTAAAGTTGGAGTTGTTCCTGTTCTCCCGTCCACTTCCTCGTAGAAGATAGCTTTAGGATACATTTTCTCTCTTGTCAATGGGAATTTTATGGCGGGGATGCGCCATTGCTTACTAAAATTCTAGTAACTTTAAAACGAGAGTAAGAGGTTTCAGTCTCTCGGAATCCCACCCATCAAAAACTTTGTATCGTTAATCACATTAATACATAAAAATATAATCTTTATTAATATGACTACATCAATTAACTTTTTCCCCTTTTCACAACATGATTTGTTTTCATTTTTTTCTCTAATTTTTTTTGCTAAAAAAAATATTTTTATTAACTGCATTTAACCAAAACAAAACCCATTACGAAGTTCTTTAAAGAAGCTAACTTTGTCATTTGAAGATAGGTTTACAATAAAAATTAAAGAAATTGAATTAACTCTAACTATTTTAGTTGAGATAATTTTTTATTAAAAGAAAATAATTTATTATATTAGATATTATTTAGTATTATTGCTATAATTAGATCAAAGATACTCCCATTAAGGTGATATTTGAAATACTTAGCCATCGACATTCGCGGACACTAATATGTGCAGAGGCATTGATTTTGACAAGTAACGTGGATAAATGTTGCATCCTCGAGTAAGGTGCAAGCATGTTGATGATGCCTTTGGAAAGCTTCATTCGATAGTATCGTTTCTCTTGGTAAAGGACAAGCATAATGATGTTGCAGCATGATGCATCCCTAAGTAAGCTCAAAAGTGTGGGATGAAGCTTCGGCACATTCAATGAAGCATATTGGAGCATGCATCATGTGAAAAATGCAGATGTTACAATAATGACATTAGTCAGGGGATACACCCGTTTGGGCCATACTAGTTGTACACATATAGATATTGAGGAAGCACTGTATTAGGGGTTAGATTATTCTTTCTCAACCACGCTATACCGAAATTATAGTACGAAAGAGCGCAACAACTTAATTTTTTAAGAGTATTAAGAATTGGACTAGGTCATGAGGTTTTTCTGCAAGCACAATTTTCCTCGTTAGCAAAATCTTATGTTATGTGCTATTTACTTTACCCATTCAATATACAATTTATCTTCATGATTAAAGTAAAATCACCAGTTGCACTTTGGCGATTTAATTTGTAATTTGTTTATC
Source organism: Papaver somniferum (assembly GCF_003573695.1). Classification (NCBI taxonomy): domain Eukaryota; kingdom Viridiplantae; phylum Streptophyta; class Magnoliopsida; order Ranunculales; family Papaveraceae; genus Papaver; species Papaver somniferum. The sequence continues at coordinate 156,799,355 of NC_039361.1, forward strand.
TTGAACAAATACTATATCGAAGTTGTGTCCAATAGGTTAAATGATAGATGGTATACCCGGTACCTTCGTCTTTTAAACGTCAAATTAACATAATAAAATATAATATATTAGTATGACTACATCAGTTATTTTTCTTTTCTTTTTTCACAACATAGTATTTTTTAATATTTTTCTTAAATTATTTTTATGTTAAAAAATTATAATTTATTAACTACTTTTAACTAGAGCAAAGCCCATTGCCAAGTGATGTAAAGAAGCCAACTCTGTCATTTGAAAATAGGTTTACAGTAGAAAATGACGAAATTGACTAAACTTTGTCATTTATTATTTTGATATAACTAGAATTAGATAGAAGATATACACAATGCGGTGATATGCTAGATTCTCCGTTATCGCCATTCATGAACTCGGATATGTGCAAAGGTACTTCTCTTGGCTAGTACCCGCGAAAAAGCTGCAAAATCCTTCGCGAAGGTAACATCTACAGTATTCATGGTTGCATAATCATTTCAATCGACATGGATCCTATGATTGTATAAGTTTTACCTTTCACCTTGGGTATCATATATCCAATTGAAGCAATGAAAAAGAGAATAAGGATGAAGTAAAAGATTGTGGACAATTTAGTCATTGCTCCTTAAACTAAATAAACAATCACAGTGTTGTTGTACATTGAAATTTTCCAGAATTTCAACTTATTTTTATCATAGAAGACAATATATATATATATATATATATATATAGGTTGAAGATTCTTCTACTGAGATTTGTATTTTTAATTTTAAAGATCTTTCAAACATGTATTAGCGTTAAAAGATCGGGGTATATCAACTTTACGACGGATTTGGTATTTATTTCAGATATTTATTAATTGCGATATTCGCCAAATAAGATTTTATTACTTTACGGATACATTGACTTTACTAAGTAAAATCCAGTTGCCCCACAAATTATTAATTTCTTATTATAATATGTTGAGAAAAGAGTTATTCAATGCGTATATTGTTTAACCACATCCCTCATAATATAAAAGTATACTAATTTTTTTCTTTCTCTTTGTAATTATAAGCTAGACAAAGATATAACAAGTAACTGTGGGGTGTTTTATGATTAAAACCCATAAAACTTGCAAGTTGGCGAATTTTGAAGGGAAAAAAAGATTGAAAATTGATGAGTTTTAAATTATTTTTTATTAGTAGATTATATATAAAAAATAAGAACGCATCTCTGCATGAATACCACTTGAATTTGTTTCATCCTTTTCTCTAAAATAAACTAAGATTTGGATATGGTGTAGTTAAATTGGCAATGCATTGAACTGAAAATAAATAATCGGGCGATAAAAAATCTGGTATATCATTCATGGTCAAAATATCAGTGTATTTTTATAGGTTTTTATTTTTACCGTGTCATGATTTCAATGACCTCACTAAAACTCGATACTTTAGTTGGGATATGAATCTCATATCATTTGTATGTAAGTACCCCAAATTTTTTTTGCACATATAAGAATTTTTTTTAAAAAAATAATTAACCAACACTCTTTCAGGTAGACCTTCTATCATTTTGAAAGGGATTGACTCTAAAATAGTCTATCCCATAGCCCTTGCTCTAATACTTACAAATCCTAAAAAATTAAATTTCTACGGGATAAGGGAAATATATCTTTTCAAGTGTTTTCATTCTTTTCTAAGGGTTATAAATAATAGTGAATAATAATTTTTGTTGGAATGAATATCGTAACTTCAAATATAGTGACGAGCTGAAGACGCATTGAAGACAAACGAATACATCATCCTTCATATTGAGTTTAATAGATATTAACTTTGACTTGTTCCATTTATATTAAGTTCTTACATTCGTATTCATTGAAGCATAACATGCAAAGTTGGTTTACACGGATTTAACTGTTTAGATTATTTGATCAATCTTATGACCGAAGGAGGATATACATTTGTTGTTTCTACAACTTATTGTATTGAGTTATGCAGTATGGTTTATTATACTTTGGTAGTTTTGACCAAAGTATTCAATATCATGTATCGGTATCGTATCGGCGAGTAACGATACACCTAGAAAAATGATTATATCTGATTCTACCAGTGATACATAGTTAAATTTGTAATTTTATATTTATAGGTAGATGTGCGTTATAATGCTCAATGTTTTAATGAAAGGTATTTATATAATATAAAAATATCATTTAAACTAGTGTCACTTGATAATATAACATCCTTACACATAGAATTCCCTCAATTATCATCATGTGTTTATCATATGTAAGTACGAATTTAAAGCAAGGGATTAAAGAGACTCGACTGAAAGGAGGGGGTATGGGAAGAAAAATTAAAACAAAAATACCAAAAAAATAAAAATATTATTACATTTGTATCTTATCCTATATTATCGGTTGATATATCAGTCTGGTATGACGACTAACGTAGTCGGAATATTCATGTATCCCCAGTTTGGGTATCATCTAGGTTAAAGGCTGATACGACCGACATTAACTACATTTGTTTTGGAATAAACACTGATATGAATCTTTTCATAGATTAGTATTGGATTTTTTGAAAACTACATATATGTATCTACCGGTGAATCCAGACATTGAACACGTGTTATAGTATTTCTTTTTATATGGCATAGTTTAAGTTTGTGAATACTATAGTTTAGTTTCTAATCTAATATGACGTAGAACTGATCTTAGACTCGTGGAATTCAAAGTTTCTATCTTAATTCTATATCTCTAAGATTTCCAAAGGTGGGAAAGTATGAAAAGAAAAGTTCTATGTTATGCAATATTGAACATGTATTTAACTTAAATGTACTATTGTTCACACTTATTAATTTGATACTCAAGAATATATCTTAACTAATAGTGTGGGAACCAAGTATCCGTTGAAAATCACACGTAAACTGAGTTCATGGATGGGATTTTAATTGTGTACCGTAAGTACATGGCTGTCAATTGGACAGTATACAAGTACGAGTCTTTCCAGTGAGACTAAAAGAATTGTTACCTTTAATTTTTGAATAAATAATTGATCTATCTATAGAAAGATAAAAAAAAAGATGGATTAATAAAATCTAATAAAATAAATAAACCAGTAAAGAAGATATTACCAGGGTTTTAGAAACCCACCGATTATATTATGTAAAATAATCATTCTCTAAAGTTATTCTTGTTATAACTTGAGACACTATCAAAATCAATTTTATGACTCGGAAAATGTTGCAATTAAAATAAATATAAAACTTATGTTGTAAACCAAAAATAATTTAATCTCATTCGCTTATAAAAGATCGATAGTCGAAGACTATCTAAAATAGTTAAAATGAAGCAGTAATTGAGGAGAAATTAATAATATCCAATGAAAATATGCCACGTGTTTCCAAAAAATAAAATACTCCAAGCAAAATGCACTTTGTGCCAAATATTACAATCAATATCTTAATTATTATTTCATACCATAAAGAATAATGTTATTTCTCAGATTTCCACATATTCCTTTACTCCACATTTTTAAGAAAATATTTTCTTCATTAAAAAATATCTTAAAATATCATTTATCATAATTACTATATCGTACATAGTCTCCACACTTCTACACACGCCCTCACATATTTCTACACACATAGTGACATGCTTACCACACTCACATATTCAAATAATTGGCCCAATAATTCTTTATGTTTCCTTTTGGGCCTAGCCCACTAAATCATTTCATTTCCTCCAGCAGAATTCAACATTTTAAGAACGATTTTTTGAGCACTACTCAAAAATGAAGGGGGACTACTGTTCAATTTTTGGGTGGATATTTGAAGTAATTATGGTCACCCCTTATATAATTATTTTTTAATACCAAACTTGTCCTTGGTAATTAAATTAGTTAGTATATAGATTAGTGAGTTAGTTAATGGTTAGTGAGATTAAATTAATAATTTGATTTTTTTTTAAGAAGAATTATTGAGAGAGAGAAGAAGAAGATGAAGATGAGGGTTTTGGAAAAAAAAAATGGATTTTTTTTCTTTAAGAGCCACAACAAGAGTATGATGTTTTGGGTACTCACGGATACTTCAAATTTAGTTAATTGTGCTTGAATTGGCCAAAACATTCTTAAAAATAAACAGTTTACAAATTGATTTCGGTTTGGTTAACAAAGTTCGTCTACGACATTTGAAGAATAGATAGCCGAACTCATCTGCAAGTGTAATTTGGTAATGTTTCTAAAAACATAGGTAACCGAACTCAGCTTTAATGGAGTTTTTCTTTCAGAGAAAAGTTCGGTTAGAAGAAAAAAATTGCAACGTAACCGAACTAAAAGTTCGTCTGGGAAAATAAAATTTGCGACGTAAACGAACTCAATATATAGGTTTTCAGAGAAAAGTTCGGTTAGGAGAAAAAAATTACGACGTAACCGAACTTTTAGTTCGGTTAGGAAAAAAAAATTGCGACGTAACCGAACTTTTTTCTGAAAGAAAAACCTCCATTAAAGTTGAGTTCGGCTAGTTCGACAAAGTTTTTCAGATAGTTCCTAGCCGAACTTCTCTCTGCAACTTCCATTTTCAACTATTTTGATGATTACTTCTCATTTTTTCAACAAAAAATGAATAACAATTAATGGGTTTGTTATAATTTTGATTTTGATTTTGTTTTGTTAATGATTTAAATTAAGTTATATATAGAGGTGGATGTGGTTGTGGTGGTGGTTCGAGGTGGTCGGTGGTGGTGGTTGTCGGTGGTTGTAGGTGGTGGTGAGCGGCGGCGGTGATGGGAGGAGGTGGTTATATATATAGGAGGTGGTGATGGGAGAAGGTTGTTAAATATATATAGATTAAGGGTAGATTAGCCATTTCAACACTTTAGGACGCCCCTTATAATTATAGGATAGATATTTTATCGCTTTAATTCCTGAAAAACTACAAAAATAACCGAACTTTATCAAATATGTACAAAAGGAGAACTATAATTATAAATTTGAGCAGTGAATATGTAAGAGTTAAGCAATTATCATTCGTAAACTAACTTTTTTCATGGAATCTGAGTTTCCATCTGATTTCTCATAACTACAAGATTAGATTTAATCAATTTTAAAATGTAGCTAAAAGATACACAAAATTGGTTAAAAAGACCAAAATTAATAATTCCTAGGTGAAAAAGACATTTAGATTTTGATACTGTTTAAATGGACAAAAATATAAAAATAGGCAGGATGTAAACAATTTCATCCTACCCATTTTCAAATAGTTTTTCTTATTTTTAATTTACATCAGGATGTATCCAGTTTCATCCTAACTATTTTTTAAGTTTAAATCAGGATGAATCCAGTTTCATCCTTGTTATATTTTTAGTATCCATTTCATCCATACTAATTTTTATTCGTCCATTTGAACCATGTTTTAAAAATATTTGGACAAATAATCCATTTTCCGTAAAAAATATCACAACACTTAATCGACATGTAAAACCATATATAGTGGTGGGATTTCTCTACAATAAAGCTTTAGCCAAGAAATCGCATACCATACTGTTTGGCCTAAATAAAAAGAGACTTTAATCTATGTAATTACACACACATTATACTATTTCTCTCTTCTCTTTCTCACTGCCTTGTGTCTCTTTCTTGTTCATAACATAAAATCAATAATTTGCATTTATTTTTGTTTTGACACGCTATCTCGGTGGTGCCTCTTGAGTATTGACATATCGGGCTAATCTGTTCCTTTCTCGGTGGTGCCTCTTGAGTCTTGACATATCGGGCTAATCCGTTCCTTTAAAAAAAATAAAATAAAATAATGATGATCCAATCAGCAAAGAAACAATGCATGATACTGGATCCTTACTCGAGGAGTGGGTAAAACAAAACAAAAGGGAGCCCGTTAACATAAAAGAGAAGGGCACCAAATACGAAGCACAAATCAACCTCTTCCTCAATCGGCAATCAGAACATAAAGTACACATTGTAAATTCGTAATGCATGGATTTTTTCTTTTAGAATAACAATATCTCTCCTAGTCCACAACTCCACATAGTCCTTAATCCTAACTTGATGCTTATCTAGTTTTCTCTTCTTCAGAAACCAACGCTAAGTTATAAATTTGTTCTACAATTTCCATAAGAGGAAATCCTACCTTGAACAAAATCATCATCGATAACATGAAAATCATTCTTCTACGACTACTAGTACCATTGCTTTACAGGAGACATATATCATTTCTGACCATTTTTAATGTGTTCCTATAACTGCCTTAAATGCTACTGGATTTCCCTTTTTGCTGTCATGATTCTCTCCCAAGGTTGATGGTATGCGGAAAGTAAAAACGAGCTAGGTTACTCGCGCTAACTTCACTTAGACCACACAAACTACTTGGAGTCACATCCCTATGTTCTCATGGCACTGCTTAAGGTGTTTTGGGACAGTGTTTTTTCTTAAGTGTACGAATAGTGGCTCCATTTATGAAACAATCAAACTTAAGTAGTGGGGAAAACTAAAGTAAAAAAGAAAAACCATAAATCCCTAAAGCATCAAAATCACTACCACCAATCAACCTTCTCTATTTGCTTTTCATAAAGTCACTCTCCCATACTAATAAAGAAAGATGAAAATAAAGCAACATGTGATTGTGATGGAAGCCCACATAATAGAACAACAACCACTTTCCAAAACCCTATTTAAGTGGATCAGCCATTGCGTTGCTCTATGTTCAGTAGGATGAGAAAGAAACCTTCAATTCCTCCTCTTTAGTTGTTCCTCTTCTTAAAGAGAGAAACCATCTTAGCTAGCTAGCTCTAAACCAAACCCACTATGGATCACATTTATATAGAAAAGTTCCAAGCCATGAAAGCTAAGAACAAGTTCAAGAAGAATCGTCGGTTTCTCGATACCCTTATATTCTACTGCTTAACAATCCTAACATGTATTATATTTTGTTTTAGTCCTTTATGGGTTCCATCTCTTTGTTCATCCATGAAGGCCTTTCTCTCTATCTCTGTCCCTAGTTTTTGGACTTGTATTTTCAACCCCAAGTGTTTATTCATCGTGTGCAACGTCATCGTTGTTTTCCTTGTGGGAGAATCAAAGTTTTTCGGTTCCGCTAAGTCGTCTGATCCGGCTACTGAAGTTTACCAACAGTGCTTAGAAAGAAGTAAGAGTAGTGATAGTATTCAGAAAATAACTAGTATAAAAGAGAAGATGATGATTCACCAAGAGTTGAAACCAGAGTCTTCTTTGATGGAAGAGGTTGTTGTCACAAGTGGTGCAGTAAGTGAACATGTCCAAGAAGAAGTAATAGAGCGAGAGGAGGAGTCTCATGTTATAGGACAGTGTTGCTATAATTTTCCTGCGGACGAGGAGTTAAACCAAAGGGTGGAGAACTTCATTGCAAGGGTGAAGAAGCAAAGGAAGCTTGAGACCGGAGTTCTTGTTTATTGCAATTAGCCAGCAAGCTAGGATATATAGTGTCGGGTATTTTCTGCAGTTTGGTTTCAGTTTAGATCTACCAGCAGTATATTGGGTTTGTCGAACTTCCTTATTGCTCTCATGTGTCAGTAAAAAAAGAAAAAAAAAAAGTTGAAAAAACTAATCCATGCAATATAAGCATGAAATTAGCTAGGCCTGGTTAGAGTACGTTGCATTTAGTGATAAGATTAGAGAGTTTTATGCATGAAGAGACTTTCTTGGTGAAATATGGTTCCATTTTTAGTTTAGGCTGGCCAAGAGCTTATGAAGTTTCCGATGGTACTTCTGATTATGTCTGTTAAAGGTTTAAGCATTAAAATCCACCAAAAGTCTGTACCTAATTAGAAGATTAAAAAGTGTTAACTGAGATTTAAATACTTTATTAGCAACCTTTTTCATATATAACCCATCTCTAACCCTTTTTTATTATTTTCAAATCGTATGTGTGACTCATGGCCCATGCAGTGAAGCATTATTTTATTCCCACTTACAAAAGGATGAAAAAAGATATGGTTTTGCCAGTAGGAATTGTGTGTTTCCTGGAAATAAAAGAGTAAATGGTTGACACTATTTCCTTAGTAGAGAAGATATCCCTTCCAGTACCAGTACGACCACATATTCTTGATACATGATACGTATCCGATGAAGTAGCAAGGGCAAGGTAGAAAAAGGGTTTTGATGTTCACCATCAAACCATGTATATATGGGTAAGCAAAGCACCCTCCAACATACATACATGGAGATAGAGGTGTAATTTACGGACGCGACATGCTTTACACCATGTATGGGAAAGCAAAGCACCCTCCAAATGTACTGACGCGACATGCTTTACACCGTACATTTATGGCACCACACAACATGTTAATATTTGGTCACAATATAACACCGAGTTTGACACTATATTGGATTTAGCTGACATAAAATAACATCAAAACTACAGGAAAAGAAAAATTTATCACACCTGAAAAGTGAAAACAAAGGCATTTGAGAAAATCGAGGACATGAGAATCAACCATGTTTTTGTAAGAAAAAAGTCTCTCTCTTGTATTAGAAGACGTGAGAAGTCAAGGAAGCCATGAATAACAAAAATTGGTAAATTAACCTAATAACGAAAATTCATAGGTAAAAAAGACATGTAAAATTTGATACTGTTTAAATGGAGGAGAGTGTAAAAATAGCAAGGATGTAAACAGTTTCATCCTATCCATTTTCAAATATTTTTTCTTATTTTTAATTTACATCAGGATGCATCCAGTTTCACCGTTGCTATTTTTTAAGTTTATGCCAGGATGAATCCAGATTCATTCTTGCTATTTTTTTGGCGTCCATTTCACCCATACTAATTTTTACTCCTCCATTAGAATCATATTTTAAAAATATTTGGACAATTGACATGAGTAACGGGAACTCGGTATTAAATAGAAATTAGTTTTTGCGTTGCTCTTTCTATTTGAGTAAAGGGAAAAAGGGTCAGAATGTGGATACAATATTCCACATATGCATGTAAAGCCCATAACATGCCTTAAGCCCAAATTAAGAACCAAAGTAATGTAAAATAATTATGTAACTCATTATCATAGTCCTCGAATAACATGTGATCAAAGAGGTATGCCCATTGTAGTTAATATCGGTCGTATTGGCCGATATTATAGGTTTTTATTATCGTTTCTCGGGAAAACCTTTACGATATTTAAAATACCGGCGATTCAAAGATTGAACGATAAAAACACTCATGTCATCCTGTATAATCGGATATATCAGGTTTACTAATACACTGATAATATCGTTGAGGATAATGTGGTAGAATAATTATTAAGATCTAAAAATTTATAAATGTAACCCTTTTCCCTAATCATTTTGTTTCTTTTGTACTCTTTAATGATCTTGAGAATTAATGCATCATATGACACCAATTTTGTTAGATTGAAACATTTAAAATTATATTCTTAATGATGTATAACCGAAAAAATCTTCTGTATAGGTATATCGAACCCATTTGGGTTTGCCTCCCTCATCTTTATGAATATATGACCTCCGCCTCAAAATTAAGGGATCCAATAATAAAAATTATATTTTTTTCTCTTTACTATGATTTATTTTGTCTTTACTATTTAATTTTCTCTTAGGAGTTTGGCACTGATAACTACATTTGATGTAGCTTGCATAACATATTTAGAAATTACAAGATTATTTATCTATCCCTTGAGTCTTAGAGGCTTCCTGGAACCTATATATCCAGCGTTCCTCAGCTTATCGACTCTTTTTGAAACTTCAAGTTTTATTTACTGATCACAAATTCTAGAATAGAGTTAATATTTTTGTCATGTACATGATTGGATACAGAATATGTTTATTTTTCTTATCACCTATCTCACTAACATCAATTTCTCTCCGAGACTTTGTGATTGTCAACCTATCTTAACCCTTATTTATCCATGTATATACCTGAATCTAAAAAATTGCAATCCCATCTCCGCTGAAAATTTTCTCCACTCTCCCCCATTTGAAATTTTTTGGGGCTTTGCAACTAGATATTTTTCAGCCGTGATTCTTTATCCTATTAGAATGTTATGAGTCTAATCAACATACTCCCTTCGTCCGGATGAATCAATAAAATATACTTTTTTAGGAAAAAATAAAATAGAAAATTTTCATATTTTTCCCAAAAATCTCCTGATTATCAAGAAGAAATCAAAAACTAAGATGTGAAAACTAGTGTATCACACAAAAAATTTGGGAGATTGAGGGTCTATGTGAAATAATTTCAATTCCTTAATAATTTTGCAAAACCCTAAATTATCAAGTAATTCCAGATGGAGGGAGTATATAATCGTGATGGTGCTGAGAAAATTTGGGTGGAGAAAGTAAGGCCAGAGATGATTTTTCCAGCAATGTTGACTCAAAAAAAAAAAAAAACTTCATCATATATATTCAATTCAAGTGATTTTCAAGATAATATTAGAATGATTAAATGATTGATGTTAATTTTTCTATCAAATCTCATCAGTAATGATGTTAAATTAGTAGGAACTAAATAAAACTTGGTCTGAATTTGCACCGAAAATTTAAAAATTTATATCTAATTTCAAAGTCTCTTTGATCGATATTTCTATCTTACCATAGTGTGGAAAGCGTGGTGATGATCCTTTGATTCTTATTCCTGATGACGAGATAAATGAAGGTTTAGTTTGTTTGATAAATTCGATTTGTAAAATTGAAGAAGGCATTTGCTGAATCATTTTTGAGAAGACACTGGAATTTAAAATGTAATTGTCAATTCAATCCTCTTGGTAAATGTTTTTTCCTATGTTGCACGGACACGGACACGTGACACGGTTACAGGGACACGTCAAATCTCCAAAAAGTGGGTTACGGGGACAGGTTAGATGTATTATCTCCACCATTAAAATAAGAGTTTACAACAATATGATCCATACAATAATTGTTTTTATTCGTAAAATACATAATTGCTAATTAAATAAAATTAATAATAACGAAATAATGGTAAAGTTTCTCATGAATAATGCTTGGATTTGACTAAAAAGATAATAAATTAGCGTCACATTCCATTTATTTTAATTTCCTAAGCCACAATTAATTATTTATGGTGTGTCCTAAAGTGTCCAATTAGTATTCGCAAAGTGTCTAATGTCGATTTTTATGCGACATGTGATGTGGCGTGTCCATTGCGTGTCGGTAAGTGTCGTGTCCGTTCGTGTGTCCGACACGGTTACATCATCTTTCTTGGCGTGTCCATGCAACATAGGTTTTTTCATAATTAATAGAAGATGGGGATGATAAAAACCATATTTGGGGAGGTTTTGGAGATTAAGTCTCAAATTTTATGAATCAAGGAATGAAAGCAAAAGTTGACCTTGAATGACAAAACTCATCTAGTGTTTTTATATGGGATGATTTTCGTGTCCTGAGTATCAAATACTGGAAGGAGAGGATCATAATGTCAATTGGAAAATTTGTGGGCAGATCAATCCAAGTAGATGAAAACTAGTTTGAAAAAATGAGTAGAGTATTATGCTAGTGGAAGTTGAGTTAGCAAAGTCAATTCTTGATAAAGTGTGGATTGAATCTATGTGTGAAGGTTTTTATCAATCAATCAATATTTTTTAAACTCCCAAAATTTTGCATTCATTGCAAAGTGGTGGGTCATCTGGTTGTTTAATGTATGTTAATAAAAAGAAAATTAACTCAAAAACAAGGTGAGCAAGTTGGTTATAATGAAGTTAATAAGAGAATGAAAAAAATCAAACATAAGAATTTAAGATTACAAATCCTGGGGAGTTGTTATTTGATTTAATCCTACTGAAACAATTATATCAAAAATTGTTGAACAGGTTGATGAAATTAAAAATGAGAAGGTAGTTGATACTACTCCTCCAATTATGCAACAACTGGAGGTTTCTGCAAGGAGATGAAGCTTTACAGGATATGGATGACAATATTATCGAATGACAACTCCAATTATAAAGAATCCTTACTTTAGTAGTGAATAAAATGGTTGAAGCAGTTACCAGTTCTCACATTATATTGATAATGTGGTAAATATTATTTTTCAGATACAACTGATAACACGGTGGATAGTGGTGGATATTTTGGCATTGGCTGCACTAAAAAAAGAAAGAAAAAACCACTGCTACCAAGTTGAGCTTATATTATTACTACTAGGAAGAAGGTAGCAGTCAAAGATATTATACTGAAATGTCATAGGATTGAGGACACCTAAAACACAAAGACAAACTCAGGAGTTTAGTGAAATCCTTAAGTCCATCTTTAGTTTTTGTTGTTGAGCCAAAGGTAAGAGTCTCTTCTGATTTTTCCAAAAAGCTCCTGATGCCTAATATGCATTAATTGTAGCTTAATACATGATTTTAGATTAATATGCAAAAATCTGTCTCCCTTCAATGTAAGCACATTACACATGAGATATAAGCTTAGGCATGGCAAGTTTTAATCTAGTTGCCAAAAATTTAGCAAAATTTTTATAGGTACTAATAAGTAAACAAATAGGTGTGTAATAACATGACTCTTTTTAGGAACTAGAGCAATAAAAGTGGAGTTATGTTTCGCATCAATACTAACTGTTTCACAGAATTCATGAATTGTACCCATAATATCAGCTTTTAAGAAATTCCAGCACTTTGAAAAGAATAGAAGATAACCATTAGAACCTGGAGCTTTATCCTGGCCAAGCTCTTTAATGGCATGAAGAACTTCATCTTTAGTGAAGTGAGAATCTAAAATATCTGAATCAAAATTATTAATTCTATCAAAATCAATATCTTCCAGTTCAGGTCTAATAATTTCCTCCTCCATAAACAGATTCTTGTAAAATTCCAGAATGTGTTTTTGCACCTAAACTCTATCATCTTCAAGTTTACCCTCAATGTACAATTGCTTGATCATGTTGTGTATCCTTCTAGATGTAGCTTTACTCATGATAAAATGAGTATTTCTTTCACCCTCAGTCAACCAATCATAATTAGATTTATCCTTCCAAGCCACATCTTCCATCTGAGTAACTCTCTCAAATTCTAACAGTGTGAAGGAAATTCTCATTCAGTTGCTCAGCAGACAACTCATCTTCTTCAGTTATATTATCAATAGCTTATATTGCAGAAAGAATTTGTTTTAACTTAGAACTAGTGTGCCCAAAAGTATCCTTGTTCCACTCCTTTAACTTCTCTTTAAGAGCCTTAAGCTTGCACCAAAGAATTTTTCTTGGGCTACCTGCAAAACAAAAATAAGACTACCACTCCTCTAACATGTTAATGAAACCATTCTCCAAGAACACATAATTTCAAATCTAAAATGTCTAGGTCCCCAAGAAAGATCAGAAATGTCAATAAGGATTGGAATATGATCTGAGGTAGGTCTAGATTTGGCTAATTGAGAGATAAAATGGCAATGAATTTCAAAGGAGGTAGATAAAAGGAGTATGTCCAGTCTAGACATAAATGGATTTGCTTGACCATTGGACCAAGTGAGTCTTGTACCTTTAAGAGGAAGATCAATAAGATCATGACTTGAAATGAATTTGTCAAAACTCTTTATGCTTTTAGAAATATTAGTGCAACCCTTGTTTTCAGCATATTTTGAAATTGTGTTGAAATCACCACCCAAGCACCAAGGTAGATTCCACATTCTACAATTGTTGTCAAGCTCTTCCCAGAAACCTTTTATTTCATGTGGCTTGTTAGGACCATAAACATTGGTGAGAACCCATTCAAAACCATCATTCTTATTTGTACATAAGATAGATAATGTATAGTCACCAACCAAAGAGTCTGTAACTTCAATAAAATCTTTATTCCACAAAATAATCATCCCACCAGAATTTCCAAAAGACTACTGAAAAGTCCAACCAAAACTTGCATTACCACAAATCTTCATAATGTCATAATCTGTACAGTACATCATCTTAGTTTCTTATAAGAGAATGATTGGATATTTGCTTAACCGAATCATCTTTTTTACTATGAGTCTTCTGTTAGGAGAGCATAGCCCCCTTACATTCCAAGAAAGAATTTGTAGAATCATTGATTAACAGATGCAACCCTAGTTTTCTTACATCTTCTACTCTTAGAACCTAAAGTGCCAACTTGTTCAAGATTAAAATCTAATCTTTTTCATTCAGTCACCACTTCCTTAGAATCTTTTGAGACCAGGATTGGATAAAAAAAGCATCATCATAAGTATCAAATAAAGGTTCAAATCCAGGTGGATACTTTGGTGTATGAATTGTGGACTCCTTGTCAGAAGCAGCATCTTTTAAAAACATAATGAAAGTGTCTTGTAAACCTCCCAATGGTGGTACTTTATCATTGGGTTCATGTATGGAGGTACATGAAACATCATCTAAAGTGATTAAGGTTTGAACTGCAAAATCCTTTTTTATAAGCCTAGCTAGATGAGATGTTGTCAACTTTGTTCTTGATGACTGGACCATTTACATAGATTTTCGTCAATAGGAACTTCATTGGGTGATTTGGCATCAATTCCAAACTTGTTGTTAGAGTAACTCCAAGTTTGAATAAATTGTGTACTTCTACAGTAACCCATTGTGGAATATGATATAATGTGACTGATGATTAATGGTTGTAGTTGGGGTTGTAAGGTTTGTGGATGTGAAGGACTGAAGAGAGGTGTAAGAAGGTGGAGAGGTGAAATAATATGGGGTGGCGAGGATCTGAGGTTGTATTATAATAGTATCGGGCAGAATCCGCAAAACAGTAGGATGCATGATGGGTATGGTGATTAAAGGACTGATTGTTCTGAGAATGGGTTTAATGATTATTGCAAAAAGTTTTTGCTGAAAGGAATGGATGAATTTCTGGGTTGTTTTAGGTGGGTCGGAGATATGGTTCACTGAGTTTTCATGGATTGCTATCCGAAAAGCAGGACAAACATCAATGTTTATGGGGTCCGAGTCTGACTCAACAGTATTAGGTAGTGCAGAATGTCTCTCCGTCCAATTCTTAATAGGTTTTGAATGGTTTTCCTTCTTCTTAGACTTGGACTTTTTTTATGGATTTTTTCTTTTTCGATTTCGAACCGTGATGAGTTGTCTTCCGTTCAGCATATTTGAAGAAATCTTTCTTGACCCGCAAGTTAGGCGCCGAAGAATCTGCAGATATAGCTAAGTCTTGAATAGATCCAACCAAGCTGCGAGATTGATGCTGAAAATTACCTTCCACAGTGCCGAGATTAATTGTAGGATCTGTGAAGCTAGATTTTTGGATGATTGATTCAGAACTGTGAATTTTGAATTTTCCTGCGACATAAGTTTAGGGTTCCGATAGCTAACTGGTGCTCCGGCGATGAAAATATTTGCAGTGAATATTCCAGTCTCTGTTACCAAAGAGAACTCTAGGAATATTATTAATTCCCTCTTGGATTCCTGATCTTCATCCTGATGGCAGTGAGATCTTGCAGATTTAATGATGATGGATTTTTAAACAAAATATCACCACAAAACTTACCCAAAGAATGCGTTACTTCTAATGACCAATATTGAAAAGGCACCCTAAAGATTTCAATGTTGAAATCTGTATTTAATTTTGGACTAGATTTCCATAAATGACAGTTCCATCTAAACACAAATAAGTCCACATTTTCAAAACAAAACATGAAATCAAGAGAAAATTCAGTTGCAGAAGCTTCGTCAACATAAAAAATAGCTTGGCAGGAGTTGATTGGAAAAAGCGTTAAAGGGATTTTACGCTGAATCTTAGCCTGAAGAGATTGACCAATTACATCCCAAGTGTTAATTGGTATTGAGATGAGATGACAAAAGCATTTTCCATTGCCCATCTCCTTAATATTAATAATGACAGTCCGCTGAAAGGTTAAACGTGGATAGAAACAACTAAACTATCACAGAGAAAAGGAGATTGTTTTGAAGCTTTTGGTATTGGTCGATGAGGTTTAGAGATTGGATGATTTGAGGTCAGTACTTGAGCATAAGATCGGGTAAAATTGATCTTTGTAGGTTGGATATTAAGATATGTTGATGGATTTAACTCAAGAAATTCTCATAATGTAGATGCAAATGAAAGCCATCCTTCAAAACAATTTCCAGAAGGAATATAAAATGAAACAGGATAATCTTGGGGGTTTGGTTTGGATAAGAAAATGAATAGATAAAATTCATTTTTATTATACTGTTTATGGACCATGAAACAGATCTTGTTATCTTCATGTTTCCAAGTCTTCCTACTAGCATCTCCGTTCTTAGCAACTTCAAAAACTATGTTGCGCAGATGTCTGGCAAGAGGTAAAGTAATAATACCTTGAGCTGAACTATTAGAATCGAATTCATTCTAGATGACGGGTGATGAAGGAATGTGTTTTTGAAAGTAAATCTGAAGAACTTACGATTAATTTTTGAGTAACGATGTTCAGGATACATGATTATGGAAAAACCTAAAGGGATATATGGATTCTAAGAGGATCTAAAGCCTAAACATTTGAAAAAAATGCAATGATCGGAGAATGGAGATGGAGGACGAGGAAGAGAAAGGTCATTGTATTGACATTTATAAGTTTGGCCACAACCGGGAATAGTCAAGCATATGTAATTTAGTCTTTAAAACTTTAAGTTTATGTAATTCATTCGGTTCTCCCTTTTTAATATTACCTTTTTTCATTTGAAAAAGAAAAGATATCGTATGATTTGTGAAAAAGCGGGGGTCTAACAACGTCATACAATATTTTGCTTAGCAATCTGTATGGACTAAATCCAATATACTTTTAAGAGAATCAACTAGACAGTCAGACTCAATCTTAATAAAAAGAATATCAAAGATTTATATCTCAATTTCTCGATTCAATCCGCAATCAAGCAAATAGGAATTTGCGAACCTGATTGAATACAAGAGAAATAACTTGAACGGTATCAAAGACCAATGTTCAAGGATCAATCAATTTCAATCAACAACCAAAGGTTGGATTTACCAATTGATCGACTCAACGCACAACCTGTGATATTTCAATTATATAAAAAAATATAATGTGGAAAAGAAATAACACAGACACCAGAAGTTTTGTTAACGAGGAAACCGCAAATGCAGAAAAACCTCGGGACTTAGTCCATATTTGAGCACCACACTATATTAAGCCGCTACAGACACTAGCCTACTACAAAGCTAACTTCGATCTGTACTGTAGTTGAACCCTAACCAATCTCACACTGATTCAAGGTACAGTCGTATTTCTTACGTCTCTGATCCCAGCAGGATACTACGCACTTGATTCCCTTAGCTGATCTCACCCACAACTAAGAGTTGCTACGATCCAAAGTCGAAGATTTGATAAACAAATCTGTTTCACACAGAAAAGTCTATAGGAATAGATAAATCTGTCTCCCACAGAAATACCTACGAGTTTTGTTCAGTCTTTCGATAAATCAAGGTGACCAGGAACCAATTGATATACCAGAATTATATTCCCGAAGAACAACCTATAAATATCAATCACCTCACAATAATCTTAATCGATTAACAAAACAAGATATTGTGGAATCACAAACGATGAGACGAAGGTGTTTGTGACTACTTTTCTATCTTACCTATCGGAGATATAAATCTCAATCCAATCTTACGATTGTACTCAATCACGATAGAAACAACAAGATCAGATCACGCAACTACAGAGAAAATAGTTGGGTCTGGCTTCACAATCCAAATGAAGTCTTCAAGTCGTTAACCTACAGGGTTTCGTGAAAAACCTAAGGTTAAAGGAGAATCCACTCTAGCTTATGCAACTAGTATCACACAGGAGGTGTGGAGATTAGGTTTCCCAGTTGCTAGAGTTCTCCTTTATATAGTCTCCAAATCAGCGTTTGCAATCTAAGTTACCCTGGTAACAAAGCATTTAATTTCACCGTTAGATGATTAGATTCAAGCTAATATCTTTCAACCGTTAGATCGAACTTAGCTTGTTATACGCAAATAAAATGTAACTTGATATAGGATTGAGTAACCGTACCTAAACGTGTACACTTAGTTGGTTCAACAATAGTTAACCAATGGTTATCCATATGAGCACTTTCATATCAACCTTATTCATCTTCACCATAACTAGTTGAAATGACTCAAATGAACTAGTTAGAGAGTTGTTCAATTGCTTAGATCTTATAGAAGTATACAAGACACAATTGAAGCAAAATCGGTTTTGATTCACTCGAATCAATTCATGAACATTATAGCCACGGTTTGCAAAGATTGCATTCCTTATTATATAAATGTTTTAGTTCATGAAAAAAACGATTTTAGAAAGTAACCTACTTAAGTATGCAAACGGGTACGCATACTTAAGTAACCGGATTGAGTTTGTTTTTCACTTTCAAACTCCAGCAGAAATTCACGGACGTGAACTTTCCGCCAGTATGCATACGGGTACGCATACTCGCCCGGATTTCCAACAACCGCCAGTACGCGTACGGGTACGCATACTTTGGGTTCTCGGTTTTGGACTTTTACACAAATGTGAGAACACACTATGTTTTATATCCAAAGATGGTTACATTTTCTAAACTCTCATTTCAATCATTGAAACTTTCTTAGAGGATGTTATATAGTTGTTATTCACAAACTATTTTTCATCAAAGCGATTTTCAAGTTATTGAAATAATCAACATGACTTTCGTCACGAGTAAAGATGAACTTGGCCAAAGCGAAAGCTTACCAACAAATAGTTCGAGAAATAGATAAGCGAGATAAACTCGGATCGAAATAGCAAATGTGTATAACTGAAGTCTATATAGCAATACGACTTTTATCTCAAAATAGAAGATAGAATAGATAGACTTTTGAGTGATAGATAAGTCCAAGTCTCCACATACCTCTTTGTTGATGAAGTTCCATAAGTTCCCTTGAGTAGTTCTTCGTCTTCAATTGATGAACGCTGTGGAGTCTAGAGTTCAACTACACTTACTCTCCTAATCCGAGACTTAGCTATAAGTAGACTATAAATCAAGACTTATAGTTTTGGCAACTAAACTTGACAAACAAGCTTGAGATAGCAACGCTTGCGAGTTCGACTGAGCAGTGCTCTAATAATTTGTCTTCAAAATTCATGTATTAATACTGGTAATAAGTCCTGCAATATACTACTTATTTTTATGATAAAAAATATAGTTCATATATCTCGTATGTTCAATGTATTTGATAATGTTAATAATGTACTCTTGTACAATGTGATTACAAGGATGTAAATACCATTTTAATTCAAAAGAAAGGATAAAAAAGAAACCTGACGTCATTAGGGGCGACCCTGAAATAATTAGGGGCGACTTTTTTATTTCTAACCTATAGACACGGTTATGGGATGTCCAAATTTTCGGAGAGTACCCTTCTATAATCGGTAGGTTAGTATAGAGTTATGTTTATCCATTACTAGTTTGTTTAAGAATGGGGTATTTCCATAATCGGTAGAATAATAACATATCTACCGATTGTTAAAGTAGAAAACTCAATTTTATCGGTTTTGCAAAAAAAAATGAATTTGGGGAAACTGTCTATAATCGGTAGCAAATGAACATCAAATGACTACCGATTGTATAATTGCCGACACAACCTTTGGGCGATTAAAGCCACCCAAAACTTAGGAATTTAATTTCATTTTATTTCTTTTCTTTTCAATTCTTCTTCTCCTCTTCTTCTTCCCTTCCGACTGTGGAGAGTAAAAACAATATTCCCCCTTCTCAAACTTCAATTCATCGTCGTCGTTCATCCCTGAATCAAAAACATCGTCGATTCTTCTATAAAACGATGACTGATACTAATGAACCCACGAGACCTCGAGTAAAAAATGTCTACCGTGGTGACGATCCAAAAATTGGAGAATAATTAAATAAAAAAGTGATTGTAACTGCTGCAAACGACGAAGACGATGAACACGAAGAACATGAAGAAGATGACGCCGCTCATGTAAGTGGTAGTGCTGATTCTGATAATCAATCTCTTCAGAAAATGGCCCCAATTAGGTTAGTTTCTTTCGTTTTATGTGTTTAGGTTGCTTCAATTTGGCGAATCCATGAAAATAAGTTCTAGGGTTTTCGGTTTTTCCTAGAATCGGCAGTTAGATCTTCATTTTATCTCCCGATTGTGTCCATTTTCTAGGGTTTTCGGTTACATCGACCAGAATCGGGAGTTAATTTTTATAGCTTACTTCCGATTATACATAGTTGTTTGCCACTGAACCCTAAAATTGACATAATCGGTAGCTAGGTTATATGTTTCCTTACGATTTTAACAGAGAATTAGAACATGTATGGACACACAATTGGTATCCAGAATCGGAAGATACTATATAATATTTGTCTTTTGATTATGCGTAATCGTGGGTTTGACGAATTCAACCCACTACCGATTATGTAAGTTGTCAAATTTGAAATTTTTGTGATTTTGGCAAAATATAATTTCGGGGATACGTTTTAATCGGAAGCCAAAGGCTATTTCTTACTTTCGAGTATATGCAATCGGTGGATATGTTAGATTGTTTTGTTCCGATTATATGTGTCTCATGACATTATAAATTTCTGAACCCAAATTGATGCATATTCGGGAGATAAAACTAGAAAATGACTTTCGATTGTGTGTAATCGGAAGAAAATATTTTACCTTTGCTTCTGATTGTTCATAATCGGAAGTTTGTATTTTAATTATGATTTCCGACTGTGTAGTTTGTAGTGTAATTCTTACGAACCAATTTTATTGTTTAGGGACATGTGAGGTAAGAAAGACCAAGGTACAACTGTTACAGGGCCTCGTCAAAAAGGGGGTAAGAAACTAAGCGCTGGTGCGCGGAGAGAAAGAAGTTAAAAAGAAGTAAAACCAAGTGCTCGACAAGGAATTCAAGAAGAAGTACAACCAAGCGCTCCAGAAATCAATCAAGATGAAGTTGGACAAAGTGTTTCATAAATCACTCAAGAAGAAGGACAACCAAGTGGTACACAAGGAGAATGAGGAGTTACAAGGAAGCCAATCGCGAAGAAAGCATCACACCTTGTCCCCATTGAGTTGAAGAAGATGAATTTTGAAGAAGGAATCCCGGGGCTTCCTAGAGATGGAGGAGCATTGTTATTTGGATACAAAGACTCCTGGACAGAGAAATCTACGAAATCGAGGTAATAGTCGTATTCTTTTATACTAACGTATTGTCGTTTTATTCGTAATAATATTCTATTAATTTTGTAATGTGTTGTATGTTTAATAGTATCATTCCGATGCAATTCGTCTACTCAAACCCACTACCGCACCATCAAAAGTATTGAAAGATTGGCCTTTAGACGGTGAATGTGAAAGGTTCAAGACAACTATAGCCAACTCGAGATTATCTACTGCTGCCGAGAACTCAATGTTGGAACATGATCGAGTCGCGATATCGTCTTTTGTGGACAGATTGTATCCCGAGACTGACACCTTTCATATGCCATTTGGGGAGATGACCATTACTCCAGATGATGCAAAGCAGATTCTTAATCTCAATGACCATGGTGTAGCTGTCAAGTATGAGTAAATATATAAAGCAGTTAAGTTGGGAACAACTTTATGATTTGTGTAAAAAGTGTTTTGGTTGGGATAAAGAGACATCAGACATTGAGTTCAACAGGTGCTTCTCTTACACAACTAAGACAGTTTAACATGAGTCAGTTGATCAAGATGTTCAAAGGCACTTCCGAGAAAGAAAAGCAAGGACTGTTAAGTGATGCCGAAGTGGATGTCGAGACCACCACCTATCTCTTGTGTGGATTGGTATGTGTCATATTCCCCAATACCAGTGGCAACCGAGTAGACGCAAACCTTCTATACCTATTGCATCCTCTCAATAAGGTCGCAGACTACTCTTGGGGCACGTCAACTATTGCATTCTTGATGACAGAGTTGAGAAAGGCGTCGAGGCTTAGAACTAGACAAATTGCCGTGAACGTGATTCTATTTCAGGTATTTTTTTCAACTCTATTAATCCATTGATCGTTATGTTTGTTTTTCTAATTTAAGAATCAATTTCTAATACTTGGTTTGATATCTATGTAGACATGGATTTATGACCATTACCCCAGTCTGAAATTGGCAGTTGTGAACACAACATGGGAGAGACAAGTTCACAAAGAATCGTTCAAGTACAAAGGAGAAAGTAGTTGGTTAGTTTGAGGGAGATGTTAGACTCAATTAAGGCCTCGTAGATATGCTTTGATCCATACAAGGAAGACCGAGCTAGTGGACATATAGCGGGTCATTCCGAGTTGTCCCATTATTTTGGACCATTGTGGCACCCCACAGGTTATGTGATGTACAATTTCTCCAGGGTGTCGCGATAACATGGTTATTTCCAAACAGTACCATGGCATCACATAAATGGCAAGTTCAAGTTGGACGTGGATCATAGCGAGTCTAACCAGGACACTATCAAGGTATTTTACTCTGGTACACCATCTGTTACTGAACACTGGGATAAGAGGATGTACCACTTGGTGAACACAGGGAGAGCTGTCAACCGAGGTGATGAAAATGCTCCAGGCTATATGGAGTGGTACCGGGAGCATTCACATCTTCGTGTAATCCGTGAACTTAAAGCAAAGACGACTTCGGCGGATTCCATTTACAGATGTATCATCAAAGAAAAACCTCCAGGTTATGCTAAGCTGGTGTGTAGGGTTATAACTTTTCCCTCTAATATTACAATTCCAATTTTTCGGTGAACTCCATTTGATGTTTTGTCAATTAAAAAAACAGGTGAATAGGTTCAAGTTTTTGTCCAAATGGTGCGTTGATTGCATAACGACTGGACAGCCTGTGCCAATTGAGAAGATAAAAACGCATAGGGAGATGATTGATAATGTTGATAATGAAGAGTATGCAGCTGGGTTTAGGGAGAAAGTGACGAAGAACCTGGCCAAGAAAAAAACATCAAAGACGAACAAAAGATCCCAGGCTTCTTCAAGCTCTCTTGCTGAAGGAAATATTGAGGGAGACGAAGGTGATGCTGGTGATAATGCGGTTCGTCCGGGTCGTGTTAAGCGTTCTAAAACTTTAGCTAAAAATACTAAGAAGAAAACTAGTAAAAAGGTGATAATGTGTTGTGCAGAATCGATAGTAACGTTATCAACCTTAACTACCGATTCTGGTGACTTTTCCAAAAATTTGTCAGACAGGTCCACAATCGGAAGTAAAAATATTAACATTTGTTACTGATTATCGTGGTTTTATTTTTACAGTTCTTCTGAACCAAAAAACCCTTATAATCGGACACAATATTTTCTCATTGTCTACCGATTAACGCCGGGTTTAAAATCGGTAGGTTAGGTGAACTTCATAAGCTACCGATTATGGTAGTTCCCAAATTCGAAAATTTGAGATTTTTTCAAGTTTCATTTTTGGGGAAAATTCATAATCGGGAGACATGTTAACTCCAAGTCTACCGATTATGGTAGTTCCCAAATTCGAAAAACTTGAGATTTTTTCAAATTTCATTTTTGGGCAACTTCATAATCGAAAACATGTTAACTCCAAGTCTACCGATTATGGTAGTTCCCAAATTCGAAAAATTGAGATTTTTTCAAATTTCATTTTTGGGGCAACTTCATAATCGGGAGACATGTTGGTAGTTCCCATACTCGAAAAATTTGAGACTTTTTCAAATTTCATTTTTGGGGCAACTTCATAATCGGGAGACATGGTAAATAATTACCCTCCGATTGTAGGTTATTTCAAAATAACAAAACTTTCAAAATATGTATGTACACAGTACCCGCCGATTATCCTAACATCTACCGATTGCTAAAGTAAACAACCGATTGTAGTTTTATCTACCGATTGTGGAGGGTATAATAGCCATTTCAAAAAATCGGAGATAAGGGACGGTTCAAAAAATCGGAGATAAGGGACGGCTTCGTTTTAGGTTTGGGTGATCCAATTTTGTGTTCGTGACTGATGGGAACAATCTTCCTCTTACACACTGTTAAAGGGTTTCAAATCAGAACCAAATCTACATAGAAGCTAGCACCCAGAAGATAACAGTCTCCATAGTCCAATCGCCAGTTGCCGGTTGCCAATTGATATCCTACACAACAAAACGACCAACATCCTACATATTTCACGTTAAGGGGCACACACGGAACACATTAGCACAAGGCATATGAGCCAATGACCTAATTTAACAAACAAATAGTTTGTACAGAGCTCTGCATTTTTAAAACTGAATTAAACTTTGTCCCTTCTTCTCTTCTCAATTAATCAATCAAGTAACCAACCTTTCGAGGATCTCAAGGGCCTTAAACCTTCGATGCCTCCAAAGCTCTTCTCTTTTCCTCTCTCTCTTTAGAAATTTCAATTCCTTATTAAAACAGAGCAATCGAAACGTACCATTTTGAAACAGAGCACAAACAACAACCCCTTTCTTAATCTTAATTCAATAATGGCAGCCCTTTCTTCGTCAACTTGCTATTCATCATCCTCATCACTCTATTCTCCTTCTTCTTCTTCATCTGGGAATTATGTACGCAGTGTATCAATTTCTTCAGTATCTAAGAGATTCTTACCTAAGAAGATCTCTTTATCATCACCTCGATATTGGAATGTTGTTAACATGCAAGATGGTTAGTATTTTTCTTCATTTTTTGACTCTTCCAAGTTTCCATTTTTAGCTGATTTTAGGTGTATTTGAATCTGGGTTTTGATAATTTCCATCTAATTTAATGTTTTCTAATCCGGGTTTTATTAATTCTCGTCAAATTGTTTGTTTTTGAATCTGGGTTATTGAAAAAGGTATCAGCTTCATGAAATTTGTTATGTGGTGTTAGGTTTAATTTGTGGAAAGAAGATTAGATTGGTGCTAATTAGGTTAATTAAATGGTTTTTAGGTGCAGTGACTGCTAAAACAACACCATTACTTGAAAATGAAATTCCTGTCAAGGAGGAAAAAGCGAAAGTGGGTGGTTTATCAGTGGAAGAAGAAATACTTAATGTTGTTGGTTCAATTCCCGATGAAAATGAGACAGTTAGTATCACTGTAGTTGGAGCTTCAGGTGACCTTGCTAAGAAGAAGATATTTCCTGCCCTTTTCGCACTTTATTACGAAGATTGTTTACCCAAGGTTCGGCTTTTTATACTAAAATTCGATGCATCCTAAGTCTAGTAACTCTAGTTTGTGGTATACATGAAAGTGTTTTAATGCAATTTGAACTGAATGTGTGTATGTGGTTCTGTAATTGTAGCATTTCACTGTGTTCGGATATGCTCGGAGTAAGATGACTGATGAGGAACTACGAGACATGGTTAGCAGGACTCTTACTTGCAGAATTGATAAAAGGTCTGTAATGTCTACGGATTGCATTCTTGTCAAGGTTGTGGGTTCGACTTCTTATATAAGTTTGTTGAAAGATAATGAGTTTGCTGTGGTACTTTGCGGTATTTAATGAGAATACCTTTTGGATTTCAGGGAGAACTGTAGTGAAAAGATGGAGCAGTTCTTAGCAAGATGCTTCTACCATTCTGGTCAGTATGACTCGGAGAACAATTTCAAGGAGCTAGACAAGAAGCTGAAGGAGCATGAGGTAATGTGATGGTGTTTTATTGTTCTTATGTTTAAGTTTAATAAATGAATAACTGAGCGCCGAGTCTTTAAAGCATCTAAGTGTTTGGTCCCGCTACTGTCTCCTTGCTCATCGGTAAGACTAATTTTAATGCATGTTTTATGGGCATATGTTTAGTTTTGTACAACTAATGGCTGTGCCGGAGTGATGAAACTTAGTTGTAGACTGCTAATTCCAAGAAGAATGAGAGATAAGATTAATTTGCTAGGAGTTTAAACTTTAAAATTGCAACTTAGCTGTTGGTTGTTTAATATAGGTGTTGTTCTTTTGTCTATATGGGATGAGACATATCTGGAAGTAGTTTTAAACTGTCCTGGATTAAAATTCCTAGCAACTTTAGTGTTTCAATTTCTATATTACTGAGGGAAAATGTTACTGTTGTAATATGGCATGCCTTTCATTTTACATAATAATGAAATTGGTAGAAAGAATGATGAAATTGCTATAGCTTGTCGCTATTTTTATTCTTCATCTGTGGTGTGTTCTAGTTTCATAAATTGACATTGATAAATTGGTTAATCAGGGTGCAAGGGTTTCAAACCGTCTTTTCTATCTATCGATCCCTCCAAATATATTTATAAATGTTGTAAAATCTGCAAGCTGCTCAGCATCTTCTTCTAATGGCTGGACTAGGGTCATTGTTGAGAAGCCCTTCGGCCGAGACTCTGAATCCTCTGCTGCTTTAACAAGAGGCTTAAAGGAGTACTTAGTGGAGGATCAAATTTTCAGGTTGGGGCAAACCAGACTTGAATTTATTTGTTCCTCTTTCACGAGGAATTTGATCTCTAACATGAGAACTGTGGTATTTTGTTTGCAGAATTGATCACTATTTGGGGAAGGAACTAGTGGAAAACCTTTCTGTTCTTCGTTTCTCCAATCTTATCTTTGAACCTTTATGGTCAAGACAATACATAAGGAATGTTCAATTTATCTTCTCAGAAGACTTCGGTACTGAAGGACGAGGAGGGTAAGCTGAACTTTTGAAATGGCTTGAACTGGGTTTTTTTTTTTTAAATAGTTCATGATCATTTCAATGCTTCTGTCTTGTTCAGGTACTTCGACAGTTATGGTATTATAAGAGACATTATGCAGAACCATCTGCTTCAAATATTAGCCCTTTTCGCGATGGAGACTCCTGTCAGTTTGGATGCTGAAGACATCAGAAATGAAAAGGTGCCAATTCACGTTAACCTTTGCTTTTACAGTATGGAACTTTTTGTACTCGCTTGCTTCTAACTTGAGTGGTATGTCTTAGGTAAAAGTTCTACGCTCAATGAGGCCTTTGCAACTTGACAACGTGGTGGTTGGACAGTATAAAAGTTGCACTAAGGGGGGTATTAACTATCCAGGCTACACAGATGATGAGACAGTACCTAAAAATAGCATAACCCCGACATTTGCAGCGGCTGCACTCTTTATAGATAATGCCAGATGGGATGGAGTTCCCTTTTTAATGAAAGCTGGGAAAGCCTTACATACTAGAAGGTAACTTTCAAATCTAGATGAACCTAATGTGCCAACATTGTACCTGTATTTGTCCCAAAGGTTATTCTAAGACATATTTAAACATGAACTATACAATATTCAGGATCCATCTAATACAGCTTTAGTGCCTTCACATATCCGCACATATATGTTCTTGATCCCCAAAAGTGACATTCTTGAAATGGTTCTTTCTTCACAGAGCAGAGATCAGGGTACAATTCAGGCATGTTCCTGGTAATTTGTACAAGAAGAATTTTGGAATGGACCTGGACCGAGCAACAAATGAACTTGTCATCAGAGTGCAGCCTGATGAAGCTATTTATTTGAAAATCAACAACAAAGTCCCTGGTTTGGGCATGAAGTTGGACCGCAGTAATCTAAACCTTCATTATGCAGCAAGGTACCTATCTAAACTTCTGAAACCTACAAATAGTGACATAGTTACAAACTTTGTAACTCAGAGATGATTGATTATGATGCTACTGTTAATTTGTTTTGTGCTCAATCTGGTAATTTTTGCATCCTCGTTTGCACATTATATAAGTGTCATCATATCTCCTGGACTTTCTCCTTAAGCTGATGTTAAATGATTGCCCTCAGATTTTCCGAACTTTTAAGTTAATATTGGTTAAGAACGTTTCTGTAAGAGAAGTGCAATAAAATTGCAACGCACATGTAGCTACCATATAATATCGTCTAATTTAAGTGACTATCCTTTTGGTATACTAATGGGCATTTTGTGTTGGTATTCATAGATACTCCAAGGAGATTCCAGATGCTTACGAGAGACTGTTACTTGATGCAATTGAAGGAGAACGACGTTTATTCATCAGGAGTGACGAACTGGATGCTGCATGGGCCCTCTTCACACCTCTGCTGAAAGAGCTAGAGGAGAAGAAGATAGTCCCTGAGTTGTATCCTTATGGTAGTCGAGGACCTGTTGGCGCTCATTATCTTTCAGCTAAGTATAATGTTCGATGGGGTGATATCAGTAGTGCAGACTGCCAGAATGAGTGAATTAGTGGTTGAGGCCACAGCATTTTTCATACAAAGCACAGTAAGAAGTTATACTCACAACGTTCGACAAGGGAAAAGTGGAATGAGAATACAGTTTTACAGGTTGAACTTTTTCTACAAAATGGAGATTGGTGGTGTTATTAAAGGTGTAGCCGAAGATAATTTACTGAAGAATAGAGAACTAAATGTTGTTTTCAGATATGTAATCGGAGCCGGTGGCTCCATCTCTTTCCCTGAAGGTTATTGTCGTTGAATTATGTTGGTAGGCAAACATGGGAACGGGTAGAAAACTTTTTTAGCTTTTTTTCTTTCTTCTTTACAGCAGGTCCAACAAAGTGTACTTGCTTAGATGATTTGGAGCCACCAAGAATAAATTTGAGTAGTTGTTTTTTCTGTCATTTGTTATTTTGTTTGAACACTGAATTCAATAAAACAAAACAAACATCACTATGCACCAAAAGGAGGCCACTTTGTTTTCTTTCAGATAGTGAAACAAGAAATGGTCCCAAAACTGATCTCATCTCTTGTCAGTGTCTGAACACCAAAGTCAAGTAGTGAGCAAATTGAGCTTTGCAAGCGCATGATGGCTCTCTACACTCTACACACAGTGCAAGTTGTGGCAAGTAACAAAGCCCATATATATCATATAAAATGGAAAATTGTCATCTATAACTATAATATAAAGCAAAATGATTTGTTTGGTCTCTCAAAGGATTTTCGTTCGACGATGAAATGTCGAAATTGCCCCTCAATGATTTTTTCCTTCCCTCAAACTGACGTAAATGTTTACAAACGCAGGGGCAAAAACGACTAAGGTGATACAATAATGACGCGATTGCCCCTCCGTGTTTTTGAGTTTCCTGCCTGGGTCGTTGTAATAATACAAACAAAGTAAGGCTAAATCTGTAAAAAGGTCAATAATAGATAAGAAAACCCAGTTTCATTCTCAATCTAAACCTCGATTTCTCGTTCACCTCCTTCAACCTTCCACACCACCATTACCAACACCACCACTATCAACAGTCGACACCACCCACCACCACAAAAATTAACAGATGAATGTAAACACCACTATCTTTACCTCACTTCTCAATCGATTAAAACACCACTACTTCCAATTTCTTCTTCTTCCTTCTACCTCAGTTCTCCATCGATTGAACCACCACCATCGCCACTACTACCAAATTCAAAATCACTCTTCATCCTCATCAATTTCCCAACGTAGACTTAGAATAATTTTTACTTAATTTCGATTTTACGGTTCAGAGTTTTAATTTGATTGACTCACTTCAGAAACTGTAACCCTAAATTCGAAATTGGGTGAAAAGATTAAATCACTTCAGAACTGGGTGAAGTATCCTCAACAAATACTTCCAGATTGGTTTGCTTATCACTCTCATTTTCTTCACTTCAGGTAATGTTTGTCAACATTAGGATTGTATGGTCGGATTGAATGGTTGGATTGAATTGGTTGAAATGATTGAATTTGTTGGATTGACTGAATTAGGTTTGAGTTTACATCAAAGTGTTTGTTGAAATGCCTATGAGAGAAATGAGACGAATGTAAATTTATAATTAGACAAGTGCTATTGTTACAGAAGAGGGTTCAAAATTTTAGCTCACTTCTGCAGTTCTCATGGACTCATTTATGTTCTGAGCAGTGGATGTTAATTTGTATAGTTTGTTTTTATGTGATCCGCTGACCCATTGCTCTAAGATGCTAGAAAAGAAATAAGCTAGATAAAGAAACATTACCAAACCTTATCTATGTCAAGTACAACCTTAAATTAGTAACTGATGGAAACAAACCCGATGTATACTAATCCAATTTTAGTCGAAGACAAGGATATGAATTTAGATTGGGTAAAAAAATAGACTGCAACCCCTAGCCAAAGTGCATTGGCAGTTCAATTAAAAGACGGAGAACTTGGCTTCAGACGAACATTAATGTAAGGGTCGAAAAGTCGAGTCTATGCATGCTTTTCTGCTGTGATAGCAAAAGCTTTAGTATGGAGTTACAACTATAATGCAGGGGTTGATCTCATAAGTGGTGTCTACATATGACGTTGATGGGCGTCTGATGGATGTAACATCAGTGTCGTACAACAACATGGAAATCATCGGAGTCTTGAAAGATGAAGCCGGTGGAGTTATTTTTAGCAATGGTCCAAAAGACCGTTCTGCAGTTCCTTATGCTTTGGAGACCAGAGCTCCGACAGCATGCCTGTGAATAAGACAATAGAAACAATCAGGAAAGTTACTGTTTTTGTATTTCCATGGGTCTCAAATGGATAACTTGGTTAGGAAATTGGAGGTAAAATCTTCAAAATGAAGTTTGGACATCATGACGGAAGTCATCAATGTGAGATAAGTGCCTCTTGATGTTGTGTATGAGATTACTGCGTCAGAGGATATCAAGAAAGGTGTTGATGGGTTCAATAATGAAGTTGGTTCTGTTGAAGTTATACAAAGAATATAATATTATTATTGTCTTAACAATACCTGCAAAGGTACCTTAACTATATTATCAATCATGTTTAGTTATGTTTCCCATTTGTGTTACTGTTATAATTTGTGGAATGATATGGAAGAAGAATAAACAGTTAAATTAACCTATGAGCATTATAACCTCGATATGTAAAAACGAGGGAAAACTTAATGGATCCATTCTTATTGGGCCTAATTTTAAGCGAACCATCAGCCACTAAGGAACCGCAAGTCAAGACCATTTATCACTTATCAGATAATGGCAGCCTCCACACATCTTTTGCAATTCATATACCTGTCCTGTCTTTATCAACAAAAAAAAACAATCACCGCTACTGTGGCCGCCACAACCAACATGCAAATACCATTCTAACGAATACAAACACCAATCTTTTTACAAATAAACTCAGTGATTAAATTTGTTCATTCTTATTGAATGTCTGCTATGAAATTCGGTGAGTCACCCTGGCATTAGATCACCAGCACCGCCCCGTGCCATTATGGCACGGGCAATCCACTAGTAAAATAATAAAATAAAAATAAAATAATTGAAATTGGAATGGGACCCACAGTCCAAATTCTAAGTAGAACTGATATCTGAAGCTAATAAAAGCATTCCAAAATTTATTTACCTTGTCACCAGGAAATTTAGCTAAATCATGGGACAGTGTTTGGGTCAGGTGGCAATTTATGTTGACAAGGTAATTAAATTTTGGATGACTTTACAATTTGAAGGTAAAAACTAGTATAAGTAGCAATTGCTTGTGTATTGCAAGAAATTCCCCCGAAATCAGTTGCAAACAATCATATCATAAATAAACACAAGGTACAATAAATAAAACAACAATTATGGATCAGCAGCCATGTTAGTTCTTCTGCTCTTTATTAACTTCAGTCGAAGTCCCATTCACTGTCCCAATAATCTTCTTCTTCCTCTTCCACTACTGTTTTAGCGAACATACCTGCAGGGAATAGAATATGTATCTCCTCTAGTGTTTTCCCATGCATCATATCCGCCATCTTCCACAACAACAAATCCACCAAATCAGGTATGTTAAGTAAACTTGAAGCCTTCATCAACTCCCTCATCACCTTCGCATCCACATTCGCAAATTCTGCATCCCAGTTCTTCGTCTCTTCTTCTTCATCATCATTGCAGTAGTACTCGTTCTCAGCGTGTTTGGTGCAGTACTCAATCACGTTCGCTAGAATTTTGCCTCTTACATTATTCACAGGAATCACAATGTTGGTCTTGCCGTAATTGTTAGCCACAATTGTTGTTAGGGTTCGAGATTGCAAAACAATGGCTTCCTGAATATCAAAAGTCTGTCCGTCAGAACTCTTCAAGGTAATAATGGTATTTGGTGGCGACATGATGATGATGAGATTACTAGCTCTAGAATTTCTCAACAAAGTGTTGTTTTTTCTTCTCCGTGAATAAAATGAATTCAGTGCAGATCCAAGCTAGTATTTATAGCGGATTGTGATGAATAAGAGGGATACGGCAAGATTTCTATTTGTTGTTATACTTGAGAAACGACCATCCTCGGTATTAGAAGTTGTGCACCGACTTATGCGACGCGTCTTCCCCAGTGACATAGGTCCAACTGGAGACAGTTGTAACTCAAAAGGTGTTCGACAAAATGACTCAGACAGGCATTCAAACAAACGGGGTTTCATGTAACGCTCTTATATCTGGACTTTGTAAAACTGGAGACAGTTGAGAAGCCCTCTGGCCGAGACTCTGAATCCTCTGCTGCTTCAATAAAAGAGTACTTAGTGGAGGATCACATTTTCAGGTTAGGGCAAGCGATACTTGAATATTTATACTCTTTCATAAAGGAATTTGATCACTAACCCGAAAACTGTGGCGTTCTGTTTGCAGAATTGACTGTTATTTAGGAAGGACCTAGTGGAAACCTTTCTGTTCATCGTTTCTCCAATCTAATCTTGAACCCTTATGGTCAAGACAATACATAAAGACTTTGGTCCTGAACTGAAGGACGAGGAGGGTAGGCGAAGCTTTTGAACTAGCTTGAGCTGAGTTCTGTTAATAGTTTGTGATCATTTTCTATGCTTCTGTCTGTTCAGGTTAGGGCAAACGTGAACGGTAGGATTCGAACCTGCGCGGGCAGAGCCCACATGATTTCTAGTCATGCCCGATAACCACTCCGGCACGTCCACTGGATGAAATATTTATCGTATTTGACTCTTTCACAATAAAGATAAAATTTAAATGAAAAATTCTAGTATAAAAGAAACTTGTGATATTGGATTGCATTTTTAATTCGTCTTATCTTCCATTTCTCTTCCAGCTATTCCCAAATAGCTATCTATACAGTACTCGTAAAGATTTCATAGCTGGAAAAACAAACAAACGTTTGACTTTTGCGATTTATTACCGAAAAACAAGCATTTGTCATCGTCACTGGAAAGGGAGTCCACAAAGTCGATCGCAAAAAATGGGATTTTCTCCAAAATTTAACATAGAAAATTCAAATGCTATCGTGTGAAATCCAAGCAGTGGCCCCTATAAATCTTTTGGACACTAGATGAGGTAACCGCTTGAATTTAAAAATTGGATACAAACATTTACAGTGATCTTCAACATCACAAATTCAAGCCAAGAAAGAAAAAGAAGAGACAAATTAAGATGGAGGACGATGTTGTGGTTCTTTTAGATGTTTGGGGAAGTACTTACGGAATGAGAATAAGAATCGCTTTAGCAGAAAAAGGAATCAAATACGAGTGCATAGAAGAAGAAAACATTCTTGTAAAGAGCCCTTTGCTTTTAGAAATGAATCCGGTTTACAAAAGGGTTCCTGTTTTGATACATAACGGGAAACCTATTTGTGAATCACTCTTGATTCTTGAATATATTGATCAAGTTTGGAAACACAAGTCTCCTGCTCTTTTACCAAGTGATGCTTACCGGCGGGGGGTCGCTAGATTCTGGGCCGCATATCTAGATGCAAAGGTAATCAAATCTCTCTAACATAATTCACTCTGTGTATGCCACTTGCATGAAAAATTGTCAGATACTTCCTTTGATTCTGTAAAATTATTACTATCATTTTTTCATTTTAGACTATTTTTAGAAACGATATTAACACTGTTGCATAAACAAAAGTAGTATTAGGTTGCACGAGCCAGGCTCTTTTGAGTTTTGACACTCTTTTTTTTTTTCTTTTTCTTTGATCAATAACAGCTAATATCATTTTAAAAACTTAATATACAGATATACGAAGGAACTGCGAAGAAGGTGTGGATGAGTAGCGGAGAAGAACAAGAAAAAGTTAGTAAAGAGTTTATAGATTGCTTGAAGGTGATAGAAAAAGAGCTTGGAGAAAAGCCTTATTTCAGTGGTGAAGACGAGATGGGGTTTGTAGATGTGGCTTTGATTCCCTTGTACTGTTATTTTTATCCTCTTGAGATGTTTGGCAAGTTCAGTGTAGAAACTGAGTGTCCTAAGTTAATGAATTGGGCGAAAAAGTGTATGAAGAAAGAAAATGTGTTTGGGTCACTTGTTGAACCAGAAAAGATATATGAAGCCATGTTGGACTTCAGAAAGACCTTGCGACTAGCGTAGGCATAAGAAGCGCTGCGTTTTCTTCATCAATGGTAAACCACAGGTTTTATGTACCAAGATTTTTAATGCCAAAACATCTTGGGTTTTGGTTACGACTTATACACTGTGGTAAATAATTTTTTTCATAGCCTTGGAACCCAAGAAATATAAGTCGGAACCAGATTGGAGAGAGAGTTTTTAAATCGGGCGATCAACTCGGTCAAAAAATTTTCGTTTCCCGTGAATTCAAGTAAATCTCAGGTGAGTTACTGTTTGTTATCAATGATTGATGTCGTGTTTCATTTAAAATCTTTCCTTTTCATGTATTAAATTTTCCTGAATATGGTTATTTTTTTGAAAAATCATCGAACATGGGTTTGATGGGGAAAAAAATTAGATCTATAATTTTTGATGCCTCAGTTGAGTTTTCAAAAGAACCTGAAGAGGAAAAACATGGTGAAGAGCCGAAAATCTACATTTCTGAGTAAACTGGATAATATTGAAGATAGGAATTATATCTGGTCTAACTATTAGGAGGTTGAGAAGCAGAGTCTGAAAGTTCGTAATTGGGAACCAAATTTTAAAATATCAAATCAAACAACATTTGTTTGGTTTCGTCTACCTGGTTTGAGCATTGAATAGTGGAAGGAGAAAATTATTTTAGATATAGGAAAAGTTTTGGGAACGCCTGTTAAAGTAGATGATATTAATTTGAAAAGGATGATTAGGTATTATGCTAGTGTGTTGGTGGAAGTGGATTTCAATAAATCAATTCCTGATAAGGTATGTGTTAAGATTAAGTATGGAGTTTTTTCATCGGAGAGTTCAACTTCGTATAAGTGAGACCAAGTAAAATATTCCTAGTTATCTAGTTTCCTCAGTATCCCTGCACCTACAACCAATTTGTCAAACGCACGTGAATCCTAAGATAGTGCCCAATATCTTAAGTTGCTTCAGCCTCTTTGTATGTTGCTTAAAGTTGACTATCTTAAGTTGCTTAAGCACTTAACCCTTTTGATCGTCTTCCAAACATTAAATGACTAATCTGTTTGGTAACCACTTTCCTATATATATCAGGAAATCAATCAAAGATATGTATGTTGAGTGTGACAAAGGCTTTTTTGTTTAAAATCAATTAAACTCCTTTGTTGGATTTAGATCTTCCGAGATCTGGATTAAACAAGTTAACCAGATCAAGTCAAACAGAACTACCAAATCCAGATATTCCACCAAAGATAACTTTTTTGATCTAAATACGACTATCAATAACAAGTCTATCAAAAGATAATCTAGATCTAGTCGGATCCCATCCGATGAAGTTTGTGCATGAAGCAAATCCCAAAGATACGAAACCAATAAGAAAAATCTTATTGTCTTCGAGTCTTCAATAGTCTTCTGTACCTGGACAATAAAGAACTTGATTTCTGAATTATGACCGATCATGCACAGAACAGAGTCTGTTAATAATTGATGATCACAAGTCAACGTTAATTCCCTGATCTAGTTTGAGTGACCTTATGTCAGAAGAGAAGGCTCTTAAGAATAATTAAACTAGGTGCAATCAAGAGTTATAACCGTTAGTCAATCAAATCAATAATTAAACTACAATAATAATGAAAATATAGTTTCCCACCAACGGTACTAGTTGTTAAGTGCATAATTCATATGATTTTAGTGTTCATTCCATACTTGCTTTAGCTACTATTCTTGCATATTTTCGTATTATTACTATAGTTTTCTCTTATTTGTCTCAATTAGGTGAATCAATTAAAAAGGAGCTACGAAGTTCTAAAAAGATATAAGAATATAATTATTCCAAGTATCCAAGTTCCCAAGTCCAAAAGAAGTGGAAGAAGTGCGACAAAAATGAACAAAACGCTCAAAATCAAGAGACGGTCCAAAGACCGAGATTAAATCATTCAAATCAAGGATTTATCACCACCATCTTGACGATAATTAAAGATAAAAATAATGCAAAACGAATGAGATCATTCCGAGTTCGGACGAGGAAGTTACGGCCAAAACGAGTTTTATTAAATACCGAAGACAAGCCAGTTTGCAAACGGGTATGCAAACGGGGGTAACTGAAAAATAAGTTTGTAAAATGGTTTGCAAACTTATTTCCAAGTATTTTATTACAAAGTTTAAGTTTTCAAACTGGTATGCAAACTATTGAAGGCCAAAATTCCCGAACTATCTTTAGGGTCTTTCTTTACTGCTTTTTAGGTCGGTTTCCAGA
Organism: Papaver somniferum; assembly: GCF_003573695.1. NCBI lineage: Eukaryota > Viridiplantae > Streptophyta > Magnoliopsida > Ranunculales > Papaveraceae > Papaver > Papaver somniferum. The sequence continues at coordinate 156,835,726 of NC_039361.1, forward strand.
ACCGACTAGGATTCTTGAAGGCCAAGCAATGTAAACCTATATAAATAGGTATTAGGCGTTTCATAAAAATACCATATTATCTGATATTATAAGCTAGGGTTTATTCTACATCAAAAACCTAGGGTTTACCCCTTTAGGGGGAAACCACCATTCTTCATCTTCTTTCTAATATGAGTAGCTAAATCCTTTGTTGATTAAGGACGAATTCAATGTTCTAAGTGTGAATCTTTATTATCAATACAAACATATTGAGAGTTCTTATCATCATCGTTTATTTTACCATATTTAGGGTTTATAAGTGATTCTCAGATGTATTTGGAGTGCATGCTAGATTGATCTATTGATCGTTTTTATTGCTAGGAGATAAGTAATCGTCGAATAACTTGTACACAAGTAGAAATCGTGAGACCTTGCAGAGAAATCCTATGGAAAAATCGTGAGTGAAAACAACACCAACAAGTAAACTTTGAGCTAAGAGTTTAACTACTGGGATTAACCTAATTCACAAAGTTGTGTTCGATTGGATTACACCTTGAGTGAGCTACTACTTGGTGGTTCAGGTAAATAGAATATGATTGGAGAGCTTCCGTATCCATGGTAAAAGGAGTTTTGGGTATAGCACCGAGCTATCTGCTATTCTACGGTTGGTGATGAATGGTTCTAACGAAAGATAGATAAGTATTCTGATACCGTTAACGCTTGGTAACGGCGAAGGATTCCTTGATCATCTCTTTTATTTCTTGTTGTCTTTTTATTTATATCTTATTACCAAAACCCCTCCTTTGTTATTTACTTTATTTTTCTAACACAAATAACCTATCAATTACATAGCTCTCTGTGGGAACGATCTCTTACTACCGCTATATTACCAGTTAATTAGTGAGAAATATATTTATTAATTTGTTGAGCTTACGACAGCCCATACAAATTTTGGCGTTGTTGTCAGGGAGCAGTTGCTAATTGATTTGTTATTTGTTTAACTTGTTTTTATTTTATTTTTTTTGTTTTTAGATTTTGGTGTCGATTTTATCTTTCTTGTGATTCGTCATGTTTCCTTAAGGAAATAACATGTACGGAGCATAATATTACAAATACAACAATGGTAATCAATATGATTTTCAATCTCATTCATATATCAACTACCAACCAACATGTGGGTATAATCAAAACCAATGTTTTGGCTATGATCAAATACCCTGCAGAACCTTATTAATATTCTCATAATGTCAACAACCTTATGACGGACATGTAAGTGAACAACCACAGGGATGGCAGGATAGTTATGCTTCTAATCGTTTATCTCCTGAACATGAACAGAAGTTTGATCATATTATGCTTTGGTTAAAGGCCAATATTCCACGCTGGGATCACTCAATGAGCAACTAATCACGGAGAACAATATTCCAACTGAATCTTACTTCAATACATCTAACCGAATTCCTGATTATTTTTATGATCATTCACCTATTCAAAAAGGGGAGACTTAGTCTGGAAATAGTATAGTGAGTGAACGTCTTGAGCAATTCCAATCGATGTCACAACATCAAAAAAGGCTCCATACAGTTGAACAGGAACAATATGAGCAACTTCAGGAAATGCAAAGGAATGTGGAGGATTTAAAAATACAAATTGCATAACTCAATGAGACAAGGAATAAAGAAGAACTTTGGCCTCTAAACCAAACTGAGTCTGATATTCCTATGGAAGACAAAGAATACTTTGAAGATGAACAACATTTGGAAAGCCTTTGTAACAGTGATGAAGTTATTCAAGCTCCGGATCTTAATAATGATCATTCGCCTATTCAAAAGGAGGAGCCTTGGTATGATTGAACCATTTTTATGAATGGTGTAACATACTTGAATTCATATCAACGCTACAATTAATATCCGGTTTACAATATTTTTAGACCGGTTGATTTGCAAGAAGTAGACCCGATTATTCCCTCAACGGAAACTCACACATAATACCTCAAAATTTATACTGAAGAAGAGTTCATGAGAGCGGAATTTGATTCGGATTCCGAGGAAGAGGTTGTTGAAGAGATGGAGATTGAGAATGAAATCAAATTAATCGAAGTCATGGAAGACCCAATTGAGCTAGATAATAATAGTTCGATAGAGGACCATGATATACTTGAGGTGAATAATTCACCGTTAATTAAGAAAGATGAGGATCCAATAAAAGGTTTTTCTAAACCTTTTCTTAATTCTATATTTGTTGATCATTTTTCTATAATCAAAGTAGCTTCTCAAAGAGTTGTTAACCAAACTTTTAAGAAAATACCTCATTTAGGATTGGAGTTGTGTGCTTCCAAAGTGTTAACGGATTATTTTGCTTATAAGTATCCACCACTTGATGTGTTTGATGCGAGTATTGTCCAGGTTCACTAAGCAGAGGAACCTTTTGAAGTTTCCGAATTTTATGTTCTTTACCCATTTACGAGTGTAGAAATAACTAAGTGTGTGGGAAACTTCAATACTATGATAGCTTCAATATTTATGTTTTATGCTAATGTTTTTGTGAAGTTTTTATTTGAACTGCTTGGAAGGATTACAAAATTTTCATATTACTGGTGTACGGACGATACCAATAACGTCGGGATGACGATGTTAAACCAAGCGCACATGAGAGGCAACCCATCGGTTTTGTATCTATATCCCTTTTATTTTTAGTTTTCTTAGTTTTGCATATCATATCTTGCATTCTCATCTTAGATTTTACAAAGTCCAATATCTATAATTGTTAGAGCACTGCTCAGTCGAACTCGCAAGCGTTATCAAGTTTCGTTGTCAAAACTATAAGTCTTGATTTATAATCTACTTATAGCTATGTCTCGGATTAGGATAAAATGTGTATTTGAGCCTTAGACTTCACGGCGTTCATCGATTGAAGACAAAGAACTACTAAGGCGATCTTGTGGAACTTCATCAACAAAAGGTATGTGGATACTTGAACTCATCTATCACTCAGAAGTCTATTCTATTCTATCTCTTATTGAGATAAAAGTCGTATAGCTATATAGAATTTACTATATACACATTTGATATTTCGAGCTGAGTTTAACTCGCTTATGCTTTCTCAAAATATATGTTGGAAAGCTTTTTGCTTTAACCACGTTCATCATTATTCTTGACGAAAGTCAAAAGATGATCATGTGAAAATCACCTGGTAACATCTTACATGATTTGTGAGAGACAGTCATTTGATATAGGATCGGAATGTTTCGTATTAATCATTAGATCACTTGGAAATTACTTATAAGCTAATAGTTTGTGTGAGACGGCTATTGTCGTCTTATAAGAATGTTTCAACGATTGAAATGGGAGTTAAGAGATAAAACCCATGTCTGGACACATTACGGTTTGTGTACTTAGTGTATGAACTGTTTCGATGGAATTCAGGACCGGAAGTTTGCATACCTATTCGCAAACTTATTCAACTGTTTAAGTCAGGGTACTTAAGTCTGCATACCCGTTCGCAAACTGATTTAACTGTTGAAGTCCGGGAACCAAGTTTGCGTGCCCGTTCGCAAACAATTTCAACTGAGTTCGGTACGGAGCTAAAGTTTGCGTACCCGTTTGCAAACTGTCGGCTTGTGACTAATGTCCGGAACTTAGGCTTGCGTACCCGTTTGAAAACTTACGTGTTCCAAGTTCTAAAATCGGTTAAATATGATTTCATACTCATGAACAAATACATTTATAAATTAAGGAATGCAATCTTAGCAAACCGTGGCTGAAATGTTCATGAACTGATTCTTATGAATCGGTCCGATTTTGCTTCAATTGTCTCTTGTATACTTCTGTGAGAATATAAACAATTGAACAACTCTATGAGTAACACAATTAGATTCATTTGATTATCAATTGATCTAGAAGTGTTAAGATGAACAAGGTTAAGACAAAAGTGTTCATATGGCTAACTTCGGTTAATTGTTATTGATCCAACTCAATAAACACGTTTAGGTACGGTTACCCATATCTAAATGAAGGTATAACTCATTTGTGTGTAACAAGCTAAAGATCATCTAACTTTGGAAAGATATTAGCTTGAATCTTGAATCAGGTTTCATTTAACGGCGAATATTGATTGCTTTGTTCCAAAATTATCAAACCCTGATTTGAAGACTATATAAGGGAGAACTCTAGCAACTGGGAAACCTAATCCCCACACCTCATGTGTGATACTAGTTGCGACTAGAGTCGATTCTCCTTTAACCTAGCTTATTCCTAAAACCATTATAGGTTAACGACTTGAAGACTTCATTGGGATTCTGAAGCCATACCCAACTATTTTCTCTGTAATTGTGTGCTCTGATCTTACTTTGTTCTATCGTATTGACTACTATCTTGTCTAAGATTTTCTCGAGATTTATCTCCGATAGGTAAGATATAAAAAATAGTCACAAATTTCTTCGTCTCATTCTTTGTGATTCCATAATAACTTGTTTTACTACCATATAATTAAGTTATTATGAGGTGATTAATATTTCTAGGATGTTCTTCGGGAATATAGTCCGGTATATCAATTGGTTCCTGTTCACCTTGATTTATCAAAATACGGAACAAAAAATTCGCAGGTATTTCTGTGAGAGACATATTTATCTATTAAAATAGACTTTTCTGTGGGAGACAGATTTGTTTATCAAGTCTAAGACTTTGGGTCATAGAAACTCTTAGTTGTGGGTGAGATCAGCTAAGGTAATCAAGTGCATAGAGTCCTGTTGGGATTCAGAGGCGTATGGAACGTGACTGTACCTTAATCAGTGTGATATTGGTTAAGGCTCAACTAAATTCCAGTCCGAAGTTAGCTTGTGGTAGGCTAGAGTCTGTAGAGGCTTAATACATTGTGGTGTTAAAATCTGGACTAGATCCCGGGGTTTTTCTGCATTTGCAGTTTCCTCGTTAACAAAATTTCTGGTGTCTGTGTTATTTCTTTTCCGCATTTAGTAATGGTGATACAGGTATCATGGATTCGTGGGAATGGTAATGGGATTGTGGATTTCTATCCTTGGCGAGGAAATTGGAAAAACAGGTATCTGAGAGAATACCTTAATCACACCTTTTTAGCATACGAAAATCACGGTGGGTTTTCTTATTCTTATCACAAGTTGGGAATTGAGGGAAGACAAACACGATATAACCGTCTTATCTAGATAACCCATCCTAGGATAAGGATATCCAAGCGGCCAAACACGACCTTAAGGATCCGGTTGTACGCCTTACAGGATATCAAGTAATGAAATGAATTATTGAGTTCTTATCTATCTCATCTCTGGTCTCTCCCAACCTAACTTCTCTTCTCATCTCTAATTTTTCTATTTCCTCATCTTATTCTCTTCAATCAAATACCAAGAGATGTTTTTGTATATCAATTGTAGTGTAATCACTACAAGTGGTATCAGAGCAGTCGATTCTCGAACTGCTTCCATCGCTGCTGCAGCAAATAGAATTTCACAAGTAGAGGCAGAAATTTCAGTTAAACAAAATTGTCTTCACAAGTTACTGTGGGAAAATCATAACAGGTCTTCACCGGAGTTTACTAAAGATTTTAGTGAAGCTTTTACTTATTTTTTTTGGCTACATGGAAGATGTATCAGGACAGATCAACACCAAGTTTCAACGATGAGATCGGTGGCGTAACTGTTGACTCGCAGGAAGGTAAATTTCGATCGAAACTCAAAAGTGAATTCTCTACTGTTGAAGGAGCTACAGATTCAGTTCAAGAGGATTTACATATCGGTTTCAATGTTTCTGCTAAATTCTTACATAGTAACATTTCTGGTGCTATTAAAGATTCACTTATTCTACCTGCAACTCAAGATGGCTATTGTTCAAATTTTTGTCAGAATCATACATCAAGGAGTTACGAAAACACTTATTACTTGAAGGAGTTGTTCTATCTCCCAAACAATTTACAATGTCACGATCGCTCTTATCTCCTTCTGGTCGACATTCGTTCGTTATTTGATCGTGGTAAGTGTGCAATTACAGATTGGAATTCTTATGAGAAATTGATTTGTCCAGTATTAGATATATTAAGCTTGTAGTTGGTGTCTGCTTATTCAAGTGTTCTTGTAATTTTTGAAAATGGTGAAAATGGATATGGTTGGCAGTTGTGTCTGAAATTGTTACAGGGAATAGTTTCACTGGTTACAATATGCTATTTCACCAAAGAAGTGGAGATTGTTCCTCTGATGTCTTAGCTCTTACTGGAAGAGTAATTGATAGAGGAAAGTTGTTTGAACTGAGTAGAAGTCCTCCTTATGCAAGCATTAGCTTTAAACTCTATATTTACATTCTTACTTCTCGGGTAGTAGATCTTAGTATATCGGTTCTCAGTTATACTTATGATTAGTGGTGTGAAAATGGGGTTGCACACAAAACTTGCAAGTATACAAGGCCAAGCTTTATAGTATAGGGATGAGTAGGGGTTAGTCCACAGGGAGTGGGAGCATACAAGAAGTTTTCCTAAGCTAGCAATGGAGACAAGGCACTATGGCAGTGAGCAGTGATGGATGAAGGCAGTGAATAGCAATGAGGTAACAGTGGTAGTGAAACAAAGGCAGCAGCCTAAGGCAAAGGTATTGAGCAACAGTGACAGAAAAGGAAAAAGATGCAGAACTGTGTGAAGTTACTAAGGCAATTGAATCCACCTTGTGCCCTAATCAAGCAATGCAATATAGGTTGAGTTGAAAATCCTATGCATACATCTAGAATGGGAGGAAAATCAGCTTGCTCACTGATATGCCCCTAGCATTGACTGTCTTTTGACAGTACAATCAATCACAGGCATGCCAGAGCACTGATTACTTCCCATTGCTCAAGCAAAACAGGCATCAAGAAAACTATCCTAACAATGCATCATCTAACAGTGCACTAGGCTTCATCAGAGCCTTAGTTGCAGTGAATTAGCTCATGCTAGACATGAGTATAACAACAGCATTCATCAAACAAGCTAAATTAAGATACAACATGCACACAGGTTGCACACAATCAACTGTAGCTAAAATGGAATTTGGAAAATGAAAATTGATTGCAAATATTGTTCACTGGCTAGCCCAGAGATGCTTTCTACAACACCCATAACATCAATTTATAGTTTTTACAAAACCCTAAATTTCTACAAACCCTAATTTGAAAATCCCCAAATCAGCAGGATTAGGGTTTCGAGAAATAATAAAATTAACTCACCCTCTGATGCAAATAGACTCGACCCATGCTTGTACTTCTCCTCCTCTGCTAATCCTCTACTCGAATTTCTCCCAAATTTTGTCTTCTCTTCACTGTGGTGAATCCCTGGTTATGTTTGTCTTCTTGGTAGCATCAAAAATCAATGCTAAGAACAAGACAGACACGACTAGGGAAGAGGTAGGCGATGGTGGTGGTGTCCTTGTGGTCGTGGTGGAGATGGAGACGGCGGAGCAGACATGGCAGTGTCTGCCATGGTCGGGGGAAGAGGAGAAATTTGGGGGAAGTGTATTTGGGGAAGAAGAGAGTGGGTGTTTGTTTTGGGTCGATGGGTTTGATGCTTAGGTGTTGAGCGGGTTCAGCGAGGTTTGATGATCTGCGACAAGGAGCGATGGATGGGAAGATGGTAGGTGGATCCAACGGCGATACGGAGGTAAGCGTGGAGCGACCGTCGGATGAAGGGATGTAGCAAAACGGACGACCCAAGATGGAGATGGGCGTTGCGATGTAAAGCGGGGGCTTCGGAGTTTGATGCACAATGATGAGGCGACCGTTGGATGACAAGATGGATCCAATCTGACGGCTCTCATGGAAATGGGTATGGATAATGGAAATGGATTTGGGTAAGGGTTTTGGGCCTTGGGTATGCCAAGCCCATATCTTCTTTAAGAACAATTCTTCCTCTTCAAGCCCACTTCTCGTTGATCCGGCTCTTGCAAACATCATTCTTCGCTTCCTCCTAGCGAGAGTCTTTGCCGTTCCTTTGCTCTTTTCGCTCCGTGAGATAACCAGGCTTTATTTGTACCTAAAAATGCAAAATTAATTAAGAAAAATATTTATTCTTGAAAATAATGAAAATACAGAATATGGGATAAAATGTAGAATTAATGCACAAAAGATGAGTTAAATGCCAAGAAAAATATATAGAAATATGCACTTTTTAGCACTCATCAAATACCCCCAAACCTGAATTTTACTTGTCCTCAAGTAAAACAAAACTAAGGAAATCCTACCTATACCACTGTCGCTGGTCTCTCGAATGCATTTAGTGTATGCACTAAGCCTTTTAAACCACTAAGTGTCCCTAGTGGACGAGCTGAAGTCTCGTGAAGGTTTGCTTAGAACGTACCTACAAAGTTCTACGTCAAAATATAAGCTCAGATTCCATCAAATGTGACATGTGCAAGTCAGTTTAAGCTCACAGCAAAATGGAGATGTCAATCTAGCTATCGAAGGCACAATCCTAGCACTAATAACAAATAAAGACATGTGATAAGAGTGTAAAGTGTATCTACACATGTGTAAAGAAAGATCGGATGTTATGACTACTAATCACCAAAAGATAGTTTCTCAGGCTAAGAACCAAGGTCGAAATCTAGCTAGCTGTCCGGACTTTACGAGAATTGTGAATGAGTTGGAGGTATTTCACAATTACTCGCGTTGTACATCAATGGCATACACCCTTCCTTGCTTATTACAATGAAACAATAAAATGACTATTTACATGACTCTTATTTACATTGACTACTCTCTTTTATTTTTGGAACAAGAGATGATGGAATTGATAAATACTTGATTTTTTTGTATTTTTCTGATTTTTTTTTTTGAATATATACATCGATTTTTTTTTTTTTTTTTTTTTTTTTTACATATGGTAGCTCTTTTGATACATAACAAAAGAAACAAAAATTACATGACACTTTGCAAGAGGTAGCCCTTTTTGATGCACCCAGTTAAATTCGATGGTTGTCTTTCTTAATGTAACCTCCACCTTCTATCCCAACCAACCAAAGAACAAGCTAGTCAAGTTTCGTTCAGTATTCTAAAGTGATTGGCAATCGTACTTCCTATCAAACACCTTGAAGATCGAGGCCATACATGTATTGGTAGATCGTGCGCGTGCAAATTTCTTATCACTATGTGAATTGTGCTAGAATCAGGGTGCCTAAATATCTAGACTAAGACTCCTAATAATTACATATTTGCACAAGAGTCAACATTTCAAGGTAAATGAGCTCCATTTTTATGATTTTTTAATTTTTAATTTTGATTTTTCAATTTTTTTGGAATTTTTCAATTTTTTCAAAAAGATGGAGTTTTGTTTTCAATTATGGCATATTATCGTGGTATCTACTCTATACCCCCAAACCTAAACTAAACATTGTCCTCAATGTTTCAAAATATAAAAATTATAAACAACATATGAAGAGGAACATGCTAGTAGAGTAAAAGGAGAGAGAATACCCGATTGTACGGCGAAAGCTCGATTAAAACTCCGTTATCAAGGCAAAAATCCAACATATTGGAGTCACAATGGATGAGCACAAAATATATACAAAAGGAAATTTAACTAACACATTATCTACAAGAAAATTTGGTTTTTAATGGGATTGACTTTTGGGAAAAATTTGGTTTTGTGGGAAAAAGAAAATTTGGTTTTTGGGAAACATTGGAAATTTGGTTTTTATGGGAAAAAGAAAAATTTTGGTTTTTAGGGAAACATTTGGAAAACTTTTTGGTTATTTAGGGAAAGAGTGGACCAGTTTAGTCCACATAGACCGGGTCCTCCAGGTTGGTTGTTTCAATGTCGGGTGGAATGGTCAAGGAATGGCTTTAATCTCTGCCCGTTGACTTTGAAAACGTTCTTGTTGAGACATCCTCCAGCTCTACAGCTCCATGAGGAAAAACTGTGCGTACTAGGTACGGACCCTTCCATCTGGAACGCAGTTTTCCTGGAAAAAGATGTAATCGGGAGTCATACAGCAAACTTTCTGACCAGGAGTGAAGGATTTGCGCAGAATACGCTTATCATGAAACATCTTCATCTTCTGCTTATATAACTTGGCACTATGTCATAAGCCTCATTTCTCAATTCTTCCAACTCGTTGAGTTGAAGTTTCCTTTGAATTCCAGCTTCGTCCAGAGAGAAGTTCAGCTCTTTGATTGCCCAGTAGGCACGATGTTCTAATTCCACAGGTAGATGGCACGGCTTTCCATACACTAGACGATAGGGGGACATGCCAATTGGTGTCTTATAAGCTGTTCTATAGGCCCACAAAGCATCATTCAATCTCAATGACCAATCTTTCCTGGACGGGTTGACCGTCTTCTCCAGAATGTGCTTAATTCCCTATTAGAAACTTCCACTTGTCCACTAGTCTGAGGGTGGTACGGAGTAGCAACCTTGTGAGTTATGCCATACTTGCGTACTAAAGACTCAAAGTACTTGTTACGAAAATGTGAACCGCCGTCACTGATGATAGCTCTAGGGGTACCAAAACGTGCAAATATGTTTTCCTTTAGAAATGAAAGTACCACCTTGTGGTCATTTGTTCTGGTTGCTATGGCTTCTACCCACTTAGAAACGTAATCAACTGCGACTAGGATGTACAATCTACCGTCAGAAATAGGGAATGGACCCATGAAGTCGATCCCCCAAACATCAAAAATCTCCACAATCAAAATGGGGTTCAATGGCATCATGTTTCTCCTCGAAATGCTTCCTAGCTTTTGACAGCGTTCACAAGCAACACAATAATCATGGCAATCCTTGAACAATGATGGCCAATAGAATCCACACTGCAAGATCTTTGCAGCGGTTTTCTTGGCACTGAAATGGCCTCCACATGCTTGGTCATGACAGAAAGATATCACATCTTTCTGTTCAGTGTTGGGGACACATCTCCTAATGATTTGGTCCGGGAGTACTTAAACAAATATGGGTCATCCCAAAGGAAATGTTTAACTTCAGCCAGAACTTATAGCGGTCTTGTCTCGACCAACGTGAGGGCATCCTACCTGTAGCGAGGTAGTTAACAATATCGCAAACCAAGGAAGGTCTGATACAGACATCAATTGCACTCAGGAATGATTCTCTATTAGCATTTCATCAATAGACTCAATGGTTAATCTAGACAAATGATCAGCAACCACATTCTCACAACCTTTCTTATCACGGATTTCGAGATCGAATTCCTGTAATAAGAGTATCCATCGAATAAGGCGAGCTTTAGCATCCTTCTTGGAAAGAAGATACTTCAAAGCCGCATGGTCTGTATATGATGATCTTAGATCCTATGAGATAAGATCTAAACTTGTCTAATGCGAAAACGACGCAAGCAATTCCTTCTCGGTAGTTGTGTAATTGAGTTGGTATCATTAAGGGTTTTGCTAGCGTAGTATATCACGTATGGTAGTCTATCAACAGCTGTCCTAAAACAGCACCAACAGCATAATCAGAGGCATCACACATGAGTTCAAACGGTAGTTCCAGTTGGGTGGTCGGACTATAGGAGCGGGGGTGAGAAGGTTTTTAATTCCTCCCAAGCTTCACACAAGCATCATCGAAATTGAAGGTAACATCTTTGGCGAGAGACTACACAGAGGTCTGAGATTTTGCTAAATCTTTGATGAATCGCCGGTAAAAACCAGCATGACCTAAAATGATCGATTTCCCTCACAGAGCGGGTTTGGTAATGTCGATGAGGTCTACTTTAGCTTTATCTACTTCAATGCCTTTTTCCGAGATGATGTGTCCTAGAACTATTCCTGAATTCACCATAAAATGGCACTTTTCCCAATTTAGAACAAGGTTCTTTTCTTACATCTGGACAGCACAGGGTAAGATGTCTTAAACATTTATCAAACGAAGAACCAACACGGAGAAATCATCCATAAGATCTCGAGAAAACTATCTATCATGTCAGAAAAAATGCTCATCATGCATCGCTGAAAAGTAGCAGGTGCATTACACAACCCAAGGGCATGCGTCTATAAGCAAATCCCAAAGGACACGTGAACGTAGTTTTTTCCTGATCTTCTGGCAATGTGAATTTGGTTATAACCGGAAAAGCCATCTAGAAAACAGTAGTGACTGTGTCCAGACACACGTTCTAGCATTTGGTCATGAAAGGGAGCGGGAAGTGATCCTTCCTAGTTACTGTGTTCAACTTCTGTAGTCGATACATACTCGCCATCCTGTGGTTGTACGTGAGGGACTAACATTCTTGTCGTTCTGAACTACAAATGCCTGACTTCTTAGGCACAACTTGAATGGGACTAACCCATTTGCTATCGGTATTGGGTATATGATACCCGCATCAAGTAGTTTCAGGATTCTCCTTTGACTACATCTCTCATGTTAGGATTAAGTCTCCTTTGCATTTCCCTAGATGGTTTGGCATTCTCTTCAGATTAATGTGGTGCATGCAAATGGTGGGACTATTCCTTTGAGGTCTGAGATGGTCCATCCTAAGGCCTCTTTGTGTTCCTTAAGTACTTCTAAAGCTTACTTTCCTGTTCCGTGTCTAAACATGATGAAATAATGACAGGTAAAGTATCAGAAGAACCTAGGAATGCGTACTTCAACGTACTAGGCAATGTTTTCAATTCAAGCTTGGGTGGCTCAACAATGGATGGAATGAGCTTGGAATCAGAGAGTAAGGGTGGTTCCACTTCATATTTCCTTTCAGTGACGTCCATTTGAGGTACAGATTCGAGCAGAGATAGGACGTCACTACAGTATGCATCATCATAGGAATCTGAGTTAAAGTTCTCCATACATGCTTGAAAGGGGTCGACGGATAGAATGTTAGTCAACGAATCTTGTATTAATCCTTCAATCATATTAACTTCATGCACATCATCATCATCAAGATTCACAGGTTGTTGACTAATATCGAACACATTCAATTCTACCGTCATGTTGCCAAAAGACAGTTTCAACACTCCATTACGACAATTAATGATTGCGTTGGACGTAGCCAAGAAAGGACGTCCTAAGATGACAGGAATGTGACAGTCTGGGTTTTGTACAGGTTGAGTGTCTAAGACAATGAAGTCTACGGGAAAATAGAATTTGTCAACCTTGATCAAAACGTCTTCGACCACTCCACGAGGAATCTTGACAGATCGGTCTGCCAGTTGTAGAGTGATAGATGTTGGCTTCAACTCCCCAAGACCTAACTGCTCATAAACAGAATATGGCAGTAGGTTAACACTTGCACCTAGGTCTAATAACGCTTTATTGACCGTGTGTTCTCCTATAGTGCAAGAAATTGTTGGACATCCTGGATCCCTAAACTTGGGTGGAGTTTTGTTCAGAATGATGGAACTCACCTGTTCAGCTAAGAAAGCACGTTTGTGCACATTGAGCTTGCGCTTTTGAGTACACAAGTCTTTGAGGAATTTGGCATAAGCGGGATTTGCTTGATTGCTCAAGAAAAGGAATGTTGATATTGACTCTTTGAACAGATCTAACATCTCATTGTATAGGGCTTTTCTGTTGATAATAATCTGAGGAAATGGGGCAACAGGAGCATGAGTTGGCAAAGGGACATTCACAGCAGTAGAATTGTCAGATTTTCCAACTTGCTCAGGCTCTTTGGTTTTCTGGGGTGGGTAGGCAATGATTGTGGCTCAGATTCATTATTGTGGTTGCCACATTGTTCTCAACAATCTTACCACTTCGAGTGGTGATGGCATGGACTTGATCGGGTGAGGTTTCATTGCAGATGTGTGCCTGCTTGAAATATCCTCTTTGGATTTTGTTGGGGTTGGCTAGGAAGTGTACCCTTTTCTCTCTCGCTCATGGAATCGCAGAGTTGACCCATCTTTTGATCAAGATTTTTCTGACCTTGCACCAGACTCTGGACCATCTCCTCTAGGGCGGATAATCTCTTGTCGGTATTGTGTTGAGGATATGATTGTTGTTGAGATTTTGATTGTTGTTGAGGGTTCCTAGGATATTGATAACCTTGATTATTCTGATATCCCTGATTGTTTTGATAGCTCTGATTGGGTTGAGATGGTCCTCCCTGAGTGGGTCCTTTGGACCATGAAAAGTTAGGGTGGTTTCTCCATCCTAGATTGTAGGTCTGTGAATAGGGGTTATGCTCTTGTTTTTGAAACATGGCATGTGCCTGTTCAAGCCTAGATTCCTGGACTGCAAGCAAATCGGGGCAATTTTGGAATTGATGGTTGGGATCGTTACAAGCGGCACATACAGACGAAGCGACATGTTCTCGGAGAGTAGTGGTGGAAGGTTTTGAATTTTTATGTAGTTCTAACTCTTCTAATCTCCTAACTATTGATGCCATGTTTTCTCTTCCCTCGAAATCTGCTTCAATCCTAAAAGCCTTAGCTTCGGATCTAGTCTTTCTAGGTTCACGGATGGATTCCCACTGTTGCGTCTTTTCAGCTACTTCAATCAAGAAGTCCCAAGACGCATCAGCAGTTTTGTCTACGAATAGACCATTACACATTGACTTAACCGTTGTTCGGGTGGACACATCTAGACCTTCATACAAAATTTGCACAAGTCTCCATTTTTCAAAACCATGATGGGGACATTGGAGCAATAATTCATTGAATCTCTCCAAGTATCTAGCTAAGGTCTCACCCTCTAATTGCACAAAGCTATTCAGACTTTGACGAATTGTCGCAGTCTTGTGATTCGGGAAAAACTCCTTTATGAGGTCATCCCATGTCATGATGGATTGAGGCTGTAAAGCATAAAGCCAGGCCTTTGCCTTATCTTTCAGGGAGAAAGGAAAGAGCCTTAACTTTAGGGTTTCGTCGGACATTTGAGTGAAACGCAGAGTTCCACAAATTTCCTCGAATTCTCTCACGTGGTGGTACGGGTTTTCATTCTCAACACCTCTAAAAATAGGAAGCATCTGTATTGTGTTCGATTTCAGCTCATAATGGCCATTATCCTCGGGTAGCACAATACAAGAAGGTTGACTGGCTCTAGTTGGGTACATATAATCCTTGAGGGTACGGGGTTCTCCCATTGTTTCGGTTTGATCTGGGCTGTCTACCTCAGAACTCAGAATTTCGATAGGTTCTTCTTGATTAATTCTAACAAGTCTGTTTGTTTGGTCTCTATAGGTCACAATCATGTCCTTGTAGGTACCTCAACTAACATGTTGGTCAGACAGAGTAATCGGAAACAATTTGGCCCACAAGGGTTACGAAGATTTGGTTTTGAATGGGTGTTGGACTAACAAGGGATTTTGGTTTTAACTGGGCTCGGGAATTTTTTGAACTTAGCCTAGCATAAATTATCACACCCCACAAAAGAAAATAAAAACAACAATAAATAATTACAAGCCCATAAAAGAAAAATAAAAGAAAATAAAAGAAAAAGAAAATAAAAAGAAAATAAAAATAAAAATAATTATTACAAGCCCAAATTAAAAATAAAATAATTATTACATACCCAAATTGAATATCTAATGGGGCCCAAGTGGGTTACTCATGGTTTAGGCTTACTTGGTTAAGGAGGGAAGCCCAGTTAGGCTTTTGTTCCCTTTTAGTTGCACAGCCCAGTTGGGCTTTAGGATCGTCCTTAGCAGCTTCGCGCTCAAGCCCAGCAACAACAGGTGGAACAGAGCCCAGCAGCAGCAGCAACGAAGCCCAGCTCACAGAAGACCACAAGCCCAGCAACAAAAGAAGGCAGAGCCCAGCAGCACTTGGCAAGCCCAGTTCAGTTGAAGTTGGTGAAGCCCAGTTCAGATAAGTACAAGCCCACCAGTAGAAGGCAGAGCCCAGCAGCAGCAGGTGGCTAAACCCAGTTGCTTTGGCTTGGCAGCAGCAGGCTTGGTTCACCAGCTCCAGCAACAGCAGCAGCAGCAGCAACTCAGTGGCACCTGCAAGTGAACAAGAGTGCAATGATCTCAGGAGACAGCTTCAAGCACAGCAAGGCCACAACAGCTTCAAGCACGGCAAGGCCACAACAAGGAGACAGCTTCAAGCACAACAAGGCCACAGAACAACAATGAAAACTTCAAAAATATGGCAGCCAGCTCCCCGGCAGCGGCGCCAAAAACTTGGTGTGAAAATGGGGTTGCACACAAAACTTGCAAGTATACAAGGCCAAGCTTTATAGTATAGGGATGAGTAGGGGTTAGTCCACAGGGAGTGGGAGCATACAAGAAGTTTTCCTAAGCTAGCAATGGAGACAAGGCACTATGGCAGTGAGCAGTGATGGATGAAGGCAGTGAATAGCAATGAGGTAACAGTGGTAGTGAAACAAAGGCAGCAGCCTAAGGCAAAGGTATTGAGCAACAGTGACAGAAAAGGAAAAAGATGCAGAACTGTGTGAAGTTACTAAGGCAATTGAATCCACCTTGTGCCCTAATCAAGCAATGCAATCTAGGTTGAGTTGAAAATCCTATGCATACATCTAGAATGGGAGGAAAATCAGCTTGCTCACTGATATGCCCCTAGCATTGACTGTCTTTTGACAGTACAATCAATCACAGGCATGCCAGAGCACTGATTACTTCCCATTGCTCAAGCAAAACAGGCATCAAGAAAACTATCCTAACAATGCATCATCTAACAGTGCACTAGGCTTCATCAGAGCCTTAGTTGCAGTGAATTAGCTCATGCTAGACATGAGTATAACAACAACATTCATCAAACAAGCTAAATTAAGATACAACATGCACACAGGTTGCACACAATCAACTGTAGCTAAAATGGAATTTGGAAAATGAAAATTGATTGCAAATATTGTTCACTGGCTAGCCCAGAGATGCTTTCTACAACACCCATAACATCAATTTATAGTTTTTACAAAACCCTAAATTTCTACAAACCCTAATTTGAAAATCCCCAAATCAGCAGGATTAGGGTTTCGAGAAATAATAAAATTAACTCACCCTCTGATGCAAATAGACTCGACCCATGCTTGTACTTCTCCTCCTCTGCTAATCCTCTACTCGAATTTCTCCCAAATTTTGTCTTCTCTTCACTGTGCTGAATCCCTGGTTATGTTTGTCTTCTTGGTAGCATCAAAAATCAATGCTAAGAACAAGAAAGACACGACTAGGGAAGAGGTAGGCGATGGTGGTGGTGTCCTTGTGGTCGTGGTGGAGATGGAGACGGCGGAGCAGACATGGCAGTGTCTGCCATGGTCGGGGGAAGAGGAGAAATTTGGGGGAAGTGTATTTGGGGAAGAAGAGAGTGGGTGTTTGTTTTGGGTCTATGGGTTTGATGCTTAGGTGTTGAGCGGGTTCAGCGAGGTTTGATGATCTGCGACAAGGAGCGATGGATGGGAAGATGGTAGGTGGATCCAACGACGATACGGAGGTAAGCGTGGAGCGACCGTCGGATGAAGGGATGTAGCAAAACGGACGACCCAAGATGGAGATGGGCGTTGCGATGTAAAGCGGGGGCTTCGGAGTTTGATGCACAATGATGAGGCGACCGTTGGATGACAAGATGGATCCAATCTGACGGCTCTCATGGAAATGGGTATGGATAATGGAAATGGATTTGGGTAAGGGTTTTGGGCCTTGGGTATGCCAAGCCCATATCTTCTTTAAGAACAATTCTTCCTCTTCAAGCCCACTTCTCGTTGATCCGGCTCTTGCAAACATCATTCTTCGCTTCCTCCTAGCGAGAGTCTTTGCCGTTCCTTTGCTCTTTTCGCTCCTTGAGATAACCAGGCTTTATTTAGTACCTAAAAATGCAAAATTAATTAAGAAAAATATTTATTCTTGAAAACAATGAAAATACAGAATATGGGATAAAATGTAGAATTAATGCACAAAAGATGAGTTAAATGCCAAGAAAAATATATAGAAATATGCACTTTTTAGCACTCATCAAATACCCCCAAACCTGAATTTTACTTGTCCTCAAGTAAAACAAAACTAAGGAAATCCTACCTATACCACTGTCGCTGGTCTCTCGAATGCATTTAGCGTATGCACTAAGCCTTTTAAACCACTAAGTGTCCCTAGTGGACGAGTTGAAGTCTCGTGAAGGTTTGCTTAGAACGTACCTACAAAGTTCTAGGTCAAAATATAAGCTCAGATTCCATCAAATGTGACATGTGCAAGTCAGTTTAAGCTCACAGCAAAATGGAGATGTCAATCTAGCTATCGAAGGCACAATCCTAGCACTAATAACAAATAAAGACATGTGATAAGAGTGTAAAGTGTATCTACACATGTGTAAAGAAAGATCGGATGTTATGACTACTAATCACCAAGAGATAGTTTCTCAGGTTAAGAACCAAGGTCGAAATCTAGCTAGCTGTCCGGACTTTACGAGAATTGTGAATGAGTTGGAGGTATTTCACAATTACTCGCGTTGTACATCAATGGCGTACACCCTTCCTTGCTTATTACAATGAAACAACAAAATGACTATTTACATGACTCTTATTTACATTGACTACTCTCTTTTAAGTGCAAGTTTCGTTCAATCGTGATGCTGGCTATCATTCTTCGTGGGTTCTTAGATTTACATTATTGGGTTCTAATTAATTATGGTATTTGGTGTAAACGATATTTTAGAACCTGTTATACATCATGTAGGAAATGATATTCTCAGGTGCTTAAGGTTCTTAATTCAGAAGGTGCCACAAGTGGTGATAGTAAGATGTTTGATGAATCTTCGCAGCAAGAATGCAGTTTTCCTATACAAATGGCAGTTGCCTGGAAGGTGTTCATGAAGACATTGACATCCACAACCAACTGCAATATGTTACTACTGTGTAAGCCAGAAGTTCTCATCGAGTACAGTTTTTTGGTTTACTTATTTGAGTTTGAATCCACCTTATTATATTCTTGTTTATGGAATGGATGGAATGGCAGTGGGTTTGTACTAATTGTCACCGAGTTACAACTTAGAGTACCTTAATCTATGTGCTGTGACGGTAAAACATGGTGTTTAGGCCGGAAGAAGTTCATTGTAAGAGTGGTGGGGATCAAGGAAAGTGGAAATCCTTGGGCTATAGTGGGTCTTCTCACTTTGGTTACTGCTCGACAGCACCTTCCTTGTGACAGTGAAGTGTTTGGTTTGCTGTTACGAGACATAAGGCATTATACAGGAGTGGAATTCTGCAAAAGAAGAGTGGATAGCACAGAAGTGCTTGTAAGGACAAATGGTGGGAAGAGCAGATGGTATGAGTTGCACAGTCAAATGTGTATAGAAGCTGTTGGCGTCGAGAGTTGGATTACTTCAATCTTACAGGAATTCTGGAACCAGAGGTATGTTCTTATGTTGATCCTCTCATCCTTAAAGAATAGCTTAAGACTTTTAAGAACTGGATTATACTTGTATGGTCCACTGCCATCAGTCGAAGTCTATGGGAGAATTGCTAGTCGAGAACAAATAATTGAGGTGGACAACGACAACTATATTCATGCCTACCAAGCAGTGGTCCTTGAAGCTAATGGTATTTTAAAACTTGGAGAAATAAGAACAAGACAGAACAGTTTATTGATTGTTGTTACAGTAGGTATAATGACCAAGTTTGTTCCCTACAGCTCACAAGAAGATCCGTTGTTGTGCGCCTTGGTGTTTAAATTGAGAATGGTTACTATGCTCAAGTTGGTTGATGTACAGGTACTTCGTTTCACCACATTAACAGCCTTCCGGTATACAGACTGTACAGTAAGGGGTCCAGAGTCGTCCTTGGATGGGTTTGGCTAGAGTTATTCACCAAATTAGTTGCTTCTCTGCAACTCATCACAGTTCATCACGTTCGAGCAGCCGGTAATAGCGAAGAATCTCTTATTATCCTTGGTGCTTTCACAATCAGTAGCAGTGACATTTTTGAAGTTATTCGTGGCTGCAATGGAACCTTGGCCAAAATTGGCACTACAAGTTATGCTTCTTTTAGTGCCGCAATAACTTATGAAGGTGGTGGGTTTGTCAACCTTGCGCTAATAAGCACCAGTGACTTGAGTTCACGGACTAGACTTGCAAGAAAAACCACTACCAAGTCTGATTCCAAGAGCTCAAAAAAGGAGGCCGGAAGTTGTGGGCTTGGTATTAAAGATTACAAGGGGCTTCTCCCTCACGATGTCCGATAGAAGCAACAACAACTATGGATTCCTTCCGAGTCAATTCTTACCTTCCATCCTTGAGGACAAGGATGATTTGAAGGGTTGGTATTTTTCATGTCCCAATGGGAGGTATCCCACATAGTTAAGGGCAACCATACCGGGCTAGCCTGTAGGACGAGGCGTCGGGTGTTGTTAGTAGTAATACGTGTCTGTCCTTGTTATTTAAGGATTCGGTTGTACGCCTTACAGGATATCAAGTAATGAAATGAATTATTGAGTTCTTTTATATCTCATCTCTGCTCTCTCCCAACCCTAACTTCTCTTCTCATCTCTAATTCTTCTATTTCCTCATCTTATTCCCTTCAATCTAATACCAAGAGTTGTTTCTGTATATCAATTGTAGTGTAATCACTACATTGCAAGAGTTTGCAATTTCCTTTTGAGATCTAATAAACTTATCAGCCTTAAAAAACTTTATCCCCTTAAGAAGAGTCTTGATAAATTTATTTTGATGGAGGTTTTCACGAGAGATTGTGGTGTGATTATTTCCTCCATATAAAGAATGTGGTGTCCTATTATCTGAAGAATAGTTTCTGATTCTTATGGTTTTTCACCGAATTTTTCTTTTTCAGATTTTACCATACCGGTTTTATCTGATAGGAACTTCAAAATGTTTTCAAGTACCAGGCTTAACCTTTCATTTTCCTCAATTCCCAACTCAAGTTTTTCTAGGAGTTGATTAGACTCACCAGAATCATCACAGTTAGAGTTGGCAAGAAGTGCATTGCAATTAGATATTTCTTCATTAGATTCTTCCTCCGGAATATCAACAAGAGTGAAGACATACGCCTTATTGCACTTCTTAGGTCTTCTGCTGAGACAATGTTTCGCCATATGTCCGAATCTACGACACATGAAGCACTGTACTTTATCATTACCCCTTTTATGGCAAACCGATAATGTATCAGGAACACGTTTATCAATAGATAAAATGTCCTTAATTCGTTGCGCTAAAAGCACAATAGTTGAGTCAAGCTCTTTTTCAATGGGTGATTTAACCTCTTGGCAATGTTTCTCAGATTGATTCTTCAACAGAATTTCTTTATCAAAGATCTTTATCTTTCCTACAAGAGAGCTTCGAGAAAGTGTAGAAAGATAATTTCCTTCTATTATGGCATGTTTCTTACACTCGTATCTGGATGGTAATGATCTGAGAATTTTGCATATTATTTCCTTTTCAGGTATGGCCTTTCCAAGGAAAAAAGATGGGTTAACAATCTCAGAAAGTTTAGAGTTAAACTCCTCGAAAGTATCGATATCATCTATATTGAGATGTTCCCATTCAGATGAAAGAGAAAGAAGTCTAGCTTCTTTTCAGATTCATCTCCCTAGAATACAGTCTCAAGAATATCCCATGCTTCTTTAAAAGTTCTACAAGCCAGTAGATGATGTAGAAGATCATGACTAACTGCGTGTATGATGGCATTCAAACCATCAGAATTCTTCTTTGCAAGAACTTTTTCTTTAAGAATATAAGACGCTAAGCGTTTAAACTCTGACTCCGAATAATCCATCGGACGTTGGTATCCGTCTTTGTTTAATAACCACGCAGTTATTAAAATCTCGGGATTGAAGAAAAGCTTTCTTAGACGATTTCTATACTGGGTAATTTTTCTCATTAATTGAATCACTCATTAGATTCATTCTTATAGGTTGGATCGCACCAAACACAAATTGTTAGATCTTTTCGTATTTGCCTGCTCTGATACCAATTGAAAAGACGAGGGTACCCAAATACACCTCAATCTAAAACTTTTCCTACCTATAAGTCCTTTCTCCGAAAGTGATTGTCTATGGACTGAGTCAAGACAATGCAACTAATCGGTTCACAATTCGTGTGATCATCTATGGATACGAGATCAAGACAATACAACAACGGAGTATGTTTACTTGATAAAAAGGTTCGAACTTAACCAAACACAATAGGATTACTTATCAAGTAAATAGGAACTAACGTTTTGTGTATTTTGCTTTAATTATAATAAACCAATTATAATGCGAAAAATAAAAGTAAATGACACAACAAGATTTTTTTAACGAGGAAACGCAAATGCAGAAAAACCCCGAGACCTTTTACAAAATTGAATACTCTCAGAAAAAGCCGTTATACAAAATAACCTAACTTCGTATAGTTGAGACCAAGCAACTAAATCTGTAGTTCACCTAGTTCCGTCTGTATTCCCACGCCTCCAACTTATGAATAAGTCATGTACTTGGAACAATTCCTTTGGTTCGTATTCCAAACAATAAAGGAACAACAAATCTGTTTGGTATCAACTCTTCAACCAAGTGATATGAGTCTGACAAAGGCTCTTCTGTTTATCTTAACACTAACTCCTTCGTCAGGTCCTTAGATCTATCTTATGTTCAATTACCAAAGTAATCGTTAAGATTTTGCAATCAACACTCTTAATCCAAAGAATTGTGTTGATGCTGATCTACTCAACTAATCGATCCAATTCTATTACAAGGATAAAACCAATTATAGTTGGATCATCTTTTTACCGAAACAAGTATTGTGCACACCAAAGATTATGAACCTCAAATCAGAAATCTTTAATATCTTCTTTGTCTTCAAATCTTCTTTGATCTTCAATAAATACCTGCACACAACAACTTGAATCTCTTGTGATCAATCACGCACAGAACGGAGTCTGTTAACAATGGATTATCACAAGATCGTCTTTAGATCTACAAACAGTCTAAAGATCCCTGTCGAAACTCTGAACTAGTTTGAGTGAATCTTTTAACAGAAGAGAAGATCCTCAAGCATAAACAAACTAGGCGCAATCAAAGTTCAACCACCATTAGTCAATCAAATCAATTGAAAACAAAAGATAAACCGCAATTATCTAGTTTCCCACCAACGGTTCTAATAGAGCTTCTCAATCCTAAAGAAGACTATAAAACAAGCGGTCGTAAGAGATTTCGCCTAATTAGGTTACTCTCCTCTCCGAATAGTCGGCTTCATCAGTAGCATCACAACAAGAGGTAGTTTGCTGTTACGAAGGATTAGTTTGCTAGGAATGCAAACTTCAATATTTATAGACTAGGAAGTTTGGACACCAAGGAATTTCCAAAACAGAAAATATTCTCAAGATATTCATTAAGGCACAAATTCGGTTTCCATAATTCCTGGAAATGCTCTGTCCAAAAATAATGATCGAAATCTCTTGGAAAATCTCTAATTAGTAAATGCGCATTACTAATTCTTATTTTCCTAAAAATGAAACTAATAACCTTAATTAAAATATTATTAACTTATTTTATGTTTTGATCCTGGGATTCTTTTCCCTTAGCTATTAAGGAAATAAATTTGAACAATTAAAGATTAACATTCACATCACGTGTTCCAAGTATGTCGACATCCTTATTTTATAAGTCCTCTTTCATACTTATAACCTTGAAACCGATTTTCCACACTTCCAAACAAGTTTAGAATTGGTTCATCTGACTTTCAAGAACTATGCAATTGATTAAGAACACTCAATCACAAATCATGGGTTTAACGGTTCTACCAAAACAAGTTTCGGTTCTACCTCCATGTGAGCACTGTGCATAGTCACACTAGCTTTCCAAAATTCGGTTGACTAGGTACTAGGATCGATTCCCCACATATATATGGTATCTAACTTATATGTGTTGCACATGTCCATAGGATCGGTTCCCTTTTCCTAAAAACGTGTTGCACATGTCCATAAGATTTATTCCCCTTTCTGCTATAAACTTGCTGCACCTCATACAAGGATCGATTCCCCTTTGTGATGTAATGCACCTCTTACCAGGATCAGTTTTCCTTTACCCAGATTTGGTCAGACATAAAATCACAAACTCGGTCATACCATCTCAGGTGATTACTTAAGACCGGTTTCACTAATAAAAGTCATACCAATACATAAGTCAGGCCTTTGTGAATAGTTTTACCAAGAACTCAAACTAGTCATGAATGGTTATACTAATCACACATATTGGTTGTTCACAGGATATGCAATGAATAACAATACCAATAACACCTGGAGATTTCCTTTTCGATTAACAAACCAAGTTCATGAATTTACTTCCTCAAAACGCATGTAAAACATTGTTCCCTAGGATGAAATCCTCACTGCATACCCATACATAATCACAATAGCATTCAAACGACTATGTCGATGTCTTATCTACAAATTTTAATGTTTAAGCAATAAACCTCGTATTGTATTCCTTAATACTGTGTGTATCTAGAGTCCAATCATGCTTCGCAGTTTTGTTTCCAATATGCACGACTTGAAATATACATTAGGGAATGAAACAGTTCAAGTCATACATCACTAACCTCAAGAGGAAGGATGATGTTGTCGTTGTAGCTCCTTGCTTCTTCACATCTTCAACTCTTTGCAATACTTGTAATATCTCATATCCTAATACTTTCAAGGTAACCTATACGAAGTTGTCTCTAGTACATAATCAAGCGACTCTTAACATGAGTTTTGATTCACTAAATATGACAACCAAACTTGACATACCAACGCTTGGTGGGTTTAACCGATCAATGCTCTAACGCCATGTCTGGACACATTACGGTTTGTGTACTTATTGTACGAACTTTTTTGACGGAATTCAAGACCGAAAGTTTGCATACCCGTTCGAAAACTTATTCAACTGTTTAAGTCAGGGTACTTAAATTTGCATACCCGTTCGCAAACTGATTGTTGAAGTCCGGGAACCAAGTTTATGTACCCGTTTGCAAACGGTTTCAACTGAGTTCGGTTCGGAGCTAAAGTTTGCATACCCATTTACAAATTGTCCGTTTGTGACCAATGTACGGAACTTAGGTTTGCGTACCCTTTTGCAAACTTAAGTGGTTAAAGTTATGAAATAGGTTAAGTATGATTTCATACTCATGAACAAATACGTTTATAAATTAAGGATGCAATCTTTGCAAACCGTGGCTAAAATGTTCATGAACTGATTCTTTTAAATCAATGTGATTTTACTTCAATTGTGTCTTGTATACTTCTATGAGAATATAACCAATTATACAACTCTATGAGTAACACAATTATATTCATTTGTTTATCAATTGATCTAGAAGTGTTAAGATGAACAAGGTTAAGAGAAAAGTGTTCATATGGCTAACTTCGGTTAAATGTTATTAAGCAAACTCAATATACATGGTTAGGTACGATTACCGATATATAAATGAAGGTATATCTGATTTGTGTGAAACAAGCTAAAGACCATCTAACGGTGGAAAGGTATTAGCTTAAATCTTGAATCAGGTTTCATCTAATGGTGAATATTGATTGCTTTGTTCCAAAGTTATCAAACCCTGATTTGAAGACTATATAAGGGAGAACTTTAGGAACTGGGAAACCTAATCCCCACACCTCCTGTGTGATGTTAGTTGCGACTAGAGTCGATTCTCCTTTAACCTAGGTTATTCCTAAAACCATTATAGGTTAACGACTAGAAGACTTTATTGAGATTCAGAAGCCATACCCCAACTATTTTCTCTGTAGTTATGTGTTCTGATCTTACTTTGTTCTATCGTATTGAGTACTATGTTCTCTAAGATTTGCTCGAGATTTATCTCCGATAGGTAAGATATAAAAACTAGTCACAAAGCTCTTCGTCTCATTCTTTGTAATTCCACAATAACTTGTTCTACTACCATATATTTAAGTTATTGTGAGGTGATTGATATTTCTAGGTTGTTCTTCTGGAATATAAGTCTGGTATATCAATTGGTTCATGTTCACCTTGACTTATCAAATGATGGAACAAAAACTTCGTAGGTATTTCTGTGGGATACATATTTATCTATTAAAATAGACTTTTCTGTGGGAGACAGATTTGTTTATCAAGTCATCGGCTTTGGTTCGTAGAAAATCTTAGTTGTGGGTGAGATCAGCTAAGGGATCAAGTGCGTAGAGTGTTAGAGCATAGCTCGGTTGAACCCACCAAGCGTTGGTATGTCAAGTTTGGTTGTCATATTTTAGTGAATCAAAACTCATGTTAAGAGTCGCTTGATTATGTACTAGAGTCAACTTCGTATAGGTTAGCTTGAAAGTATTAGGATATGAGACATTACAAGTATTGCGAATACTTGAAGAAGTGAAGAAGTAAGAAGCTATAACGACAAAATCATCCTTCCACTTGAGGTTAGTTATATTTGACTTGAACTATTTAATTCCCTAACGTATCTTTCAAGTCATGCATATTGAAAACGAAACTGTGAAGCATGAACACTCTAGATAAACATAGTATTTAGGAATATAATATGAAGTTTATTGCTTAACCATTAAACTTTGTAGATAAGACATCGGCATAATCGTTTAAATGCTATCGTAATTATGTATGGGTATGAGGTGAGGATTTCATCCTAGGAAACAATATTTTACATGTGTTTTAAGGAAGTAAGTTCATAAACTTGTTTATGAATCGAAAAGGAAATCGCCAGGCGTTATTGGGATTGTTATTCATTGCATATCTTGTGGACATCCAATATGTGTGATTTAGTATAACCGCTCACGACTTGTTTGTGTTCTTGGTAAAACTATTCACATGAGTTATGTTTTGGTATGACTTTTATTAGCGAAACCGATCTTAAGTAATCACCTGAGATGGTATGATCAAGTTTGTGATTTGTTGAACCGAATCTGGGTAAAGGAGAACCAATCCTATGAAGAGGTGAAACACATCACAAATGGGAATCGATCTTTGTATGAGGTGCAACAAGTTTGTACCAGAAAGGGGAACCGATCCTATGGACATGTGCAACACATATAAGTTAGATACCATATATATATATATGTGGGGAACCGATCCTAGTACTAGTCAACCGAATTTTGGAAAGCTAGTGTGACTATGCACAATACTCACATGGAGGTAGAACCGAAACTTGTTTTGGTAGAACTGTTAAACCCATGATTTGTGATTGAGTGTTCTTGATCAATCATATAGTTCTTGAAAGTCAGATGAACCAATTCTAAACTTGTTTGGAAGTGTGGCAAATCGGTTTCAAGGTTGTAATTTTGAAAGAGGACTTACAAAGTAAGGATGTCGACATACTTTGAACACGTACAATAATGTTTATCTTTTTATTGTTCAAAGTTATTCCTTAATAGCTACAAGAAGAAAATCCCAGGATCGAAATATAAATAAGTTAATAATTTTTTAATTAACGTTGTTAATTTTATTTTAGGAAAACGAGAATTAGTAATGTGCATTTACTAGTTGAGATTTTCCAAAGAGATTTTTGGTCATTATTTTGGACAGAGTATTTCCAGGAATTATGGAAACTGAATTTGGAATATATTGAATATCTTTGAGAATATTTTCGGTTTTGGAAATTCCTCTGTGTTCAAACTTCCTTGTCTATAAGTACTTGAAGTTTTCATTTCTAGCAAACTAATCCTTCGTGACAACAAACTTCCTCGGTTGTGTTGTTACTGGTGAAGTCTTCTATTCGGAGAGGAGAGTAACCTAATTAGGCGAAATATCTTACGCCCACTCAGTTTAAAGTCTTCTTTAAGATTGAGAAGCTCTACTAGTACCATTGGTGGGAAACTAGATAATTGCGGTTTATCTTTTGTTTTCGATTGATTTGATTGACTAACGGTGGTTGAACTTTGATTGCACCTAGTTTGTTTATGCTTGAAAATATTTTCTTCTGATATATGATTCAATCAAACTACATCGAAGTTTCGACGGGGATCTTTAGACTGTTGTTAGTGCTAAAGACGATCTTGTGATAATCCATTGTAACAGATTCCGTTCTGTGCGTTATTGATCACAAGAGATTCAAGTTGTTGTTTGCAGGTGTTTATTAAAGATTTATGATTTGGGGTTTATAATATTTGGTGTGCACAATACTTGTTTTGGTGTAAGAGGATCCAACTATAATCGGTTTATCCTTGTGGTAGATTGGATTGATTAGTTGTGTAAATCGGCATCAATACAATTCTTTGTGATTAAAAGAATTGATTGCATAATCTTAACAATTACCTTTGGTGATTGAACATAAGATAGATCTAAGAACCCGACGAAGGAGTTTATGTTAAGATAAACAGAAGAGCCTTCGTCCGACTCACATCACTTGGTTGAATAGAGTTGATACCACACAGATTTGTTGTTCCTTTACTATTTGGAATACGAACCAAAGGAATTTTTCCAAGTACGTGACTTATTCATAAGTTGGAGGCGTGGGAATACAGACGAAACTAGGTGAACTATAGGTTTAGTTGCTTGGTCTCAACTATATGAAGTTGGTTTAATTTTTGTGTAGCGGCTTAATCCTATTCAATTCTGGAAAGGTCCCGGGGTTTTTCTGCATTTGCGGTTTCCTCGTTAACAAAATCATGGTGTGTCATTTACTTTATATTTCCGTATTATAATTATTTTATTATAATTAAAGTAAATTACACAAACGTTAATTCCTAATTACTTGATAAGCAATCCTATTGTGTTTGGTTAAGTCCGAACCTTTTTATCAAGTAAACATACTTCGTTGTTGTATTGTATCAATCTCGTATCCATATACGATCACACGAAGTGTGAACCGATTAGTTGCATTGTCTCGAATCAGTCCATAGACAATCACTTTTGGATAAAGGACTTATAGGTAGGAAAAGTTTTATCTTGAGGTATATTTGGGTACCCACGCCTTTTCATAGAGTCCCGCTGGGATTCAAAGGCGTAATGAACGCGACTGTACCATAATCAGTGTGATATTGGTTAGGGCTCAACTACATTCCAGTCCGAAGTTAACTTGTGGTAGGCTAGAGTATGTAGAGGCTTAATACAATATGGTGTTCAAATCTGGACTAGGTCCCGGGGTTTTTCGGCATTTGCGGTTTCCTCGTTAACAAAATTTCTAGTGTCTGTGTTATTTCTTTTCCGCATTGTATTTTCTATATAATTGAAATATCACATGTTGTGCGTAGTTCAATCAATTGGTAAATCCAACCTTTGGTTGTTGATTGAAATTACTTGACACTTGAATATTGGTCTTTGATACTATTCAAGTTATTTCTCATATTGATCCGGCTCACAGATTCGTATCTGTTCGATTGCAGATTGATTTGAGAAATTGAGATATAACTCTTGGATATATTTTCCTTGATTGAGTCAGACTGTCTAGTTGATTCTCTAAGAATTTTATTGGAGTTAGTCTATACAGATTGCCTAAACAAAATATTGGGTGTGTTTATTTTACCCCCGCTTTTTCAATAATGAAAGTTTTGACGAACAATATTTTCTTCGGAAAAATTCTGACTGCGTACTTGTCACCAAAACAGCTCCGGACACTTCGTATGGAGTCGGATTTGAGTGCTTGACACCAAATTTTAAATAGGAAAAACTCTCATTTATTTTACTAAAATAAAATCTAAATTTGGAGTCTGTTAAGTTGGACTGATTGGCCTGGACATTTGAGTTTAGGTAATTTTCCAGAATTTTTTCAGATTGCATGTCTGTCAGTCCGGAGGCCATAACATTTGGACCGTTGATCGAAAAACTGTACCCTTTTGACACATTATAAAAAAGACGTAGGTGAACAACTTTAGTTTAGGATATTTTTCCTAGTTCACTACCCATTTGTACAGTTTTTTGAGTTTTTCCAGGCTGTTGCGTCAGAAATTAAAATTTTCTATTTTGAACATTGAGGAAAATGTTGAGTTTAAGTGTGGGGAAGTATTTAAGAATGTTTGGATATTATATTAGTGTTACTATACATAAAAAATATATAACAATACTGTTTGATTTCTTGCATACTTGAGACTTCATTTTTGGAGTTAATTATGAGTTATTTAGGATGAAACTTTAAACCTTTTTAGGTTGAAACAGTTCTTACGGCTATGGATTGAGTCCCACTTTATCGTTAATTATATACGTTTATAATTGATTGCGAAACTCATATGCTAGAAATAGCATGGTAGTCATTACTGAATCAATTTCTTTTTATTTTTGCAGTTATATGTTTCTCTAAGTGATTTAGTGGGATCCTAGTACTTCCATGGATGTTGTAGCAAGTGTAGATGGGGGAAAACATTTTGGTAGTTTTTTAGGGAATTGAAGAGACAGACGTGTTGTCGGGACTCCTCAACCGAGCAAACTGTTCAACCTCACACAGATGCACTGCAAAGGGAGTGCTTAGATTCGAGAGATCAATATGTAGGACTCTGGCCTAAACCAAGTCAATGGCCGTTCCAGAGTCAATTCGGTCACAAAGAGGGAGATAGGTTGATCTGTAGGAAGGAAGCTGAGAATAGTATGGGATCAATGATGATCAAGGATTCTAGATGTGTTATGGGTTTCCGCAAATGATGAATAAGTTCGAATGATTGAGAGAGTGTTGGTCACACGATGATCCTTAATTAGACGATGGATTGTCTGTTCAGTATCTCGTGGATTTTTCGTGTCTTGTTCAATCATGTATTCAGAGACTTATTTATATTGTCAGAATAGTGAACGCATTGATCCCAGTAAGTGTGACGGTTTCTGGAGTGAAAGAGTAGTAAAATGGGAGACCGTGCTAAAATTAGTTCCATGTCGTGCGGAGACTTAATTGATCATGCACCCACAACTTTGCTAACTCCTTCAAATGTTTGCACGACTTACTCACATTTCTCATCGTGGATGAACACACGTGCCATATGCCGCCAGACCAAAACCCTAATCGATATCCCCCCATGTGACGTGATTGATGTCTCACGAACGTGGAGTCTGCAAGGCAGACGTGCATTAGGTCAGTTGTTGACTTTTAGACAGTAAGTCTAAGTTTTGTTGAATTGAGCATGAGTGACGAATGCTCAGTGATTCATGAATTGAACAAACGTACAGTTCCAATGTTGATATTGCTCATCTGAGCAAATATTATAAATTCGAGATTGCTCAATTCGACGAATTACTGAATATTGATAGTTGGATCAATATTCGAGCAACTGAGCAAGTATTGCTCAATTCGACGAATTACTGAATATTGATAGTTGGATCAATATTCGAGCAACTGAGCAAGTATTGCTCAATTCGACGAATTACTGAATATTGATAGTTGGATCAATATTTCGAGAAACTGAGCGTGTATTGCTCAATTCGACGAATTACTGAATATTGATAGTTGGATCAATATTCGAGCAACTGAGCAAGTATTTCTCAATTCGACGAATTACTGAATATCGATAAATTACTGAATATTGATATTTGGATCAATATTCGAGCAACTTAGCAAGTACTGCTCAATTTGACGAATTACTGAATATTGACAGTTGGATCAATATTCGAGCAACTGATCAAGTATTGCTCAATTCGACGAATTACTGATAAATTACTGAATATTGATAGTTGGATCAATATTCGGGTAACTGAGCAAGTATTGCTCAATTCGACGGATCATTTA
The DNA here is from genome assembly GCF_003573695.1 of Papaver somniferum. Lineage (NCBI taxonomy): Eukaryota > Viridiplantae > Streptophyta > Magnoliopsida > Ranunculales > Papaveraceae > Papaver > Papaver somniferum. The sequence goes on from NC_039361.1 coordinate 156,867,168, forward strand.
TTGGTAACGCGATCTTATAAAATATTAATAATATTGGTAGACTACCAAATATTATATGATTAATCCAGATGTTGATTGCTGAATCAATATAAATTTATTAGTGTTTGAACTTGCTCAGAATGATGATTTGTGGAGCGTTTATTCGAAACCCTAATTTTTGATCAATCGTTCGTTAATTGATGAATTGCTGAAAATAGGTCATGAGTGAGGGAGGGACCGACCACATGGGATGACGGATGTCCATGTGATGCCCAAGTGCTCGAGTGAGCGTGCACCAGGGTCCTTAGTTGACCGGTTGGTGAAAGAATGATGATTAAATGCCGATTTCTTCATTTATTGAAATAGTGCTCGATTGAGCATTAGGTGATAAAACCTAATTATGGAAAAGTGAGGGACCGACCAAGAGGGAATGGGACCAGCCCTTGGTGGTCGTGGGACCAGCTGATGGTCGTTTGAGCAAACTCCAAGTTGGTTGGAAAAAGTTTGGACCCAATATGAGAAATTGAGCAAATTAGGTCAAAATCATAAGAATGTGTGGGACCGGCTCCTTGCAAGCCTTAGGGACGGACTTGGTTGGTCAAGGAGGAATGACCATGTCACTATAACGTCCGTGTCTTAACCCTGAGAGTTCTGATATTTTCTGGTGTGCGATTGAGCAATATTTTGTATTTTCAAAAGAGTTTGATCTTTGACTGAAATTCTTGATTTTGCTCGAATGAGCAAGTAGAACTTTGCTTGTTTGATCAGTATTAAAGTAATAATAACACTTTAATATTTTCGTGAATAGCCTAGTCGGTCATGTGATCTTTTGACTTTTTGGCTTTTTCATGGTTTGAGCAATATTTGAGAAAATATGAAGAAACCATGATTTTTGCTCAATCGGAGGAGTTTCATGAGATGAGGGAAATAAAATTACGAAAGACTAGGGATTGTAAGGTGTGGGACCGGCCACGGATAGGGCATGGCCGGCCGTCTAGGTTTCCCAATCCCGCGATACCTTTCCCTAGTTTTTATTATTATTTCTCATGAAACCGTGAAATCATGGAGAAACCATGATTTTTGCTCAGACGGTGGAGTTTCATCAGATTAGGGAAATAATAACTATGAAAGACAAGGGATTGCAAGGTGTGGGACCGGCCACATGCAGGGCATGGCCAGCCGGCCGGCTAGGTTGCCTTGTCCCGCGACACCTTTCCCTAGTTTTATTATTATTTCTCATGAAACCGTGAAAATATGGAGAAACCGTGAGTTTTGCTTAAACAAACAAAGTGGCTAGAATAAAGGAGTTTTCATGAGTTCATGAAAATAATAAAATAAGGAAAAATAATGGAAGAGGCATGGGGACCGGCCACTGGGCCCGGTCCCTGGGCGCCTCTTTATTATTTTAATATTATTATTTTCTCTCCTGTTCTGTGTAGGATTCCTCGTTTGTCCCTATTTTCGAGTGCTCGTTCGTACATTTGGGTGCTTGTTCGTGCATCATTGTTGAGTACACTTGCACCATTTTATGGGGCTTACTCAGTGATGGTCCAGATGCCCGGTTGTTGAGTATTTATTACTAATTTATGAAATTCAGTGGAGAATGATTGAAAATGAGTAATAAAGGTGAGTAGTTTTTTATTATCAATCCATAGGATCATCCGTGGATTCGACCATGAATCCAGAATAATAAAATGAGCATTACCAACCCATGGGATCGTGGATTTGACCATAGAATCGGAGTAAAACAATTATCTATTACCATTCCATGGGATCAGCCGTGGATTCAACCATGGAATCAGAGTAATGAGATAAAATAGATTATCTTCTAAGAATTCAGTGGTGAATGTCACGGTAGAATTAATCTATTGCAGAAGGGATATTAGCCAGTTAAAACGTCATACCCATCCTGAAAGGTGCATAGTCAGGGAACATCGGGTGTAGCCGATATCCTGAAGGCGTTTTTCCCTCTCAACAATTATGTATAGAGAGCCGCCTGAATCTATACACAGTCTCTCTACATAGTCAGGGAACAGTGAGTGTCACCGACGTCCTGAAGGCGTTAATCCCTCTCAACAAACAATTATATGGAGGACCGCCCAATCATTCTTCTATGTAGAGGCAAATCTCTATGTAGTCAGGGAACAACGAGTATCGCCGACGTCCTGAAGGCGTTGATCCCTCTCAACAAACAATTATGTATGGAGGACCGCCTAATCATTCTTCTACATAGAGGGCACGATGAAATAAGTAGCATCGAACGCTCAGCAGATTGGAGGCCTTTCGAGAATCATATTCATCATGGCTCTGAGAGGTACTCGATCAGAGATCGTGAAAATGGTTCACGGGTCGTAAAATATGAATCGTCACATGCGTTCCTGAAGTCGGGTCAGAAACATGCTGGTGTGATGATAAGATGCACACAATATGCTTGCAAGTATACAAGGTCAATATTTGTAATAAAAGAGTGAGTAGGGGTTTGTCCACAGGGAGAGGAGCATATGAGAAGTTTTCCTAGACTAATAAGAGTGGCAATGCACTATGGCAGTGAGCTAAACATGTAACTGATATGAACCAAGGCTTGGAAAGTAAAGCAGCAAAGAAACAGCTAAAAGAAGCAGCAAATAACCAAGGCTTGGAAGCCAAGGGCAGGTTGAGTTCAGTGCACTGACTTCAGTGCACAATAGCTACAAAATGCAAGAAAACGAAAGGCAAGAAAAGTAACTGAAATACAAGCATACAGGACTGAAATTAAAAGTGACTGAAATTAAGATTGACTGAAAGAGAAGTGGTGGTAAGCCAAGGCTTATGATCCACCTTGTGTCCTAATCAAGTGACATGGTCTAGGTTATGTTCAATCCTAAGCATACAACTAGAAATGAAAGAACACCAACTTGCTCACTAGTCTACCCCTAGCATTGGCTGTCTTTTGACAGTACAGCCAATCACAGGCTCTATGAGCATTGGCCTCTCTCAATTACACAATCAAAACACAGCAGGGAAGAACTATCCTAGCTCAATCACACTTGACAGTGCACAAGGCTTCACTGAGCCTTGGCCTGAAACTGATTAGCTCATGCTAACCATGTTTTGGCAACAAACATACATCATATGAGATAAGTTAAACATAAATTGCAGCATATCAAATAACTACAACACATAAGCAAATTGCAACTGTAAACATACAAGTACTGAAATTTTCAGTTCATAAAAATTTTTCTCCAATTCTCTACTGGCTAGTCCAGAGAGGTCAATCGTCTCCCTCTAATACTTCCCCCAACACCCATTTATACCCCATACACATAATTTTGGTTTTCCCCAATTTTCCCAAAGTCAGTAAAATTAGGTTTTGGTGAAAAATTAATTTACCTACTGTTGATGAAATTCTCGCTCCATCTCGTCGACCCATCCTTCTATTTCTCTTCCTGAGTCATCTCCCGCTCCAATTGCTGCTCTAACATCAACTTATATCTTCAATTTCTCACCTAGGGTTTCAGTCGGCAGAGATGAGAAATTGAGGAGATTAGTTGATGTAAAACGTGATAGTGATGATGGGTATAGGTAGAGTGATTTGGGGAGAAAATAGTGGAGTGATTTGGGGTGAGGTGGTGGTGATGGAGACGGACATGGTGGTGGTACGGGGCATGGCAGTTCTGCAGAGGGGGTGATGGAGGAGATGGTTCGAAGGAGAAAGGGAAGGGTGCGTTTGTTTGAGGTGTAGGTGCTCGGTCGCTAGGGTGTGAGGCGAGTGTATCGAGTTTGATGATCTGCGACGCTGAGCCGTGGGATAGGGAGATGAAAGATCAATCGGACGGTGAGATGAAGTGAAGCTTGTAGCGACCGCTGGATATATAATACAACAAAATCAACGACGCCAGATGGAGTTAGGTGTTGTAGTGTAAGGCGGAGATATCAAACGTTGATGAACAGCAAGGGAGCGACCGTTGGATTCAACAACCATCTAATCTGAAGGCTTGGAATTTCAGCGCTGTGGTGCTTGGCAGAGACTTCAGATTTTGATGCTCTATGAAGGAGCGACCATCGGATGCTTCTGGGAACTGATCTGACGGCTGAGAACGGAGGCGCTTTTGTGTGTAGAAAATGAGGTTGTGCGCACCATTCTTCGCGGCTTCCTTGCGTAATTTCTCCCGGCTTTTCACTACTTTTCTGCTCTTTTCGCTCCGCGACTCATCCGAACTTTATTTATTACCTAAAAATGCAAAATTAATTAATAAAAATATTTATTCTTGAAAACAATGAAAATACAGAATATGGGGTAAAATGTAGAATTAATGCATAAAAGATGAGTTAAATTGCCAACAAAAAGGGATAAATAATACATTATTTGGCACTCATCAAATACCCCCAAACCTGAATTTTACTTGTCCTCAAGTAAAACAAAACTAAGGAAATCCTAACTATACCACTGTCGCTGGTCTCTCGAATGCATTTAGCGTATGCACTAAGCCTTTTAAACCACTAAGTGTCCCTAGTGGACGAGTTGAAGTCTCGTGAAGGTTTGCTTAGAACGTACCTACAAAGTTCTAGGTCAAAATATAAGCTCAGATTCCATCAAACGTGACATGTGCAAAACAGTTTAAGCTCACAGCAAAATGGAGATGTCAATCTAGCTATCGAAGGCACAATCCTAGCACTGATAACAAATAAGGACATGTGATAAGAGTGTAAAGTGTATCTACACATGTGTAAAGAAAGATCTGAAGTCATGACTACTAATCACCAAGAGATAGTTTCTCAGGCTAAGAACTGAGGTCGAAATCTAGCTAGCTGTCCGGACTTTACGAGAATTGTGAATGAGTTGGAGGTATTTCACAATTCTCGCGTTGTACATCAATGGCATACACCCTCCTTGCTTATTACAACGAAACAACAAAAGATGACTTACATGACTCTTATTTACATTGACAAATCTCTTTTTTTTTTGGAACAAGAGATGGAATTGAACAATACTTGATTTTTTTTTTTTTTTTTTTTTTTTTTTTTTTGAACTGAACACTTGATAAATATACAAAAGGAAACAAAAGATTACATGACACTTTGCAAGAGGTAGCCCTTTTTGATGCACCCAGTTAAATTCGATGGTTGTCTTTCTTAATGTAACCTCCACCTTCTATCCCAACCAACCAAAGAACAAGCTAGTCAAGTTTCGTTCAGTATTCTAAAGTGATTGGCAATCGTAACTTCCTATCAACACCTTGAAGATCGAGGCCATACATGTATTGGTAGATCGTGCGCGTGCAAATTTCTTATCACTATGTGAATTGTGCTAGAATCAGGGTGCCTAAATATCTAGACTAAGACTCCTAATAAAAATACATATTTGCACAAGAGTCAACATTTCACGGTAAATGAGCTCCATTTTTATGATTTTTTCATTTTTTAATTTTTTTCAATTTTGATTTTTCAATTTTTTTGGAATTTTTCAATTTTTTTCAAAAAGAAGAAGGAGTTCGTTTTCAATTATGGAAATTATCATGGTATCTACTCTATACCCCCAAACCTAAACTAAACATTGTCCTCAATGTTTCAAAACATGGAAAGAATTATAAAACAATATATGAAGAGGAACATGCTGAGTAGAGTAAAAGGAGAGAGAATACCCGATTGTACGGTGGTAGCTCGATTAAAACTCCGTTTTTCAAGGCAAAAATCCATCATATTAGCAGTCACAATGGATGAGCACAAAATATATACAAAAGGAAATTTAACTAACACATTATCTACAAGAAAATTTGGTTTTGATGGGAAAACGAAAAATTTTGGTTTTTAGGGAAACATTTGGAAAACTTTTTGGTTATTTAGGGAAAGAGTGGACCAGTTTAGTCCACATAGACTGGGTCCTCCAGGTCGGTTGTTTCAATGTCGGGTGGAAATGGCTCAAGGAATGGCTTTAATCTCTGCCCGTTGACTTTGAAAACGTTCTTGTTGGAGACATCCTCCAACTCTACAGCTCCATGAGGAAAAACTGTGCGTACTAGGTACGGACCCTTCCATCTGGAACGCAGTTTTCCTGGAAAAAGATGTAATCGGGAGTCATACAGCAAGACTTTCTGACCAGGAGTGAAGGATTTGCGCAGAATACGCTTGTCATGAAATATCTTCATCTTCTGCTTGTACAGCTTGGCACTGTCATAAGCCTCATTTCTCAATTCTTCCAACTCGTTGAGTTGAAGTTTCCGTTGAATTCCAGCTTCGTCAGAGAAAAGTTCAGCTCTTTGATTGCCCAGTAGGCACGATGTTCTAATTCCACAGGTAGATGGCACGGCTTTCCATACACTAGACGATAGGGGGACATGCCAATTGGTGTCTTATAAGCTGTTCTATAGGCCCACAAAGCATCATTCAATCTCAATGACCAATCTTTCCTGGACGGGTTGACCGTCTTCTCCAGAATGTGCTTGATTTCCCTATTAGACACTTCCACTTGTCCACTAGTCTGAGGGTGGTACGGAGTAGCAACCTTGTGAGTTATGCCATACTTGCGTACTAAAGACTCAAAGTACTTGTTACGAAAATGTGAACCGCCGTCACTGATGATAGCTCTAGGGGTACCAAAACGTGCAAATATGTTTTCCTTTAGAAATGAAAGTACCACCTTGTGGTCATTTGTTCTGGTTGCTATGGCTTCTACCCACTTAGAAACGTAATCAACTGCGACTAGGATGTACAACTTGCTGAAATCTTTGATGAATCGCCGGTAAAAACCAGCATGACCTAGAAATGATCTGATCTCCTTCACAGAGCAAGGTTGTGGTAGATGTTGAATGAGGTCAACTTTAGCTTTATCCACTTCAATTCCTTTCTCTGAGATGATGTGTCCTAGAACTATTCCTGAATTCACCATAAAATGGCATTTTTCCCAATTTAGAACAAGGTTCTTTTCTTTACATCTGGATATCACGAGGGCAAGATGCTTCAAACACTCGTCAAACGAGGAACCAAAAACAGAGAAATCATCCATAAAGATCTCGAGAAAACTATCTATCATGTCAGAAAAAATGCTCATCATGCAACGCTGAAAAGTAGCAGGTGCATTACACAACCCGAAGGGCATACGTCTATAAGCAAACGTCCCAAATGGACACGTGAATGTAGTTTTTTCCTGATCTTCCGGAGCAATGTGAATTTGGTTATAACCGGAAAAGCCATCAGAAACAGTAGTGACTGTGTCCAGACACACGTTCTAGCATTTGGTCAATGAAAGGGAGCGGGAAGTGATCCTTCCTTGTTACTGTGTTCAACTTCCTGTAGTCGATGCATACTCGCCATCCTGTGGTTGTACGAGTAGGACTAATTCATTCTTGTCGTTCTGAACAACAGTAATGCCTGACTTCTTAGGCACAACTTGAATGGGACTAACCCATTTGCTATCGGGAATTGGGTATATGATACCCGCATCGAGTAGTTTCAGGATCTCTCCTTTGACTACATCTCTCATGTTAGGATTAAGTCTCCTTTGCATTTCCCTCGATGGTTTGGCATTCTCTTCAAGGTTAATGTGGTGCATGCAAATGGTGGGACTAATTCCTTTGAGATCTGAGATGGTCCATCCTAAGGCCTCTTTGTGTTCCTTAAGTACTTCTAAAAGCTTACTTTCCTGTTCCGTGTCTAAACATGATGAAATAATGACAGGTAAAGTATCAGAAGAACCTAGGAATGCGTACTTCAACGTACTAGGCAATGGTTTCAATTCAAGCTTGGGTGGCTCAACAATGGATGGAATAAGCTTGGAATCAGAGAATAGGGGTTGTTCCACTTCATATTTCCTTTCAGTGACGTCCATTTGAGGTACAGATTCGAGCAGAGATAGGACGTCACTACAGTATGCATCATCATAGAAATCAGGGTTAAAGTTCTCCATACATGCTTGAAAGGGGTCAACGGATAGAATGTTAGTCAACGAATCTTGCATTAATCCTTCAATCATATTAACTTCATGCACATCATCATCATCAAGATTCACAGGTTGTTGACTAATATCGAACACATTCAATTCTACCGTCATGTTACCAAAAGACAGTTTAACACTCCATTCCGACAGTTGATGATCGCGTTGGACGTAGCCAAGAAAGGACGTCCTAAGATGACAGGAATGTGACAGTCTGGGTTTTGTACAGGTTGAGTGTCTAAGACAATGAAGTCTACGGGAAAATAGAATTTGTCAACCTTGATCAAAACATCTTCCACCACTCCACGAGGAATCTTGACAGATCGGTCTGCCAGTTGTAGAGTGATAGATGTTGGTTTCAACTCCCCAAGACCTAACTGCTCATAAACAGAATATGGCAGTAGGTTAACACTTGCACCTAGGTCTAATAACGCTTTATTGACCGTGTGTTCTCCTATAGTGCAAGAAATTGTTGGACATCCTGGATCCCTAAACTTGGGTGGAGTTTTGTTCAGAATGATGGAACTCACCTGCTCAGCTAAGAAAGCACGTTTTTGCACATTGAGCTTGCGCTTTTGAGTGCACAAGTCTTTGAGGAATTTGGCATAAGCAGGGATTTGCTTGATTGCTTCAAGAAAAGGAATGTTGATGTTGACTCTCTTGAACAGATCTAACATCTCATTGTAATGGGTACTTTTCTGTTGATAGATCAATCTTTGAGGAAATGGAGCAACAGGAAGATGAGTTGGCAAAGGGACATTCACAGCAGTAGAATTGTCAGATTTTCCAACTTGCTCAGATTCTTTGGTTTTCTGGGGTTGTGGAGACAACGTGGAATTTGTATCAGACTCATTAGGTTCGCCTACGTTGTTCTCGATGACTTTACCACTTCGGAGGGTGGTAATGGCATGGATTTGATCAGGTGAGGTTTCAGTGCAGGATGTTGTGCCTGTTTGAAATATCCTCTTTGGATTTTGTTGGGGTTGGCTCGGAAGTTTACCCTTTTCTCTCTCACACATTTGATCCATCTTTTGATCTAGATTTTTCTGACTTTGCATCAAACTCTGAACATTTCCTCTAAGGTGGACAATCTCTTGTCGGTATTGTGTTGAGATTGATTGTTGTTGAGGTTTGATTGTTGCTGAGGGTTTCTCGGTGTTGATAACCTTGATTGTTCTGATACCCTGATTGTTTTGATAGCTCTGATTGGGTTGAGATGGTCCTCCTTGAGTGGGTCCTTTTGACCATGAAAAGTTAGGGTGGTTTCTCCATCCTGGATTGTAGGTCTGTGAATAAGGGTTATGCTCTGGTTTCTGAAACATGGCATGTGCCTGTTCAAGCCTAGACTCCTGGACTGCAAGCAAATCTGGACAATTTTGGAATTGATGGTTGGGGTCGTTACAAGCAGCACAAATAGATGAAGCGACATGTTCTCGGAGAGTAGTGGTGGAAGGTTTTGAATTTTTATGTAGTTCTAACTCTTCTAATCTCCTAACTATTGATGCCATGTTTGCTCTACCCTCAAAATCCGCTTCAATCCTAAAAGCCTTTGCTTCGGATGTAGTCTTTCTGGTTTCACGGATGGATTCCCACTGTTGCGTCTTTTCAGCTACTTCAATCAAGAAGTCCCAAGACGCGTCAGCAGTTTTATCTACGAATAGACCATTACACATCGACTCAACCGTTGTTCGGGTGGACACATCTAGACCTTCATACAAAATTTGCACAAGTCTCCATTTTTCAAAACCATGATGGGGACATTGGAGCAATAATTCATTGAATCTCTCCAGGTATCTAGCTAAGGTCTCACCTTCTAATTGCACAAAGCTATTCAGACTTTGACGAATTGTCGCAGTCTTGTGGTTCGGGAAAAACTTTTTGAAAAACTCCTTTGTGAGGTCATCCCATGTCATGATGGATTGAGGCTGTAAAGCATAGAGCCAGGCCTTTGCCTTATCTTTCAGGGAAAAAGGAAAAAGCCTTAACTTCAGGGTTTCGTCGGTCATTTGAGTGAAACGCAGAGTTCCACAAATTTCCTCGAATTCTCTCACGTGGTGGTAAGGGTTTTCATTCTCAACACCTCTAAAAATAGGAAGCATCTGTATTGTGCTAGATTTCAGCTCATAATGGCCATTAGCCTCGGGCAGCAAAATACAGACGGTTGACTGGCTCTAGTTGGGTACATATAATCCTTGAGGGTACGTGGTTCTCCCATTGTTTCTGGTTGATCTGGACTGTCTCCCTCAGAACTTAGAATTTCGATAGGTTCGTCTGGGTTAATTCTAACAAGTCTGTTTGTCTGGTCTCTGTAGGTCACAATCATGTCCTAGTAGGTACCTTAACTAACATGTTGGTCAGACAGAGCAATCGGAAACAATTTGGCCCAAGGGTTATGAAGATTTGGTTTTTGAATGGGTTTTGGTTTAAAGAAGGGATTTTGTTTTTGGTTTAAAAATTTTGGGTTTTGGAAAATTTTGAACTAAACCTAGCATAAATTATCACAACTCATAAAAGAAAATAAAAACAATAATAATAATTAAAACAAACCCATAAAAGAAAAAAGAAAAATAAAAGAAAAATAAAGAAAAACAAAAAAGAAAATAAAAATTATTACAATCCCAAATATAAAAAAAGAAAAAGAAAATAAAAATTATTACAATCCCAAAATAAATAATTAAATAAATTATTACAAGCCCAAATTTGAATTTAAATGAGGCCCAAGTGGGTTAACTCATGGGTTAGGCTTACTTGTTTTTGGAGGGAAGCCCAAAAATAGGCTTTTAGTCCCCTTTTAGTTGCAAGGCCCAGTTGGGCTTTAGGATCGTCCTAGCAGCTCACGTCCAAGCCCAGCAGCAGCAAGTGTAGCAGAGCCCAGCAGCAGCAGCAACGGAGCCCAGCTGAAGTTGCAAGCCCAAGAACAGTTAAGGTTACTGAGCCCAGCTCAGTTGGTTCAAGCCCAGTTCAGAGGAAGTTGCACAGGCCCAGCAGCAGCAGTTGGCAGCAACTTGGCAACAGCAACAGCTTGGCAGCAACAGCACCAGCAGAGCAGCAGCAGCAGCAAGCTTGGCAGCAGCTCAGCAGTTGGCAGCAGCAGAGCAACACTTGCAGTTGCAGCAGCAGCTAGGCAGCTTCAGTTGGCAGCAAGCAACAGCAACAGCAGCAACTTGGCAGGGCCAACAACAGCAGCAGACTCTGAAAACTTCAAAAAATATGGCAGCCAGCTCCCCGGCAGCGGCGCCAAAAACTTGTTAGTCCCCGGCAGCGGCGCCAAAAACTTGTTAGTCCCCGGCAGCGGCGCCAAAAACTTGGTGTGATGATAAGATGCACACAATATGCTTGCAAGTATACAAGGTCAATATTTGTAATAAAAGAGTGAGTAGGGGTTTGTCCACAGGGAGAGGAGCATATGAGAAGTTTTCCTAGACTAATAAGAGTGGCAATGCACTATGGCAGTGAGCTAAACATGTAACTGATATGAACCAAGGCTTGGAAAGTAAAGCAGCAAAGAAACAGCTAAAAGAAGCAGCAAATAACCAAGGCTTGGAAGCCAAGGGCAGGTTGAGTTCAGTGCACTGACTTCAGTGCACAATAGCTACAAAATGCAAGAAAACGAAAGGCAAGAAAAGTAACTGAAATACAAGCATACAGGACTGAAATTAAAAGTGACTGAAATTAAGATTGACTGAAAGAGAAGTGGTGGTAAGCCAAGGCTTATGATCCACCTTGTGTCCTAATCAAGTGACATGGTCTAGGTTATGTTCAATCCTAAGCATACAACTAGAAATGAAAGAACACCAACTTGCTCACTAGTCTACCCCTAGCATTGGCTGTCTTTTGACAGTACAGCCAATCACAGGCTCTATGAGCATTGGCCTCTCTCAATTACACAATCAAAACACAGCAGGGAAGAACTATCCTAGCTCAATCACACTTGACAGTGCACAAGGCTTCACTGAGCCTTGGCCTGAAACTGATTAGCTCATGCTAACCATGTTTTGGCAACAAACATACATCATATGAGATAAGTTAAACATAAATTGCAGCATATCAAATAACTACAACACATAAGCAAATTGCAACTGTAAACATACAAGTACTGAAATTTTCAGTTCATAAAATTTTTTCTCCAATTCTCTACTGGCTAGTCCAGAGAGGTCAATAGTCTCTTTCTAATACTTCCCCCAACACCCATTTATACCCCATATACATAATTTTGGTTTTCCCCAATTTTTCCCAAAGTCAGTAAAATTAGGTTTTGGTGAAAAATTAATTTACCTACTGTTGATGAAATTCTCGCTCCATCTCGTCGACCCATCCTTCTATTTCTCTTCCTGAGTCATCTCCCGCTCCAATTGCTGCTCTAACATCAACTTATATCTTCAATTTATCACCTAGGGTTTCAGTCGGCAGAGATGAGAAATTGAGGAGATTAGTTGATGTAAAACGTGATAGTGATGATGGGTATAGGTAGAGTGATTTGGGGAGAAAATAGTGGAGTGATTTGGGGTGAGGTGGTGGTGATGGAGACGGACATGGTGGTGGTACGGGGCATGGCGGTTCTGCAGAGGGGGTGATGGAGGAGATGGTTCGAAGGAGAAAGGGAAGGGTGCGTTTGTTTGAGGTGTAGGTGCTCGGTCGCTAGGGTGTGAGGCGAGTGTATCGAGTTTGATGATCTGCGACGCTGAGCCGTGGGATAGGGAGATGAAAGATCAATCGGACGGTGAGATGAAGTGAAGCTTGTAGCGACCGCTGGATTATATAATACAACAAAATCAACGACGCCAGATGGAGTTAGGTGTTGTAGTGTAAGGCGGAGATATCAAACGTTGATGAACAGCAAGGGAGCGACCGTTGGATTCAACAACCATCTAATCTGAAGGCTTGGAATTTCAGCGCTGTGGTGCTTGGCAGAGACTTCAGATTTTGATGCTCTATGAAGGAGCGACCATCGGATGCTTCTGGGAACTGATCTGACGGCTGAGAACGGAGGCGCTTTTGTGTGTAGAAAATGAGGTTGTGCGCACCATTCTTCGCGGCTTCCTTGCGTAATTTCTCCCGGCTTTTCACTACTTTTCTGCTCTTTTCGCTCCGCGACTCATCCAAACTTTATTTATTACCTAAAAATGCAAAATTAATTAATAAAAATATTTATTCTTGAAAACAATGAAAATACAGAATATGGGGTAAAATGTAGAATTAATGCATAAAAGATGAGTTAAATTGCCAACAAAAAGGGATAAATATATACATTATTTGGCACTCATCACATGCAGTATCATGATTTTACTATTTTGACCTTTGTCTAAAATCCACCATCTACATTAAGTCCCCTGCTTAGTGAGGGACAGGCATGTGCCGCAGTAAGCATTGGATGGTGATTTTCTACGAGACGAGCAGCTGAACTTAGTCGTACAAAGGTATTTTCAGAATCTCCAATTTGCTCCAATGGTGTCATGTGCAAGCAAATGCTCAGGTGAGGATCCTGACAGTATGATAGAGTGTCATCTCGTGATCACAGAAAGATGAAGCACTGCTGATTTGGACAGTTAGAAGTCCAGTATTGGTCGGTTTAACGTTTACGAGTCTGGGCCCAAAAATAATCCTTGTTTTAGGAACAGACGTTTGTTCGTTCGTTAGTTTGAGAAACAAAAAAAATAGACCTGAGTCTAAAAATTTTGTCTATGCGCTTTCATGGAAGCCAACATTTTATTTTTAAATATGTGAGATTTCATAAAAGGGAATAAACTCTCGTTTCAAAGGTGGATGCTCGTACGAGAGAATTTTTTTTTTTTTTTGAATAGACGTGCGTCTGTCAGTAATAAAATTTTGTCTATGATCTTTCATGAAAAAATTATTTTCTGACATGTGAGCTTTCATATATTTTTGAAAATATACTCTTATTTCAAAGACGTATGCTCGCGTGATGGAGCTAAAAAAATAATATATGTATATATTTTTTTCAAATTCACTTGAGTTTCACGTTAAAATATATTTTTGTAAAATCAATATTTTGATTTGAACAACTGTTGAAAGTAGAAATTATTCATGGTGAAATAATTTCTGTATGTGAGTTTTCACAAATGTAGAATGGACATCTGTCCAATTTTGAGAAACCAGTGAATGTTCACAAAGTAAAGATTTGCATGGGTTTGTTCACGATTTTATGAAAATCAATTTATGAGTTTTGAGTAATGGAAATTGCTTGTCTTTGCAGGTTTGAAGAAACAAGCAAGTTCTTAAAAATTTGTGTTAAGTTCACTACTGTTAGTGAAATTGTAAAAGGTAAGGGTTGGATTGTTACCATTTTTGTAGACGCTGATGTGAACATCTTTATTTCATGTTTCATTGTTTCGTTGAATCCTGCGCTTTGTATGAATGACTGACTCCCATGATGACACTTCCAAAGATGATGTTTCTAGAGATGACATCTATACGGATGCAACTTCAAGAAATGGTGCTTCTGGGACCTCTGAGTGATGGTGATAGATCCTTCATACTGAGTTGTACTCCTGGTTATTTCATTAACTTTATCACAGGATGATCGTGTAGTGAGATCCCGGATCAATGTAGACTTCACGAAAATGGAAGAAGGTCTTCGTGGCGGAGAACCCAGAAGTAAGGACTACAGGATGTTAGGAAATGACGTGGAGTCCCCAGCCGTTTCTTTGGTGAGTTGTTAGTGGTCCTTGTGTCATGACTTTTCCCTCCCGTGCAATTAGGATCACGAGACCAAGGTTTGTTATTTCTTTTCAGAATTTTGCTCCATCAAGCCTTGAAGGTCTTCAATTCTCTGTTGGTGAACAAACGGTTTCTGAATCGAACGTCGAAGAAGAAGTCGATGTAAGTGCTTCTTCATATAATCGTTCATTGAACTCCCTGAATGAAATATCACTAATTGTTGTTGATGTATCCAGGAGGATACTTCCATGGAACGAGGGAGTACTGATGATGCTCATTCGTCTTCGGAGGATGGTGAAGAAGAAAACCCTGGATTTCGAAACCGAATGAAAGCAATGATGTTTCCAACGGTGATGTTGGCAATTCCGGTCCTTTGAGCACTTTAGGGACCACTCCAGTAAGTACCCATCGTATATTTTCTTCATATAAGTATGAAATTTTCTGATTTGTGAATGAATGAATGAGGATCCATACGAATATATGAGAAATTTTTCCGAAATACGTCACCAGAAAATTTCAGACTTCAGTCTTTTAGTAAAAACGCTGTAGAATCTTCGTCCGATGTCGGATTTTCTCCGTATACCCATGTTTTTCATTCCCAGGAAATTTCAAATATTTTTCAAAGAAGCTTTTTAAGTTTTGAGCATGTTTAGGGGACGAAATAGGCGAAACAGTAAACTTCCAGGAGACTTCTAGAAAATTTTCAGCTGGCATGTATTCCAATGTTTTGGCCACATCTTTTTTATAGTTTCCAATTGCTATGAATTTTGGATATGTTATATAGGACATCCATACAAAGATAATGGTATATGACCCATCCCTAGATTATTCACCAATTTCTCCCAGTTTGTTGCTTTGTGCGGGACAATGTAAAATCATCTTAGACGAGCTTGTTGTGAAACACTCATGTTGTGCCTTTAGACCATTCGCTTGTGTCTTGAATGGTTGGTGAAGGATTTTAATATTATTGAGTCATTTGAGATCAGGAACCCTTTATTGTTACATGAGCATGGTGCTTGAAGTGCCATATTGCTTCTGTCAGTCGTAGAAACATCACTTCTGAAACCCTGGTCACGGGACCATAACTAGGTTGCTCTCAAGAGGGGGTGATGTAATGACCATGGTTGCATGTCCCAGTGGTAGAATTCCTTTCATGATGTATGATTAGCACATGAGAGTCTGGTGCCACGGGTCTTGGACTGTGAAACTGACCACCATGGTCAGTGGACCATCAGTCTCCAGTATTTTGTTAAATCTCTCCTTTTCGTTTCCCCTTCTTCTTGCAAGACCTAGATAGAGGACCCAGGTACAAAAAACTTGATGTAAACTCCTAAGTGGTCGAAGTTGGAGGTACCTTGATGAAGGACTTAGCGAAAAGACCTGGTGGACATCGATCGACTGTAGAGGTTATGAATCTCGTCCACGAATTTCTGATTGCATGTTGTATGCTATGGAAGCTGTAGGAACCTCATACGACGTCAGAATTCGGTGCTTGACCCCAACTTTTGAAGATAAGAGACTGAGTTATCACATGAGAAAATAATCACTCAATTTGGAGTTGTAGAGGTCAGCCAACGGAGCGTGCACATTTGTAACTTGTAATCCCGTATACTTTTTTTAGATTTCATAGACTTGACAATAAAGGCCATATATTTCAGCTCGTATGTCAGATTGATGCGTCCTTTTGGTATGTTATATAAGAGACATAGGCGAACATCTTTTATTGGGGAAGTATTGTCCCATTCCTCATGCATTAGTACATTTTTGTAAACCCATGGGCTAAAGTATGTTGTATCTCACTTGTAGAGGTGATGAGAACATCTTATAGAAGACTTGGGATTGTGCCCGCCCGTTGTGAAAGCTTCGGAAAGACTTTCATGTGAACATATTTTATGTATACACACCTTGATATGAATCATTAGTGCTTGGAGAAGTCCGCTCCATCAAGCAATACTTTAGAGAATGGTTAATTGATGAAGCCATGTCATGAGAATGTTGCTCTTGAGACCGTTGTTGATGCTGAGATCACGATTGAATTTTCTCCAGAAATTCCTGTTGATGCTGAGACCATGGATGGAGATCCTCCATATATCCTTGTTGATGTCGGTTCAAAGTTGCTCCAGAGAACGAAAAGGCTAGAACTATGATTTTTTGTGATCGGTGAAGAGAAGAAGTTCTTCAGTTGTGCAGGGTCTTGTGATGTAGAGAAGTCCCGTTGATGAAGTTTCACGGCATCAGCTCAGGTTGCCCAGTGTATATTGAAGGAGTTAGTCCCATTCATGTATGAATGATGTTGCATCTTCTTCAGAAGTCTTACCATGGGATAGTGAAGACTTATCGATTGTAGTTCAGTTATACTTTGATGTTGAATCAGTGTGTCATCGTCGAGATATTTGTTCCGAAGCCAGATGCACCATTATCGAAGGTGTACTCTTTGATTGGGAGTATATTTTGAAGGCTTCTCAGATGCTTGAGCGTTGAAGTGTCATATCCCTTAAGCATCGAATGTCTTAGTCTCGGCCCTGAGTATCTTCTGTCGATTCATCATTCTTTTCGTTGCGGTAGTGGGATTCAACACTTGTGTAGACATCAGAGATTTCTGATTTTGTGGCGCACAAGGACACTCCTGCAAGGTTATGCAGAAATGCCCAAAGTATTTTTTCCATTTTTTGTACGTTCTCTCAGTAATGAATGTCTCAGTGAGATCGATCTGAGTGCGGAACCTCTTGATGAATGTCTCTGCTTCTTTTGCAGGTTCTTGCTTTAACCTCATCAAAGTTCGAAATTCCTCCAAGTGCTCTGATAATGGAATGCCCGCCAAATCTTCTGGATCAGAACTTTCTTTGTTGGAGAAATGTGCAACCAAAGGCGCCTTGTCAGTACTCATCTTTTCAACGTGGATCCACGCTCGTCTGAAGAACATATCATATCCTGGATCATCCTGATTATGTGAAACTTGGTTTCTGTCCAGGTTGAACTTTTGTTCACTTTGAGAGCGATGTAGCCAAAACTATTTCCGAGCGATCCTTCAAGGTCTCTGATTGAGATGGGATCACGACTAGCTTCTTGTCGAGTGATTCATGCTGCTCTGAGGGTTTTCAGCGGAATGATGTTGATGGCGGTGTAAACATCGATCAACATTCTTCCGAATTCATTTCCTCTGAGATGGACAGTGGTAAGTAGTCCCTTGTCGTGCATCTCCTTGTCTGTGGATGAAGGTTCAAGGAGTATTTCCGGGATGGACAGATATCTGACACAATGTAATTTGGTGCTGTGAATATGTTTTTCCCCTATGCCTTATACAGATAGAGCAATTCACAGATATGCTCGATCAATGATTGAACTGCTTCTTTGACTGGTTGTTCAGCGAGTGTAAAGGTTCTGGCTGGGAGAGGATTCTTGTGTACCCCTTCAGTACCCAGTTGAATCTATTATGGATCAACCTCCTCTTTGAAGATGTGCTTCAAAATATTGCAGTTACTTGTTGGATGATCTATGAACCTATGAAGGAAACATTACCTGGGATTCTCTATTTCTTCTTCAGTTGGCTCTCTCATGATGAACGACAATTTGATTGCACCATATTGAACCCATACTTCCAGTAACTCAATCACTCCTTCATGAGAAGAGAAAAGTTTGAGTCTGTCTGATCATTTCCCCGTTCGTTGATGCCGGGTCAAAGTTTGTGCATTTCAGGATTGGTTATCTTTTCTTTGCGCCTTCAGAGGTGTCTGGGATGTTGGAGAAGCGCTTTGATGTTGTGTCTCGTATTTCCTTTCATTCCTTTCAGCAACAACGTTTTTTGAAGGCTGGAGATTGTACTGATTGTTGACTAGGTGTCGGCTGCTTCGAGGTTCCTCGACCTTGCATACTTTTCTCTTTCCAGTAAAGTAGGTGCAGTAGTCGTTGATCGTTTGGCTGCTTCATGAAGCTCTGAGAAAGTCAGGAACCAAATATTTTCCAGCAAGGCTCTGTAGACCGGGATCATTCCGTAGATGCACAAGTCCACCAGTTGTTGTTCATTAACATTCGGGTCATGACAATCCAAGCTTGGACTCTGAAACTCTTCACATAATCGTTCAGATGTTCATTAATCTTATGAGACATTATTCCTAAGTCAGAGAGAGTAATCTTCTCTGATAAGAAGAAGTATTTTTGGTTGAAAGCGTTAACCATCTCTCCCCAACTAGCGATGCTCCCTGGTGCAATGTTGTTGTACCATGTGTACGCTCGGCCTGTCAGGGATTTCGAGAATTCCTTTAGACGAACGACATGGTTGTGTTCGTGTTCTCCTAGTGCTTATAGGAATCGAGAGACATGTTCTCGAGCGTTCCCCGATCCGTTGTACAGTGTGAATATTGGATAGGTATAGCCCTTCGGGAGGGGAATTCTTTGTGTAGCAGCATGATATGGAGGTTGATGACGGTGAACAGATGGTGTTTTTATCTTTTCC
This sequence comes from Papaver somniferum, assembly GCF_003573695.1. Taxonomy (NCBI): domain Eukaryota; kingdom Viridiplantae; phylum Streptophyta; class Magnoliopsida; order Ranunculales; family Papaveraceae; genus Papaver; species Papaver somniferum. The sequence goes on from NC_039361.1 coordinate 156,886,187, forward strand.
TCGATCTTCCAAATAATTCTAGGTCTTCATGGGTGGTGAATCCCACAGGTTCCTTCGTTGGTGGATCGTCTGCAACCTTGTGGACTTCATCATCGTCTAATACATGGATCAGAGTGACTTCAGGATCAGCAGTCGAAGATGTTTCTTTTTCTTTTCCCTTCCCATGAGTTTTCTCTGACATCTTGTCAGTGAGAGTTTTGAGATGATTGCACAGTTCTTTCTGTGTTGCAGCCATGTCAATCTGATTTTTGGCGAGAGTCTCTTGCACCTTCATGAGATCGGCTATGGTAGGAGGATTTTTTCTGATTTCTTCGAGAGACTGACCGAAGAGAGGATTGTCCCCAATGTTGGTTTGAGGAGGAGGAGTGGTATCACCAGTTCTATTGTTGGGAGCAAGAGAAGTTTCTAGAGTACCACCAGTGTTGCTAGTGCTAGCGTCGTTTGTATTTGTAACTAACCCAGACCTAAGACCATCCATTTTGTGAAAGTTGAGATTGCAACCGAGAGATTAATCTCCCACTGTGATCGCCAATCTGTAGATGGGGGAAAACGATTTGCTGGATTTTTAGGGAATTGAAGAGACGGACGTGTTGTCGAGACTCCTCAACCGAGCAAACTGTTCAACCTCACACAGATGCACTGCAAAGGGAGTGCTTCGATTCGAGAGATCAATCTGTAGGACTCTGGCCTAAACCAAGTCAATGGCCATTCCAGAGTCAATTCGGTCACAAAGAGGGAGATAGGTTGATCTGTATGAGGGAAGATGAGAATAATATGGGATCAATGATGATCAAGGATTGTAGATGTGTTGTGGGTTTCTTCAAATGACGAATAAGTTCGAATGATTGAGAGAGTATTGGTCACACAATGATCCTTAATTAGACGATGGATTGTTTGTTCAGTATCTCGTGGATTTTCTGTGTCTTGTTCAATCATGTATTCAGAGACTTATTTATATTGTCAGAATAGTGAACGCATTGATCCCAGTAAATGTGACGGTTTCTGGAGTGAAAGAGTAGGAAAATAGGACATCGTGCTAACATTAGTTCCATGTCGTGCAGAGACTTAATTGATCATGCACCCACAACTTTGCTAACTCCTTCAACTGTTTGCACGACTTACTCACATTTCTCATCGTGGATGAACACACGTGCCATAGGCCGCCAGACCAAAACCCTAATTGATATACCCCCATGTGACGTGATTGATGTCTCACGAACGTGGAGTCTGCAAGGCAGACGTGCATTAGGTCAGTTGTTGACTTTTAGACAGTAAGTCTAAGTTTTGTTGAATTGAGCATGAGTGACGAATGCTCAGTGATTCATGAATTGAACAAATGTACAGTTCTTATGTTGATGTTGCTCGTCTGAGAAAATATTATAAATTCGAGATTGCTCAATTCGACGAATTACTGAATATTGATAGTTGGATCAATATTCGAGCAACTGAGCAAGTATTTCTCAATTCGACGAATTACTGAATATCGATAAATTACTGAATATTGATAGTTGGATCAATATTCGAGCAGCTGAGCAAGTATTGCTCAATTCGACGAATTACTGAATATCGATAAATTACTGAATATTGATAGTTGGATCAATATTCGAGCAACTGATCAAGTATTTCTCAATTCGACGAATTACTGAATATCGATAAATTACTGAATATTGATAGTTGGATTAATATTATAGCAGCTGAGCAAGTATTGCTCAATTCGACGGATTACTGAATATTGGTAAATTACTGAATATTGATAGTTGGATCAATATTCGAGCAACTGAGCAAGTATTGCTCAATTCGAAGAATTATTGAATATTGATAGTTGGATCAATATTCGAGCAACTGAGCAAGTATTTCTCAATTCGACAAATTACTGAATATTGATAGTTGGATCAATATTCGAGCAACTGAGCAAGTATTGCTCAATTCGACAGATTATTTATTGGTAACGTGACCCAATAAAATATTAATTAAAATATTGGTAGACTACCAAATATTATATGATTAATACAGATGTTGATTGTTGAATCAACATAAATTTATTAGTGTTTGAACTTGCTCAGAATGATGATTTGTGGAGCGTTTATTCGAAATCATAATTTTTGATCAATTGTTCTTTAATTGATGAATTGCTGAAAATATGTCATGAGTGAGGGAGGGACCGACCACATGGGATGACAGACGTCCATGTGGCGTCCAAGTGCTCGAGTAAGCGTGCACCAGGGTCCTTAGTTGATCGGTTGGTGAAAGAATGATGATTAAATGCCGATTTCATCATTTAATGAAATAGTTCTCGATTGAGCATTAGGTGATAAAACCTAATTATCGAAAAGTGAGGGACCGACCAAGAGGGCATGAGACCGGCCCTTGGTGGTCGTGGTACCAGCTGACGTTCGTTTGAGCAAACTCCAAGTTGGTTGGAAAAAGTTTGGACCCAATATGAGCAATTGAGAAAATTAGGTCAAAATCATAAGAATATGTGGGACCGGCTCCTTGCAAGCCTTAGGGCCGGCCTTGCTCGGTCAAGGAGGCATTCCCGTGTCACCATAACTTCCATGTCTGAACCCTGAGAGTTCTGATATTTTCTGGTGTGCGATTGAGCAATATTTTGCATTTTCAAAAGAGTTTGATCTTTGATTGAAATTCTTGATTTTGCTCATTTGATCGGTATTAATATAATAATAATATTTTAATATTTTCGTGAATAGCCTAGTCGGTCATGTTATCTTTTGACTTTTTGGCTTTTTCATGGTTTGAGCAATATTTGAGAAAATATGAAGAAACCATGATTTTTGCTCAATCAGAGGAGTTTCATGAGATGAGGGAAATAAAATTATGAAAGACTAGGGATTGTAAGGTCTGGGACCGGCCATAGGGCATGGCCGGCCGGCTAGGTTTCCCGGTCCCGCGACACCTTTCCCTATTTTTTATTATTATTTCTCATTAAACCGTGAAATCATGAAGAAACCATGATTTTTGCTCAAACGGAGGAGTTTCATGAGATTAGGGAAATAATAACTATGAAAGACAGGGATTGCAAGGCATGGGACCGTCCACATCCAGTGCATGGCCGGCCGGCCGGCTAGGTTGCCCGGTCCCGCGACACTTTTTCCAATTTTATTATTATTTCTCATGAAACCGTGAAAATATGGAGAAATCGTGAGTTTTTCTCAAACAAGGAAAGTTGCTAGATTGAAGGAGTTTTCATGAGTTCATGAAAATAATAAAATAAGGAAAAATAATGGAAGAGGCATGGGGATCGGCCACTGCTAGGGCATGGCCAGCCGTCCGGTGGACCAATCCCTGGGCGCCTCTTTATTATTTTAATATTATTATTTTCTTTCTCCTGTTTTGTGTAGGATTACTCGTTTGTCCCTATTCTCGAATGCTTGTTCGTGCATTTGGGTGCTTGTTCGTGTGTCATTGTTGAGTACACTTGCACCATTTTATGGGGATTACTCAGTGATGGTCCAGATGCCCGGTTGTTGAGTATTTATTACTAATTTATGAAATTCAGTGGAGAATGATTCATGAAACTGAGTAATAAAGGTGAGTAGTTATTTATTATCAATCCATAGGATCAGCCGTGGATTCAACCATGAATTCGGAATAATAAAATGATCATTACCATCCCATGGGATCGTGGATTCGACCATAGAATCAGAGTAAAATAATTATCTATTACCATTCCGTGGGATCGGCCGTGGATTCAACCCTGGAATCGGAGTAATGAAATAAAATAGATTATCTTCTAGGAATTCAGTGGTAAATTTCACGGTAAAATTAATCTATTGCAGAAGGGATATTATCAAGTTAAAGCGTCATACCCGTCCTGAAAGGTCCATAGTCAGGGAAGAGCGAGTGTTGTCGATGTCCTGAAGGCGTTTTGCCCTCTCAACAATTATGATGGAGAGACGTATGAATCTATGTACGGTCTCTCTACATAGTCAGGGAACAGTGAGTGTCACCGACGACCTGAAGGCGTTCAGCCCTCTCAACAAATAATTATGTATGGAGGACCGCCCAATCATTCTTCTATGTAGAGGCAAATCTCTATGTAGTCAGAGAACAGAGAGAATCACCGATGTTCTGAAGGCGTTAAGCCCTCTCAACAAACAAATATGCATGGAGGACCGCCCAATCGTTCTTCTACATAGAGGGCACGATGAAATACGTAGCATCGAATGCTCAGCAGGTGGGAGGCCTTTCGAGAATCATATTCATCATGGCTCTGAGAGGTACTCGATTAGAGATCATGAAAACGGTTAACGGGTCGTAAAATATGAATCCATGCGTTCCCGAAGCCGGGTCAGAAAGATGCAGTATCATGATTTTACTATTTTGACCTTTATCGAAAATCCACCATCTACAACAAGGTAATCATTGGTTGAGTATATAAAATCCCCATAGAAAATTGTCTTACACTCATAAAGAGTGAGCCGAAAATCAAAAATCAAAAATATATATAAGGCTCCTCTTCATATACCGACATTATGAAAAATACAAAGAGAGGATTCTCCCCGTCTCCGTCGCCTAAACAAGCGTGGAGTGAAGGATCCATTGGAATTAATCATGTAGTCGATGAAAAGAGTGAAACCTATCATCATTATTTAGCAAGTCAAAAAGACTATTGATGAGGTTCTCGACACTTGGATAGCAGTATGTGTGAAACGTTTTCCCTGTCGCCTAAATAAGCTTGGAATGCAGGATCCAAGGGAACTATCACATATTTGTTGAAAAGAAACATGCACTTAGAGTATCTTATCATGTTGTCGATTTAAATGGGTGCTTATCTCAACTGTTGCGCTAAATATACAAAAATCCTGTGACGACATTCATATAAGTATCGTGGGTGACATCTTTCACTTTAGTCAACATTTGCACACGTCGCTTTTCTATTTCCGTTCTCTTATTTATCCATGTGATTTCAGTATGCGAGTGTTGCAGCAAAATGTTGAGAAACATTGCAACAAGTACAATGACTATCTTAGTAGAGTTATGCAATCAGGTTGAATGTCACACGTAATTAATTGCTTATGTGTGATGATTGGAATGTATGTGGGATTTTTGCAGCTAAAGAACTTATGTAGGCTAATTATTTAGCTTTCTACTTTGTGTCTGTCCTTAGAAGTTCTTCCAAGACAAGAAATTGGAGTAGATTTTATGGGTATACCTCTTGTAAACCATCACGAGACTATAACTCGTCCACTAGGGACACCTAGGGGTTTAAAGGCATGTTGCATTAGCTAAGTGTAACCGTATTCTCAAAGAAAGGGAGTTGTTGTATTTAGGATTAGTTTTATTTAGTTTGATCGAGGACTAGCAAAAGATAAGTTTGGGGGAATTTGATAAGTGCATAATTCATATGTTTTTAGTGTCCATTCCATACTTACTTTAATTATTATTCTTGCATATATTCGTATTGTTACTATTATTTTATTTTATTTGTATCTATTAGGTGAATCATCCAAAAAGTAGCTAAAGTGCTAAAAAAAACTAAGAGGATAAGTATTCCAAGTATCCAAGTGCCCAAGTTCAAGAGAAGTGGCAGAATCGCGATGAAAAGGAGAAAAACACTCAAAATCAAGAGATGGGCCAAAAACCGAGATTAACTCATTCAAATTAAGAATTTCTCATCACCATATTGAATATAATTTAAAGATAAAAAGAATGCAAAAAGAATGAGATCATTCCGAGTTCGGAAGAGGAAATTACGGCCAAAACGAGTTTTATCGAAAATCGAAGACAAGCAAGTTTGGAAACGAGTATGCAAACACGAGTAACATAAATAAATAATTTTCCCTTTGATTTTGATAATCCAGAACAACATAAGAATTAAACCCGTTGTTTATCAGGATCCAATTATCCATAAATAATTTTACTTCATTTATACAAGACAAAACTATGATAACTAGTTTTCTTATCAAGGATCTCATTGGACTTGAACAATCGCACCTCGTTTTGATAAGCTAAAGTAAGCAAAAACAAAATCAAAAACCAAACTTGATTTATTTTTCTTAACCGGAACCAATTGAACCATAACATTTGTATCGTTTTTTTTCGTTAAGAAAAAGCAAGAATAAACAATTTAAATCAGCTTTTCTAAACAGGAAAACGATTAACAAACATAAATAAATAGTTTTCTCGCTCTTGACATGACAAATTTAGATCCGAACTGATCATGTTTTCACATCAGCAAAAATTATCAAAATAATGTTTCTCTCGGTTTCACAACCACTTTACCCACAAAAATATGATGTTTAAACACATGTTTAATATAAAATTATCCTCCTGTAAATTGTTGTTCCCCGTAAAACAAAAGAATAACAAAAAGAACAACCTTTATCATAGAAAGGTCGACAAAATCTTAGTTTTTAAGTTGCTAATGCAACAAGCTAAAATCAAAACTTATATCTATCCTACAAAAACAAATATATTTTGTTTGATCGGATGACTCTGCATACGCCTTTTCCAACAGTCGACGGCTCTCATTCGTCTGAAAATGCAAAAGATAAATCGTGGCCCAGAATGAACCTATCTTTTAAGCCTCAATCCGACGTCCCCAATCACTGCTGCACTTATTCTCCGCTTCCGTTACAAAACAATTATTAGGAATTTAGGTGTTTCATTCCTCCCCGCAGTTGGTCAGATTTACAGTTTTAACTCGACTTCTTCTCCCTTCAATTTTCAAGCGTTACACAGTGAAAGCTCCCATCACCAGCAACATAGTTTCTGCTAATCGATTTCCCATTATACGTTACGAATAAAAAAGATCCCCATTAACGGCTCCATTAAGTCTGCTAATCAATCCCTGAAGCTCCCACTACATAAACCTCAAAGGAGGGAAGAGTTTATCTTCCAAAGGTTTTCAATTTCTTTTCAGACCATGCGTTTTTGATTTATTAGGTTTTCTTAGTTGATTTAGTTGTTATTTCGATTGATTTTTCTGAAAATTTTGATGTGTTTTTGCAGATTTTTGTTGGTAGAGGACATTTCTTAAAAACCAGCATCCATCTCAGGTAAATCATCCAAATCAACACTGAAATACCGTCTTTGGTTGTTCCAATTTTGTGTTTCTTAATCTGGGTTGTATTCATTGTCATCGAATTTGTGGATATTTTTCTGGTTGCGGCAAAATCATCCATTCAAGTAATCACTATTAGGTGCCATATTGAACCACCAAGATTTCTTTTTCTGTAGTCTAGACGTTGTTTCACTCTGATTTATAAAGTTAGGAGGTCAGAAGAAGTTATTCTTGACGAATTGCTTCCCCAGCCTAACTATGCATGTACAGAAGATCGATTTGAGATTCATGTAGATACCCGTCCATCCTTTTCATTTCCTTGAAACTTATGAAGCTTAAATTTGAACGCTATAGATATTAGTCCATTGTGGAATTCATAAAAATGGTCGATAGTTGAAAATTCATAAAATTGGATATATATAATAACTGCTTAATAGGTAGTCTTCCTGCTTCAAACAAAAATAAAAGGTAGTCTTCCTGTATTAAAACGTTTGCGCTGGAAGTGAAGTTGATGAGATAAGTCTGAATTGGTCAATGTACATTAAGTCCTTTTCTTTTAACCTGCTAAAGAAATGAATAAACGGTGATTTTCCTTTCAATTTCTGTGATTTTCTTAGTGATAGTATGGATCATTATCTCTTGATGTTATGCAATTTTTTGTTATTACGATTCTCGTAATCTTGGAGAATACATGAGTTATGACAACCCAAACAAGGAAGTTCATGGTTAACATGGTTTTGTCTAAGGAGCATTTCGACCACAAGTTTTTAATTTTGTTTGTTGTTACTTTGAAGAACTATGAACGTGATCCTACATTTTGCTTGTCAGTATCTTTGAAAATTGGTTCATTGATGTTTTTCACCCGGAAGAGAAAATGTTTCTAAGGTCCATGTACAAACTACATCAAAATGGCAATTTCGGGACAAATACTTGCGTTACTAAAAATTTAAGGGTTGGAATCGGAAATATCCATGCCAAAGATGGCGTACCAAAATGACAGTTTTTCTCTTCTCTACATGCTTCATTGATAACCAAATTCTGCACATAATAATGGTCTTTTTTCTATCTTAGTAATAACTTAATAGCTGCCCTAACTTATTATTGGGATAATGCAGGTTGGTTCAGCTTTTAGGGGGTGACTAGAAAGTGTCATTACAGCCGGAAAGCATGGAACAAACACAATGGTTTCTCTGAAGAGGATCAAGAAGAAGGATTCCATTCCACAGCCACCGACTCACTGTAAATCGTTGGTGAGTTCCTTTTCCTCGGCTGGTGACATTCCTCGATATAGTTTCACTAATACAGATTTTCTTTTAATTTGCGCTTACATGTAAGCATATTCCTAAAATTCTACTGCAGATTGGTCTGATGGGTTGCAGTTTACTCTGTGTTATCTTTTAGGCTTCATCCAGGTTGGTTGTCCTTTATTTTTCGTAATTGACTATGAAAAAGAAAAAAATAACACTTCTGTTTTTGTTGCTTAATTTCTTGAGGTTTTTTACCTGAAATACAAACTGGGTGATTGCTTATATACCAATTTGTTTCGTCTTGCTTGACATGGGTGATCTTTGTAGCCACTGGCATCTGAGACCCCTGATATGCTTAAAATTTATAATTAATCCATAGCTCATCATATTGCCTGTACTCTGAAAAACATAAATTTTCAGAGTCTTAAATAGTTCAGAACTATTAATGTTGCGTCTCTAATTATGCCTGTAAGCCGAAGTACCTCACCATTAGGCATTCAGAGTGGAGGGAACTGAAAGACCATCAACAAGCGTCTCATGTCAAAGGGACCCAATGTACTATGCATTGGGGCAATCAATGAGTATCTAGGAGTCGAGTTGAGGACTCCTGCCTTCTCATGTCAAAGGGACCCAATGTACCATGCATTGGGGCAATCAATGAGTATCTAGGAGTTGAGGACTCCTGCCTTCACGGTATTATTAGTTGTCCTTCAAATATTTTGATTCTGCCATTTTTCTAAGGTTAGGAACAAAGACATAAGTTTTTTTTGCAGGTCCAAGGAGTATTGGTGGTCGTTCAAAATGTTGAGTAGATAATGTTTAAGACTCACAAACTACTTGCATTGTGTCGATTATGTTTGCGGAGTAAAAAACATCATGAAACGGCAGGCAACTAACTTTTGGGTTCCTACATGGATTTGATTATTCATAGAAGATCAACTTTAGCCAAGTGGGTCTCTTTGGTAGGCATGGGAATCTTCTTTGTTTTGGCCTATTTGGATCCAGATGTTCCAACATTTTCTTGTTTCAACTTGGCTCTGTTTATTGGTGTGACTATTTGCAAAACATCTAAAGCAGGGAAACCGCTGAAAAATGATAAGTAGTGAGAAAATAGTTCAGAGTGTTAATTAACAATGCCATGTCGAAGGAAAAAGTTATCTGGCTAATCAAGTAACTGGAATTGCCTCATTATAGCAGACAACCACGTAACACTGAATATTGTTACTTTGATGTTACTTCAAATGTCTTTGGATTTTTTTGGCTACACTTTTGAGCGCTTAGTTTTTATCTTTGTTATAATGTTTCGGATGATCCGTTAATTATAAATGGACGTGATCGATGTTGAGCCACCACAAAATATACAAGGGGCAACTTTTGACCACTGTTTGCATTGAGACAAATCAATATTGGTAGAAGAAAACACCCAAATTTATTGGAAACTACAGATTTTTTTTCCTTTTTGCTTGGTCGATTAAATTATTGACTGATAATTGTCGACAGGAACACCTTCTTGGGCTATTACTATGTATTTTTGGAATAATATATCAGAGATTGAGTTGGAGTTTGAAGTGTGAAAATGCCATTCTATGTAACCATTTTTAGGCACTGTGGTAAGAATCACTACACCTTTAAACTGGCCACCTATGTACAAAAAAGAAAAATCATACACCTCTACCCCAACAACAGACCATAAGTGTATACTACATACAAATTTATGAAACATAAATTGATAATAGTAGAATCTTGACTTCACATATGAGTTTAATCATATCTACTTACGATCATTTGATAAAAGCATCCCACATGGTTAGATCCGAAACCTGCTTATATCAAAGAGTCACAACATCATAAGAGATATACATAATACGTTATTGGAAATAGTAGGGTTTGACCAAAACCGAAACAATATCTCATAAACCGAAAGCAATGAAATAATCGCAAGATGCACAAACTATCAATCATAACACGACTAAAAATTTAAATTATTATTGATAGTTGTCAATAGACCTTATATAAGAATTGAAATAGATCAACAATTGAGATTTTGTTATAAGATTAAGTATAACATCACCTATCTTAATCTTTAAAGTGCTTTTGGCTGTTCACTGAGGTTTCTTCGGTGTTCAAACTCTTGAAACATGTTTCACGAGACTTTTCAGCAACCATCTCTTATTTTTCAAGTTTCTTAACTTGTTCTTTCATCTGTGCAAGATATGGGATAGTTTCCTTAATTCTGTCTTATATCCAGTCTTGATTCCGGATCGATATGATGAGATTGGTTCTTAGTTCTTTGAAACTAGTGATGAAATCAACCATACTATCAGTAGGAATCCATTTGGTTATCTTCGGATCTTGAAAATCAAAAGCAAGTAGGCAATACACCTCTAGAGATCCTTTTGAACTATCGGAATCATAATCAGACATGTTTTTCGAGACAATCTTCTTTTTGCTTTCTATATTGATCCATTGGCAACTCTCAACTTTTTGAGCTTCCTCCTTATTTGCCTTTGTAAACTGCAAGTTGCATATGCATGCTCAAAACCTTAAATAGAAATTCACCAAGGTTTCTCAATATTTATAGAGGGAAATTTTCTTAAGTTACGAATAAAATATTTTCGGGCCGAAAATAGCAGATGAGTTTCCTCACATATTCAAAAGTATTTATATATATTTTTCTTTCCACGATTCAAGGATATAACCTTTGTCCAAAGTCTCGTAGTAAGGAAGAATATATTTTCCATAAGGTAACAATTTTTTAAACTAAAATTTTAAAACCCTAAAAACCGAAAAATCGGTATTAACATGAACTTAGACATTATGGACTCGCAGTCATCCATTATAAGTCATACTTATCTGATAAAAACACACAGTTTGTTCCCTTGTTTCATGTGCTTCATGTACAAAATCGATGAGGGGGAACACTCACAATACAACTAGGTTGTATCGGAGTAAGCTTTATCAAGCTTACTACGGATATCAGATCCTTTGTTCATGTTTTCCTTTGAGGATTTATGCCCAAAATCATTTCTCCTTTTACTGTGATCTTTTGTTGAGATGATACAAGTAGGATCACAAGAAATAGATGAACTGATATAAAACATATATAGGATTTTAAAATCTCTTTTTATTCTGTCTACGAGATGTTTATAAGATTTTCTCATTCTAAGGATTTCCTTATGACAGACCTCAGTTCTTTCATCAAAAAACACAGAATTGGTTGAAATTTGTTTTTGATTGATTTTCTTATTGGCATAAAATTTCTCTTTCCCTTTCTGTTGGATACTCCTTACGGGTGATAACCCTTCATGTGGGCCATGAAAATTCTGACATGAATGTAGAGGAACCTTTTCTCCAGAAGTGGTTGTCAACCCCTTTTTCATAGTATTTGGATTCAATGAGATTAGTATGAGATGCGGATACTTTGTCTACCGCTGAATCGTCTTTCATATACATATGATAAAATACTTCTTTCAACACTTTTACAAGAGTATTTTGATATAACACCAGTTTCTTGTCAATAGACTGTAAGCTATATTCTTTATGATCTTTCCATCGAGATCGATTATTAATTTCCTTTGAATCATAATTCGAGTGATCAGTAGCAGTAGGTAGAAGAATTCCAATATCTTTTTCTGATTTCATGGTTATAATAGGTGATAAACCTTTACAGTGAGAATCATAATTTGTTTCAGATGTGACAAAACAAGGCTTATTATCACAGTCTGATAAATTCGTGCAAGTACTTTTTGTTTCTTCATCTGAATAAATTACATGCATTAGTCAGTATCTTATCTTGAAGCTCTTGTTGTTGAGTGAGAGCATTAAGAATTTTTCGACTAATCGAGTAAGTTGCATATCATTTTCTATGATCTCTTGTCTAAGAGTATTAGCTTCTATTTGCAATAACCTCGGTAGACAGAAGACTAATAAGCTTTAGGAGTTTGACCAACTCTTTTTCAACATTTATTTTGGCATCAGAATCAGATAAAAAGTTGTTTACAACCTTATCTCTAGAAGGAGATGTAGATGTAATAACATATCAACTTATGGACTTCCATTATATTGAGTTACGTTAACAGAATCATTAGGTTCTTCATTAACTGTTTTAGTTTCCAAACTTATAGGTTGGATTGCACCAAACACAGATTGTTGGATCTTTTTCGTGTTTGCCTACTCTGATACCAATTGAAATGATGAGGGAACCAAGTACACGACAATCTTTTCGATATCAACCTATAAGTCAAATACCTCGCGTGATATAATATAGACAGAAACTGTCAAGAAAATAGCAGCCACAAGGTATACACTTGGTATATAGTTTCTAGTTCGAAACCGAACCTTAAACTATTGGGATCAACCCAAGTGTTTGGGATTAACGTATACAAGTGCAATTACTTTAATTGTAACTTAAACAAATAATAATACGAAAAGTAAACTAAAAAAAGGCAACAAGATTTTATTAACGTGAAAGCTGTAAATACAGAAAAACCCAAGGACCTAGTCCAGTTTTGAATACTCCCAGAATTAAGCTGATATACAAAGACACTACCAACTTCTTATAGTTGAGACCAAGTAAACTACCCTTAGTTACCTAGTTTCCTCAATTTCCCTGTGCTTACAATCAATATGGCAATCGCACATGAATCCTAAGATAGAGTCCACTATCTAAGTTGCTTTAGCCTCTCTGAAGACTTTAAGCACTGATCAGCCTTTCGATCGTCTTCCAAACAGTAAATGACTAATCTGTTTGGTAACCACTCTCCTATCTGTAGAAATCAATCAGAGATATGTATGTTGAGTGTGACAAAGGATTTTCTGTTTAAAATCAATTAAAATCCTTTTTTGGGTTTATATTTTCCAAGATCTGGATTAAACAAGTTAACCATATCGAGTCAAACAAAACTACCATATTCAGATATTCAAGAGTACTACCAAATAATATCTTGTCGATCTAAATGAGATTAACAATAACAAGCATATCAAAAGATAAAGTATATCTGGGAGGATCCCATCCGATCAAGTTTGTGCATGAAGCAAATCACAAAGATACGAAATTAATAAGAAAAATATTTTTGTCTTCAAATCTTCAATAGTCTTTTGTACCTTAACAATAAAAAACTTGATTCCTGACTTATGATCGATCATGCACAGAATGTAGTATGTTAACAATGGATGATCACAAGTCAACGTTAATCCCTTTATCAAGTTTGAGTGACCTTACGTCAGAAGAGAAGGCTCTCAAGAAAAATAAAACTAGGTGCAATCAAGAGTTAACAACCGTTAATCAATCAAATCAATAATTGAAAACTAAAATAACAATGCAATTCTAGTTTCCCACCAATGGTACTAGCAGACTCTTTTTGATCCAAAATAAGTCTTTAAACTAGTGTACGTAAGAGATTTCGCCTAATTAGGTTACTCTCTTCTCCAAGATAGTGATACGAGAATACTATTAGTCGGCTACACCAGAAACAACAAAGGTGAAGTTTTCATGGATCAGGATAAGTTTGTTAGAAGAACAAACTTCACTATTTATAGACCAAGGTAGTTTCGACACCAAGAAATTTTCATAACCGAAAATATTCTTAAAATATGCAATAAAGCGCCTAAATTCGATTTTGTCTAATTCCAACCAATATCAACTGTATAATCAAAATCTTGATGGAAACTCAATATTAGCTAACACTTAACAAATATATCTTTCTAGAGATATGTTCTGATTGCTGGTAAAACAAATAATATGAATTTATAAAATTTCTAAAAGATTCTCTATAATTTTGGTTTGGGATCTCACCTTGAGTATCAAGGAATATCTCTGAAAAATTAAGAAATAAGATATCGGCACATGTTCAAATTACTCATTATGTCGACATCTCGAACTTTCCAATTTTTCAAATCGAATCTCCAAATCACAAACCCTAAAGTGTACCTGACTTAGAGAAATCAGTTTTTCCTATTGGGACCGGTTCTACAATGACTCCTAATACAAGTTAGGATTGTAACTACCATGACTCGCAATATAGGTAGGGATCGGTTCTACATTGACTCCCAACATAAGCTTGGATCGGTTCTACCTTAATTCCAACCTTAAGATCTTCAATGAAAACCGGACCATCAATCCTCTTGATTTCCTTTCGACTGCAAAAAAGTTTCATAGGTCTATTTACTTAAAATCATCTAATTATACATAGTTTTCTAGGTATGAAAGCAAACCTATATTCAGTACATAATCTAGTAACGAGTTACAGAGATTATGTTGATGTGGCTATTCCGAAGTTCAAAAGATAAGCATTGTACTTCGTGAATCAATATACCAATATAAAGCACTTATCACTATTTATATATATATATATATATATTTCCTTGACACTTTGATCATAATATGATGATCAAGTCTAATATACTAGAGTTTCATATATATATATATATAACTTTGCATGTCACGTTTTCAATCAGAAACGACTTGAAAGCTTACGATATAAAAATGGAAACAAGTTCATGTATTACTAACCTCAAGTGGAAGGATGATGTTATCGTTGATGTCGATATGTGTACGGAATCTTCAATTCTTCAGCGTAATACTTGTATGTCTCAATATTTATAGACTTCCTAGTCTAACCTAACAAAGTTGACTCTAGTAATATAATCAAGCGACTTATAAGCTTTAATATTAAAACATGACAACCAACCTTGACATATCAAAGCTTGGTGGGGTTCAACCGAGAAATGCTCTAACATAATGTAACAATTTTCAATTATACAAATGTCAAAACGATTTTCTATGGTATTAACTTTATTACGCTATAAAATTCATGATGTTTAATTTATCTTTTCTAAACAAATACCTAAATCATGGACAAATAAAAAGGCCATGCAACACAAATCGACTGGCAAAAAAACCGTACAACAATTGAGGGAAGAGGTTGATCCAAGACCGTAGTGATAGACGCATTTATGTGTCTAATATAGCTCATTTGTATATATTGTTAGTGCTCAATTTTGTACTTATTTGGTTATTTTATTTATTTGTAGGTGTTTTTAGAAGAATAAGGATTTGCAGCGAAATTGGCTGAAAATGCGGCGTTTGGACCTCCGTTGATAGAGTACCGGAAGCGCCCCAGAAGTGTACCGGAAGTACCCCAGAAATACCCCGGAGGAACCCCGGAAAAAGTGCGGAAAATGCCCCAGAGGACACTTGCTATACGGATCCTTGATTTTGGATAAGGGGTAACCTAATTACTAAGGGGTGACCCATTTCCAGGCAGCTGCTAAAGGGAGACCAGCAACAGATAAGGGGAGGTCAACTTCTCAAATTTAAAAGCAAATTTTGGCGGGAAAATGCATGCATCGTCTGGCAGATTTTGGTTCGATTATTGGAGGAGTTTTAATGCGATTAAACACCGGAAATCAGTTGGGATAATCCTGTTAGACCTAAACAGACCCTATGCAAGTGATTGGGCTGATCGAATTGGGCTGGAATGTCCGTGAGAAGCGATCAAAGTCCAAACAGAATATGTGTTCTCTGTGAAGTTTTCAAATATATTTAGAGATTCTGGGAGAGTTTTACGTTGAAGTAAAGTGTATCTAGTCTTGTTTAAGGATTAGGAGAATTTTGGAGCGTAAGAAATTGCCAGAAGACGCGTACAAAGCAACAGAAAAGAGATTTCTCTCTCAACTGCACGTGAAGAAAAAAGGGAGATAAACTCGGATTTAATCGAGTTATTTGGACCCTATTGGTATATAAAGGCTGGTGGGAAGTGAGAGAAAGTTTTATCAAGAGTTAGGGGTCGATTGGGAGGCCAGCAGAGAGGCGCAGGAGGAGTTGCAGGAATTGTACCTGCTGCTGCTGCTGCTGCCATTAACAAAGCTCGAAGAACACGAAGAACACACCAGCATAGACAGTCGTTTATCAACAGTGTCAACGACTAGCGTCCGAGGGTCTTAAAACAGCAGCGTCAACAGCAGCCGTGAGGTATCGTTTTTACAGCAGTGGTATTCTATCGTTCTTCTCTGGACGCTTAAAGAGGGTCGTAGTTTCACTGTATTATATTTTTCACTCTTTTAATCATATTTTGAGCATCAAGTATGTATTTTAAGAACATGATTATTATGAGTAGCTAAACCCCAATACTGGGATGATGGAGGAAGCTGTTTTTCAGCCATGTGGTTATTTAAATAATTCTTAATTCACTTTTTGCACCGATTTTAATTGATTTATGATTTCAATTAATTACTTGTGATTTTGTTTGATGGAACATGCTTAGTCCTAGGGATTCTTGATGTTCCATGCTTATCATATACAAGTAATATTTTATGGAATCTAATTTGGCAAAGATAGAGTTAATACTTGTTTTATTTTGAGCTATAATCGCCTAGAATTATTTTCTGAGCCACTTGAATATGAAACACATTGGAATCCTGAGTCCTGGTTCCTCTTGATCTTGTGACATATTGTGTATATATTTTTGTTTTAAAAATCTTTTCAAGTCCGAGCATCGAATCCGTATTTACCGCAATCTTAATATTACAACACGTAGGTCGGGATGATACCTAGTATATATATATATATATATATATATTTGAATTGATTTAATTTCTTTTGCGGTTATGTTATTAAAAATGTCTTGTAAATGGTATTTGTTTTCTTCACTTATATAACTTTTTTAGTAACATAACTACAATAGAAATTATATATAAATGAATCATATATGTGCAATAAAAGATGATTCCAATAAAATATTTTGTAGAATTGTTACAAGAGTTTAAAAAATGAATTAATGGATGATACATGTGTACAAAAATAAACGAACGAAGTTTGACTGTACATAAGGAAAAGTATCATTTAATATTGACTTTTTTTTATACCCAATGCAATCCAATATATAAAAGTATTGATCATTGAATTCATTACCAAACCTTTAAATGAATAAAAACTATTATACGTGAGGTTATTTTTCCATTAAACTAAAGATATACATAAATATACCAACAAATTAAAATCAACATCCTAAAAGTTTTCTAGTAACTGTTGAGCAATGGTAATTCATATTTGTTGAAATATGACAGGTGAATAATCTGAATAATTTTTTTATCGTTGTTAAATATAATGATCTTAAACCCAAGCACTTGATTTCTAATTTTATAGACGAAACATTCGAGAAGTGTCCAGTGGAGAAAAAAATAACATCTACGTCGAAAGTATATCTAGAATCCATGGTTGGTGTTGTACTCTTGATTTTATTGTCTGTATCATAGTTTTATATTTCAATCAAATTCCTAATGTATGTAAAAAGTTGAAACTAAGGATTTAAGGGTTGAACATCTCAGATATCATATTTATCTAGTCAGTGGAATTCGGTGATTCCAAATTCCTCTGATTAATCAAATCTTTATCATACATATGATTTTTTCTATATTATATTTCTTGTTCTCTTATGTTTTATTTAAGTTTCTAGTCTGGTTCAGATGGAATTCAATTTCCGCATGATAAAGTGTAAAAAAAGTCGAACTTATTCATGCCGATTTATTTCTGACCCACAAAATCGAAATAAATTGCCAGTTGGAAACAATGTTTAGAGAAAAACTTCATGTAGAAACTTAAATGCTTACATTCATACAAAATCAACACAAAAAACCCTATAAAAAAAGATAAGCAAATCAACAATTCGATCCGACCTACCCAATTTTTAGATACGATGAATGAAACAACAAAATTTAATAACAACAAAACAACACCATTATTTCTCTTTACATTAAATTTTGCTAAACTGCTCATTGCTATCTAAGCTAATTATAAGTTTTTCTTATTGAAAAAAGAACAATTAATTGAACATAAAGTAAGACAAAGAAAATTACATGATGTTGTTATTAGAAAAGGAAAACATATTTTAACAAACGCGAATAAAAAAAAGATTCTGACGAATTCCTCCTCTTAGTCGATCGGTATCATTATGAGAAACTAGAAAGAATGATAAGCAAAAGCAAAACAAAGCACTATTTTTCTTGGACACCTTATACTCACTTGTCGCAATTGTAACCCTCAAGTTTTTCCTCCTTAATTTTATATTGTGGATTCAAGTTTAACATTGCTTAAAAACTAACCATACAAGCATAATTATTATTGAGAAAGTAAGCTTGATTTATCTGAGCATCCAGATGTCGAGCCATAGAGAAGAGTCGGGAAGCTATTGCTCCTCTTATAAAAGAAGCTATGAGAACTTTCAGCTATATAATCGATCAAAAAAAAAAGAACTTTCAACTATACTTCCTTTCTTTTGTAGATTTATATATATGATAAAAATTGAGTACTGAGTGGATGGTATCAACTTCTCTTTTGATAATTTCTCGGGTGATATTCAAGGAATCTCAAATCCCGTGTCAATTTCTCTTTACACTAATTTCGCTAAATGGATCATCTATTTAATCTACATATGAGTTTTTTCTAATTAAAAAGAAAAAAAATGGTTTTCTCAATAGCTTTTAATGATATTCAAAGACTTCATGGATTTCGAAAGTATTGTGTTTTTGGTTGTCTACTTTTTAGAATCTCTTTCAAAGTTTATGTTATTGGTTATAGATTGTAAAAAGGTTTTCTAAATGTTATTGGTTATAGATTGCAAAAAGGTTTTCTAAAGTTTGTATTATTTGTCATTGTTAAAAAGTCAAAAACTTTGCATACGTACATATTTTCAAGACTTTGGGAGACTTTTGTGAATATATTTTCCTTAATGAAAGTCTTGGAAAATATTTAATATTTCGGGAGACTTCCAAGAAATTAATAATATTTTTTATTCTTTTTATTTTATGTCATAGTTATACAACCTATGAAACCCATATCATGGATGTGTATAGATCAGATGATTATGAATAAATATTTCTTTCTTTTAAATGTTATGTAAGAATATGGAATACTAATTATTTTTTATTATTTCTACTTATTGCATTTTTTACTTAATAAAAGAAAGATGTCAGATAATAATAAAATTTCTTAATTGAGTTGCTTTTCTCGAAGCATTTTTTTTTTCAATTGAAGTTATTTTAATAAATAGGTGGTGATAAATTTTATATGTGTATTCATCATGTAAGATTTTTACACAACTCTTTAGATTTCTGCAAATTTCTATTTATTTTTACAATTTTCTGGGACTCTACATACCTTTACAAGATATTATAACTCCTTAATATTTTGCTCAATTCTGCATAACTCCTGGAAAGCTATTAATTTGTACGAATTGTTGAGATGGAGACGAGCCATTTTATGAGTTCTCTCCTATGGACGACTCATTTCTATTTCCCAACTAAGAAAATCTATCCCAAGAGAGGTTAAAACAAATATTACAGTGACGCGTAAGTCCTTTTAGTGTCCTGGACAACAAAAGTATTATCGCTTATATGACCGGATAGCTGATATGGCAGACCTCTCGGGATAAAGTTTGTATAGTGTATTAGGGGGTTCGAAGAAATATCGAAGAATACGCTTGGTTGATGTTGTCCATAAATCAGATAAATATTATGTAACCCCAATCTCTATAAGAACAAGAGATGTCTTATATTATTTTTCCCCAAATGGAGCAAGCTTCAAGGTGGTCGGATGCATTGCAGCGGTGCAGTATGATGATATCTGTAAAGGTATGTACTTCTTAGTTTACCACTAATTATTTTCCCCCAACTGAACATAAAGTAAGAGAAAAAGAATTACATGATAAGACGGAATTCGAAAAATGTTCAGAAATTGTAGGAGGAATTTGAGAGTGAGAAAGATTTGTAGTGGAATTTGAGAGTGAAAGGTATTTGTAGTGTGTGAAGAAGAGAGGCTTCTCCCCGGTAATTATAGAGTCGTAGAGGAAAAAACTAGTTTTTTAAAGGCGATCTTTAACAATAACAACAAATTTACCAGATTTCCCCCGAAACTTTTTCCTCTTAGTCGTTTGATATCATTAGAAACCAGAGAAAAAAAAAAGACAAGCAAAACAAAGTACAATTATTTCTGGATACTCTTTACACTAATTAACTTTTACTAGACGGATCATTCATATATAAGACAGAAGCTACCTATAAGTATTTCTAATTAAAAAAAGAAAACAATTAATTGAACATAAAGTAAGAAAAAGAGAACTACATGATGAAAGGAATTTGAGAAACCTTCATAAATTTTGAGTGCAGTTTGAGACCGAGAGATTTGTACATTATTGAATTTGAGAATGAAAGCGATTTCTAGTGTGTGAAAAAAGTATTTTTTGTAATCTATACGGAAATCTTATCTACATAAATCGGGGAAACCTTTAAAAAGAACTACGCATATTTAAAAAGAACCACTCATTGTTCACTTAGTGTATGCAGACCTTCTAGTTACTTACAAAAGCTTCTGATCAAAATAATGTACATTTGAATAACTTACTTCAATCTTATGGTTCTTCGGTGGACCATGTAATTAATATATTTTTACCATCCAAGACTGGACACGATCGACATACCAACCCCATAATCGTAGAATAGAAACAACATCAGGGCTGCAGTTCCATTTCACCATCCTATTTTTAAGCCGAAAAGCAGGACACACATTACCAATTTTTCAGAGTACTACACGTAAGAGCAGCAGGTTGAGTTCCTTCCTCCCTGAGTCATTTTGTCGAACACTTTGGTTGCAGAGTCAAATCTTTTTATTTAGACACAACCCTTTTAACATGTGTATCTTGACCCGTTTTTAAGTTTCTTACCCCTTCTAGAAACTATATGCTTGGCAGAAGATCTTATGCAAGCAATGGTACTACCATATATGCTTGACGGAAGACCTTGCGAAATATATAACAGACTAAAAACAAGTCAAAAACGAACGCCAAAGAAGACCAAGAAGATTCTTCAAATCACCTTGTTCTTATGATTAGGCAAGGGCTTGGCTTGTTCCTCTGACCGGAGAAGTACAATGAGGTCTTAGCCTCTCTACCAATGTAGTTAATATCGGATATCGGTTCATCTCGGCCGCGACCGATACACTGGTACGATTTTATATCGGGGATATTATCGTTGAAATATCGGTATAATATCGGTTCTAAATTTAGAGAATATACTTTTATATTAAACATTTTCTCCACACATTTACGGATAAAATATAATAGATACCATCAATTTTATCAAAAAAAACAAAAGAATAACTTCAATAACTTTAAAGTTCAATACTTAAAAGGATAATTAAACAAGTTTAAAGTTCAAACCGGAAACAAGAGAGTAACTTCACCAACTCTAAAGTTTACAAACTAAAATGGTAACTAAACAGAGATAATACAATTTTATTCTAAATAATAGATATCATCATCTTCAGTAGCTCCATTAGCTCCATCAAGTAGTCCATTATCAGTGTCTAACATCAATTGATCAGTATCATAGCCATCATATTCAGAATCGGTTGGGTAAGTAGACTTGCTTCGAGAGCTACATGCACCTCTACTATCAACTGGACGACTTTCTTCGCCAAGAATATCTGCAAATCATCCAAAGTTACATTATCACCTTCTACAGCCAAGTCATGTAAGTTCTGTGGATCCAACCATTCATCATGCTCATCAAGAAAAATAGGGTCACGAGCTTTCCCATCATCATTATATTCTGCAATTTCTTTATAACGACGCTGCAATTTCTTGTTATATTGGATAAATACACTATCATTCAATTTCTTGTTATATTGGATAAATACCCCATTCCCATGCCGGATCCCTAGCTTGCGTAGAAGAAGGCAATGAACCACATATATTGTTTGTGGTGTTTGCATTGGATGCACTAGAAGAATTCATAGCCATAACCTAAAACATAAATAGCTAATAATCAACCAAAATAAAAAAAAACCAATAATAAAGAAGGTCTATTACCATATTTGACCATTAACTGTCAATTTCCATTGTCTATTAGGAAGGTTTATTACCTCAAATTCTTTAATTGATGAAGAAAAAACTGGGTTTTTTTTCTTTCTGATATAGGTTTTGAAGATGAAATTTGTGGGTACAAGTTATTAATAAGAATGAACCCTCAAAAATAAGTGGGTTTTGAAGATGTTGACGAATTTAATTAATCAAAGCAAAAAAAAAAAAGACTAATTATCAAAAGGTCCAAAACCCTAACCTTCAATTAATCAATAGTCTCTGAGATTTTTAGATGAAGAACATCAGCTAATCAAAAGTTCCTTCCTTAGATTGGATTCTCAATGATGATATTTGAAGAACACGACTTGCTGAATCAGGTATTTGAAGAACACGATCTGTTTTTCACTTCATCTCCTTTTCTTTTCTCTTCCACAGTTCGACTGAAAACAATCGAATGAAATTTTAGGGATTTAACTATACCGGAACTGAAAAACCAAGATTACCCTTACACTTTACACAAAATGACCGGTACCGGCTAATTTTAGAAAATCTCGTTTCGTCAGTGTCGGCCGATTTTATCAGAAAAATATCGTATCCCCGATATCCTTCATATCGTATCGTGCTAAACCGATATCCGAAATATCGGCGATATATCGGCCATATCGGCCGATATTGACTACACTGCTCTCTACAAATCTGCCCACGCTCCTTCACATCTATCAACAGACGGTCACCCTAGGTCAACACTTGACCACCACCTGGTTGCCTCTTAAGAACAGACCTTGCCTTAAACCTCTTCACAGAGCCGACCTCGCCACTCTTCCTATCTTAAAGGAAATATTAAGAACTACTATGTCATGCTTGAATTCATCCAAAACTCTGCTCTTCTCATGACATGACATATATGGCTATAAAAGCCTCGTAGAGCTCTCCACACAGCCTCCGGATGACCTCCACGTCACACTAACACGTCATATGGCACCTCGTACATAAAGGATGATTACGTCCTAAATTGGAGGAAAATTTAGGATTTTGGTAACACGGTCTACGTCATGTGTGAATATCAACCTAGATTTACGAATCAATTTTTCTTTTTCAATATCTAAGAAATTATAGCGCGTTTTTGGAAGCAAAAAAATCAGAAATTAATTTGGATAAACAATATCAGAATGATTTCCAGAAGCAGAAAAATTTATTTTTTGTGAAACAAAATGTTTTTGCTCCTGACTTCTATTTTTGGAGAAACAGAAGTCAGAAACATATTTGTATCCAAATGCGCTATTAGGAAGCCTAATAAATAACCAGAATCTTTTCAAAAAAAAATAATCAAAGAGGAGACCATTAAATTACTTAATAACCCTCAGTGATTTGAAATCGACGTGATTCTTAACCGGGAACATTATTTAAACATCCCTGAAAATTCGCTCCTTAAAATATATCCTTATTCAATTTATAAAAATACCCCTATCTTCTGAAAAGTGGAAGCAACTAGCACAAGTTGCTTTCAGAACGCGACGCAATTAACACAAGTTGTTTCCAGAAATGGATGCAATTTTATACAAGTTGTTTCCAAAAGGACCAATTACAGAATGGTCATATTTTTTGTAGTTCGGTCACAAAATAATCATACTTTTGTAATTCATTTACAAAATGGTCTTTTTTCATCCGATTTAACACTTTTGAATAAAACGGTGTTATCTTTTCCGAAAATATCCTCTTATAAAATACCCTTCCTAGTTAACTAATTGGTTATAGTGGTGGTGAGGAAGCATTGGTGGTGGTGGTTCAAGCTTAAGAATCTTTGCTAAACCCCGAAGGGGAAGTGGTGAAGCCTTTGGGTGAATGCGGTGTAACGATCCTGAATGCAGTGTAACGAACCTTAATGCAGTTTTACGATCCTGAATGCGGTGTAACGATATGTAAGTGTCACCACCACCACCTACAAATAGCACCACCATTAAAAAATTATAATGAAAGCAAAAGTTAAAATTGTGTATGGAGGGATAAATATGAAGGACACATAGGTAATTTCATTAACATATTTAACTGTGAATCACCACTTAACTCTCTTTTTAACGGATGTATGATCATTTTGTTAATGGTTTATAACAGTAGGATGTTTTTGTGAATCGGGTCCTAATACTAGGACTGTTTTGTACATTTTCCTTTCCAAAAAGTGAAAGCAACTTTCTCAAATTGACTAAAAAAAAAAATACCTCTCGGGGTATTTGTGCAAGATCAATAAAAACAAAGGGTATTTATAAGATTCCCACTTCTTAACAACAGTAGGGGTGTGGAGTTTTTCGTTCTTGAAACCCGAATTAAACAGAACCAGCGAACATCGGAGGAGATTGACAACCACCACCCTCCTTCAACCTCCGACAAATTCACCACCACCACTACCACAAAATCACCATTAACAGTTTAACGCTGTCTTCAATTCACTTCTCAATCGATTGAACCACCACCAACACCATCAGTCACCACTACCATCACCAGGTACATAAGCATCCTCTTTTTCTGGTTTCAAATCTAAATCCGTTTGGTTGCTTGGGTCTTAAATTAGATTTAGAGCATAATTTTAGCTTATAGGTTTAGTAATCCTAATCTTTTACTTGCATTCTCCAAGTGTTCATGCCAATGTCCTATTTCATAAAGATGCTTGAAATGTGCAATGTAATTCATTGCTATTAAAGTCTCATCTGGTTGTGACGATTGAGATCGATAAGAATTACCTCTACCTTAGCATACACCTTCATTTTTTGGGGTATTTGCAGCCTTTTGCTCACCAATTTTCACGTTCTGCTCAGTAAACCACAAATCAACAGACGATGGGAAGAGCTAATTTTTCATCTGGCGTTGTAATCCAGAAGAAGAAGTCAGGTAAGATCATATTTCAATTTTTGAAGATAGAATTTTTATTCTTCTTTTTGCAGTTTCATCCTTTTCTCTCTATCAATAATAAAACATATACGAAACTCTACTGCTGAGCATACCTGAAACACCTCAAATCCATTAAACCCCGAGAGTTTAATACTAGGTAAATTCATCAGAGGACAGATATCTATTTATACTCGTTACATTCTCAATCTCATCTTTAATGGTTTTCCATTGTTAGACCAGCATTCGGTTTTTGTGAAGTTTTCTGGAGTGATTTTATTGTGATGTTCTTATTATTATTTTAATTTTTAACATCAAAGTTGTCAACAATTTAATTTTACAATCAACCGACATCTTCTTTCTGAAATGTTTCAGGACACATCAAGAACCTCCCATACGAGATCTTGTTAGACATTCTTTCTCGGTTACCAGTTGAGTCTGTTTTGGAGTGCAAATTAGTATGCAAAGGGTTGCTAAAGCTCCTCCATGGTAGAACAAGTTTCTTCTAAAATATGCATGTTACCCGCCAGCTTAACCAACTTTATGGCAGTGCTGCTCATGGTGATAAGTTGGACACGGGCTTCCTTTTTTGTTGTACAATAGGTGACAACCCGCACGGGCTACTTTTCTATGGAGGATTGTACAATGATAAGATCAATACTGATCACTTGTACGAGTATAAGAAGACACTAAAAAAGGTCAGAATCCTCCAATGCACTTTAAATCGCCGCAACAATGTTTGGTTAATTCATGCAATGGGTTGATCTGTCTTGGTATAAAACACCGCTGATGCGTTGATCCCACCTACATATACAATCCGGCCACAGGAGAGTATGTTAATCTTCCAAAATTGATTGTACCTCCAGGAAGTAGTTTTCCTCGCATTGCCCGAGGGTTTGGATACATTCCTTCTACTAATGAACACAAGGTAGGTAGAATTTTTTACCCTGATCGTCAAACAACTGGACAGGTCCAAGTATACACACTCGGTATACACACTGTGGCATTTTGTTTGCAGAATTGACCACCATTTGGGGAAGGAACTAGTGGAAGTCCTTTATGTTCTTCTTTTCTCCAATCTTATCTTTGAACCTTTTGGTCAAGACAATCCATAAGAGATGTTGAATTTATTTTCTCAGAAGACTTTGGTACTGAAGGACAAGGAGGGTAAGCCAAGCTTTTGAACTGGCCTGAACTGGCTATGTTCTCCGAATAGTAGTCTGTGATCATTTTCCATGTTTCTGTCTGTTCATGTACTTCGACAGTTATGGGATTATAGGAGACATTAGGCAGAACCATCTGCTTCAAATACTAACCCTATTTGCCATGGAGACTCCTCTCAGTTTGGATGCTGAAGACATCAGAAATGAAAAGGTGCTAAATCACAATAACCTTTGCTTTTACAATATGGAATGGTCGTATTCTCTCCCTGCTAACTTTCCAGGTATTTATTAAGTGAAAGGTCTATGCTCAATGAATCCTCTGCAACTTACAACATGGTGGTTGGGCTGTATAAGAGTCACACTAAGGGGAGGATTAGCTATTCAGGCTACCCAGCAGCCTACAATGTTTGAAATGTGTTTACGAGCACAGAGGCTAATAAAATCATGGCTGAAATTGTGTTGGCTACCTTAATAAATGATAGGACGTCTGCTCGGAGGCTTACTGCTTTTGGTAACAATACTGCAGTTATTAGTTGTGTTTACTTGTTATTAGGAATGGTGTGCAAGAGAATGAGCTCTACAGGTACATGTAGCGCAACCAAAGTCTACATTTGTTATTTAGTTGAAACACTGAATGCAATGAAAGAGGGACGAACATCACACTATGCACCAAAGGAGGGGCACTTTTTGTTTTCTTTTAAATAAATAGTGAAACAGGGAATGTCACCAAAAACTGATCTCATCTGTTGTCAGTGTCTAAAGTCAGTAGTGACTAGCGAGCAATTTGAGCTTTGCAGGTGCATGATGGCTCTCCACAGTGCAAGTTGTGGCAAGTAACAAATGACAGAAGGGAGTCAAGGGACATGGCAGAAGACATAAACATGATCATCTTAAGAGTATGAGATGTTGATATATATGACGTCCAGTTCGTCACCTGTTGCTAGTCAGTCAAAGTGCTGAGTGACAAACTGTGTGGCAAATATTGGTGAGCATAACCAAAACGGTTTTGCTTCAAACAAAGTTTGACCGAGATATTTCCACAAATGACTTAAAAGATCTTGTTTGTTTTAATGAAGAAAAAAACAACAATTTTGTTTCCAGGAGTCGATTTCTTTCGAGAACATGCACTTTCCGTTTGGCATCCCTCTAAACTCTCTTACAAATTTTTGGTTCATTTGGGTCGATGGTTAATTTCTTTAGCTTGGGTGCAGATTTCCTGCCACTACACAGATTTTACGTCACCTTGAAGAACTGAGTGGGGCCCACTATCCTCACTTCAAGCTAATAAACAAATTACTAAACACTAATTGGAAGCACAAAACCATTTGTAAGTTACGCTGATCTGGTTCCTTCTATTGAAAGAAACAAAGAAGGGAAACGAAAAAAACAAACTAATCTACCTATTCATGACTAAGGTCCTAAGATAACACTAGGGGGAAAAGAAGAAAAATTAAGACAATTCGTGAAAACGAAGAAAAATTAACACTAATCTATCTACGAGTCTTTGGTCTGGAATTCTAAAATCAAGACAATTCGTGAAAGATAACACTAATCTGGTCCTTAAGAACGGGAAGAGTAGTAGCTTCTGGAGTGATAAATGGGCGGGGCAGGTAATATGTCTACTGCAAAATTTGTTACCGTAGAAGATATGATGTCTGAGAATGGAGCGTGGAATTTTAACTGAAATAGGCCAGGTTTGACTGAACCAGAAATAGGCCAGGTTGCTGATATGCTTCATGTTCTAGGTGACTATGCCCCGTCGGGTGATGATGAGGATAGCAGGAAGTGGATTTTTGGAGGAGAGTTTTCTGTTGCAAACTGTTATGCAGCACTGGATGTCGATGGATTACTTGTTTTCCCATATAAACAAGTCTGGAATCCGAAAGTGCCTCTAAAAGTCATCTTTTTAGTATGGACTCTTTGTCATGGAGCTGCTCCTTCTCTTAGTATGCTTTATAGAGCCGGGAGGGTGCAGTCTAATCTCTATGTTCTTTATGGGTCTGAGCCCGAGACTCAAGAACATTTGTTTCTACATTGCACGGAAACTAAGAAGTTGTGGCATTATTATTTGGGTAGCTTTCAAGTAAGTTGGGCTTTCTCAGATACAGTAAAAAGGAATGTATGGGAGTGGAAGAAATATAAGAGTAAAGTTTATAGAAAGCAAATTTGGAGTCTTTTGCCTTTCGCCATATGGTGGACAGTGTGGAATGAACGTAATGGATGACTTTTCAGAAACCAAAGGCGGAGTCTGGATCAGATGATTATTTCTTCAAGATGTTCTTTG
Organism: Papaver somniferum; assembly: GCF_003573695.1. Taxonomy (NCBI): domain Eukaryota; kingdom Viridiplantae; phylum Streptophyta; class Magnoliopsida; order Ranunculales; family Papaveraceae; genus Papaver; species Papaver somniferum. The sequence goes on from NC_039361.1 coordinate 156,914,638, forward strand.
TTTAGTTGGTCTTTAAATTCAATTTTGTTTCAAGGCTACTCATTGAGTACCTTAATTTATAATTGGGACGCTGTAATTCACAGATAGCCTCGGCTATCTCTTTTGTTCTGGTTGATTTCATCACTCTGATGAATTCATACCTCTAATAATACTTTGCCCTTTTTCAAAAAAAAAATGTAAATAAATTAATTTCTAAAAGTTAGACTCAAAATCTAGTCATTCCTTTTTAACTTCAAGCAGAAAGTTCAGAAGTTAATTTGTGTATACAGTTTCAATTTCAGAATAATTTTTAGAGGTAAAAAATATTAACTTTCTGCAAAGCAAAAACAAGACATCTGCTTCTAATATCCAACCAAATTTTAATTGCGCATTTGTATATTCCAATTCACAATTAGCATTTCAAATAACGAGATAGGTTTTGGACCACAAATTTATTTTGAGAGATGTGCGATGATTTTTGGAATAGTGGGAGGCAATGTTATATCATGTGAGTCATTTTATTTCACATGACATATTTTGAGTCACCGGGTGTATATTTTGGATCAGATTGACAATTTTTAGAAAATTTTTGGATCACACGGATATATTCTAATCACTTACCATAATATTTTTTTTTCTTTTTTATAAGCTTCGTGAATAGTGCAAATTTCTAGTTTCAAGGCATAATTTTGTGTTACTGGATAATTTCTAAGTGAGAATGTAAATTTTGAGTTACTAATTAATTATTATTTTGACAGAAAAGGACAAATTTTATAAAAGTAACAATTACCAGCAAAGTGACATGAAACAAAAGTTACGTGGATGTATGTGTCACAACATCCCAATTACAGATAAGAGTGGACAAGCTAAAACCTGAAAAATATCAATGTTCATGGTCCTGTTGAACAACAGTGACTTAACCTCAATAACAATTTGCTTCAAATTTCTAGATACATTGTTGTATAATCTGTTGTTCCTCTTTGTCCAAATATACTACCAAATTGCAAAAAGTAAGTGAAAAAACGAGGGTACCCAAATATACCTCAATCAAAAACTTTTCCACCTATAAGTCCTTTCTCCGAAAGTGATTGTCTATGGACTGAGTCGCGATAATACAACCAATTGGTTCACACTTCGTGTGATCGTCTATGGATACGAGATCGAGACAATACAACAACGAAGTATGTTTACTTGATAAGAGGTTCGGACTTAACCAAACACAATAGGATTACTATCAAGTAAATAGGAATTAATGTTTTTGTATTTTACTTCTAATTATAATAAAAACAATTATAATTGCGAAAATAGAATAGTAAAAGACACGACAAGATTTTGTTAACGAGGAAACCGCAAATGCAAAATAAAACCCGGGACCTTGTCCAGAATTGAATACTCTCAGGATTAAGTCGCTATACAAAATCAAACCAACTTCGTATAGTTGAGACCAAGCAACTAAACCTATAGTTCACCTAGTTCCGTCTGTATTCCCACGCCTCCAATTTATAAATAAGTCACGTACTTGGAACAATTCCTTTGGTTCGTATTCCAAACAGTAAAGGAACAACAAATCTGTTTGGTATTATTTCTTTTCAACCAAGTGATGTGAGTTCGACAAAAGGATCTTCCGTTTATCCCAATAAACTCCTTTGTCAGGTCCTTAGATCTATCTATTAACAATTACCGAAGTAATCGTCTAGATTTTGCAATCAATACCTTGAATCACAAAGAAACGTATTGATGCAGATCTACTCAACTAATTAATCCAATCTACCACAAGGATAAACCGATTATAGTTGGATCTTCTTTAACCGAAACAAGTATTGTGCACACCAAAGATTATGAACCCAAATCAGAAATCTTCAAAGTATTCTTTGTCTTCAAATCTTTTAGATCTTCAATAAACACCTGAACATAATCAACTTGAATATCCTGTGATCAATCACGCACAGAACAGAGTCTGTTAACAATGGATTATCACAAGACGTCTTTAGATCTACAAACAGTCTAAAGATCCCCGTCGAAACTTCGATCTAGTTTGAGTGAATCTTATATCAGAAGAGAAGATTCTCAAGCATAAACAAACTAGGTGCATGATGTATTTTCAAATGTTGTTGTAGATAGTGGTAAAAACTGGGTTCTTTTCGAACTTGTGAAGGTAACTCTTTTTTTTTTAGATTTAAACAAATAAATAAATGAAGGAAATTAATAGCAATGTCAAGATTTAGAAGGATTAAGGCTCAGGATTCACTACCACTCCAAGTTGATTGGTTATAAATAATATTTCATAAATTATTATTAAGCTCTTTTTATTATTAAATCACTTTTTAATTTAAAAGGTGTCCAAATATTAAGTTGTAATCCTTAAGCATGATTTATCAAAGAATTATTCTAAGCATAAAACATCAAACTGATTCACAACTAATTAAGAAAACCATTTTATCCTTTTTTTTTATATTTATCCAAGTCAATTAAATAAAGTAAATAATTAAAGAAATTATAAATAAAAATATTACCAATCAAACATGAGTGAATAGATCCTCCATTGCCTCAATCACCAAGAATTTATCCGCTCATCATGTTGGAAAACCTCTCAAAATATTTCATTGATGCTCAAAAGTGTTTTACAATGAGAGAAAGACAAGAAAATGATGTAAAACAGGATTCTGCGACCTACATAAAGCGTCCAGAATCAACGACAGAGCTAAAGTGCTGTTGTCTCTGAAGAACTACGACCCACGTCTGACAGTCGATGCTACTGTTGATAAACGACTGTCCTGGAGAGTCTGTTCTTCACGTTCTTCCTCCTCGCAGCAGCAGCAGCAGAACCAGACTCTCTGCAACTTGGATTTTCTTGATCTGTAGTGCTCTAAACCTCTCCCAATTCTTCCTAAACTTCACTCGCCCCTTCTGCTCGACACTAGGGACCTATTTATACACAACAGGTCACTCCAATCCTTGTAATAACTCCAAGAATATCCGGCCATAAAAGAATATTTTCCGATATTTTTTTTTCTTTATTTCTCTGATTCGTTACGGATTGTTTCCTGGTTTATCTCTTTCACGCATCATCTCTGAGTTGTAGGAGAAGTTTCCAGCCAATAGAGTTAACCCATGCACGTCTCTTCCATCCAACAATTCCAAAAATAGAATATCTTCCCTATTTGAGAATATCTTCCCTGTTTTGATTCCCACCGATTATCTAACCAAACTTGACCGAATACAACACACATACCAGCTCTGTCTAGGCCCTAGGAACAAACCCATTTAATTTGGGCCATTGAATCTCACTGGATCACCTTCGAGTCATCAACCCTAGTCACGGCAGTTCAAGACAATTTTTCCCGCCAAAACTGTTCTTGATGTTTTCATCACCTGGTGATTATCCAGCCAAATCCGATCGAATTCGATGCCCAAAATGTGTTTCTTAAGCTATATCACATCTTCCTACCAAGTTTGAGCCATTGAATCGACCTACCACTACTTCATTTCTTCGATCGAAAATTCTCCTGTGTGTGAACATTTTTCCCGCCAATTTTGAGAATTTGAATTGTTGAAGAAGGTGCCCCTTATCCTGGACTGGGGTGCGAATAGCAGATGCCTTGGGGTGACCTGGGGGTGCCCCTTAGTAATTAGGTTACCCCTTATCCAAACTTCGGAGTCCGAATAACACGTGTCCTCCGGGTACCAAAATCAACTTTTCGAGCCAAATTTTCTAAAAATGTTTATTTCCTAAAAATACATAAAAACACAATATTAGTACAAAAATAGAGTTCCAACAATACTGACATTGAGGACAAATTAGACACAAAAATGAGTCTATCAGTGCAATCAAAGTTCAACAGCCGTTAGTCAATCGGAAACTAATAATAAACCGCAATTATCTAATTTCCCACCAACGGTACTAATAGAGCTTCTCAATCCCAAAGAAGTCTTTAAACTGAGCGGTCGTAAGAGATTTCGCCTAATTATGTTACTTTTCTCTCCGAATAGGCGGCTCCACCAGTAACAACACAACTAGGTAGTTTTGCTGGCTCTTAGGACTAGTTTGCTAGAAATGCAAAGTTTGGTATTTACAGACTAAGGAAGTTTGTACACCAAGGAATTTCCAAAACCGAAAATATTCTCAAGATATGGAATATATTCCAGATTCAGTTTCCATAATTCCTGGAAATGCTTTGTCTAAACATTGACTTAAAATCTCTTAGAAAACCTCCAATTAGTAAATGCACATAACCAATTTTCATTTTCCAAAAATAAAATTAAAAACCTTAATTAAAATATTCTCAACTTATTTTTCGATCCGGGAATTAAGCCGCTATACAAAATCAAACCAATTTCGTATAGTTGAGACCAAGCAACTAAACCTATAGTTCACCTAGTTCTGTCTGTATTCCCACGCCTCCAACTTATAAATAAATCATGTACTTGGAAAAATTCCTTTGGTTCGTATTCCAAACAGTAAAGGAACAAGAAATATGTTTGGTATCAACTCTATTGAACCAAGTGATATGAGTCAGACAAAGGCTCTTCCGTTTATCTCAACATAAACTCCTTCGTCGGGTCTAGATCTATATTATGTTCAATCACCCAAAGGTAACCGGTTAATATTAAGCCAACCACACCTTTAATCCGCAGAATCGTGTTAATGCCGATATACTCAATTAATCAATCCAATCTACCACAAGGATAAACCGACTATTAATTGGATCCTCTTTTCCCAAACAAGTATTGTGCACACCAATGATTATAAAACCCAAGTCAGATCTTCCATATCTTCTTTGTATTCAAATCTTCTTAAATCTTCAATAAACACCTGCACACAATCCCTTGAATCTCTTGTGATCAATCACGCACAGAATGGAGTCTGTTAACAATGGATTATCACAAGATCGTCTTTAGAACTAACAACAGTCTAAAGATCCCCGTCGAAACTCTGAACTAGTTTGAGTGAATCTTATATCAGAAGAGAAGATTCTCAAGAATAAACAAACTAGGTGCAATCAGATTTCAACCACCGTTAGTCAATCAAATCAATAGAAAACAAAGATAAACCGGAATTATCTAGTTTCCCACCAACGGGTCGCGCTAGAGCTTCTCAATCCCAAAGAAGACTTTAAAACGAGCGGCCGTAAGATATTTCACCTAATTAGATTACTCTCCTCTCCGATAGGAGGCTACACCAGCAACAAAGACAAAAGAGGAAGTCTGTTGTTACGAAGGATTAGTTTGATAGAACGGCAAACTTCGTGTATTTATAGACAAGGAAGTTTGGACACCAAGGAATTTCGAAACCGAAAATATTCTCAAGATATTCATAAATGCACAGATTCGGTTTTCATAATTCCTGAAAATGTTCTGTCCAAAAATACAATCGAAATCTCTCGGAAAATATAATTAGTAAATGCACATTACTAATTCCATAATTTCCCTACAAAGTTAAATTAATAACCCTAATTAAAAGATTCTTAACTTACTTATGTTTCGATCCTGGGATTCTCTTCCCTTAGCCTTTAAGGAATATCTTTGAACAATTATAGAAATAAACATTCACAGCACGTGTTCAAAGTTTGTCGACATCTTTACTTTATAAGTTTTCTTTCACACTTACAACCTTGAAACCGATTTGACACACTTCCAAACAAGTTTAGAATTGGTTCATCTGAATTTCAAGAACTATGTGATTGATCAAACCAACATTCAATCACAATCATGGGTTTACGATTCTACCAAAACAAGTTTCGGTTCCACCTTCATGTGAGTACTACGCATAGTCACACTAGCTTCCCAAAGATTCAGTTGACTAAGTACTAGGATCGGTTCCCCACATATATATGGTATTAAACTCATATGTATTGCACATGTCCATATGATCCGTTCCCCTTTCTGATATAAACCTTGTTGCACCCCATACAAGGATCGGTTCCCTATTGCACTGCACCCCTTAGGTTCGATTCCCTTTCCCTCACTAGGATCGGTTCCCTACCACAACAAGGATCGGTTCCCTTTCCCCAACAAGGATCGGTTCCCTTTCTCCAAGGCACATACAATCCGATCATACCAGGTGATTACTTAAGATTGGTTTTACTAATAAAAGTTATACCAATACAAAAGTCATGACTTTGTGAATAGTTCTACCAAGAACACAACAAGTTGTGAGCGGTTATACTCTATCACACATATTGGTTGTTCATAAGATATGCAATGAATAACAAAACCAATAACTCCCGGCAATTTTCTTTTCGGTCCACAAACAAGTTTATGAACTTACTTCCTTAGAACACATGTAAACATTGTTCCATAGGATGAAATCCTCACCTTATACCCATACATAATCACAATAGTATTCAAATGATTTTGGCGATGTCTTATCTACAAAGTTTAATGGTTAAGCAATAAACCTCGTATTGTATTCCTTAATACTATGTCTATCTAGAGTTCAAATATACTTCGCAGTTATATTTTCAATATGCACGACTTGAAAGATACGTTAAGGAATGAAACAGTTCAAGTCAAATATCACTAACCTCAAGTGGAAGGATGATTGTTGTTGTTGTAGCTCCTTACTTCTTCACTTCTTCAAGTCTTTCGCAATACTTGTAATGTCTCATATCCTATACTTTCAAGCTAACCTATACGAAGTTGACTCTAGTACATAATCAAGCGACTCTTTAAATGAGTTTTGGTTCACTAAAATATGACAACCAAACTTGACATACCAACGCTTGGTGGGTTCAACCGAGCTATGCTCTAACATTCTCCCCCTTTGTCAGTTTTAGTGACATAACTCTTACATCATATGGATAAACAAATTACAAGAATTCATTACACATACGCTTGATTCCCAAATTCAACAGCACAATAACCTGTATACATTCAATCCATAAATGTCATTGTTGACATTATAATAACAAAGCTAATACTCCCCCCTAAAGGTAAGATATGTCGATTTTATCAATTCGCACGTCTTTGTTATTCCTTTGTAGTCCATATAACTACAAGTATCATATGATATGATATTCCCCCTTAGTCTATGCTTTACTATTTCATTAGATAAACGTTTAAGCACCAATATCCCTTCACTTAGTGATACCAATCAATATAAATCAGTACCAGTATCACTTGTTTACTCCATATATTTCTCCCCCTTTTTGTCACAAAATGACAAAGGTACGAGCAAATAAAGGACAAACCGAAAGGATCTTACAAATCTCAAAATAAACTTGCAAACCTATAAGAGTTAAGCACGAGGGTTCCACACACCATTTTTGATAACCAATATCAAAACCGAAATTACAAAGTAATTTTGTTTTGATATCTTACCAAGGAAACAATTGCCTGAAGCAATTTTCCCTAACAGTTTAGCAAACCAAAAATCGAGTAAGCACCTTAGTTCCTTTGCTAAACCGATTGTACAAATACAATCGCTTTTTCGATAAGACCAAAATAAATATAACTCTATTTTTCTCATCAGTTTCTAATTATCCATATAACTTGGACCTTTAACTTTTAAACAAGACAAGTACTAGGTTAGTTAACTAGCATTCCTTGTTAAGGCATTCGATTAAACTTGAATAACCGAAACCTCCACTTTGATAAGTCTAACTAAGATCAGAATTAACTTAGTTTCTATTATCCGGAATCGAATTGGACTAAAAAATTCATCTCGTAAACCTTTTCTTTCGTTAAGCCATAAAAAATTCATACAAACCAAATAAGTCAACTTGCATAATTATTCACCTCAACCGGAAGCAATTGAAACAACATAGACCTTAAAGCACCGCAATTGCACAGAAATTTTGTAAGCCTATACGATTGATACCAAATAATAAAGCAAGATAACAATAGTTTTTATTAACCGGAAACAATTGAATCACACACACATCCATACATAAATAATGGAATAAAACATCAATTGTACCGAAATTTTGTTAAGCAAAAGCAATAAATATACGCAATAAACTCAGGCTTTTATTAAATAGGAAAACGATTAACTAACAAAGTCGTTACCTCAAATTTCACATCCTCTTCTCCAATATGTTTGCATCTTCTTCAAGGGAGAATTGATATCGATGTCATCCTTATGCAAAACAAAAGAATAACAAAAACCAACCTTTACCAGAGAAAGGTTGAAAACCGGTTTTAACTATTGCAAGCAAAAGTTGAAACCACGAAACACATATGCTTTTATGCTAAACCAAACGATTCAACATATTGTGACTTTTTCACATATTGTTTCAATCAGAACCCCTCATGATCCTTTGATAAATCCTACCAACATGGGCTAGAACTTATTCCTGCTAAACCAAAAAGTCACCAAACCATAAGGGTTCACAACATATGAGATTGTATATCAAGGTTAGAAAACCGAAATCAAACATCCCATACACATATATAGAAATAAGATAAAGCATTCAAGCACAGGCTATGTAAACATAAACTATCACAAGAAAAATTATAAATCAAATAATTTTATTCATAATAAGATAGTTTTATTCATAATAGACCTAATACAATCATTGAAAGAAATCAAAAATTGGTGTCAGTTTTTCCGCAACTCAGTCCTTCATATCAGTGCTAAATGAAGGTGGATTATTACTTTCATTCTTCAGCTTGTGAATTTTTTCAAGTAGATAACCTTGTTGCTTGACCAGAATTTCTTGCAGATGAGAAATTTTCGTGAAGGATTCTGCAAGAACATGTAATTCTGTCTTTGATTGAACACAAAAGTGTGTCAATGTTTCAATACACTGATCTTTCTTCAGCATATTCTCTCTTTCCTTCTTGCTAAGCCAATCTCTCTTTTTGAATTTTCTCTTAATATCAAGAGAAGATCTAGACTTAATCTTAAGTTGATCTTTCTGATCTAGCATCTTATAAAGAGAAGATGTTGGATCCAGACTCATGGTTCAGACAAGGAATGACCAAAGAAGGAGAAGGATCTTTTTATAATTTTCATACTTCCAAAAATATAATATTCCTATAAATACGAATATATCAAATATTTTCAAATACTAGATTTTATTCCCATAATCTACACATAAGTGCCTTGATTTTTCTTCTTCCTCACTCAAAATTCGGCACACATGGAGAGGAAAGAATTCTAATACCGATCAGGTGGTATTAATATGAGATTTTATCTCATTATGGAATTTTGAACAACCAGAGTGTCCTTGATCTAGCATCGTATGAGAAATTCTCCTCTTGTTACCTCGACCTATCGAAGTATCTTGAGATTGACTCGGGTTGCCTATGCAACTTTTAGCAACTCTGTTTTTGAGACATTTTTTGCAATCCCTTTACCATTAGGTGATTTAATAACATCATAAGACATGTCCATTTTTAAAATGGGTAAATCACTAATGGAGGAGGAAGAAATAAGATTGACAACTAAAGCAATATTAGTTGTTTCCTCTTCTTCAAAATCATATGAATCAGAGATCTCATCTAGAGTTACTACCAGAGCCTTGCTTCCAGTGTATTTCTTAAGATTGGGACAGTCTTTAGCAATATGACCAAACCCTTTACACTTAAAGCACTAGGGATGATATTCATCATCTTCTTCGACAGAAACTCGATCATGTGGGCGAGAAGATCGATGAGTATCCTTTATGAATCTCTTATTTCGTTTCTTTAAGAGATCTCAAAACTGCCTTGTAATCAATGATAATGATTGTTCAATTTCATCATTCGAACTTTCTGCAATCAGTTCATCTAAATCATACATCTGTCTATTAATCTCTATTGGAGCTTTCAGAGTTTTTGTAGCTTTAAAAGCGATTCCTTTACTTTGAATAGACTGTGATTCATGATCAAAGATCTTTAACTTTCCAACAAGTGTGCTTCGTGAGAGAGTTGAGAGATCATTTGCTTCTATGATTGCATGCTTCTTAGAATCGTATCTTGGTGGCAAAGATCTGAGAATTTTGCATAGTATATCTTTTTAAGAGATAGGCTTTCCAAGAGAGAAATAAGCATTAATTATCTCAGAGAGTTTAAGATGAAACTCTTCAAAAGTGTCATTGTCATCCATTCGAAGGTTTTCCCAATCGGACGTAAGAGTTTGAAGTCTAGCATCTTTCTCTGAAGTGTTTCCTTCGAATACGATTTGAAGATTATCCCAAGCTTCTTTCGAAGTTTGACATGTTGATACATGATGTTGTAGATCACTGATAGACACATTTTTGTGTCTAATTTGTCCTCAATGTTTCGTACTGTTAGTACTCGTTTTCGTCCTTATTATGGTGTTTTGTGTGTTTGTAGGTAATTTTTGGAGAAATACCCTTGTGTAGAAAGAGTTGCTCAATAAGTGATGTTTTACACCCCGGCGAGAAGTACTAAAGGCACCCCAGAAATATACCGGAAACACCCCAGAAATGTCCCGGAGGAACCCAGAAAATTACTATTTCCACCCAAATTACTATTCGCACCCCAGCACTCTGGATAAGGGCACCTTCTTCCCAAATTCAAAAATTAAAAAAAAAAAACGATTTTGGCGGGAAATTTCTAAACAGATCTGGCAGAATTTCGATCGTCAAAATGAAGGGGTTATGGGTCGATTCAATGGCTGAAATTTGGTATAGAGATGTGATATAGGTTAAGGAACATAGTATGGGTGACATGATCGATCAAATTTGGCTGGAATTTTCGGTATGATTCACACACCCAAAACAGAGCACGTGTACTGTAACACGAGCAAAATTGAAGTTCTTGTGTGCATGGGGGAGTTCTGCTGGCGTTGGAAGATTGTTGAGGCGTGAATAAGTCGAATGGGAGCGTGCAGGAAGCAAGTTGACGTGAGAAAATTCTTTAAATGACAATTATTCTCTATTTTTGGCAGCGAGGAATAATCGAATTAAAGAGAGTATATACGCAATCACTGGTCGGATTTTTGGCCTCAATTCACTTTAAATACACGTACAATTGAAGTGAGAGGAGGTCGAGAGTTGAGAGTAGAGAGGAGAGCGCTGCAGAGGAAGAATCCACCATTTTTCTATGTTGCTGCTGCTGCCATTGATGAAGATGAAGAACACGAAGAACAGACAGCCAAAAACCGCCGTTCTTCAATAGTGACAACGACCAGTTTTGTGGGTCGTAGTCATCTACGCAGACAACAACAGTATTCTTTTATCGTTCTTTGTAACGGTGTTTGCAACAATTATAAACGTTGCAAACACCCGATTTTCATCATTTTCTCTTTATTTCAACACTGTGAACCATTCTTGAGCCATAAATAATTATTTTGAGAGCATTTTTACTATGATGAGTTAAACCCCAACACTGGGACGACGGAGGAGGCCGAGCTTCATACATGGGTAATTTAATTAATTCTTTTTAAGACTTTTGCATTAAAAATTAATTGAAATATGATTTGATTAAATTGGGTGTTATTTGATTAGATGGGTCATGCTTAGCTTAGGTGATTTGATGTTCCATGCTTAACATTCACAATCAATTTTTTGAGAATCTACTTTGGAAAAATAAGAGTCCATATAACTTATGTTTTGAGCGATTATTGTCGAGAATAATTCATTGAGCCCTATTTTATGAAGATTGGCCGAATCATTAGTCCCAGTTCCTCTCACCATTGTTAATATTTTATTGTATATATTTATCTTTTTTATTAAGTCTAAAAAATTATCCTTCACAAGTCCGAGAGTTTGAACCTCACAATCAAAAAAACTATAATCATTTTGGCGGCGCCGACGCGGATTTGTGCTTAGGTAGAATTTTTAGGTTTTTTTTTTAATTATTCCATTTGTTCTTTTTACGTCTATTTGGTTGTGTATTTATATTACAGGTTTGAAGTTGGATACTAAAGACCTTGGAATCAAAGCTTAAAGCTAAAAGAGAAGGAAAAAAGACAAAGCAAAAAATAAAGAAAAAAGAGAAAAAAAAAAGAGAGAGATTTATTTTATTTATTCTTTTTTAAGAGACTTTCCATTTTTTTTTTGTAATTATTATTATTATTATTATTTGTATTTCTTTTCATTGGACTGGACTTTGGACAATTTATTTTGATTTTAAACCCTACGGAAGGGTTATTTATATAAAAAAAAATTATATATAAACTGTGTGCAGGGAAGGACGACGATTACTATATCGTCTCGGCCCCTCGGGTTCGTACATGACATAGGAGTCGTGGCCCGAGTCGACTTCAACGGTTCATCCCCCGTCTGGCACGGGTTGTAAGTCCATCGAAACACTCGCGAATCTCCTGTAAGCGAGTTATTGTATTCCTTAAGGTGATTCATTGATTGAGGACGAATTTGGACTGTTTTTAAATTCCTAGTAAAGGGCAAGGCCTGGCCAAATTAAGATAAGGACTCGGATTTCATCACCGTTTCCTTCTTGCCCGCTTTAGGAAAACGAAACCAAACGCGAACCTAAGCTTAAAATTTTGACTATAACGAGACCTATAGGGTAACGAGATTAGTAGGAAAGTCGTTCGAAAAATATTGGTTACTCTTTTAGCATACTTCGAAGTTCATGATGGTTTCTGTGAGTTGAATGCGTGATTGCGCCGCCTTGTGATAGCGGTGAGGACTTGGGTATCAAAGCTCCACTGAGCTTCCCTCGCCTCAATTCAACTTACTTTGACTCGGATTGATCCCAGAGGGGTTTGCTTAAATTATAACGAATTCCCTTTCGAAGGATTAGAAGCTGGTCTAGAAACAATCTAAGTGGAGCCATCATGCTTGTTGTTTGCTAGATTTTATAGGTTTGATTTGGTCGAGTCATCCTTGTTTGTGATTGTGTAGAATTCCCTTGCAATTAAGAATGTCAAACTGGTATGATAGAATCCAATACAATGATTATCGACCTGAATTTGAATATGGACATCATCCTTTCTATGACCATGTTGGGAATAGTGGTTGGGAACGCCATCATTTGGAAGTATATGGGTCATACCCTGGTGAGTCCAATTACTATCCACACATGCATCGGTCTTACGAGCAATAAGATTATACTACTAGTTCTTCGTCTCTAGAGGATACAATCAAACTATTGAAAAGTAGTCCTTTTTATGATCCCTCTGTTCCTATTCCTCCTTTAGAAGAGTCCCTCAGGGAGTTAGCTGAGTCGACGCGTAAGTTAGCTGAGATGAATAGTGTAATTATAGACGAAAGAACTACAATAATGAGTGAACTTTCTATAGAGGAATCCCTCAAGATGATGGCTGAGACGAACGAAAGACTTGCTCGAAATAATCTTACTTTCCAATATAGTGTTTCCAATAATACCCTTAAAAATGAGGATAGTTATTTTCATAATCAAGATGACAAGGTTAGAATTGGTAGCACTACTTGTTTTGATGAGGTTCCATCTTTTTCATGTTATTATGATGAGGATAGTGTTGATGGAGAATCATACTTATGTAGGAATAGTGATCAGGAAATGGTTACTCCAATTGAGCTTTACAATGATAATATTATTTCTAGTTCAAATCCAAATAATTTTAATAATTATTCACCTATTCAAAAGGACGAGGATTTGACTAGAGATACCCTCGTTTTAGACGATGTAGTATTTCCTGTTTACAAAGCCGATAATGATTTAGAGGAACGAGTTTATTCTGAGAATAATGTTTTAGAGTCTAGCGATTTAGAAACAATAGTCTTAGATGAAGAAGATGAACTCGTAGAGATGAGTGAGGATGAACCTGACTTAGAAGAATCAATTGACCATTTCCAGGAATTTGATGACCTAGAAATTAGGGAAATTGTAGCTAGTCTATCTAGAGATACCCAAAACTCTAAGTTTGGGGGTGATTATCACCTTCCTAGTGCCTTACCTTTAACTCTCAGAAAGTCCCTTCACTTAGGACTTGATATCTCTGCCTCGACAATTTTACAAGATTACCTTCATACTCGTTTTTCCGAACCTAATGATGTCTAGGAAGAAGTTCAGTCGTTAGAAACCCATCCTCTGGTTGATGTGGTTTGCCCAGGATATGATCCCCAGATTGACTTTGTTTTCCCACCAAATAGTTTTCTTCCAACTGTGGGAACGTTTATATTCCAAATGTGTCGAATATTAAGTTGCGAGACTAAACCTAAATGCTTTAGGAAATTAGAATCGACACATTTGCTTAAGAATGACCACTACTCTCATTGTGGTCAATTATGTAAGTCAAATCTTATTGACTTAGAGGATCCTCAGTTATTTAGGTTATTATTGTGCGCTTCGAAGATCATATTTGAGTTTTTCCAGACTCTAGGACCTAATGATTCGGATCCCACCTATGAAGAAATGCATCCAATGAAAATTTTCTGTTTAGACCCTTTCGTTGAACCTGAACCTGAACCACAATTAGATATAAATTTCTTAATCAGGAAACTAAGTAAGGGCATGCCAGTCTTGTTCACTTTCTTGGTTCATTGCAGTTTCCTTTGGTCAACTCTATTTAGTTTTGAAGACCCACAGTTATTTCGACTGTTACTTTATGGTTCGAGTTGACTAATCCTTTCCTAAGTCTGGCTGAAGACTTTAAACTTAGCACTTCTTGGGAGGTATCCCATGCTCATGCAACACGGTAATATCTTTCCTTAACTGTTTCGCTTCAAATGGTAACAGTTTCTCCTTGTTCATGCTTTTAGTTTCATCTTTAGAACATTGAGGACAATGTTAGATTTAAGTTTGGGGGTATGGGAGAAACTTTTTAGTTGCAATTATTAAACTCCAGAGCCTAGAAATTTATGCCTATTAAGGTTTTCACTAACTAATCTAAGTGGATGGGAACATCTTGGTTATAGGAGTTGAGGAACCAATCTGATTAGATGGAAACATCGAAAGAGTCTATTCATAAAAGCGCAGAGCTCAGGTGTTAGTAATAACATGATAGTTTCACCATATCTCTTTGAGTCCTTTTCATTTCTTTTTTTTATTTTATTTTTTTAAACTATGTTTCTCTAACTGATTAGGTGGGGCACACGATTCAAGTTGGTACCACTGCTAGGGTGAATTAGAGTGACTGAGTTACAAAAAAAAAAAAAAAAGACCGGACCAGTTAGACCAATCGGAATAAGTATTAACACTTGGATAGAAATATGCGTGTGTTCTCCCTGTTTCCGTCGCCTAAGCAAGCGTGGAATGCAGGACCCGTGGGAACTATCGTGTAATCTGCTGACAAGAAGCATGCGCTTGGATCAAAAAGATCTATTCATGCCGTTAAGTTAAAAAAAAAAAATTATTGTTCTGTGTAGTCAACTGTTGGTTCCCTTGTATTTGCCAGTTTGTTGATCTAGATTTAAGTTATTGACCACTAGTTCCCTTGTATATGCCAGTTGTGTTGATATTAGTCAGACCGATATGTCAGTCCATTAGGATAGGTTATTTCTGGCAGTGGCCTTCAGACAGATATGTGAAACATCGATCATTTGGTTAACATCAAAACCATCTACATTTTTCTATTTCCATCTCCTTTTTCTATCCATATGATTAGTTTGACTCCGAATATGATGTCCATAGTACAACTATCTGAGTAGAGCTCTGTCACTTATATGAATTTTAGTATGCTTGAGTGCAAACTCGTGTACAACAATTGGAATTTCGCATCAGGGTACTTCCTCCTATAGTCAATAAGTATGCCAACCAAGGAGATTCTTTAGTGCCTTCCAAGGTTCTGCATAGATAAGCTAGGGTCTGGAGTAATGGTTTTGTGGGCACACCTCTGGTAAACCCTCCCGAGATTAACTCGGTTTTATTTACTTTTTATTAGTTTTGCTCGAGGACTAGCAAATAATAAGTTTGGGGGTATTTGATAGACACATTTTTGTGTCTAATTTGTCATTAATGTTTCGTACTGTTAGTACTCGTTTTCGTCCTTATTATGGTGTTTTGTGTGTTTGTAGGTAATTTTTGGAGAATTACCCTTGTGTAGAAAGAGTTGCTCAATAAGTGATGTTTTACACCCCGGAGAGAAGTACTAAAGGCACCCCAGAAATGTACCGGAAACACCACAGAAATGTCCCGTAGGAACCCATAAAAATTACTATTTCCACCCAAATTACTATTCGCACCCCAGCACTCTGGATAAGGGCACCTTCTTCTCAAATTCAAAAATTCAAAAAAAAAACGATTTTGGCGGGAAATTTCTAAACAGTTCTGGCAGAATTTCGATCGTCAAAATGAAGGGGTTATGGGTCGATTCAATGGCTGAAATTTGGTATAGAGATGTGATATAGGTTAAGGAACATAGTATGGGTGACATGATCGATCAAATTTGGCTGGAATTTTCGGTATGATTCACACACCCAAAACAGAGCACTGTACTGTAACACGAGCAAAATTGAAGTTCTTGTGTGCATGGGGGAGTTCTGCTGGCGTTGGAAGAGTGTTGAGGCGTGAATAAGTCGAATGGGAGCGTGCAGGAAGCAAGTTTACGTGAGAAAATTCTTTAAATGGCAATTATTCTCTATTTTTGGCAGCGAGGAATAATCGAATTAAAGAGAGTATATACGCAATCACTGGTCGGATTTTTGGCCTCAATTCACTTTAAATACACGTACAATTGAAGTGAGAGGAGGTCGAGAGTTGAGAGTAGAGAGGAGAGCGCTGCAGAGGAAGAATCCACCATTTTTCTCTGTTGCTGTTGCTGCCATTGATGAAGATGAAGAACACGAAGAACAGACAGCCAAAAACCGCCGTTCTTCAATAGTGACAACGACCAGTTTTGTGGGTCGTAGTCATCTACGCAGACAACAACAGTATTCTTTTATCGTTCTTTGTAACGGTGTTTGCAACAATTATAAACGTTGCAAACACCCGATTTTCATCATTTTCTCTTTATTTCAACACTGTAAACCATTCTTGAGCCATAAATAATTATTTTGAGAGCATTTTTACTATGATGAGTTAAACCCCAACACTGGGACGACGGAGGAGGCCGAGCTTCATACATGGGTAATTTAATTAATTCTTTTTAAGACTTTTGCATTAAAAATTAATTGAAATATGATTTGATTAAATTGGGTGTTATTTGATTAGATGGGTCATGCTTAGCTTAGGTGATTTGATGTTCCATGCTTAACATTTACAATCAATTTTTTGAGAATCTACTTTGGAAAAATAAGAGTCCATATAACTTATGTTTTGAGCGATTATTGTCGAGAATAATTCATTGAGCCCTATTTTATGAAGATTGGCCGAATCATTAGTCCCAGTTCCTCTCACCATTGTTAATATTTTATTGTATGTATTTATCATTTTTATTAAGTCTAAAAAATTATCCTTCACAAGTCCGAGAGTTTGAACCTCATTACTACAATCACAATCAAAAAAACTATAATCATTTTGGCGGCGCCGACGCGGATTTGTGCTTAGGTAGAATTTTTAGGTTTTTTTTTTAATTATTCCATTTGTTCTTTTTACGTCTCTTTGGTTGTGTATTTGTATTACAGGTTTGAAGTTGGATACTAAAGACCTTGGTATCAAAGCTTAAAGCTAAAAGAGAAGGAAAAAAGACAAAGCAAAAAAATAAAGAAAAAAAAGAGGAAAAAAAGAGAGAGATTTATTTTATTTATTCTTTTTTTTAAGAGACTTTCCATTTTTTTTTGTATTTATTATTATTATTATTTTTTGTATTTCTTTTCATTGGACTGGAATTTGGACAATTTATTTTGATTTTAAATCCTACGGAAGGGTTATTTATATATATAAAAAATTATATATAAACTGTGTGCAGGGAAGGTTGACGATTACTATATCGTCTCGGCCCCTCGGGTTCGTACATGACATAAGAGTCGTGGCCCGAGTCGACTTCAACGGTTCATCCCCCGTCTGGCACGTGATATAAGTCCATCGAAACACTCGTGAATCTCCTGTAAGCGAGTTACTGTATTCCTTAAGGTGATTCATTGATTGAGGACGAATTTGGCCTTTTTTTAAATTCCTAGTAAAGGGCAAGGCCTGGCCAAATTAAGATAAGGACTCGGATTTCATCACCGTTTCCTTCTTGCCCGCTTTAGGAAAACGAAACCAAACGCGAACCTAAGCTTAAAATTTTGACTAGAACGAGACCTATAGGGTAACGAGCTTAGTAGGAAATTCGTTCGAAAAATATTGGTTACTCTTTTAGCATACTTCGAAGTTCATGATGGTTTCTGTGAGTTGAATGCGTGATTGCGCCGCCTTGTGATAACGGTGAGGCCTTGGGTATCAAAGCTCCACTGAGCTTCCCTCGCCTCAATTCAACTTACTTTGACTCGGATTGATCCCAGAGGGGTTTGCTTAAATTATAACGAATTCCCTTTCGAAGGATTAGAAGCTGGTCTAGAAACAATCTAAGTGGAGCCATCATGCTTGTTGTTTGCTAGATTTTATAGGTTTGATTTGGTCGAGTCATCCTTGTTTGTGATTGTGTAGAATTCCCTTGCAATTAAGAATGTCAAACTGGTATGATAGAATCCAATACAATGATTATCGACCTGAATTTGAATATGGACATCATCCTTTATATGACCATGTTGGGAATAGTGGTTGGGAACGCCATCATTTGGAAGTATATGGGTCATACCCTGGTGAGTCCAATTACTATCCACACATGCATCGGTCTTACGAGCAAGAAGATTATACTACTAGTTCTTCGTCTCTAGAGGATACAATCAAACTAATGAAAAGTAGTCCTTTTTATGATCCCTCTGTTCCTATTCCTCATTTAGAAGAGTCCCTCAGGGAGTTAGCTGAGTCGACGCGTAAGTTAGCTGAGATGAATAGTGTAATTATAGACGAAAGAACTACAATAATGAGTGAACTTTATTATAACATTACTACAATCACAATCAAAAAAACTATAATCAATCACGACTTACAACATATATTATAACATTCAAACCTTCTGAATTCTGCTTTGCAAGAGCCTTTTCTCGTTTGAAAAATCTACTAAGTGTTTAAACTCAGTTTCCGAATTATCTATTTTTGGACGAATATAACCATCGATGACTAATAGCCATGTATTAAAGTCTCGTGATTGAAGAAAAGATCACATAACAGATTTCCGCCATAGATAGTTTGTTCCGTCAAATCTTGGCGGTACATTAATTGAAGTCGATTCGTGAGAACTCGAGTTCATTCATATAGGTTGGATAGCACCAAACACATATTGTTAGATCTTTTCGTGTTTGTCTGCTCTGATACCAATTGAAAAGACGAGGGTACCCAAATATACCTCAATCTAAAACTTTTCCACCTATAAGTCTTTTCTCCGAAAGTGATTGTCTATGGAATGAGTCGAGACAATACAACTAATCGGTTCACACTTCCTGTGATCGTCTATGGATACGAGATCGAGACGATACAACAACGAAGTATGTTTACTTGATAAGAGGTTCGGACTTAACCAAACACAATAGGATTACTATCAAGTAAATAAGAATTAACGTATGTGTATTTTACTTCTAATTATAATAAAAACAATTATAATTGCGGAAATAGAAAAGTAAAAGACACAGCAAGATTTTATTAACGAGGAAACCGCAAATGCAGAAAAACCCCGGGATCTTGTCCAGAATTGAATACTCTCAGGATTAATCCACTATACAAAATCAAACAAATTTCGTATAGTTTAGACCAAGCAACTAAACCTATAGTTCACCTAGTTCCACGCCTCCAACTTATAAATAAGTCACGTACTTGGAACAATTCCTTTGGTTCGTATTCCAAACAGTAAAGGAACAACAAATCTATTTGGTATTATTTCTTTTCAACCAAGTGATGTGAGTTCGACAAAAGGATCTTCCGTTTATCCCAATAAACTCCTTTGTCAGGTCCTTAGATCTATCTATTAACAATTACCGAAGTAATCGTCTAGATTTTGCAATCAATACCTTGAATCACAAAGAAACGTATTGATGCCGATCTACTCAATTAATCAATCCAATCTACCACAAGGATAAACTGATTATAGTTGGATCCTCTCTAAACGAAACAAGTATTGTGCACACCAAAGATTATGAACCCAAATCATAAATATTCAAAGTCTTCTTTGTCTTCAAATCTTCTTAGATCATCTGTTAGAGAATTTCTCGGTTGAACCCACCAAGTGTTGGTATGTCAAGTTTTGTTGTCATATTTTAGTGAATCAAAACTCATGTTAAGAGTCGCTTGATTATGTACTAGAGTCAACTTCGTATAGGTTAGCTTGAAATTATTAGGATATGAGACATTACAAGTATTGCGAAGACTTGAAGATGTGAAGAAGCAAGGAGCTACAACGACAACAATCATCCGTCCACTTGAGGTTAGTGATATTTGACTTGAACTGTTTCATTCCCTAGCGTATCTTTCAAGTCATGCATATTGAAAACATAACTGCGAAGCATATTTGAACTCTATATAGACATAGTATTTAGGAATACAATACGAGGTTTATTTCTTAACCATTAAACTTTGTAGATAAGACATCGCCAAAATCATTTGAATGCTATTGTGCTTATGTATGGGTATGAGGTGAGGATTTCATCCTAGGGAACAATGTTTACATGTTTTCTAAGGAAATAAGTACATAAACTTGTTTGTGAACCGAAAAGGAAATTGCCAGGTGTTATTGGTTTTGTTATTCATTGCATGTCTTATGAATAACCAATATGTGTGATTGAGTATAACCGCTCATAACTTGTTTATGTTCTTGGTAGGATTATTCACAAAGGCCTGACTTATGTATTAGTATGACTTTTATTAATGAAACCGATCTTAAGTAATCACCTGAGATGGTATGATCGGGTTTGTGTTATGTCTGACCAAATTTGGGAAAGGGGAACCGATCCTAGTAAGAGGTGCAGTACATCACAAAGGGGAACCGATCCTTGTATGAGGTGCAACAAGGTTTATAGCAGAAAGGGGAACCGATCCTATGGACATGTGCAACACATATAAGTTAGATACCATATATATGTGGGGAACCGATCCTAGTACCTAGTCAACCGAATTTTGGAAATCACAGTACTCACATGGAGGTAGAACCGAAACTTGTTTTGGTAGAACTGTTAAACCCATGATTGTGATTGAATGTTTGTTTGATCAATCACATAATTCTTGAAAGTCAGATGAACCAATTCTAAACTTGTTTGGAAGTGTGGCAAATCGCTTTCAAGGTTGTAAGTGTGAAAGAGAACTTACAAAGTAAGGATGTCGACATACTTTGAACGCGTGCTGTGAATGTTTATTTCTTTAATTGTTCAAAGTTATTCCTTAATAGCTAAAGGAAGAAAATCCCGGGATCGAAACATAAGTAAGTTAAGAATCTTTTAATTAAGGTTATTAATTTCATTTTGTAGGGAAATATAAGAGTTAGTAATGTGCATTTACTAATTAGATTTTCCGAGAGATTTCGATCATTATTTTTGGACAGAGCATTTCCAGGAATTATGAAAACCGAATTTGTGCTTTAATGAATATCTTGAGAATATTTTTGGTTTTGGAAATTCCTTGGTGCCCAAACTTCCTTGTCTATAAATACTTGAAGTTTTCCTTTCTAGCAAACTAATCCTTTGTAACAACAAACTTCCTCTTTTGTTGTTGTTACTGGTGTAGCCGCCTATTCGGAGAGGAGAGTAACCTAATTACGCGAGATCTCTTACGGCCGCTCAGTTTAAAGTCTTCTTTGGGATTGAGAAGCTCTAGCGTGTACCGCTGGTGGGAAACTAGATAATTGCGGTTTATCTTTTGTTTTAGATTGATTTGATTGACTAACGGTGGTTGAAATCTGATTGCACCTAGTTTGTTTATGCTTGAGGATCTTCTCTTCTGAGTTTTGACAGGGATCTTTGGACTGTTGTTAGTTATAAAAACAATCTTGTGATAATCCATTGTTAACAGACTCCATTCTGTGCGTGATTGATCACAAGAGATTCAAGTGATTGTGCGCGGGTTTTTATTGAAGATTTAAGAATATTTTAAGACAAAGAAGATATTGAAGATCTGACTTGGGTTTATAATCTTTGGTGTGCACAATGCTTGTTTTTGGTAAAAGAGGATCCAATTAATAAATGGTTTATCCTTGTGGTAGATTGGATTGATTAATTGAGTAGATCGGCAACAAAATAATTATTTGGATTAAGAGTGTTGTTGGCTTAATCTTAAATGATTACTTCGGTAATTGAACATAAGATAGATCTAAGGACCTGACGAAGGAGTTTATGTTAAGATAAACGAAAGAGCCTTTGTCCGACTCATATCACTTGGTTGAATAGAGTTGATACCAAACAGATTTGTTGTTCCTTTACTGTTTGGAATACGAACCAAAGGAATTGTTCCAAGTACGTGACTTATTTAAAAGTTGGAGGCGTGGGAATACAGACGGAACTAGGTGAACTATAGGTTTAGTTGCTTGGTCTCAACTATACGAAGTTAGGTGTAATTTTTTGTAGCGGCATAATCCTGAGAGTATTCAATTCTGGACAAGGTCCCAGGGTTTTTCTGCATTTGCGGTTTCCTCGTTAACAAAATCTTGTTGTGTCATTTACTTTATATTTCCGCATTATAATTGTTTTATTATAATTAAAGTAAATTGCACAAACGTTAATTCCTATTTACTTGATACGCAATCTTATTGTGTTTGGTTAAGTCCGAACCTTTGTATCAAGTAAACATACTTCGTGCATTATCTCGATCTCGTATCCATAGACGATCACACAAAGTGTGAACCGATTAGTTGTATTGTCTCGACTCAGTCCATAGACAATCACTTTCGGAGAAAGGACTTATAGGTAGGAAAAGTTTTAGCTTGTGGTATATTTGGGTACCTCGCCTTTTTATCTTCAATAACCACCTGCACACAATCAACTTGAATCTCTTGTGATCAATCACGCACAGAACGGAGTCTGTTAACAATTGATTATCACAATACATTTTTTGGTCTACAAACAGTCTAAATATCCCCGTCGAAACTTCGATCTAGGTTGAGTGAATCTTATATCAGAAGAGAAGATTCTCAAGTATAAACAAACTAGGTGCAATCAAAGTTCAAAAACCGTTAGTCAATCAAATCAATCGAAAACTAATAATAAACCGAAATTATCTAGTTTCCCACCAACGGTACTAATATATATTCTCAATCCCAAAGAAGTCTTTAAACTGAGCGTCCGTAAGAGATTTCGCCTATTTAGGTTACTTTCTGAAAAAGCGGGGGTCTAACAACACCACCCAATATTTCGCTTAGCAATCTGTATGGACAAACTCCGAAATACTTTCTAGAGAATCAACTAGACAGTTAGACTCAATCTAGGTAAAAGTATCTCAAGGATTTAATATCTCAATCTCTCAATTTAATATTACTCAAGCAAACTTCAAGTCTCAATTAAAGAGAGATAAACTTGGACGGTACTAAAGACCAATATCCAAGGATCAATCAATATCAATCAACAACCATTAGGTCGGACTATCCAATTGATTGATCTAACTTGCAACCTGTATTATTTCTATTATATAAACAAATATAATGCGGAAAAGAAATAACACAAAAACCAAAAAAAAATTTAACGAGGAAACCGTAAATGCAGAAAAACCCCGGGACCTAGTCCAGATTGAATACACACTGTATTAAGCCGCTACATACACTAGACTACTCCAAGCTAACTTCGGACTGGACTGTAGTTGAAACCCAATCAGTCTCCCACTGATCCAAGGTACAGTTTCACCCCTACGCCTCTGATCCCAGCAGGATACTTCGCACTTGATTCCCTTAGCTTATCTCACCCACAACTAAGAGTTTCTACGATCCAAAATCGCAGGCTTTGACAATAAACAAATATGTCTGACACAGACAAGTCTATCAAAGGATCAACCTGTCTCCCATAGAAAAAGCCTAAAGTTTTTGTTTCGTCTTTTGATATAAAATCAAGGTGAACAGAAACCAATTGATAATCCGGTCTTATATTCCCGAAGAACAACCTAGATTAATCACCACAAAACAATCTTAATCGTACGGTAGCGAAACAAGATGTTGCGGAATCACAAACAATGAGACGAAGATGTTTGTGATTACTTTTTATATCTTGCCTATCGGAGAGGTTAATCTCAAGCCAATCAATCTGATTGTACTCGTACGATAGAAGATGCAAGATCATATCACACAACTACGATAAAAGTAGTATCGGTCTGGCTTCACAGTCCCAATGAAGTCTTTAACCTGGTTTTAGAAGAAGAAAACCAAAGGTTAAAGGAGAACCGACTCTAAACGCAAACTAGTATCACACGTAAGGTGTGGGGATTAGTTTTTCACAAGGCTAGATGTCTCCTTTATATAGTCTTTCAAATCAGGGTTTCGCCTTGCTCAAAAGGAAATACTATCCACCGTTAGATGAAAACCTGATTTAGATTCAAGCTAATATATCTCAACCGTTAGATCGAAATCTTAGCTTGTTATACACAATTGAAGTGCACGCTTCTAGGTTTGTTACCGTACCCAAACGTGCGCATTGTTGGTTCAACAATAGTCAACCAAAAGGTTAGCCATTTGAGCATTTCGTACCAACCATTTTCTTCTTCACCATAACTAGTTCAAATGACTCATATGAACTAGTTAGAGAGTTTTTCAATTGCAAGGAAATCTCATGTACTACACAAGACACAATTGAAGCAAAGAGGATTTGATTCACATGAATCGGTTCATGAACTTTATAGCCACGGTTTGCAAAAGCATTCCTTAGTCTTTATAAGTTTAAGTTCAGAAATCATCTTCAGATATATAACCTTTCTCAAGTTCGCAGACTAGGTTTGCGGACTTAAGGTACTGGATAGAGTTTACAAACTCCAGAAGAAATTATCGGGTTTGAGAACTTCGCCGGTTCGTGGACTTGGCTCATGCAAGCAGTTTGTTGACTCAACAGAAATTCTCGGGTTTGAGAACTTCGACAGTTCGGGACTGAGTTCGCGGACTTGGATACTAGCCATTCTTCCAGTATAGGACTTATGCACATATGTGTTTTCACAACATACTTATGTCCAATATTGGTTATGTAATCTAAACTCTCATTCCAATCATTGAAACATTCTTAGATAACGTTATATAGTTGTTACACTATTTCTCGTCAAAGCAATTTTCAAGATGAGTGAAACATATCATGACTTGCGTCACTAGGTAAAGAAAACATGGTCAAAGCGAAACGCTTACCAACACATATTTCGAGATATAGATAGGCGAGGTATACTCGGCTCGAAATACCAAATGTGTATAATCTAAGTCTATATATATAGCATACGACTTTTGTCTCAAGAAGTAGGAGATAAAATAGATAGACTTTTGAGTGATAAATAAGTTCAAGTCTTCACATACCTTTTTGTCGAGAAGTTCCACCGGTTCCTTGAGTAGTTCTTCCACTTGTATGATGAATCACCATGAAGTCCTTGAGATCAACTACACTTACTATCCTAGTCCGAGACTTAGCTATAATAGACTAGAAATGAATACTTATAGTTTTTATCACTAACATTGACAAACATGCTTGAGATAGCAACGCATGCGAGTTCGACCGTGCAATGCTCTAACAGTCTCCCCCTTTGTCAATTTTAGTGACAAAACTATCAATACATATGAAATACAAAAAGATAATGAAACTTTAGTATCTCCTATTCCATATGTCTAATCTTCAACATTCCTCGAAATCTTCGTCACTTCCAAGTACTCCAATGATCCCAAAGGTTGTAAGTTTAGCATCACCGTTGTTGAAGATCCGTAGCTATAACAATGAGAAAGCATTGGTCTCGATCATTGTTATACAGTGTCATAGTATTATTACACAGTATCAAAGTCCAATTGTATCATAACTTTAACAATAATACTATGGTGATATGTATCACTCCCTCTTAGTCAATACTCTATATCACATGGAAACCACTCCCCCTTACATAATGATCCGAAAACCATATGTATTTGTAGTGTGAACTACATATTAATTCTCCCCCCTTTTGTCAATAAAATTGGCAAAGGTACAAGAATAGGATCATAATGAAATTTCCGTAAGAGACATTTCATGACTAAAAGAAAATAATACACATCATCTTATTTAGATGCAATCATATAGCCGAAGCTAATAGCATTCATCAAGGAGTTTAAAGATATAAGATAACCCCTCTAAAATTCCATAGCCGTACACCCCTCAAGATATGACCATTAAGCACAAGTTCAAAAGAACTCTCCCCCATTAGATGTCATTCCCAAGGGAACAACAAGAGCGACCTTAATTTCGAAAGAAAAGAAGGATTTTTAATGGACACCAAAAACCATGAGAATGATTTTTCATATTCAAAAACTCAATCAAATTAATCACAAGTAAACCCATGATTAATTTAATCGGAATACGCAATCAAATTAAACAAACAAGGTGATCAACTAAATTGATTATGCTCAACATAAGTAAACTTACGGAACATATGACTAACATAACCATTAGAAAATGATTAGGATAGCCGTTCATATACTCAACACAAGGAAACTTGTGGAATATATGAATACTCAACTAGACTTATTACAAGAGAACCCATAATTAATCTAACTGGAATACACAGTTAAACTAATTACAAAAGTAATCAATTTAATTGACATTTGTTTTGCTCGACATAAGAAAACTTACGGAGCAATAACTAAATAACCAAACAGGATGATTAATTTAGTTTACAAATGCTCAACATAAAATACCTTATGGAACAACCAACCAAGCTAATCAAATTAATCAACTTAGTTGTATCGTGCTCAACATAAGACACATTACGGAGCCTCACAGTAATACATAAAATATGGATCAGTGAAGATCAATACTGTGGAATACACAAGGATTCATTCTATCTTCCATCAGTATTTGCATAACGACAATAATAGACATAATCCTTGAAAACAAAAGATTTTAACCTATCTTCCATCAAAGAATTGACAATATAGGCTTAACTTCTGTATATGTCAAAAGTCTATTCATCCTTAAATAAATACAAGAATACTGATCATGAACGACTTTACTTTTGACAAAATATGGGACAACATAGTTCACGGACGTAAACACTAATATCCCATAACAAATTGCAATATAACAAATCATAAAGATTAAATATTGCAAAACCATCATCCTCCAAATATTTTAAGAATTTAAAACCAATAAACCTAAAAAAGAATACAAGAAGATGAAAATAATAGCTATGTGTAGTCACAATCATTGCTATTCAAAGCATTAGTTATTCTTCCAACTAAACCAAAAAGAAGACATACTAGGCAACAAAATAAGAACACGAATTCCTCATCTTCTTCCTCATCAGAGATACTCCAAGATGCTTGAGTTGCGTTCAAATCTTCATTGAGCTCGGGAAACTTTGTTGCAATCAAGGACAATTGTTCTTGAACACACTTTACTCTTAAATCAACCTTACACACTCCTTTTTGAATTTTTTGAAGAAGGCTTATGGTAGTAGGGTCACTAAAATCAAGATAAGGAATTCTTTGTCGCTTGCAAGCATTTTCCCTTATGCACCTAAAGGTACACGAACGAACCGGTTTGGGGACCCAAGGGAGTTTCCAATTGAATCACACTCACAATCATGGAAAATTTGACTAATCAAGCAAGGGTAACCCAACATTTTGATAGGTTAAGTCATCGAAATCATGAAAGATAATGAAACCACAAATATCGAGACTTGAAATACCCGAATCAAGGAAATAGACCAATTCTGCAAACTCGTGACTCCACCAAGAATTTTCAATTGTGGAGGGACAAAGATTGGGGATACCAAGTTTTCCAAAAGCCATCAAAGCAATACTGAGATCATTAGTATGTAACTTTCCTTGACTCCAAACGACCTTCTTGCCACAAAGCCCAACCGAGATATCATCACATGATGGACGTTCATCACATGGTCTAGGGAGCCGTACGTTCCCCAATGGGATTTTGGTAATCCTTGAAACTAATTCTCTATCAACAAGAAACCTCTCTCTACCAATCATGGATTTGAATTCCATCTTATTGTAATCAACATCATGAATATTGGCATAGAAAAACCTTGTAAGAGAATCAAATCCTTGACCAAGACCATCAAAGATATTTCCAAACTTGAATTTTGTAAAGCATACCAAATCCTCTTCATGCCCACTAGAGAAATTCAACCTCTTTTCTAGAATGAAACCTTTTGAAGCAATCTTATCAAATATTCTAGCACAAGAATCATTCACAAATCTAATTCTAAGAGAGTTTTGGTCACAAGGAGGATTCAAGTTAGAGGATTTTGAGTTCTTAGAAATACTTTTTATCCCTTTAGAATTCATCATAGGTCTAAGACTTTGAAAGGAGCAAGAGGATTTTACTTACTTGGAGTGAGATTTGAACACCCTTTCTTTCAATTTCTCCAAAGAGGCTTTAATGGAAGAAATACACAAAACCCTAGGTTCTCATACGCGGACGGGTAAAGAAGAAGACTAGGGTGCGCGAACTTCCTTTTTATAAGACCACACATGAGCTTGGACCCGTTTATGAACCGCGACCCACATAAGAAAGATGGGATTTTCTTGGCCATTTGCACATCAAAGGTTATGCATTTAGCGACAACACACATGTGAACAACAACGGATTCAATAGAAAGCTAAACAACAAATAACAAAACTGTACACAATTCAAACCATTTCTCGCCCCATTACAAGATATATACAAATGGGGAAATGCCAACCTTGTTACCAAGAGGCATAATGTGCAGAGGAATTCTCATGCGACATTTCTGGTTGATATGTGTGAATAGTCCCTGTAGTATAATCAAAGTAATGATGATAGTCAGGGCAGTTAGAGCTTTCTATCCTTTGTTTGTTCCGGCTAGAAGAAGGACACCTCCGATTTCTGGGTTGTACAGTATTAACAGATTTAACACGTACAGAACCCTTTTCGGAATGATTCTTAGACTTAACAGATTTAAGTTTTTCTAATAATTTAAAAACGCCTTCCAACGCTTTGAACGGATCTTTATCAATTGATCCATTACGATAGTATTCCTCAAAAGAGATCAAGAGTTAACCTAGTGAGGTTCCATATCCTTGAGCGTATTGAGAGTTTTCTCAATCTTTCCTTCTGATTGATTCTTAACATCTAAATCTCCCCTTTTAGATGAAGTAAGATTATCATGAGAAACCAGAGATTTTAGACATAATAATCTTTGAACAATCTTTAAGGATTTCTGACGTGCGTTACAGATGCCAAGAGCAAGTTTTCCAAAGAAATTTTCCGTAGGAAGATTTATAAGGAACGAATCAATCACAAACTTATCAGGTTTACGGTGTTTGCCTGCTCTGATACCAATTGAAAAAACGGGGGTCTAACAACACCACCCAATATTTCGATTAGCAATCTGTATATACAAACTCCGAAACACTTTCTAGATAATCAACTAGACAGTCAGACTCAATCTAGGTAAAAGTATCTCAAGGAGTTAATATCTCAATCTTTCAATTTAATCTTACTCAAGCAAACTGCGAGTCTCAATTAAAAAGAGATAAACTTGGACGGTACCAAAGACCAATATCCAAGGATCAATCAATATCAATCAACAACCGTTAGGTTGGACTATCCAATTAATTGATCTAATGCACAACCTGTATCATTCCTATTATATAAACAAATACAATGTGGAAAAGAAATAACACAGACACCAGAAGTTTTGTTAACGAGGAAACCGCAAATGCAGAAAAACCCCGGGACCTAGTCCAGATTGAATACACATTGTATTAAGCCGCTACAGACACTAGCCTACTCCAAGCTAACTTCAGACTGGACTGTAGTTGAACCCGAATCAGTCTCCCACTGATCCAAGGTACAGTTGCACCCCTACACCTCTGTTCCCAGCAGGATACTACGCACTTGATTCCCTTAGCTGATCTCACCCAAAACTAAGAGTTTCTACGATCCAAAATCGCAGGCTTTGACAATAAACAAATCTGTCTCACACAGATAAGACTATCAAAGGATCAATCTGTCTGCCACAGAAAAACCCTAAAGTTTTTGTTTCTTCTTTTGATATAAAATCAAGGTGAACAGAAATCAATTGATAATCCGGTCTTATATTCCCGAAGAACAGCCTAGATTAATCAATCACCTCACAATAATCTTAATCGTATGGTAGTGAAACAAGATGTTGCGGAATCACAAACAATGATACGAAGATGTTTGTGATTACTTTTTATATCTTTCATATCGGAGAGGTTAATCTCAAGCCAATCAATCTGATTGTACTCGTACGATAGAAGATGCAAGATCAGATCACACAACTACGATAAAAGTAGTATCGGTCTGGCTTCACAGTCCCAATGAAGTCTTTAACCTGGTTTTAGAAGAAGAAAACCAAAGCTTAAAGGAGAACCGACTCTAAACGCAAACTAGTATCACACGTAAGGTGTGGGGATTAGTTTTGCACAAGGCTATATGTCTCCTTTATATAGTCTTTAAAATCAGGGTTTCGCCTTGCTCACAAAGCAAACACTATCCACCGTTAGATGAAAACCTGATTTAGATTCAAGCTAATATATATCAACCGTTAGATCGAAATCTTAGCTTCTTATACACAATTGAAGTGCACGCTTCTAGGTTTGTTAACCGTACCCAAACGTGTGCATTGTTGGTTCAACAATAGTCAACCAAAAGGTTAGCTATTTGAGCATTTCATACCAACCATTTTCTTCTTCACCATAACTAGTTCAAATGACTCATATGAACTTCTTAGAGAGTTGTTCAATTGCAAGGAAATCTCATGTACTACACAAGACACAATTGAAGTAAAGATGATTTGATTCACATGAATCGGTTCATGAACTTTATAGCCACGGTTTGCAAAAGCATTCCTTAGTCTTTATAAGTTTAATTTCAGAAATCATCTTCAGATATATAACCTTTCTCAAGTTCGCAGACTAGGTTCGCGGACTTAAGGTACTGGATAGAGTTTACAAACTCCAGAAGAAATTCTCGGGTTTGAGAACTTCGCCGGTTCATGGACTGGGTTTGCGGACTTGGCTCACGCAAGCAGTTTGTTAACTCAGCTGAAATTCTTGGGTTTGAGAACTTCGGCAGTTCGCAGACTGAGTTCGCGGACTTGGCTACTAGCCATTCTTCCAGTATAGGACTTATGCACATATGTGTTTCCATAACATACTTATGTCCAACATTGGTTATGTAATCTAAACTCTCATTCCAATCATTGAAACATTCTTAGATAACATTATATAGTTGTTACACTATTTCTCGTCAAAGCAATTTTCAAGATGACTGAAACATATCATGACTTGCGTCACTAGGTAAAGAAAAACATGGTCAAAGCGAAACGCTTACCAACACATATTTCGAGATATAGATAGGCGAGGTATACTCGGATCGAAATACCAAATGTGTATAATCTAAGTCTATGTATATAACATACGACTTTTGTCTCAAGAAGTAGGAGATAGAATAGATAGACTTT
Source organism: Papaver somniferum (assembly GCF_003573695.1). Taxonomy (NCBI): domain Eukaryota; kingdom Viridiplantae; phylum Streptophyta; class Magnoliopsida; order Ranunculales; family Papaveraceae; genus Papaver; species Papaver somniferum. The sequence continues at coordinate 156,946,024 of NC_039361.1, forward strand.
TGAGTGACATATAAGTTCAAGTCTTCACATACCTTTCTGTCGAGAAGTTCCACCGGTTCCTTGAGTAGTTCTTCCACTTGTATGATGAATCGCCATGAAGTCCTTGAGCTCAACTAAAATTATTATCCTACTCTGAGACTTAGCTATAGTAGATTAAAAATCAAGACTTATAGTTTTGATCACTAACATTGACAAATATGCTTGAGATAGCAACGCATGCGAGTTTGACCGAGCAGTGCTCTAACACTTTCCTCTCTGAATAGGCGGCTCCAAAAGTAACAACACGACTAGGTAGTTTTGCTGGCTTTGAGGATTAGTTTGATAGAAATGCAAACTTTGATATTTATAGACCAAGGAAGTTTGGACACAAGGAATTTCCAAAACCGAAAATATTTTCTAGATATGCAATATATTCCAGATTCGGTTTCCATAATTCCTGGAAATGCTTTGTCCAAACATTGACCGAAATCTCTAAGAAAATCTCCAATTAGTAAATGCACATTACCAATTTTCATTTTACAAAAATAAAATTAAAAACCTTAATTAAAAAATTCTCAACTTATTTTTCGATCCAGGATTTTTTCCTTTAGCTATTAAGGAATATCTTTGAACAATAAAAGATAAGCGATATTGCACATGTTCAAAGTATGCCGACATCTTTACCTTGTAAGTCCTCTTTCATACTTACAATCTTGAAACCGATTTGCCAAACTTCCAAAAGAGTTTAGAATTGGTTCGTATGACTTTCAATAACTATGTGATTGATTAAGAACACTCAATCACAAATCATGGGTTTCACGGTTCTACCGAAACAAGTTTCGGTTCTACCTCCATGTGAGTACTGTGTATAGTCACACTAATTTTTCAAAAATTCGGTTGACTAGGTACTAGGATCGGTTTCCCAAATACTTATGGTAACTACTTGTATTTGCTGCACATGTCCATAGGATCGGTTCCCCTTTCACTAAAAACTTGTTGCACATGTTCGTAGGATCGGTTCCCCCATCTACTAAAAACGTGTTGCACCTCTTATAAGGATCGATTCCCCTCTTGTGATAAGTTGCACCTCTTCATAGGATCGGTTCCCCTTTTGCCTAGAGTTGGTCATACCAATAACACTAAATCGATCATACCATCTCAGGTGATTACTTAAGATCAGTTTCACTAATAAAAGGCATACCAATACAAAAGTCAGGCCTTGTGAATAGTTTTACCAAGAACATAAACAAATCATGAGCGGTTATACTAATCACACATATTAGTAATTCAAAAGATATGTAATAAATAACAATACCAATAAGCCTAGCGATTTCCCTTTCGATTCACGAAACACGTTCATGAATTTACTTCCTTTAAACTAATGTAAAACATTGTTTCCTAGGATGAAATCTTCACCTCATACGCATACATAATTACAATAGCATTCAAACGGTTATGTCGATGTCTTATATACGAAGTTCAAAAGATAAGCGTTATACTTCGTATTGTATTCCTTAATACTATGTCTAACTAGAGTGTAATTATTCATGCTTCGCATTTATGTTTTCAATATACACGACTTGAAAGATACGTTAGGGAATGATACAGTTCAAGCTAAATATCACTAACCTCAAATGGAATGATGATGTTGTCATTGTAGCTCCTTACTTCTTCACTTCTTCAAGTCTTCGCAATACTTGTAAAGTCTCACATCCTAATACTTTCAAGCTAACCTATACGAAGTTGACTATAGTACATAATATGACAACCAAACTTGACATACTAACGTTTGGTGGGTTCAACTGAGCTATGTTCTAACAGTAAGTATCCCCACAGTCTTTTAGACTTGTTCCTGTTTTTTTTTTATCCGTCAATTCCCAAAGTGTTCTTCTAACATCACTAGCGAAAGACCAGCTGATCCCAAAACTACTCAAAAAATAAGACCAATAGATCAAAAGTTAAGTTATAAAGAAGGAAAAGGTGTGCAATGGTCCCAGAATGCTAGTTGCAGAAGAGACAACTATCATTCTTAACAAGACATGCACTATATAAACCATCTAATGTGGGAGCTCCATTGAAACACAATATCCAAACCAAAAAAGATACTTTCAAAGGTATTCTTGGATTCCACAATAGTTTATCAGAGAAGGAAATAAAATCATCAGTTTCCAAAGATGCATAAGAATTAGCCATTGAAAAACGTTTCTCATTACCATAATCCGACTCTATCATCCACAACGACATTAGAAGCAATAATGGTACCAAGATCACCAATCACCTGCAATAGTTTAACCACATCTAGAATTTCATTCTCATTTGGAGGTCTAGCAAACTGTAAATCCCCAGCACGTTCTGTATGCACCATTTCTTCCACTACTGCATCCTTTTTTTTGAAAGCCTGTACAAACCTGGAAATATCACTTTTAAAGATTATTCTGTCATGATCGGTCCTTGGACTGGTCATTACTAGTAGGGATCGGTATTTGGATATGTTAGAGCATCGCTCGGTCAAGCTCACAAGTTTTGGTATGTCAAGCTTGTTGTTAGTTTTAGTTAATCTGAACTATATCTTGATTTCTAGTCTACTAAAACCAGTCTCAGACTAGGATTTGAGCATGGTAGTTGAGCATCATAATTCACCAATCAACCTTGAAGATTGAAGACTGAAGATGGCGTCAAACGATTATTTATCAACAAAGGTATGTGAAGATTGACTATCCTATTTACTTGTATTATCTACCATTTTATATATTGATGCAAGTCGTATGAATTTAATATCATGATGAATATTTGCAAAGAAAAATACAAGCTAAGGAGTTAGTCAAGTTAGTTCCTTGAACTTTTAAATATAAAGACTTAATTTTTTTTCTCAATTAACTCGCGTGCACGAACTGAATTGATCAGCCCGCAAACTAGTCTATTTTGAGATAGTACCAGACACTATTTGATTCAAACATACACAAACTGATTTGTATAGTCCGTGAACTAGATGATTCTGAATGGTTCATGTACAACTTTTGTTTCCAAGTACACAAACGAACTTGCCAAAATAAAAATTGTTAGAGCATTGCTTGGTGGAACTCACAAGTGTTACCTCAAGCTTGTTATCAAATTTAGTTGTCAATACTATATCTTGATTTCTGGTCTACTATAGTTGTCAAAACTATATCTTGATCTCTAGTCTACTAAAGTCAAACTTTCAGATTTAGGATTAGAAGTGTGTAGTTGAGTATTGGAAATCACCGAACCCTTGAAGATCGAAGACTGGAGAACAAACGAAGACATCCACGACGACTTCATCAACAAAGGTATGTGGTTATTGATTTTATTTGGAATTCTAATTCAACTCTACCTTTCTAAACCGTCGAAACAAATCTCACTCTATGGAATAATTCCTATGATGGTAAATTTACATTTATGTATATATTAGAGGTTATTTGAGCCATCACTTTAGTAACAACAACCTTTATCCCTGGAAAGGTTCTCATGTTATAGTAAATTATCTTACGAATTCAACGAGCCAAGAATCACTCAATTCCGAGTTATAACGAAGACGTTATGAGTGATTTTTAAAGGAACATTTATAAGTGTAGATGTAACTGTTGCAGTTCGTTAGTAGGAAACAAGCCGCGAACTGTTTGTAGCGGTTCACGAACTTGAGTGCAAATACATGACTAGAAGTCTATTTTAGTCAAATTTTTGATGTTACCTCATCTAGGCAAGATGGCTATTATTTCAAACACAATTAATTGCCATATTAAAGTGTTTGTGATATTTTAGAATTCTTTCCTAAGTTAAATTGTGATTTAATCCAAAAATTCAATTTATGCTAAAGTAATTATTTATTTAATTATTTATGGAAGAGTTGTAACTTAGGAAAGACTCTCAAAATTAGGAGAGTCTTGAAAAAGGATAATAACTCAAACTTACTTTGGATTCAAGCTAACTTAGCTTAGCTTTCAAGCTAACTTGTTCACTATAAATAAAGGGTTCGTGAATGCTACAAGTATTTATCCCTTGGAAAATTGGTGTAAGCTTCATAGGTTGTTTTCCACGACTTCTGTTTTTCGTGAACAAGAGTGAGATAAAGGTCTTTGCCTTGTGGATCGCAAAGTCGAGTTGGTAATAATCTTCGTGATTGTTAAACAACTTGTAATATAGGTTTTCAACCTCTTGTCTATTCTAAGGTTCTTCTCTTCTGATATAAGACCATTCAATAGTTGTTGATCACAAACCCTAGGTTTTTATAGATTTCGGTTCACGATTGTATACCGACACTAGTTGGTCGAAATCGTAACTAGAAAGAAAACTTTAATTACGGTATCTCATAAATTCCTTGGAACTTTTAACAAGATATCTCTAGATTTATTCTAGTTGTTTTTGTTGTAGAAATTAGGTTTCTCTTCCAATTTTTGAGGAGTATAATAATCCCTAATCTACAAGTATGTTTTGATATTACTTTTACCTAGTAATTATTTTTCTCAAAACAAACACAAGATTTCCAAAACCTTGATTCACATCTAAAGAGAAATCAAAACCAGTGTTTTGTGGATTCGAAACCCAAAAAAAAATCTTCAATTAAGTTGAAGCTACTCTTAGTTGGTGGGACGTCAGCTTAGGGAATCAAGTGTGTAGAACCCGGGGTGGTTCAAGAGACGTAAGGAGCGCGGCTATACCCGAATCAGTGCGACACTGGGTTCGGGCTCCACTACATTCCAGTCCGAAGTTAATTGGTAGCAGTCTAGTATCTGTAGCGACTTAATACAGAGCGGTGTTCAAACTAGACTAGGTCCCGAGGTTTTTCTGCACTTGCAGTTTTCCTCGTTAACAAAATTCTCCGTGTCTGTGTTATTTTTTTCGGTATTATATTGTTTATCTTTATAATTGAAATATCACAGGTTGTGTGTTAATCAATTAAAGTAGATACATCTATCCTTGTTTATTGGATACGACTTGATTGATACTTGGAAATTGATCTTTGGAATCACCAAGTAAACGCAAGTAATTCGATAATCAACCTAAACAGTTTTTTAGTTAAATCTGTAGTGAACCCACAAGACTTGTTCTTGGAATTCGTATCTTGAAATACAGATTACAAGATTCACTCTTGTTGGAATTCGGTTCAAGTATATACAAATTTTTCGAAGGATCATTAAGTTGGTTTACTTCCAATTGTATTAGGTTATGTCTCATAGGTCCGAACGAAAAAGTTGGTGGTGTATTTTGGTACCCGCTGCATTTTCAATTGGTATAAGAGCAGGCAAACATTTATAGACCTAACAAGTCTGTGTTTGTAACGGTCTGACCTATAGACATATTATCGAATATGAAATGCACAAAAAGTGATTTTGTTCAAAGTTTGGATTTACCACTTGCAAAAATTGTCACATCTGAATCGACATCTGAAAACCTTCATGAAAGCACCTCGAGTGATGAAGAAACTGTGGATAACTGGGAAACACGCCTAGAAAAATAGTTGGATGTACTTTCCGATGATAGTGACTCAGATATTTATAAAGATGTTGACGAGGAAGTCTCGGGTTATGCTAAGAAAATAATGACGACTTCTACTCTCATTGGAACTTTGACTCCTCTTTGTCGACAAAACAAGAAAATGAGAAAGGTATTTAAAGGTTATGATGGTGGTTATCAACATATTCAATCCCTTCTTAAAGATCGTGAAGAAGATGTACTTTTGAAGAAACTCGAGTGAAAATCTTCGCAGAGATTTCTATAAGTTGGAACAGAAACTTGCAGCAGCCGAAGCAAGGATTAACACCCAGCAGATAAATTTTAATGACAGAGAAAAACACCTTGAGGCTGATTTAACTACTGCTCTTGATAAAAACAAGATGTTGGAAGAGGACTTGAAAAATTTCAGTACTAGCTCAAACAAATTAACCATTATGCTAGGAGCAAGTAAAAATCATCGTGGTACACGAGGATTAGGCTATAAGGGAATAAATGCTCCAAGTACTAGCAAAGAGGTTAAATTTGTCAAGGTTAGTGATTCTTATCAACTAAATGTTTCCACTAATGAAAAAATTGAAATGCCTATACCCGCAGTTAAGGTTCGAAAGAGCGAATTGTATCAACCTCCAAAGCCAACACACACGAATCCAGGTAATAAGACTCCTTATGTTTGCTATTATTGCGGAAATAAAGGTCACCTGCGAACGGGATGTCTTTTTCGTATAAGAAATGAGAAACTTCCTGATGTTCTTGTTTGGGCATCACAAGAAGTGATCAAACCTAGACCATATGTTAAGGCTAATACCCTTGACATTACGGGTTGTGAATGTCCAACCTTTAGGCAAAGGAATCAGTGTTGTGATAAACATAGATTTGCCTAGAAACATCATACAAATCTTTTTCATAATTTTAATGATTATAAAAAAGGATAACTTTGTAAAGACGAAGACAAGATCTGATGTTCCCAATTGGAGAAAGACTAACTTGCAAAAGAATAATCAATCCAATTCTATTTCGAGAAACCTTGAAACGGATAATGGGAAGAAGGTTCCGGTTGTTCCTAAACACACTTCTGAAGGTTCTGGTTGTTCCTAAACACACTCAGAAGTGGATACCAAAGAAAGTTAATGAAGCATTGAGTGTGAAAATAATAATCTCCCAGAAAATTCCATGACTATGGAAAAGGCAGAACCCATGATGTTGTAAGTTAAAAATTTCTTGGAAAAGATGGGTTTGGATATGAATGGGTGTAAAAGTGATTTATATCCTTCATGATAATCCAAAAGTGAAACACAAGAATTGGTGGAAGAAGAAACAGAATAATCCAAAAACTATAGATGCGGAAAGTTGTGCTTCAATTTCCTGTGGTTAATAAGACATTGTTCACCTTAATAAAAATTGATTGTGTTGGAAGTATACCCTCACCAATAAATTCCCTATGAGAAATGTGGTGAGGAAGGCACAAGAATTAGGGCGCACATATTATGTTGGGTAAAATTTTGAATATTTGGTAAAGCCGTAGGATTCAAAATTGGATTCTTCTAAAAGGTATGTCTATAAAATTGAACAAGTTTTATGATTTCATTATTATATGCTTGATGTTATGATCTATTTATATTCACTAAGTGTTTTGGTGGAAACCTGAGTATCATCATGATTGGTTGTTTAAAAATTTACTTGAAGTTTAATACCCAATGTTTCTGAAGACAAGAGTTTTTATCTCTACCTTGTTGAGCTTACGCTCCAAACAGATGATTCCATGTCAAGAGGTTTATAATATTTTGTTTAATGGTTTATGACAATAAAATACGTAATGGTAGTCATACTTGTTTTCTATGCACCTTTAAAAGAGTCCATATAGTATTATACAACTCAAGGTGAACTACGTCGTTTGCCTCGATGTGGGTATCAACATTTCTTATGCTCTTTGTAGAGTTCTCCCTGCCTATTTGACTCCTTACAAGAGACAAGAACAAGATCCATGAGAATTTATGCATAACAAGCTAACAAGGATATGCAATGGATAATATCTAATTATAATGTTGATATTTAAACTTAGGTTCTGGCTAGAACTCTCAACCGCGATAATCATGTTGATTTAGGGTACATCATTCACTTTTAGCTAAGAGATAATGGATCGTAGGTGAAATATTGTAACAGACAAATCAATGTGGCTAACGATCCATATAACATGTGTGTCGTTCATGTCTACCTAACTTGATTTGTGTTTAAGATTCTTAAATGTTCAGGTGTGAAGAAACAAACAACACCATGTCTTGTTGTTTTTGGTGAATTACAAAGAAGAACTTTCGAGTTAAAGCTTGCTTAAACTGTCAAAATATAATTCAAGCAACGGTTATTTGTAGTCTTGAAAAATGTAATGAAGAAGAATTTATTGTTTATAAACTAAGATTTGAGTCAAGTTAATCATTTGAAAATAACCCGTTTGAATGATGTTCATTTTTAATGTCATTCGGGAATGTTTCGAATCGATTTAGAGAGAAATATAGAACTACTGTAAATCCGGATACAAGACAGTGTTATCAGTCATACAAAGTAGGAAAATTTTTATAAGTCTGAATCCGTATTACATATATTCGTACACGTAGAGGAGTATCTATATATCGACTTGCATATTTGTGGTACACATATTATTATATATATCATGTGAAAATCTGTTCAACTCGTGAACCGGATCGGTATGCATACTCGTATGCAAACCATTCTTGAACTGTGGTTACGAAACCGGGAGTAGTTTCCAAACCGGTACGCAAACTTAAACAGTTATGTGTTCCCGAACTCGGCAGTGTATCCAAACCGGTTCACAAACCGACTTAGTTCTGTGAACTCCGGAACCGATGACAATCTTAAGGTTTCCAAACCGGTACGCAAACCTAAAAAGTTTTGTTAACTCCGGAACTTGGTTTAGTGAAATGTTTACAAAACAACATACGTACTGTGACTGAACCGACTCACGAATGGCCATGATATTTGTACTTTGTGCATTTACTAATGATGTCGATTATCTTCAAGTGCGATTAAATTATTTCTATGAGATATTTGGCATTTGAATAACTCTCTAAAACACTTTCAAGACAACTTTGATCAATAAATTCAAGTCTTGAGTGTTAGTGAACACGATTATTGCTTTAATGATGCACGATTCTTAACGGGTTATATATTTTTATCTATATGTGCATCTTCTTCTATGTCAAGAAAATATTTTTATACACTTTTGGTAGCCAATCTTGTTGTAAATTATTGCGGAAAAGATTAGTTCTTCCGTCTAAGAGTAAATCAAATCTTGTATGTTATATACAAGTTTATATCTTAGACAACATGATCGCGATACTCGATCTTGATGATCATTCTTGCGTATTGCTTGACTCCCTTGAGATATAGTTGTTGTTTATCATATTTATATGATTTGAAAACCATCTCATGATGAATTTTCCTTAAAAGTTAAAGCTAGATCTTAACTCCTATGTTCTTAATAAACTAAGAGGAGTACACTTTTGATGATGATGATCATGGATACAAGTTTATTTGTGAATTTGTTAATTTCCATACAAATACTTTACTTGTAGAGGTCGCCGTGTTGTTCTCTTTGTGAATAACATCAAATTGGCGAGTTCTTAAATGAACTTGTGCTTCATCGATATATCTTTGTGTGGAGTGTGGCTGTGGAATTTGAAAGGGGATACTTGTATCTTAAATCTCCTAGATGAGCGCTAAGTAATTCTTACTATGTGATATCATCTAAAAAAGTTGATATGAGGAGTTGCATTTTAACTATGTTATAATGTGGAATCTCAACTTCCTTAAGACTTGACATATATTTTGATTGTATTCATTACGATCCCACGATTTTTGTACCTTTGTTAATTTTATTGACAAAAAGGGGGAGAATTATTTAGTAGTTTCATACTACATACATATGGTTTACATATCATTATGTAAGGTGGGTGATCAATAATCTATAGGTTTCACCTATCATGCAAAAGATGCAAGTATTGATTAAGGGGGAGAAACATATCACCGTAGTATTACTTCAGAGTTGGGATACAATTGAACTTTGGAGAAGTAATAATACTATGTTTCTGTATAATGACGTTTTAGAATATTTATTTTCAATGTTGTTATCGCTACGGCTCTTCAACAACAATGATGCTAAGTTGAACACGTTCAAAATCATTGCAGCTTGAAATTACGAAGAGTTCAAGCAGTTGAAGAAGCCAAGAAAATCAAGACATGATGGATTCGATAAGTTGTCAAAGCTTTATTTTGTTATCCATATGTATTGATAGTTTTGTCACTAAAATTGACAAAATGTAAATTGTTAGAGCATTTCTCGGTCGAACTCACAAGTGTTGCTATCTCAAGATTTTTGTCAAATTTAGTTGTCAAAACTGTATCTCGATTTCGAGTCTACTAAAGTCAAAGTTTCGGATTTAGGATTAGAAGTGTGTAATTGAGTATTGGACATCACCGAATCCTTGAAGATTGAAGACTGCAGATCAAACGAAGACATCAATGAGGACTTCCGCAACAAAGGCATGTGGTTACTGATTTCATTTGGAATTCTTGTTCAATTATACCTTTCTAATCTATCGAAACAAATGCTCACTCTGCGGAAAAATTCCTATGACGGTAAATGTACATTTGTGTATATAAACACTGAGGTTATTTGAGCCATGACTTTAGTGACAACAACCTTTATCCCTGTAAAGGTTCTCATGTTATAGTGAATGATCTTACGAATTCAACGAGCCAAGAATCATCCGATTCCGAGTTATAACGAAGAAGTTATGAGTATTTTATTAAAGGAACAATTATAAGCGTTGTTGTAACTGTTGTAGTTCGTTAGTAGGAAACAAGCCACGAACTGTTTGTAACGGTTCACGGACTTGAGCGCAAATACATGACTAAAAGTCAATTTTAGTCAAGTTTTTGATGTTACCTCATCTAGGCAAGATGACTATTATTCCAAACACAACTAATTGTCATATTAAAGTGTTTGTGATATTTCAGAATTCTTACTAAGTTAAATTGTGATTTATTCACAAAAATACAATTTATGCTAAAGTAATTATTTATTTAATTATTTATACAAGAGTTATAACTTAGGAAAGACTCCCAAAATTAGGAGAGTCTTGAAAAAGGAAAATAGCTCAAACTTGCTTCGGATTCAAGCTACCTTAGGTTAGCTTTCAAGCTAGCTTGTTCACTATAAATAAAGGGTTTGTGAATGCTACAATAATTTATCCCTTGGAAAATTGGTGTAAGCTTCATAGGTTGTTTTCCACGACTTCTGTTCTTCGTGAACAAGAGTGAGATAAAGGTCTTTGCCTTGGGGAGCGCAAATCCGAGTTGGTAATAATCTTCGTGATTGTTAAACAACTTGTAATCTAGGTTTTCAACCTCTTGTCTATTTTAAGGTTCTTCTCTTCTTATATAAGACCATTCAAGAGTTGTTGATCATAAACCCTAGGTTTTGATAGATTTCGGTTACCGACACTAGTTGGTCGAAATCGGAACTAGAAAGAAAACTTCAATTAAGGTATATGATAAATTCCTTATATATACGTTTTAACAAGATATATCTTGATTTATTCTAGTTGTTCTTGTTGTAGAAATTAGGTTTCTCTTCCAATTTTTGAGGAGTATAATAATCCCTAATCTACAAGTTTGTTTTGATATTACTTTTACCTAGTAATTGTTTTTCTCAAGAAAAAAAAACACAAGATTTCTAAAACCTTGATTCACATCTGAAGGGAAATCAAAACCGGTGTTTGTGGTTTCAAAACCCCAAAAAAATCTTCAATTAATTTGAGGAAACTCTTAGTTGGTGGGACGTCAGCTAAGGGAATCAAGTGCGTAGAATCCGGCATGGTTCAAGAGATGTATGGAGCGCGGTTGTACCTGAATCGGTGTGAGACTGGGTTCGTGCTCAACTACATTCCGGTCAGAAGTTAATTGGTAGTAGGCTAGTATCTATAGCGGCTTAATACAGAGCGGTATTCAAAGTGGACTAGGTCCCAGGGTTTTTCTGCACTTGCAGTTTTCCTCGTTAACAAAATTCTTTGTGTCTGTATTATTTCTTTTTCCGCATTATATTTTTTATCTTTATAATCGAAATATCACAGGTTGTGTGTTAATCAATTAAAGTAGATACATCCATCTTTGTTTGTTGGATATGACTTGATTGATACTTGGAAATTGATCTTTGGAATCACCAAGTAAACGCAAGTAATTCGATAATCAACTTAAGCAGTTTTTTAATTAAATTTGTAGTGAACCTACAAGACTTGTTCTTGGAATTCGTATCTTAAAATATAAATTACAAGATTCACTCTTGTTGGAATTCGGTTCACGTATATACAACTTTGTCTAAGGATCATTAAGTTGGTTTACTTACAATTGTATTAGGTTCTTTCTCATGGGTCCGAACGAAAAAGTTGGTGGTGTATTTTGGTACCCTCCGCGTTTTCAAAAAGGTTCCTAAGTTACAATACGAGTTTGAGTTCACAAATTGTTTGATAGTTTACAAACTTATTCATTCTTGTAATATATTACTTTACTTAAGCCTGACGGTTCCTGAACCACTTAACCATGGCTTTATGGAACTCCACCTGATGGATTATGTACACTTACCATTGCATGCATCTTCTTTGTAAATTCAAAGTAAACTTCTCACAAGCTTTCATGCGTATTCTATACTGAGTTTATCTTGATTTAATACAAAGAGATTCGTAAATATGTAAACTAGTTCACGGACCAGATTTGTTTAGAATTGTTCATCAATATAAATAGAAGATTCTATGCACACCAAAAACTCAATCCCGACACTTCTACGTCCTAATTACGTCCAGAGTTGTCCTCTAAAACCTAGGTTTCCTCTAGAGAAACTGTATTAGGTTACGACTTTGAGAGAATTTACTAAGGGATTCATGAAGCTCGGACATGCGATCTTTTACCTGATAGTTCTTGTTATCGGGAACTTCTTCTTATTGATCTTCTAAGTTTTCGAAACTTTACATCAGGAACTTGATAGATAGAAATACAAAGTACTCTTTGTCTTAGACTTTGTGGTTCCACAAGATAAATATCCAAATCACTTATGGTTTGATTTTTTTTTTTCAGATTGTTCTTGTGAGGTATGGATTAGGCATCTCTATAAATTTTGAAGAGAATAAGTTCAAGCTAATCTTGAGTTTGATTGATATCTTCTTTTCTTGGATATCCCTCAAAGCATATAGACTTTTATATCTTAATTGAACATATTTTTGGAGGAAATCAAATAAGCTTTTATTAGAGGCAGAATAGTCATAAAAGTCTTTATTTAAGTTGAAGCAACTCCTAGGATTGTAAAGGACGCCAACTAGGAGAATCGTGTTGCGTAGGGTCTTGCGATATCCAAGTGACTTAAAGGAGCACAAACTTGTATGGTCAATTTTCGTCCAAGTTTCAAAAAATTTGTGACAATGGAAATTTTCGGATAACAAACAAATTTTAGGTCACTTAGACAATTTAAAGGCTAACAACCATTTTTTTATTTGAGGTAATCGTGCATATGCACATTTTGGTGACAAAATATATTTTGGGTAATACAATAGATTTCAAGTCACATTGATTTGGAATCCTATTATTGGGGCTGCAAACTCTATGGGTTTTTGGGACTTTATTGTAAAAGTCTCTGGGTTCTAATATCCTAAATATGGATATGGGGACCTAATCAATAGTAAAGTCAAATATATCCTTTGATATTATTAACCTAAATCTAATTAAAAAATAACACAAAACAAATTTAAATTTAAATCCAACTCTTCTATTCTTCTTCTTCCTCTATTCTTCTTCTCCATCGCCCCCTTCTCCATTTTCTTTCTTTTTTCGATTCTTAAAATTTTTCATTGGCAAAGCTCTTTTGATAAAAGAGAATGAGGTAAAAAAAGTGATTAAAGGAAGGAAGAATAGTTTAGACTGAAAAAAGACTTTAGGTAACAGTTTTGCAGTAGAAAACAGTGATCTAATGCTGTCAAAACCGTGGCTAAAGGGCAGTTTCGGGTTTGGAATGTATACAAGGTTTAATTAGAGCAGGAAACTTGTATGACGGTTTGGAGAAGTGTTTTCCAAGTTTAGGATTTCCTAATTAAGGTGGAAGACTATTCTTAGAAGTTTTCTAAGACTTGGGGAGCAAGGATTTGTCTACTATATAAGATGGCTTATATTGTTAGTAGAAATCTATTCTCTTGTAGAATCCTCTCTTTTTTAGAGTGACTGGGTCTCAACCGTTGCGTCCTACAATGGTTGGTGATGGGGAAAAATCTATGTGAGAAGAGTGACTTGTAGTGAGAACGGGTATGGGAGAAATCTAAGATTTCTAGGGTTCATATGGGAAAAGCTATAATTCATGATGTTCTTCATGTTCTTGTCTAAAGTCGAAGCAACCATGGCAGTGGAAGTTTATGGAAGAAGAAGAACAAAGGAAGAGGTAAACTCTTCGTAATATTTCCTGTTGTTTCTAACGTTTAGCGCTAGTGGGTTACATAACTAGTTGATTATGTGATGTGTGTCGATGTAATAACTTGTTATGATGATGAAAGATTCTCGGGGTGGTTTTGGCTGTGGATGTAGCCTACAAAGGTAGGTGAACCACGTAATATTTTTGTCGTATGTGATTGTTTATTATCGTATTGATCATATATTCGTGCTAGTATTACCCGGTCATGCTAATCTAAAGATGTAAGTGGAGGATTAGAGCTAGTTATCTAAAGTAGGATGTTTCATGGAATTGACTCCTATGGAATCATGTCGGTTCGAGATTAACGTAACCTCGGTTTCCCGACATTCTTCTTCTTCCTCTCTTCTTCTTCTCTATCGCCCCCTTCTCCATTTTATTTTTTTCGATTCTTAAAAATTTTCATTGGCAAAGCTCTTTCTATAAAAGAGAATGAGGTAAAAAAAAGTGATTAAAGGCAGGAAGAACAATTGAAAAAAGGTAGAGATGCATTGAATTCATCCGAATAATCATCAAATGAAGATGTTGAACCCGAAGATAAAAAGTTGGTGAATATAGAAGTTGAGACATAAATTCGTACTCCATAAATGACTCTATAAGATATCAATCGAAAACCCGCCATTTATTTCTGCTTTTGATCAGTGAAAAGTGAGATTCGAGAAAATTAGGGTTTAAAATTGGGTTTCTGGAACTGTTAATGGCTTGGAGTTCTTGTTTTCCCAGCCGTAAATTATATTTATGGTTGCGAAATAAGAACTCTCATCCGTAATTGCTTACCTACTGCTAGGATTTTTCTAGCCGTATGTAGTTTTGTATTTAACAGAGATTAGGTTTATGGCTAAGTATGTAATACGTGAAATCCAAGCGGTAACACATATATCCTAATCGTAAACTGTAAATAACGTCTAGTAAGTTCGTTTTCCCACCCGTAAATGACCAAAAATTTCAGAATGAATATTTGCAGTTTTAGTAATGAGTATTAGTTATTTTATAATCAGCAACACTTTATACTAAGATTTCTAAAAATGAGTATAAGATCGTACTCTATTCTAGAATTTTATACCAAATTTCAAACACAAAATAAGTATAAAGTGATACTAATTTTCTGGTCGACTATACTATATACTCAATCTTAAAATGAATTCAACTATATACTCATTTTCATATAGATTATAGGCTTATTGTGGCTGGGAAATGTTAAATTCTTATCCGTAAATCAGGTACACGGTTGGGAAACTAGGAAATCCCAGTCGTAAATGTGTGTTTGCGGTAAGATATTCTACCCATATGTACTTCTGATTATCAGATAAAAAAAAAAAAACAACAGAGGTTGGGTTGCGACAAGGTTTCCCCAGCCGTAAGTTTTTCTGAAAATCACAAAAAAATAATAAAAACAAAAATTACGTAACAAATATTTAGACAAATGTACATCTCATGGGTATGGTTTCGGTGTCTTGGCTTTCACGACCCTCGGCGAATTTGGTGATGACATGGTAGTCTTTCTGAAGAGATTGAAGAACTGCTTGACCAACTATGATGTTAATAACAAAATCGGTGGTTCTCTCTTTCTAGGATAGGCTTAGCTATCCAGAAAGGGTTGATGCACAGATTGTCGCCCGACTCCCTCACGTTGATGTCTCTACTGACATGCTGTAAACTCTTTATATTTACCTATGCCCTTGGTGGATCGTTCATATAATAATAATAATAAAAAAAAACATTTTCGGCCAGGAGTTCTTTATTTCCCCGCGGTAAAGTGTTGATTTCGGCTGGGTCACAATATATCCCAACTGTAACCCCTAAAAAACCCCATAATTTTTATCGCGGGTTTGAATCAATTAAAATTATAACTGGGACATGTTTATAAGGTTCTCCAGACTATTTTCAGGATATGTTTTATCACTTTCTTCAAAAGTTTTCAAAAAATATAATCAAAATCACCGTTCTCCTTCTTACAAATCAAAAATAAAGAAAATAAAAGTTTTGATTTTTAAAGTTTTGATTTTTAAAGGTTTGATATAATGATTTGAATAATCTTTTCACTAATCTTAATTAGCTTAATTAATCATCCTAATTAGCACTAATTTTATTAAGGGTACATTAGTCATTATTGAAAATAATAGGATAAGGGGTGTTGCTAGTTGCTAGTTGATGACCCTATACAGCTCCAAAAAAAAAACCCATCCGTGTGCAGCCCCAATAATAGGATTATTGATTTGACATTTTAAGATTTCTTTTTTGTTCCTGTGTAATATATATAAGTAACCGCCTTAGAGAGCTTCTAACAATCTTGGTATTGGTCGACTGAAAGGAGGTCCTTTTACAGACACTATATGAGATTAAAATTTGTGTTGCTTTATTTCTCCTCAAAATTCGATTTCGTATTTCAAACTAAATCAAATTTTATCAAATTCGAATGAATCTAATCATATTTATTTGGGTTCAAGAATTATTCATACTCAATTCTTTATATAACTCCATAAAAATCGATCAGATATATCTATGACTTCATCAATTTCACTACAAATTTGTTTCAACTGCATTACAATTGCTTCAAATGATAACCAGATCCATCGATTGTATGACCCTTTTTTTTTAGTTTTTTAAAAGTTTGAACTCCATTATCCATTTCTATTCATTCAATTAGATACATTCCTAACATGAAAGGTATGCAAGATTAACACGTCCAACAGTAGTATCTCAGGCTTAAAAAATATTGGCAGTGACTAAATACAACCCACGGTAAAGCTAGATATAACCCAATGTTAAAATTCAAAAAATTATTATACTTAATTTATACATGTAACTGAAACCCAACTCTAACATTATCTTCATCCCACTCTTCTGCGTTTTTTAAAAGTTAGGGTTTCGCTTTCATCGATCCTGTGATTTCATATACATGGTACATATATAATAAAACAGGGAATCAATTGATCAATCACGTAATTAGTTACCTAATGATTGATCACTCACGTAACATCAAATGCCTTATATCCATTGTAAAGGCAAACAAACCTCGGGGTAATGAACCAATGTTGCTATGATTGATATGATAATTAACTAAAGTTTTTACTTTGAAAAAGACTATTGGAAATGATTTTTGTTAAAGGGAGAGCAAAAACAGATCCGAAGAGAGCAAAAATCATATTTGACTTATTAACTAGGACCAAGTCCAAATATTCTTACGAGTCGGACTAGATTAACCTTATCAGAACACACAATGTCTTTGCATACTTAAGTTTTTTTTTTGACCTAATTGAGACCAAATTAATTTCATGCTCGTCACAGCCTCCCTTGGTAGCTGACCGCTGCTACTGGCTATCACCATTTTTGTTGTCGAATGACTCAGTAATACTATCAATGATACTAAATATAGAACCTATTGCACGGACTCACTCTAGTTATTAGTTTTATTTGAGATTCATAAAAATAGATTATGAGTGGTACAAGAACCCTATTTCTACAAACCAGTCTCCTCCCTAATTATATTTGAATGGAAGGTTTAAATGGAAGGTTTTGGAAGAACCCTTCGGATCAATACCTGAATCTATCAAAGAAGTTCTGTAATGAGGTAAATCGAAAGATAGCGTATATATCATCAACAAACACATCACAATCTCTTGATTAGTTCATACACACCTTGAAAAAATAGTAATTTTAAACCTGAAATGTAGGAATATGAATGATAGATTAAGATTTAAGATACATTAGTACTATTCGATATTAATCATGTTAGTTTTGTCTTAAGTTTCGACCTGATCCAGAACTTTTTTGATTAAATGAAAATGTTTTTTTAGAATCAATTCCTACAGAGATTTGATTTGAATTCAGAAGTTGCTAGAAAACTAAGATTTTTCTCCACCACCAAGGGCGGCAGTGGTAGTAGCATGATCACGGTGGCGGTGATAAAAGGATTAGTTACAAAAATAATAATTTTAATTCAAAAGTGTGCAAAGCATCTGTGTGTTACTAAGGTTAATATAGTCTAACTCATAAAAGTATTTGGAATCGGTCCTAGTTACCGAGTCGAATACGATCTTTGCTCTCCTCCAATCTGTTTTTGGTTACCCTTTAGCAAACCAGACGTTTTCACTTTTCGGAAGATTATTGCATATTCAGCCTAGGGTGCGTTCGGCTATCGTTATTCGTAGAAAACTATCGATTGATGCTCTGTTTTTTTAACAGAAAGTACACAGTGAAGGAGGGTTTTGGTCACCCAAGTAAGATAAGTTTAAAAAATATTTAGAATTTTAATATTGGGTTGCATTTAACTATAATGTGAATTGTATTTAGTCGTCCCCAAAATATTTAGCTTTCTTTAATTTTAGGCAAAACAACGTTGATCTATTTAATACAAATAAATTTGTTTGGTGTGTATCAACACTCAAAAACCACATTTCATTAGCACCATTTATATTTACCTAATATCTGGAGCATGTTTGGATATATCTTGAAAAGTTATTTTCCGACTTTTAAAAACCAAAATACCAAAAACTAGTTTAATTAATTTGCCGATATAATTTTTTTGGAATCTTTTTTCGCTCCTAACTTATAAAAGTTGTAGAATCACTTCTACTTCACGTATCCAAAGAATCAATTAGCTTCATAATTCCTAGTTACCCAGCAATTTACACAAAGGTAAAAGATTTGTTCAAACACTCAGAGCTACTCCAATGGAATGTATGTGAAGATAAATGTCTAAGTCCATCAAGGATAGACATTCATTTTCCCTAAAATTCTTCTCAAACCCCAACTTCTTAAATCAATGTGAAGATGACATGGATTAACTTTTGTTAGACATTGTTGAGGTGAGTGTTAAGTTTTAGACATTCATCTTGACAATGTCAAGCCATCCTAGTAAGCTTTTCCTCAACTAAAATTAATTTCAATATATTAAATAACCAGTTTTAGCTCTAATAAAATCTAAAAATTACCACAAATAAAATCTACATTTAATCCACAAAAAATCACAAACAACACCATTGGAGATGAATTGTTTTTCCCCCCTAAATTTAAGGGAAAATTGGAAAGAAAATATTTTGTTTGAGTTGCCACACAGAAAACACATACAACCATCATGGGAGAAGCTCTCGAGCGGGTTGGTTTCCTCACGTCCTTACCTAATCTTTCCCACTCCTGGGCCTAGTTAGTAAGTTCGCGAATGATTCGCGAATCATTCGCGAATTTTTCCGTATCACGAATTTTATCGTCTTATTCGCGTACGTTTGCAACTCCGAACCCAAGTCGCGTATTATGTGGCATTCCCGGATTATTCGCGAATCGTTCACGAATTTTACGTATCCCGAATGATACGTCCGCTTAATTCGCCATAAATTCTTGGCTTTTACTTTTCAAAGACCCCATTTTTTGGGCTTTACTGTCTCCCGAGCATACACGACCGAATATTAGACGTGTTGTAATTTTTATGAAACAAAAATGACTGAAGAGATTTGAAGGTGAGGGAGATCTCAAACTCACTAACCAAGCATTTAAACCACTATACGACGTCCTCTTGGATAACTAATGTTGTATATATATTATTAATATCATCATATTAAGTTTATTTTTTCTTTAAACAACTCACACATATGCATAAAAATTGGTCTATGACCTTATAAATACAAATTATTTGTTATATATAGATACCGAATTTTCAGAGCCGAACTCACATTTATAAATCGAATTATACACGTACGTATGCCGTTCCGAATTACTAACGAATCACGTCCCGTTGATCGAATTTTGGACCGAATCTGGATTTTACAAAACCGTATAATACTCGTACGTTTGCCGTTCCATACGTTTACCGAATCCCGAATTGCTAACTAGGCTCCTGGGTTGTCAGGTTGGACCACCTCCTCAATAAACTAAACAACTAAATTTTCAAATTGACTTTCCAAATCAATCTTCCAATATTCACCCGATCCAACGGCTAAAATCAATGGCATACTAGAGTCTATCCACATCGAGATCTCCTTATATTTTCTTCAGAGGGTATTTGCTTGCAACAACTTTTCTCTTCTACTCAATTATCCATCCCTATTCATGGTGATCCTCACTTCCTGAATCAACAAGCGAACCCGAAAAAGATCTCAAATTTATCAAACCCCGCACTTCAAAACACCAATATAATCACAACCCAGACCTTGATTTTCTTTTTCAATCTTGTGAATTTTATTGGGGAAATCATGGGGACTGAAAACTCATCAGGATTGGAGATAACAGAACCATTATTAGTTGAGAAAGACTTGAAAATCCCAGCTTTTAGTGAAATTCCTCACTGGAGAGATCAAATTACAATCAGGGGATTATTAGTTAGTGCTTTATTAGGAACTTTGTTTTGTATTATAACTCATAAACTTAATCTCACTGTGGGTATTATACCTTCTCTCAATGTTGCTGCTGGTTTACTTGGTTTCTTCTTTGTTAAGTCTTGGACTACTTTCTTATCTAAATTAGGATTTCAAGTTAAACCCTTTACTCGTCAAGAGAATACTGTGATTCAGACTTGTGTTGTTGCTTGCTATGGACTTGCTTTTAGTGGTAAGTTATTATCCAATTTGATTCCTTTTGTTTGTAAGCATGTTCTTAGGATTAAGCTAATTAGTTTGATGTTGTGTAGGTGGATTTGGATCGTATCTGATTGCAATGGATGAGAAAACATATAAACTCATTGGTCCTGATTACCCTGGTAACCGAGCTGAAGATATTAAGAATCCATCTTTGGGTTGGATGATTGGTTTCATGTTTGTTGTCAGTTTCCTTGGATTGTTCAGTTTAGTTCCTCTTCGCAAGGTATTTCTCGGGTTTACTTTGAAGTTGTTGATTGTGTTGTTTTTTTATTTGTGACTAGTCCATGATGATCTATGTTCTTGTGTTGGATTGTGTAAATGGTGAAATTGTTTTGTTTATGTTGTCTTCTATGTGATGTAAACAGGTAATGGTCATTGATTACAAGCTAACATACCCGAGTGGGACAGCCACAGCAATGTTGATTAACAGCTTTCATACAAACACAGGGGCTGAGCTTGCTGTGTAAGTGCAAAAGCTTGCTTCTAATTTCCTACAGCTTTTCTATCTTTCTTTATGTCTCAAACTGTTATCATGCTAGAAATTCAAAGCTGGGTTTGCTTTGTTGTCCACTATCTAATATACTGATCAAAGATCAGTTCCACCTACTTCAGTAGTTGCATAAGGTGAAACTGCACATTAACCAACACAAGTAAGTCATCAATCTCATAGTCTGTCCAAAACAATCTAACTATAAGTGCTTCGTGCTGGTCATGTCACGTGGTTTAGAATATCTGCACAGTATATAGTATGTTTCTTGCCTCTGATCCTCTTTGTTCATTTTTTTCAGCAAGCAAGTGCAATGTCTTGGGAAATATCTTGGCATAAGCTTCTTTTGGAGCTTCTTTAAGTGGTTTTTCAGTGGTGTTGGTGATTCTTGTGGCTTTGATAATTTTCCTACACTTGGACTGTTATTGTACAAAAACACGTATGGTCTCAAATCCTGTATTCAGTTATTTTGCCAAATGTGAAGTATGTCAGATTCACACGTTCTGTGGCTTGTATATAAATGTTTATCTATTCCCTCTATGGTCCGAAATGGTGTTATCTTGTGGTTTCATATTTTTAGAACATTGGGTGTTGATCAAACTTCTCATTTGATTTATGTTTTCCCCTTGTTCCTTATGCAGATTTTACTTTGACTTCAGTCCGACTTATGTTGGATGTGGTCTTATTTGCCCCCATATAGTCAACTGCTCAGTTCTCCTTGGGGCGATAATATCATGGGGGTTTCTTTGGCCCTTCATTAACACTCATGCTGGCGATTGGTACCCTGCCGATCTTGGGAGCAATGACTTTAAAGGTCTCTACGGATATAAGGTATGGTGATTTTGTTTTCTGTATAATTTATTTATTGCAACATTGGTTGACATCAGTTATTCATTAAGAATAATAAAAAACAGAGTTAGGACAAATTTGTTAAAATACCTATGACTCTCAGTGTATATTCTCAATCTTATATAGACTATTTGCTGATACAGTCTATATCTTTCTCCTAGTCAGGTCTCACTTCCACAGTTCGTTTTTTTGTTTGATTACCAAGTGCAACTAGTAATAGTTTTTCAACCAGTTAGCCAATGCGGAGTCATTCTCAGCTGAGGTCAATTAGTCAGATATCTATCTTTTATGCAGTTAGTAGAGTGGCAAAGCTTTATGTGCTTTTTATACTGCGCTCTATAATGAATTCTTCACTTGTGCAGGTTTTCATAGCTATATCCTTAATTCTCGGAGATGGTCTCTATAATCTAGTCAAGATAATAGCAGTAACTATAAAAGAAATTTACAACAGCAGCAGCAAACAAAGCCTTCCAGTTGTCAACGAGGTTCAAGGTGCGCAAAAATTTCTACAAAAAGCACTGTGTAAATATCTTGGAACAATTGAACAGATATAAAGTTGTTAGTTTTATTGTTGTTAAGTTGCTCTTTTTGGGCTATTCTTTCTTCTCCGTGGCTTGTCTCTAATCTTGTAGCTATTTTGGTGGATTAATCAGCTTTGTACTTGCAATTTCAGATCATGAAAGCTCCAAGTTACTAGTGGAACAAAGAGAAAAGGACGCGATTTTCCTGAAAGACAGGATACCTTCTTGGTTGGCAGGTTCTGGATATGTTGGGCTTGCTGCAATATCTACAGCAGCAATACCCATGATTTTTCCACCTCTTAAGTGGTATCTGGTTCTCGCTTCATACATCGTTGCCCCTGCCCTTGCCTTCTGCAATTCATATGGTACTGGGCTCACTGACTGGAGTCTAGCCTCAACTTACGGGAAAATTGGGCTTTTCTTCTTTGCTTCAGTTGTAGGAACCAATGGTGGAGTTATAGCAGGATTAGCTGCTTGTGGTGTTATGATGTCCATTGTCGCAACTGCTGCTGATTTAATGCAAGACTTCAAGACAGGTTACCTCACGTACTCGTCAGCGAAATCAATGTTTGCAAGTCAGATTGTTGGGACAGCAATGGGCTGCGTAATAGCACCACTAACTTTCTGGTTATTCTGGACTGCTTTTGACATTGGTGATCCAAACGGTCCTTACAAAGCACCATATGCTGTTATCTTCAGGGAGATGGCAATTCTTGGAATAGAAGGTTTCTCTGAGCTTCCCAAGCATTGTTTGGCAGTCTGTTATGGGTTCTTCATAGCAGCAATTGTGATAAACATTCTAAGAGACGTAACTCCAGAGAAGATCTCGCAGTTCATCCCGATACCCATGGCAATGGCAATACCATTCTATATCGGAGCTTACTTTGCAATCGACATGTTTGTCGGTACAGTAATATTGTTTGTGTGGGAACGTGTGAACCGTAAGAGTTCTGAAGATTTCGCAGGAGCTGTTGCTTCGGGTCTTATCTGTGGTGACGGAATTTGGACAGTGCCGTCAGCTATACTCTCTATTTTGAAGGTCAATCCTCCCATCTGTATGAGTTTTGGACCTACCTAAGTAGCGTCATCTTCTGTAATTACTTTCATTTCATGAATCCTGTAAATATTTCATCTCTTATCACTGGAACTGGTTGAATTCTAAAGGTGAAATCTTCTGTAATTACTTTCATGTTATTGTATTAATTCCTTCATTTTAATGAAACGCTCTGGTCCAAAAAAATCAACAGACCGTTGAATTATTTGAAAGAGAGATATTCAGACTCTACAGTTGGTGATTATTGTTTATTCATATCTCCTGCCTTTTACAACTAAGTTCATCCAAAGTACATGAAAATGGATGAACGGTTGGTTTCTCATTAATTCAAGAAGTAAAATCTGTGGCTACTAGTATCTGCAGACTGTCGTACTCAACAGAACTTTCAATTGTAGTTGAAATTGGTTAAACAACTTTTATTACTCCTGCATGTATGAACAACTTGAATGAAATTGTTGCTTCAGTGAGGCTTGTGCCCCATTAGCAAACTAGGTAGCTAGCTTAGGTGAAAACTATAAATATTTCGGATTAGTGGGGCATGTATCCCACCCGCAAGTTGCAGCAGCCATCTTTGCTATATGCTGCAACCTGTTTGGTTTTACAGCAGACTGACTAGCTTAGTTCATGTGATTTGGCTCATGGTCAGTTTGTCAAACATGGCTCATATTTACTACTGTATTACTCTGTGGAAAAGTTGAAAATTGGGATTTTAATTATAAGGTCTCAATCCTAGCTATAATAAGTATTGGAAACATCCGAAATTGTTATATATATGGGCACTAAATGTGCTTGATAAAAGCAAGCCATTCTCTAAAAACACTCCATTTTTGGTAGTAGAGACCCACTGGTTTCAGGTTATATCTCTATACAGCTTCCAACCCACTTCTTATCATTTTTTTAGCTGAAATCTTTTCCTACACTGTAATCAGGCTCTAGGTTTTTGTTTGCTTGGGATGACAATGGATGTGCTCATTCACAAGTTTATGAACATTGTTTTCCCTGCTATACTATTCATCCTTCTTTGTATCACCTTCCCTCCCTATCTCTTGGTCAAGTTTCTGTACTGTAACCTAGTTAGACCTTTCATCCGGGAAGATATGACCGGGAAGGTCGTTCTAATTACCGGTGCCTCATCTGGTATAGGCGAGGTAAGTTGCTTTACTTGATACATTTCTTTTCAGATCTATGTTATGTATCACTTGTTTACTTGGTTTTCTGCATTACATTTTCTAGCAACTTGTCTATGAATATGCAAGAAGGGGAGCTTGTTTAGTCCTTGTTGCAAGGAGAAAGAAATTACTCGAAGAAGTCAAGGAGAAGGCGCGTGAACTTGGATCTCCAGATGTTTTGGTCGTCTGTGCAGACATTACTAAAGTCGAAGACTATAAACATTTCATCGATCAAGCAGTGAATCACTTCGGACGATGTAACTATACTACTACATATATACACTTGATTTTAGCTAGTTCCCATGAGTTTTTGACCGAGTACTTTGTTCTTTGCTTCGAAGATATAACAAGTAAACTTAATGCATTGCAGTGGATCATCTTGTGAATAATGCTGGAATCATTAGCCTATGTCCATTCGAAGGAGTCTCTAGTATCAGTAATGTTGCACCAGTGATGGTAATAGTGCTAAACATCATTTCATGCGTGACTATGCATAACATAATCTTGATCCGTAACACATTGTAGAATGGTTTCATAATTTGCAGGATGTTAACTTCTGGGGTGCAGTTTATGCTACATATGCTGCAATTCCTCATCTCAGAAAGAGCAAAGGCAGGATTGTCGTCATTGCATCACCCATCGTATGGGTGATGGGACCAAGACTTAGTTTCTACGCTGTACGATATCATATCCGATCAACTCATCAGTAATTAGCTAGTTAAATGAATCTCTTAGTAATTTTTTATATATTCGTATGTGTTAAAACATTTGCAGGCCAGTAAAGCTGCCGTGACAATCTTCTTTGAATCCCTCAGAGCTGAACTGGATCCTGATGTCTCCGTATCGATAGCGTTTCCCGGCGTGATAAAAACGGAGATGACCAAAGGCAACCATTTGGGCAAGGAAGGTGTAATGGAAGTTGATGAAGAAAGCATGAGTGTACACCAAACATCATTAATTACTACTAATACATTCAGAATTTTTGATATGTTGTTTTATTTGTGGGTTTAATTCCTACAGCTTTTCATTGGAAACTTCCCGGTGATTAGCGCGGAATTATGCGCAAAGTCGATCGTTAAGGGAGTGTGCAGAGGAGATAGAACCATAGCAGAGCCATACTGCTTTAAGATTGCACATTACTGGAACGTTCTTTGCCCGGAGATCGCACATTGGTTTTTCTGGTGGCTAAATTCTATCAAGCCGTATAAGCGCACATAATTGTCTTGCCAAGAATATCACAACAGCCAAACAAAGTTGGTTGGGATTTTAGCTTGTCATGATATTATCCTTTGATGAACATATATTCTTTGGTTGTTATCAGCATTTATTAGTTTGGTTGTAATAGTCTTTCGACACCAACCACGGTTGGTGGTTTAAACATGGCTCGTGAATCCACTACAATCTTCAATGTCTTTGATATGGTTTCCGCAACTAGATTTAATGAATAAATGAAGACAAAAATTGTGTACAGTGACAAGAAGCATTGAAGATGATTTAAAATTAAAACCACTTAAAAAGATATGATGCTCTAACCAAAACTAGGAGATTATCAAGCTTGTCATAATATAATTATCTGCATGGTGCATGTAAATATTAAAAACGATACTGAGTTAGCTTGGTGTTGGGACTTGGAACTCAAGAGGACTCTCGCATAATGGGAAAAAATTACATACCTAAAGCTTGATCTTTTCCGATTCAAAGATAGATACTACTGGTATTTACCCAAACTCAAATGTCATAATAACAACCATGCCCAGCAAAAAAAAAAACATAATCAGTTCAACGAACTTCAAATCCAAAAACCACAATCATCCTTACATCAACATTCAAACGGAAAGACATAGTAATTGTTCAAAGACAACCCAAAATAAAAAAAAATATCTAAACCACTTCCTTGCATTATATGTTGTCGCTTGCTTGGTAAGACATTACGATTGGTGCCAGGATATGGGCAGCAAGTGTAAGAATACTGCCAAACCCGAAGGTCCTGACACATATGGTGTTCAAGGCGGAGATGAGTCGACCAAGCGCGCTCGTTTGAATGGTGGTGGTTCTTCCACCTCTTTGGAGAAGCGGACGGTTGTTCCCGACAGTCAAGTTGTTCCTACCGTCTCAAAAAATCCCGAGGATGCGTGGATTTGTTCCCGTTAGTAGTGAGTGTTGCTGAGGCTAGTGTGGATCCTACCACTCATATGCTAGTCCACAGTTTCTAGGTGCCAACTGGTTTCGCCGCTACTTATACGGATATTGTGGAGCGTGGTGGTAGTCATATGGCAAGGGAGGATCTTTTGGATGTTCGCACTTTATGCTACAAGACTAAAAATCTCCTGGAAGCCGCCGACCATCTTACGCGAGTAGGCGATGATCCTGTTAAGGCGGGAACAATGCGTGGCTGGGAGACCACCGTTCGGTCAGCGACCAATGTCAAGTTCCCGATAGCGTGGTTGGAGGAACTGTTGGTGAAGGTGAAGAGTCGCATAGACCCTCGTGTTCGAATCACAAGTCAGATTTCTAAATTAGAGGAGGTATTGGAGAAGCGTTCCCAGACGACTGCCAGCAGGAAGAAAGCGCTGGATCATTTAGTTATTCATGTGGGGGTAGCTAGCGACGAGGTGATTCGGGCTGAAACAACGGAGGAAAAGACCGTGCTGAGCTTGAGAAGAAACGGCAGGAGCTATACGCACTTTAGGCCGCTTAATGCATCCATTTTATGTTTATGTTCCTTTGGTTATATTGGACACTTGTTATCTGGGTATTTTATCGTTGTTGTTCCCCCTTTCCCCGCCCTTTTTTTCTTTTAAGTTTGTCTTGGGGATATTACGATTCTGTTTGGTTGGTATTAAATTTTATTAGTGTTACTTATTTTTATAGCCTTGACTATATTATTTAGTGATGTATTGGCTACTTTCCCAATACCAACCAAATTACCTGCGTAGTTTGTCGTTGTTGTTGTTGTTCCCATCTCCCCCCGCACCCCTCCTTTTTTTTTGCATTGGGTAAGTGGAGTATTTGCCAAAATGCGCCTACTTTCCCATTCGGTTGAACATAAGGAAGCGGTGGGGCGGGCGGGCGTTGTTGGGTCGCGCCTATTCCCACTTTATTTTATCAGAAGGAAGCATGGGTGTATGGACGTTAGTAGAACGCGCCTACTTTCCATTTCTTTTTAACAGAAGGATGCGGCGGGTGGATGTGCATTAATAGAACGCGCCTATTCCCCCTTTCTTTTATCAGAAGGATGCAACTGTGGGCGTTAGTAAAATGCAGCTACTCCTTCTTTGGCTTTCCCATGATCTTTTGTAGGTTTTTTCAGCCGCTTGGATGCCATTGTCACTCTCATGGCCTTTTATGGATTTGTCAGCCGACCGGGCGCCTTTGGCATTCCCGTAGCCTTTTGTGGATTTGTCAGGCGATCAGGCTCCTTTAGCGTTCCTGTGACCTTTCGTAGATTTGTCAGCCGATCGGGCACCTTTGATATTCCCGTAGCCTTTTGTAGATTTGTTAGTAGATCAGGCGCCTTTGGCATTCTCGTGACCTTTTGTAGATTTGTCAGTCGATCAGGTGCCTTTGGCATTCCTGTGACTTTTTATTGATTTGTTAGCCGACCAGGTGCCTTTGGCGTTCTTGTAGCCTTTAGTAGATTTGTCAGTCGATCAGATGTCGTTGGCATTCCTGCGGCCTTTTGTAGATTTGTCAGCAGACCGGATGCCTTTGGCATTCCCGTAGCCTTTTGTAGACTTGTCAGTCGATCAGGCGCCTTTGACATTCATGTGACCTTTTGTAGATTTGTCAGCCGACCGGGTGCTTTTGGCATTCTCGTAGCCTTTTGTAAAATTTGTTAGTTGATCAGGCGCCTTTGGTATTCCTGTGACCTTTTGTAGACTTGTCATCCGACCAGGTGCCTTTGGCATTCCCGTAGCCTTTTGTACACTTGTCAGTCGATCATGCGCCTTTGGAATTCCTGTGACCTTTTGTAAATTTTTCAGCCAACCGGGCACCTTTGACATTCCCGTAGTCTTTTGTAGATTTGTTAGCCGATTGGGCACCTTTGGCATTCCCGTATCCTTTTACAGATTTGTCAACCAGTCAGGCGCCTTTGGCATTCCTGTGACCTTCTCACATCATATTGCCCATGAGTTCCAAAAAGAGAAATTATTCTTACCACAAAAGATGGTTGTTTACAATTTTTACGTAGTCTTATCTTTCATATTCTTATCCTTACCCCCTCTTTTTAGTTCAATGGAGAGGAAATGGGTCATACTCGATTGTATGCTTAGTTTCCTCGAGCTCCCCATATGCACACTTGCGTATAAATATACTTCTTATGGCTTCCGTCGGGTGTCCCAACCTTCGATGGTAGTGATAGTACTTGGACGCGTTCTTATCCATTTTGTTGACATCTACCACTGTCGGAGGAAGATGGATTTCCTTTCCGATAACCCACTAGTTTAGTAATTCGACCGCACGTTCCCTATTGCAGGGCAGAGGGGGTAGTGGGTTTGAGTTACGCCTAGTCTACCCATTCCTTCCTTGCCTCCCGCCAATGGTTTGGAGATGGTCTCTTCTCTCTCTATTAGTGTTGGGTCTTACATTGTGTGGTTTCTCAGATGCGGTGCTAACTGTGTGGCACCAAGCAGGGTCTATGAGTGTTTCTTCTATGCAGCCGACTATCCTCTCAGCTGCTTCTTCTAGCTCAACAAAAGCCTGAAACTTGAAATTGATCAAACTCCACGCCTAGTCCATCCATTCTTTCCTTGGCTCCCGCCGAAAGTTTGGAGCTGGTCCCTTCTATTCTTATTAGTGTTGGGTCTTACAATTAATGGTGCCTCAAATGCGGTGATAACTGTGTGGCGCTAAGCAGGGTCTATGGGTGTTTCTTCTATGCAGTCAGCTATCCTCTCAGCTGCTTCTTCTAGCTCAACAAAAGTATGGAACCTGAAATTGATCAAACTTCCCTTAAAATCTGGGACCATTCCTCGCACACAAATTTCAACAAGTGTTCCTTCACCGATGTCTTCATGACAGTCAAGTGCCAATCGCCGGAAACGCAAGATGTACTTTCCTATTTCTTCTCTCATCTGCTGTCCGCCCTTACTCAAGTCCATTGTCGTGATTTTTCTCTTGGCTGAATAGAATTTTTCCAGGAAAAGTGTGGACATAGTTGGCCATGAATCCATACTTTCCGTTTTTAAATTATCATACCAAGTGAATGTCGTGCCTATGAGAGATTTGGGGAATTCCCTTACACACAAATTTCCATCGGAAGCTCTGTCGTTCATTGCTGATAGAAATCGGCTGAGATGTTCTCGCGCGTTCCCTTGCCCGTCGTATGTCTTGAATTTCGGAGAAGTGTAGTCCTCGGGATATTGATATTATCGGATGTTTGCCGGGTATGGACTGCTTACCAGACAATGATTGTCTTGTTTTATCACATGGTAATTTCGCTCCAAGTATTTTGCCATCTCTTCTTGTGATGTCGTTGTTATCTTGTCGTTTTTGTGCCCTTCGTCCTTTTCCATTTCTTCAGAAGCGCTTCGTCCCGCTATTACTGCTTGTGTTATCTAGTCTTCGAGCTCCTTTCTTCTTCGTAAGCGCTCTTCTAGTTCTTTTTGCATGTCTTGCAGAGCTGACGATGTGGGTTTCGGTAGCTGGCTTGCTCGCGTGTTCTTCCCTTGTGTTGATATTATCTCTCTGTTTTGGGATCCATTTCCCGTCGATTGTTTGATAGCATCCTGGGCCTGCATTTATTCTTCGATGTCGTCGTCTTCCATTGTTACCTCATCGATGTTGATAGGACGATTGGTCGCTTGGTTTTCTATCGCGTCTGAGCTAGCGCCTTCTGGGTTTGTCATGTGAGTTAGGCACGAGCCTCCGGGTGTGGCCGCCAAATGTTGAAGGGTGATTTTAGATTTTGGTTCTACCCGTCCTAATCACACCAAATGACCTCACTTTTCTTGGAATAGTCAGAAAGAGAGAGTTGCCTTTCCATTGTACCTTGTTCTTTCTTATGTAGACTTTCCGGAAAGTCCACTCTTTTATGACATCATGACACATGTCTGGAACTTTCTTAATTACCTCTAATGCTATTTCTTAACATAACCTCCTCCTTATTCATTAATCCCTTCCTTGTCCTTCTTTTCCATGGGTCTTTTCCCATTGGACTTGGACTCAGTCCCAAAGTCCCCATATCTCATACTAGGCTTATCACCCCCTTAGAGGCACTCTGAACCCGTTAAGGGGTATTATTTTTCATGTATCAACAATATACATCGCTTGAATTTGAACCGATATATCATTGGGAAGGACTTACTGATATGTTGTAAGACTTGAACATGTTCCAGCACCATGCATAAACATTTCATTTTTGTTTCTCATCAAGTGCTATTGTTTATTTATTTTTGGTAATTTTGAACAATTTAATTTCTCACATGTACTAGGAGACAACCTACAGACTCAGTAAAATAATAAGATTAACATTTATCTCTCTACTCCTCACGATGATTCAAGGTTTGCACCTCAAGGGTGACCAACTCATTCCAGTAGTCTCCTCCGTGGGCTGCTCAATTTACATTCTAGAACACACAAGGTACCCATTAACAATTGACTAGTCAATTTCCAAATAAACTGGTGCAAAAACAATTACCAATGAAGTCAAATAGAAGTGCTTTGCGCAATTTTTAACCCACTAATCAGAATTAATAAACCGAAGCCCTGAGAATTTCAAGCTATCAACATGCCAACAAGTGCATTAATGTACAACATTGCCAAGGTATCTAACATCATTTTATGTCCTCAATACTAAAAACAGAAGTAAATAGATGTTGTTTAAATTCAAGAAACTGACCTCATGTATATCAAGGTTGTTGTACGACAGTTACAACGTAAGGGACTTTCTCCTCATCAAATGGCAAGCTAACATAGTCCCCTGAAAACTCCTCGACAATCTCCAAAGCAAGTTCTCCATGTAAAGCTTTACAATACATATACAGAACAACAAATGACGCTATACAATTGAGCATCATAGCCATTAAACAAGCCGACGCTAGAACAGTCAGAAAAACAAATGTACATTTCATTTTTGTTTCTCATCATTTTTTGTTTCATTTTTGTTCCTCTAATGCTATTTCTTAACATAACATCCTCGTTATTCATTAATCCCTTCCTTATCCTTTTTTTCCCATCAATCTTTTCTCATTGGACTTGGGATCAGTCCTAAAGTCCCCATGTCTCATACTAGGCTTATCACTCTCTTAAGGGCACCCCGAACCCGTTATAGGGTATTATTTCTCACGTATCAACAATATACATCACTTGAATTTGAAACGATATATCATTGGGAAGGACTTACTGATATTTTGTAAGACTTGAACATGTTCTAGCACCATACATAAGCATTTCCCTTTTGTTTCTCATCAACTGCTATTGTTTATTTATTTTTGGTAATTTTGCACAATTTAATTTCCTCACATGTACTAGGGCGATATCGGAGTTATTTCAAGTTCATATCTGGAATCGAATCACAAATAAGAGCAGATAGCCACAACTATCCGGTAGAAATTTATATTCTTGTGTTTTCTCGCCAAATGTTCAACCAGACTGCATAAGGAAGTCAGGCCCATATCTTCTTTTGCCTGGACTTTCCTAGCAATCCATTCCCAAATGACTGATATATGGCAAGTAACAATGCATGCCAAAGTTGTTGAAGAAGTAATTCCAGGTCTGACTGACTTTACATTCTTATCCACCCATATGATGTTGACATCGGCAAGCCACTTGCACATTAGAATATCAACTACAGAACTTTGCTTTTCTGTTGTTCTTTCCAAATTGACCGACTCTGGCAAGTAATTATTTGGTTTTACCGGCTCGACAGGCCAGTGAAGGAATGCATGTAGTAATTGGCCAGCTACATATATACCAAGAATTAGGTAGCCATTATTATCAGAGTGCCCTGTACCATTAAGGCTATGATGGCTGCTATCTAGTCCAAAATCTACTCTCTCTGCAGCTAATTCATCATTTCCTGACAAATTCTTCCCATACTTGCAGGATTTTATGTAATCAACGTCCGGCGCCTTCTTATCTGTGCATATTGCTTCTGTTGGAGAGTCATCATCATGGAAAAACTCGTGATTCACAAACTCCTGAACTTGTTTCTTCCTCCCATCATTTTCATCTTTCTTT
Source organism: Papaver somniferum (assembly GCF_003573695.1). NCBI lineage: Eukaryota > Viridiplantae > Streptophyta > Magnoliopsida > Ranunculales > Papaveraceae > Papaver > Papaver somniferum. The sequence continues at coordinate 156,978,826 of NC_039361.1, forward strand.
GTATCGCCACGCCTCCTTATTACCTGTTCAAGTTGATCAACCAAATCCTAATCAAACCTCTTTTCTTTGTGGAAGACATGAGGGGGAAAGTCGTTTTAGTTACCGGTGCTTCATCCGGCATAGGCGAGGTATTAAATACTAGTAGTGCTTTGTAGTTTTATTTTTCAAATTTCTCCTCGATCATTCAGTGCAGTTTTTCTTATTTTTCCCTTTCTTATAGCAAATTGTCTATGAATATGCAAGACGGCAAGCTCGCCTAGTCATTGTTGCAAGAAGAAAAAATCTTTTAGACGAAGTTGCAAAGAAGGCCCGTGGATTTGGCTCCCCGGATGTTCTAGTGGTGTGCGCAGATGTTACTAAAGTTGAGGACTGTGAACGATTTATCCATGATGCTATAAACTACTTCGGACGTTGTAAGTTATCCTATTAATTAGCACAATTTTTGAAAAACTTGATGAACTAATATTCTAAGTTATCATATAAACTTAATGATCAGTCAACCTGCTATGTGCACAGTGGATCATCTAGTGAATAATGCCGGAATCTCTAGTACGAGCCCATTTAAAGAAGCCAAAAACATTCCCAAATTCGCACCTATTATGGTAATACTAATCACTAATACTTAATTTATAATTTTTTTTTTTGAACTACAAGGAAAAGATTTTATTAAGCAGAAAAGGGGTACAAGAGGTTTGAACCGCAAAAATATACTGTCTCGATTTCAGCAAAAATAGTACTATCAGTTTTTCATTTTAGCCTTAAAAAAAGATCTAAAATGAGAAACTGATAGTAATACTTCTACGTAAACGAAGGAAATATATATTTGTACTCAGTTTTTATTAACACTAACTTGGTTCAATTTCGTATGTCGATGTAGGATGTTAACTTTTGGGGGTCAACTTATACAACCCATTTTGCAATTCCACATCTTAAAAAGAGCAAAGGCAGAATCATCGTTATTGCTTCAGTCCTTGGATGGTTTCCAGGGCCAAGACTTAGCTTATACGCCGTAAAAACGTCGCCGACTTGGTTCCAACTAATTTATAAATATATGTTGTTGTGGTTTTCAAGCTGATTATTCTTTTACTAATTAGCTAGGATCTTGTTATGTTAAACTACAGGCTAGTAAAGCTGCGCTGATAAGCTTTTACGATACACTCAGAGTTGAATTGCAACCTGATGGGGTAAAAATAACTGTAGTATCTCCAGGGGTGACCGATTCAGAGATGACCCAAGGCAAGGGCTTAAGCAAGGAAGGGGCTCTGCAAGTTGATAAAGAACTATCAGATGTACGCAGTACTAACAAATTAGCTACTAATTTGCTTACTTATAATTACTGCTGATGACTATAGTTTCTCATTTAACACACAGGGTATGATCGAGAGATTCTTGTTAGGCGTCATACCAGTTATTAGTGCAGAAATATGTGCAAAGATGACTGTGAATGGTGCATGCAGAGGAGATAGATCGATAACGGAACCAGCTTATTACGGAGCTTTGCATTTGCTCAATGTGTTTTTCCCTGATCTTGTACAATGTATTCTTGCTTGGATGAACTCTCACGAACCTACAACTGCTAGGAACTAGTATTATTGCTAGTGAACTGCAACTGAGCAGCAGAATCTCAAAATTACAAAATATTTCTACCTTCATTTTAGGAAAAGTGATATTTTCACTTTGCAGTTTTTGTCTGTGTCGCTCAAATATGGTTGATGATATCCGGTAAAATCTTTAATGCTTCTAGCTGATCTGTCCCATGTTTGAGACTTGGAGGGGTGCTTTATTTTAGATTTTTATTCGAAGGAGTGAAAATGAGACATGAGAGGAGCAAAAAATGTACTTGAATTCCAACTCAAGACATTCTTGTTTCTTTATTGTTGACAAGCTTGAATGAAAGTTGCAGTTTCTGCATTTTGACGATTCAAGGTGCACACAAGAAACAACAGGAGCAAGTTTTGCAAAATCCCATTTGCATTAGCTGAATTTTTATAGCAAAGCAGGACCAATAGTACAGGCTATAAAAAACTAACGAGGAATGATGATTAGTTGCTAGAAAATGTATACCATTTGAGTTAGGAGTAAATGCAACTTTTGGAGTGATGCATAAAAGGATAGCCTTGGCCAAGTCTTATGATGTGCTAACCTAGCAGCTAGATTAGCAGTCCACGTCAGCTAGGACTACCTTCTAAGTCTTATGAGAGTACTAATCTAACAGCTAGATTAGCAGTCCACGTCAACCCAGCGATGAATGGTTCAGCGCTTTAAATTTCATCCGTCCGATTAAAAGATATATCGTCCAGCGCTGAACCATTTAGCGAAAATGTGTTTTTTTTGTGCTGAATCATTCAGCGAAACTATCAAATTGCTTGTTCACATGCTAGCAACTGGTAGGAGAGAACTGGTGTTAACTTTTAGGCCACACTTTTTTTTTTAATTGCAACACTTAACTGTTAATCTATCATCTTCAATCTAACGCATAAAAGTTAGCCCCATTCAAATACATTCTCTTGTGCATAAAGCAAAGGAAAATTTCTTGTTTGGTCCTAGGCCCATATAGTTATTTATAGTAGGGTCCAACCGGATTTTTTTTTTTATCCGGAGGTCCAAAATTAATTAAAACATGGAAATGTCCATAATGCGCATTACTACCAAACGTGTGTGTCTACACTGCTTACAAATTTGAGTACATATCTGGTACACTGCTTAAAAATTCGAGTACGTATTTGCTACACTGCTTACAAATTTGAGTACATATCTGTCGCACTGCTTAGAAATCTGAGTACATATCTGTCGTACTGCTTACAAATCCGATTATATATCTGAATGCTTACAAATTCGAGTACATATTTGCTGCACTGCTTCCAGGTAGAGTAAAAATCTGTAAGAATCAATGATAAATAAATTAGAAAACGTCATATATGTACTGATAGGTAATACACAAAAGAAAACTGAAAAACAATTGATAATAACAATTTATGAGTCTTGTGACTCTATAGATTATCATTTCCACATAGTGACTAAGGGTGAAAAAAACAGTTGTGTACCAGGTGGTGTCTGTTTGTAGCATGAAGCAAGAAATGGGTATTCCAGTGAGACAGCAATATCGCACAGCAGCAGGTAGTCAGGAAACTTGTGGTAGAAAAAAGAATTGTTCTGCCTCAGAGGTCTACATGATTTTGGGAGAACGATAAAGCTTTCAAAAACTAGTATCAGTTAACAAAATCACATTATATAACTATAAATATTAGGCTAACCTTTTACTTATCTGCATGCCCATGAGCCTACATTAGGCCATTTGGCATTTAAGAAACTACACAGGGTGAGGTCTATCTATCCAGTTGAGGATAACAGTTCCAGAGCAGTAAACAACATCGAGAAGATGCACCAAGCTACTATTCTATTTATTTTGGTATGTATGACAAAAGCAACAAAATCCGAGCAACATACATGTTCCAGGTGCACCTCTGCCTGCTAATTTTTCTTCTAATGAGGATGTGGATGAAGGGCATGGAGTAATTTATATAGCTGAGATGCATCCACTGGTGATCCAAAGTTGAGTAACGCAGAATGGGTTCCCACCTTCACTTGTCCGTGATAGATAAGATACAAATTGTATCATGAATCTTAAAAGGAAATACAGAAAAGAGGAAGACCACATAAGAGGAAGAGCACAAACACATGAATCAAAATCCCCTTCAATTCTTCACCAAGTGGAGCACCAGCAATGAGTAAGATACAGTCATGCAATTCCAATTTAACTCCTTCAATTCTCATCTCTCTAAAGATACCCAACGCTTCTAATGCATTTCAAGAACACTTATTCATCAAACACTTCACAACATCACTAACAAACATAAAATTCAAATACTACACATATGAATCAAAGAAGGTCTATAAACAAATCTAAGCAAAACCCAACTGTGTACATTCTTTTCATCAACTATATCCCCACAAACTTTTAAAACAGCAAGAGAAGTATAAAATTTAGGACGAACTCTGGACAGTGATGTTTATCAACAATTGATAATAACAAAAGAAAACTGAAAAACAAACCATAAAAGTATCAGATCTACTAATGAAATAAACACAAAACATGATTGTTTATTTAGATCTGAACTTGTTCCATCAAAATCCACAAGTATACCATATACGTACCGATGATTAATACACAAAAACAACTTAAAAGCATATCAAAAACAACCAAAATGAAACTAAAATCAGTTGCATGTGAAAACCAAGTAATGAATCTCTAAAAACCAGAATCGAAACACTTTTTTTCTTCAATATTCCATATATATACTTCTAGATCGAAGAAGAAAAATATCAAAAACTACAAAAATAACAAAATTAAAGCATAATTTTTCAGTACATCATATATGTACTGCTGATTCATAATCTAAACTTCAGCTGCATGTGAAAAACTAGTAACGAATCTATGAAAAAAATAGAATGAAAACCGAAAATCATTGTTAATATACATACCTGGAAACACAAACAATCTTCTCGTCGTAAATCATAACGATGCATCTTCTTCTTCTTCTCAAAAATAAACTAAGTTTCTATCAGTACGGGATATACATACTGTTGATTCATATACAAAAAAGAACTGAAATACGTCTAAAACATCTAAAATGGAAGTGGCATAATCGAATCTAGCAACGAAATGAACAAAAAATGTGATTATTCATCTAGATCTAATATATAGTCGACAAATCAACCATGGAGATCGAAAACATAATCAAGCACAACAATGATTAGAACGCCAAAACCTTAAAAGAAACATTATAATGGAAAATCTTCATCATTTGATTCGGTAGAAACGAGAAAGAACAAAAAAAAATCTTCATCTTCATCTGCAACAATGGTGAGAGGAAAGAGAAGAAGAAAATGAATATGAAATGTGAACAATATTTCTCATGCTTTTAACATATTAAATAGGAAAGGTTATTTGTGGTATTTTCATATTACGTATACCTGATCTCGCACGTGTGCAGGACCTGGGCTAAAAAAATTTGGTCCATTTTCATTTTTTCTTTTAATTATGGACCTCTGATTACTGGGCTTTAATGGGTGGACCTGCCACTAACTAAGAACACTATAATGGTACCTATTGGGAATTCCTACTAAAGCAAAACCAACCCTACTTAGTACTTACTTTGAAAGTCTTTACATATTCACAATGGGTTAATACAAGGACACGCTTGGGAGTTTTTCCTTTTTTTTTTAGAACATACGTTTAAGTGCAAATTCTTGCATTCGATGGATGAGGTAAAAAGAAAAGAAAAAAAAAAAAAAAAGCAAATAAAACAAATAAAAATGAACGAGGTACAAGTGTCTTACAAGGTTCAGTTTCTACTTCTGTGTGTTGTCCTGTCGATCAACAGCCTATGTCGTTGACCAGGCCTAGTTGGGCGGACGACCGGAGGGTCAAAGGGAGGAATCCCTTTTATGACCAAAAATATATACAAAATCACTTATGGTGGGTTTGTTTGTAAAATTCACCGATTCCAGAAATTTATAATCCAATGGGATTACAAATTCTGGGAATCATGTAAATTTTTTGTGTGTTTGGTAATTCAATATAAATTCCTAGGATTTATAAAAGGTTTTTTTATATTAAAGTTTTTGTACCGTTTGACATTACCCTCAAATCTTAAAATTGCATATATATAGGATCTAGAGTTAAAAAAAGTGGGACCATAAATCCCTTGATAAATTTCCCAGCAAATCTTAGAGGGGAGGGGTGGAACTCTATATGGAGGATTTGCTGGAAAACTGAATCCCGTAAGAAACGTGATTCCAAGGATTTAGGCAACCAAACATACAAAGGAAAACATAATTCTACCAAATCTCCTGGACCCATGAATTCCACCTTTAAAATTCTACATCAAGACCCACCATTATTCACTTTATTTAACGAGATTAATCACTCGTTCACCTCCTCCATCACCTCCAAAATCAACACCTCCAAACCACCTTCGCCAACACCGCAACTAGACTACCAGCTCCGCCACCACCACTAACGATAACAACATGTTCCATCACCATCACCACCTCCACAACCAGTAGTAGCTCGGCCAGTACCATCATCGAATAATATAATTCATCTCTACCCTAATCATTATTCGTCACTTGACTAACACCAGCACCACCACCACCATAACCAGGTACATAAGCATCTCTTCTCATCTTATTTTTAGTTCCAATTTCAAATGCAACTTCGATTTCAAACCTAGTTTTTAATTTCCATTTCAATTTTAAAACCCAATTTTCGATTTCCTTTAGATTCAATAGTTTTCTTAATTTTCGTTTCGATTTTAAATGTCATTCCGATTTTAAGCACAATTCTTGATTGCCTTTAGATTCAAGGGACAAGAGGCGAAATGCCCCAAAATCGACCCTAATCTTGTGAAAATGCCCCGGATATTAGGGACTAGATTAAAATGCCATAATCCGTTATTTTTGGGGCATTTTGGTCAAAATTGGCATCTTGACCGGTCAATAGAGTTTTGAAATTCCATTTTTATCATTTTAATCAAAATGTCCCAATCCGCCACTACCACCGCCACCACCAAACGAACAACCACAAACCACCACCGCTGCCACCACCACCACGACGACCACCACCATCACCACCCCCACCACCGCCACCTCCACCACCACCACCGCCAGCGCCACCATCACCACTACCACCAACACCACCACCATCTCCACCATCACCACCGCACCACCACCACCGCACCACCACCACCTGGACCCTAAATCCTGAACCCTAAACTCTGAATCCTGAATTTTAAACACTGAACCCTAAATTATGAATAATGTACCTTGAAGAGCAATTTCGACTACTTAACTCTCATTAACGGAAAATTTAACGGATTGGGACATTTTGATATATTCCTTAACTTCCGGGGCATTTTCACAAGGTTGGGGTCGATTTTGGGACATTTTACCGTTTATCCCTAGATTCAATGGCTTTATGAAATCAAGCTTAAGTAAGCTTAGTGTAAACTTTGGGGGTTGGAATTAAACTCTTCAAGTTATAAGCTGTCGGTTCCGTTAAAACCCTGATTTGTAGTCTTACTATAAGAAACAAGAAAGCTACTTTTGCTCTCGTTTTTCAAACCCTTAAACGTATGTATTTACTTCTACTTGTCTCTCTGTTGAATTTGTTATTACTAGCATTGATTTTGGGTTAAATTTGGAATAGAAAGGTTTGAACATGGTGTGAGAAATTAGGTATTTTTGTTTAGTTAGGAATGAAAAGTTCTGAAATTTGATGACTTAATGTGAGATAGTGGGTATTTGGGATCAAGGAGTTCTTTTTTGGGTTTGTTATTAGGGTTGGAAGGGTGATTGGAGATTGAGTGTAGATGGAATGGGTATTTGAGGGGTAATGTCGTATGAGTTTTATGAGCTTATAATGAAATAGAACGAATCGAAGCTAAAATGAAGTTGATTGTAGTTTGGAGGTGTGGGGAATTCGTTGTACTTAAAATTTACTTTCTTAAATGTTGCTAGGTTACTCTTTTAGCAATCCACGTTGGGGTCTTGATCGTACTACCAATTTTCAGGGTTGAAATGAAACAATAATTGGATTTGTTGAAGTTAGTGCACTTTTTTTATAGGCCTGTAACGAAATTGTAGTTAATGGGTTAGTGGAATTTTTGAATTCTTTGATGCTTCAGCCGAAATGCTATTTGATTGTTTTTCTTGGATAATTAGATCTTTCGATTTTAAATGAATTGATTTTAGGTATTTGTTTATTAAATTTGAATTAGAAAAATTTGAACTTTGTGTGAGAAATTTAGTGTTTTTTGTAGTTAGAAAAGAAAGTGGACGATTCTATAAGAGAGGTTGAGTGTTTTGGATCAGGGGACTCTTTTTTCGGGCTTATTTTTATTCTCGGAAAGCTTGTTGGCAATGGGGGTTTATGAAATTCTCAGGTTGAATCCATTAGAATTTGTAGGGATCAGGTCAGAAGGTTTTCTCTTGGTTATGTTGTTTCTATCATGTCACAAGTGAAGCCCTGTTACTGTTTTTTACATGGGTTAACAATAAATTATACTCTCAACATATCTAACTACCGATTATACTCCAACGACTATTTCATTCAAAACAAACTATTCGTGCGGGAAGAATTGTTGAATCTCAAATATCAATTTTATTGGCTTAATCAACTTTTTAAAAAAGTTCTAGAGGGCTTAGAAATTTTTCTCAACCATTAGTATCCGTTTAAAAATCTCTAGTTAACTTTTATCTAATTTTTCTTTTCTTTCGCCTATGAATTAATTTTTCTACATTCTTGTTCTAATAGTTTTTACCGTCTTGATTGTTTCTTTTTGTTTTGTTTTCTCTCCTCTCCCTTAAAGTTTGTTACTTCTTCTAATGGTTTTTTAAATTCTTTGCAAGGCCTCTTTCAACATCATGGCAGGCATCCATTTTTGGACTTTGGCATGGTGGTTTTTTCTTCTGTCAACTTTATTGTTGCAGCAATCAACAGTTCTGACTTCGTCTCCAATAGTAGTTTTGCAGCCCATCAACAAAAGGATGGTTTCTATCAGTATGATCCAGTATTTCAGTTTAGAGCATGTTTATGATCCCAATGATTATATTGAGTCAAGTTACAATGATTTTTTCATTCCGATCCATAATGTAAATTTGAATTTTCAAAATTCAAAGTTTCCTCCTATTACTCAGCGTGATTGGTGGGCATGCAATTCAGTATTGATTACGTATCAGTTGACCTCTATCCCATTCAAGTCCACCTATATTTTTCCAGCTCAAAAGAAGATATCTTTTCCTTTTTCCTCTCAAAATAGTTATACCAGTATAACTAATTTTGGTGATATTTTATACGCTTCTCAACAATATAACACGGAGAAACCAAAGTATTGGCGTATCATCTTCCCTAAAGTAAAGTTTCAACTTCTGTTGAGAGCTATGGCTTCATCTTCAAACAATCAGGTCTCCTTAATTACCTCAAAAATACAGGCAGCCAAGCTTCGTGATCTCAATGCAAGACAAGTTAGGAAAGTTGTTGGTTCGAATAAAGCTATATCATCAGCAACGGAAGATTTGAGCAAATCTCTCATTGGAAAGATATTCACAAAAGATACTTTTGAAACAGATCAAATAAGAAAAGAAGTCACACAATTGTGGAAGCAATACAAAAATATTGAATATGTGTGCTCTTGATAAAAAAATATTTTTCTTTTTAAGTTCACCTCAAATGAAATTGTTGAAGCTGTTCTTAAGAAGGGATCCTGGAATATGAAGAAGTATCATCTGAATCTCAAAAAATATGATCCCTCCATTGTTGTAAAGGATCAGGTTTTTTCTCATAAAGAATTGAATGTTCAGTTCAAAAATATCATTATTGAACATCATTCGGTACAGGTTATTGATGAAGCTCTAGTTGAATTAGGTCCTAAGATTAAAATTGTACCAGACAATTGTAGACATGTCGCGGAATCAATGATTACTGCAAGAATCAAAATAGATCTAAAGAAACCTATGCATAGAGGTGGATGGTGGAATACAACAGCTGGTGGGGTAACTTGGGTTCGCTATCATTGGGAAAGACATCCTCATTTTCTCTGCAAAGAGTTCTTCACTATAGACCATGATGATGAAGAGTGTGAAAACATAACTTTGGATTTAAAAATAAGAAAATACATAAATGAGGAATACGTCACTTACTACCATAATCTTCCTAGAGCCTATGGTGTTGAAATAACTGAGGATTTAGATCTTTTGTTGTAAAGGGTTTGTGAAGTAAGTCAGAGACAGTGTGAGGAAAAGAAAGGGCGGAGAAACAAGAAGAAGAAAGAAGAGCTAAGAGATCGAGAAGTGAAGATACTGAAGAGTACATAGTGCCAAAAGTCACCCTGAGTCATGTTTTACAGTCTCATGATATTCATAAGAACATTTTTGGTCTTAATACTGGATCATCTGTTAGATTGGAACATTTTGATGGGATGAAGCATGACTTGGCTGAGGAAGTAGAACTACCTGCCAGAGAGTACTCCCATGCTATGAATGAGGCTACTGCAATCTTGGTAACTATTTCCTTACCTACTACTTTACAAACTACTGTTCCTAATTCTTTTGCTTTTTCTTTAAATATTTATGCAAACATGAAAGCACTAGCTTGGAATGTTCAAGGTCTAGATAAAAAATTCACCAGAGATCAAGTTTTTGTTCTGGTTAAGAAACACTCACTTGATTTTTTGTTTCTCTCTGAAACAAAAATAAACAGTGATAAAATGATATCCTTAGCTAATTCTTTAAGTTACTGAAATTATGATTCACATTGATAGAATTGGTCTAGCTGGTGGGCTAATACTAATGTGGAAAGATGGAGTGCATTATGAAGTACATAATGCCTCAATTAATATGATACATATTATCACCAAAATTGATCCTAGTAAACCAGATGTTCTTGTTACTTTTTTGTATGGTTCAACCTATTTTGATAAGAAAAAAGAACAATGAGACTTTCTTCAAAGAATTAGTGAGAATATCAGGCAACCTTGGATTGTATTAGGTGATTTGAACTTCCATATGCATGACATATCTGAAGCTGTTAACTTTTCTATTGAAGATAGGTTTGTCCAAGATAAAGTTAATACTTGTGGTCTTATGGATATAGGTTTTACTGGTAAACATTACACTTGGACTAGTAATAGTTTCGAGACTGGCAGTAGAAAGTCTAAAATTGACATGGCTATAGGTAACAACTATTGGTGTAATTATTTTCCCCAAGCTAAGCTCATGCACTTGGTTCAAGTTGGATCTGATTATTGTCTTATTTTGTTAATACCACAAGTTACTAGCAGGAACACCTGGAGGCCTTTTAAAATTTTTTCCATGTGGATGAAACATTTTGCTTTTAAAACTCAATTATCTATTGCTTGGGATACTAATTTTTCTGGATCTGCTGGTTTCCAACTGATGGTTAAACAACATAGTACTAGGAAAAGACTTTCACACTAGAATAAAATTGAATTTGGAGATATTGATATAAATATTAATAACCTACAAACTCAATTGGAAATAGATCAAAATGATACTTCTGGGGCTCAGCATGAAAACATTTTTACCCTCAGTAGGAAATTGGATGAATGGTTTAACGTTAAAGCTGAATTTTATAAACAGAAATCAGGTGATACCTTCATTACTGATGTGGATCAAAATACTAAATACTTTCACACTTTAGCCAAAAGAAGGATGTTTAGAAAGAATATTGATTGCTTATGTGATGATAATGATGTCTGGTATAATGCTTATGATGATATTGATAATATGCTTCTTAGCCATTTTGAGAAGGTAAGTTAAACTTCTAATCCAGTTTTTACTAAAACCACTTTTGATATCCTCCCAACTGTTATTACTGCTCAAGATAATTCTCAGCTAAATAGAATACCTTCATGTGATGAAATCTTTGAAACCATTAAACATATGAATGATTGGGGATCACCTAGGCCAGATGAGTTTCAATCTGGTTTTTACAAATACAATTTGGACATTGTAGGGAAGGATGTTACTAATGCTATTCAAAGTTTTTTTTTAAACATGGTTCATGCCAACAGATTTCAACAAAACTTATCTTAGTTTGATACCAAAGACTGATAATGCTACTAAACCTGTAGATTTCGGACCTATAGGTTTGTGTAATACTATTTATAAGGTTATTTCTAAGGTTATAGAAGATAGAATTAAACCTCATCTAAAGCATCTGATTTCTCCTTATCAAGTTGTTTTTGTTCCAGGTAGAGATATCCATGACAACATAACTGTGGCTCATGAGATGATTCACTCCAAGAAATACAAAGAAGGTCATAGTGGTACTATGGCTTTAAAAATTGATCTTTCTAAATAATTTGATAGAATAGAATGGACCTTCTTACTTGGTGTTCTTAAAAGTTTTGGCTTTGATGAAAAATTTTATGGTTACATAAATCAGTGTATTTGTACTACACACATCTCTGACCTTTTGAATGGGTCCCCTACTCATGGTTTTAATCCTTCTAGAGGTCTTAGACAAGGTCATCCTCTATCACTTTATCTTTTTATACTCTGTATAGAATTCTTTTCTAGACTGTTGTTAAATGCTGAAACTAATCATAAAATTTCAGGAGTTAAAGCTGCTAGGAATGCTCCAGGTATTACCCATCTAATGTTTGCTGATGACATCCTTATTTTTTCTCAAGTTGATATGCATAATATTGCTGGCATTTTGAATACTCTTGATTATTTAGGTAGTGTGTCTGGTAAAATGCTCAACCTGAATAAGTCTAGTGTTTACTTTAGTCATAACCTTAGCCCTGATGCTAAAAAAATCTTGCTAGAGAGCTCAAAATTACTGAAATGAAAGATATTGATATCTATTTAGGTGTCACTTTGTTATTAGGAAGGAACAAAACCAAATCCTTTAAGATATTGGCTCAATCCTTTGGTAGTAGACTCAAGATATGAAAAGGTAAAACTATGAACCACTCTGCGAGAACTGTTATGATAAAACATGTTTTGAATGCCTTACCTACTTATCATATGGGCTATTTTAGGATTCCTAAAACTTTAATCAATCAAATGGAGTCTATTCAAAAACATTTCTGGTGGGGGCACAGTGGTAATAGAGGTCTCCGTTTATTAGGTTGAAACCATATGAGTATTCCAAAATCTTTGGGTGGCCTAGGTTTCAGAAATCTTGAACACTTCAATACTGCTATGTTAACTATATTAGCATGGAAAGCATGTAATGATGATAGTTCTCTGTGTATGTAAATTGTTAGAGCCAAATATGGTAGCTTGCTCCATATTGATAATTTAAAAGAAAATTCTTCTTGGGTTTGGAAAAGCATTTATTATGGCATTGAGGTTGTTCAACAAAACTCTATGTGGATTGTTCGGGGTGGTACTAAAATCAACATTTGGCTTGATAACTGGATTATTGGTTTCAATAGTCCACTTGTCCCAATTGTGGGTCTTTCTAGCCTTTTATCTTATACTCTAGTTTGTGATCTTTTTCTACCTGGTACTAGATATTGGGATGAGCAGCTTATCATCTCTATTTTTAATCTTGATACCTCCACTGCTTTTTAATATGCATATTCCTCCCACTGGTGAAGATTATTTGATTTGGAAACCTGACAGAAAGGGTAATTTCACTGTTAAGAGTGCTTACAATAATCTTTGTGCTAGTTCTGTTAATAATGCTACTGCAGGAGGCATCATTCCTAAAGAGGTTTGGAAACATCTATGTAAAATTAAAGTCCCTCATAAAATTCAAATTTTTGTCTGGAAATGTTTAAAAAACATTGTTCCTGTTAGAGTTAAGCTTGCTAGTTATAATCCTGATATTGAACCACAATGTAAGTTATGTAATCACAACCTTGAAACTGTGAATCATTTGTTGGTTGAATGTGAGTATGCTAGATCCATATGGAATGCTTTAGATGTAGATATCATTTCTGATACTCAGCACTATAACTTCTTTCAATCTTGGGTAGCTTCTTGGTTCATTGCAGATGGAGAATTACAGTATGATAACTATAATGAGGATTATGTGATTAAATTAATGTGCATTATATGGTATATATGGAAGGACATGTGCAATATAATCTTTCAGGATATTGCTCCTAATAAAAGAAGTACTACATACATGATACAAAATTTAATTCATCTATGTAACCATGATGTTACTCCCATTTTTTTACAGGATTAGTGTAGTTCTCTTATCAAGGAATGGATCCCTCCCGAGGAAGGATTTCTTAAGATAAATATAAATGCCTCTTACATTTCTGAAACTGAAAAAGGCAGCATTGGACTAATTGTTCGTGACCATGCAGGAAACTCAGTAGGAGTGAAAGGTATCCAACTGGAGGAGGAAGTGGAGGCAGATGTGGGAGCTGAACATTTTGAGTGCAAAGCTCTAGTTAAGGCAGTGGATTGGATGAAGGAAAATGACTATGACAAAGTTATCTTTGAAATGGATTTTGCAAATGTGGTTAACTCTATCAATAGTGGAGAATCACAAGTGCACTGGATTAATAGAGACTTCATTTCAGCTATCAAGAACAAGTTTTCGAATTATTCTTTCTGCTTTTGCAAGTTAGTTAATAGGCAAGGAAACATTGTAGCTCATGAGCTAGCAAGAAAAGCTAGACTTGATGCTCAAAGTTTTTCTTATGTTTCAAACTTTCCTCCTGATATCTCTAAATTCATTGAGGATGATTATGCTTTTCTACATTAGCTAATCAATAAAAAACCACTCTTTAGTATCAAAAAAAAAAAGAAAACTCTCAACATTCTACCTATATCTGTTACTCGACTAAATGAGATCTTATTACAGGTGAATGTCATTTTGATGTCAGTACAAACATTGTTTTGTTTTTCTCAGCCCTTCTCACTGTGGCAGTGGTGTTCTAGTTAGGCCGACCGATCGGGGACTAGAAGAGAGTGAGTCCATTTTATGGCTACTTTTTTGTATTGAAACCTAAAAATTGTCCATTTAAAAAAAAAGATTGGTTTTTCTCCCGTTTAAGAGTTTCTCCCTGTTTCCACTGAAATTACTAAGTAACCCTTCCGTCCTTTTTTTCGCCTGCACATTTTTCTTTATTCTTCGTTTTCTTCGTCCTCCCCAAATCACACAGAAAACACCATCTCCTTTCTAGTTCGCCCCCAAATCAAACCTTGCAGAAAACTTGACTCCATAATGAAACCTTGTCTTCAAGATTTTAACTGAATCTTTAAACCTAAACCCACTTCAATTTTTCCCCGAATCAAATCAGTTCTTCAGGATTTCAATTGTATCCTTATACCCAACCCCAATTGCGGTTACACTTCAACCTAACTTTACATCAAATTCAATTTGATATGAAGATTTCTTCCATTATTCTGCTACCTTGACCACATCCTAATTGGTTTCCTCATACAATTGGTAAGGAAATGCTACACTATTTACTTTATATTGGGTCCTCTTACTTTTTCGTTTCAATTTTTTTTTATCATCGCAGTAACATAATTATCAGCTGTTGCAACTCTTATGTCGTCTAGTTTAAGGTTTTCCTGAATGTCCCTCAGTTGAATTTTGAGTTACTAAAATGTTCGTGCCTAAAGTTATAGAACTTCTTAGATCAATAATGCTAGTGTTTATGTTAATCCTCTAACATTGATTGTGAAGCAAGTTACTACTACCTACTAACTCTTTAAAACTAAACTACGGTGTAGCTCTAAAACCACCTCAGTACCTTCAGCAACGGATACTAAACTCGCTTTTCGTAGTTAATTTGGAGCACTCAAATCGCAATCATCCAATTTATGAAACAGCCCCTTGAAAACCAACATGAGTGTCCAATAGCTGATATGCATATCACCAGTTGCATCTTTTCCATTCTTCCAAAATTATGACACAAATGTGAGTTTTTACATCCTTGGAGATAGTACAGTAAGTCCTGGACTAGATGGTTGTTTAACGTGTAATAGCTTTTGACTTTGTTTACCATGAACACACATGTGACTTCCTTTATTGTTGGGCATACAATTTTTTTAAGATTTCTTGCCGTGATTATTTAAACAAGATGGTTTTGTCCTGGTAGGAATTTATGTATACTGCAGGCAAATAGAGAACTGCACTAATAATATTACCATGGATCAGTAGCTGTAGCGATATTTTTCCAGTTTCCTTCTGTTAATGTCTCCTGATTCCCTCATATGAGACTAATCTTATTTATCAGACTACATAGACGTTGATCGAAGATTACATAGATGCCAAAGAAGTTACATTCGGACACACATTCATCTTTCTTTGCTCAGTTGACACACATGTTCTTTGTAACAGTGAGTGCATGAGGTGATTCATCAAGTGCAAGCCATTGTTCAATAGTAAAAAGCTTCTGAGCTAAAGAAGCATACCAACCACTTGAACGTAGTCAACATATCAACCACTTTTTGCCTGGGTAACCTCTTCATCATAGACTTTTTCTGCTTTCACACACTTTTTTTTTTTCTTTCTGTTCTTACACGATTATATGTGTGAACTTATGGTTTGAATGTAGGGACTATAGGAGCAATAGATCAGCTCTCTTTGACGGAATAGAAGAGGGAGGAATCAGGGCTGCTCCATCATACTCCCATGAAGTTGATGAGCAGGAAAATGATAGAGCTATGGATGGACTTCAAGATAGAGTCCTCTTGTTGAAGTGAGTAAGTTGCATTTTTAGATTTTACTTTTCGGTTTAATTGCGTCTCTTTCTGTGTCTGTGTCTCGAAAATGTGGAGATCGACTTTGTATGAGTCTGCATCGCATCATGCAGACATGTACACCAAACTCTTTGAGTTCACTTTTTGACACAATTTATTGCTTACAGACGTATACCAAGGGTAATTTTCACTTTAGTGTAACCTAAAGGGGTCCAAGGGTGTTTCATTTTTCACTCTCTTAAACCATTCAGTGTGTAGTGAATTTTCACTAATTACTACTCTCCTTGAACACCTCTGGAGTGGCTGAAAGTTCTTGCCACTATACTGGTGTGTACACTGGTTGAATGTAGTAAATCTGTACGGTATAGTTCGAGTGATTTAATACACCATCTCAATTTGAAATGTGTTGATGTTCAGATGGTTTTTCTTCAAACATTTTTGCAGGAAAAGAAAAGCAAATTGGTTGCATCTGTCTTCGGGGATCACAAATTTTCTTTTAGACTCCCATTGCAGTGGTGTTTCGTTTTTCCTCGGTCGGCCCTTCCACCGTGGCAGCGGTTTTCTAGTATCTCCGTCACTTCCACTTCCTCTTTCAAATATGAAATCGGCATAATCAATTTCACTCAAACAAAATTCAATCCGAAATTTCCAAAATCAAAACGATGATGATGATGATCAACATCATGGGAGGAGATTGGCAAGAGATTACCCAATCAATCATAATCGGTTTAATCTTCTCATTCCTCGTCGCCAAATTAATTTCAATGGTAATCTCAATCAAAGATGCAAATCTCAAAGTAACTCGCGAACAAGAAGAAGAAGATGACGATGATAATACAAAACCTAATCAGGAATCAACATCATTACCAGAAGTTAAAGAAGAAGAAGAGATTGTTGAATCTGATGAGAAGAAGAAATCTGCTGCTACTACTAGGGTTGTAAGTGAGAGTGATGAAGATGGTGATGATGATTGGGAAGGAGTTGAAAGTACTGAATTAGATGAGATATTTAGTGCTGCTACTGCATTTGTAGCAACAGCTGCTGCTGATAGGTTGTCACAGAAAGTATCAAATGATGTTCAGTTGCAATTGTATGGTTTGTATAAGATTGCTACTGAAGGTCCTTGTACATCTTCTCAGCCTTCTGCTATCAAATTGACTGCTAGAGCTAAATGGTAAGTGTCTGATTGCTTTTAGGGTTTTTGAATTTAATTGAATTGATTTGATTAAGTTGAAGATGTGGTGTAATGGTTTGTTTGTTCTGTGCAGGAATGCTTGGCAGAAACTTGGCGCAATGCCACCGGAAGATGCAATGGAGAAGTACATTACGATTGTTAGCGAGATTTATCCTGCTTGGATATCTGGTTCTTCTGTGGTAAGTGTATTATTCGTTCTGTTGATGGGAATTTTGCTTTGGTTGTGTTGTGTTTGTATGTCTGGATAGTTCTGGATTTTGATTTTCTGAAATTTGAACATGGGGATGACCAGAAGAAGCATGGTGGGGATAACGATGGAAATGATTCGAAGGGCCCTATGGGACCTGTTTTCAGTTCGTTTGCATATGAGGAAGAGTCCGAAAATGAACTGTAAGGTCTTTTAAGGATTAGATGTTTATGAGGTTATTTTTGTTTGTTTGGAATGTTTAAATCTGTGACTAAATAATGTGCTTAATGATTGTTGGGTCTTGTTTCATGTCCAATTAACTTCTTAAAATATTTATTGGTACTTAGATTGTGAATGTTTCTTTAGGTCTTTAACTACCTCAATTACAATTATGAAACTAGATCAGAATAGGAAACTTTGGAACAATTTTACTTGCCTTTCGGTTCATATATAGAATAGCTATGAAGTGTTACTTTTTCTATTTCCTTTTCTTATAAGTCGTTGAAGGCTATGAAGTGTTACTTTTTCTATTTCCTTTTGACTATCTTCTTTATCATCTGCTTTTCTTGTTTCAGTAAGATGGAAGCTATACATACATCTGCAAGAGAAGGAGAGCTGGATAATCTGGTGAAACACATAGAGAGTGGTATTTCGGTGAATCTTAAGGGTTAGTTGCTAATTGAATAATGAAACATGTTATTTGTTTAGCGAAAACAGTTAGCTGATTCATTATTCTATCCGTTATAAGTTATTTAAGAGGATAAGGTCTCGACCACCATGACGACTAGAATATCAACAGATTGGTCTCTCAATATTTACATGTCTGTCTTGTGGAGCATATGTAGTTTTTTCTTCTACCAGCCCTAAATGAGAATTCGTAAGCCAAGTGCTTGTATATAACTGGAGCTAATGGTGTTTCACCATTTACAGTTAAAAAAATCTATCCCTGTATGAACTTGCAGGACATATTAGTGTTGTGCTATTTAGCCTCTTCGAATAGCTCATGTTTTCAGGACTCAGTGATCTCATTTGTTCTGATTCTGCAACGTTCTTTCTATAGTTCAGGCTTATCTTGGCAATTGTCCAGCTTAAACTACACAGTTTTGCAAACTACATAGAACAGTACTAGTGTAGTATGTATCTGAAGTATCAGAACCTGTGTGCCTGTGTATTCTATTTAGCAGATTTCACCTTCTCTGCATCTATTGCAAACTCCCTTTGCTATTTTAATCAAGATAATTTCTCTGTATGTCTCTTGTCTTGCTCCCCATCCTACTAGACCCCTAGCTGTCTCTCTCTCTGATGTGATTTCATCTTGGTTGAACATGACGACTTTTTTGAATTTTTCTAACAAATATCAGATTATCTAGAGTCCATGAATTTGATATTTGATTGGTAGGTTAATTTGAGGACTATGACCCATTCTGGAAAAGAATAACTAGGTCAAGTTATTGTTACGGTGTAAAGAATGAATGACTGAAAGTTCTTTCACATGCCTGTGGTTCTCTACTTGAAACTTTAGCTCTTGCAAACATAAGAATGAAAGCACACCGGAGCTTTCGCGAGGCTTGTGAAAGCTGGTCCTTGATTTTAGTAGGAAGTTATTGTTCGGACACATTAGTGTTAACTTGCAGGACATATTAGGGTTATGCCACTTTGAGTAACTCATGTTTTCAGGACTCTGATCACATTTTTTCTGATTTTGCAACATTCTTTTCATAGTTCAGTCTTATATCCGCAATTATTCCAACTTAAACTACACGCACAGTTTTGCAATCTGCATAGAACAGGACTACAATAGCATGTATCTGATGTATCTAAGTATCAGAAGCTGTGTCTGACTGTCTTCTATTTAGCAAGTTACACCTTCGCATCCATTGTGAACTTTCTTTGTTTAGGCAGAGTTTTAGGGCCTGTTGATAATCATTGTATCTACCAATCCGAAACAATTATATGCTAATCTTCTGCTAATAAAAAATTGGAATAATTGCAGATAGCGAGGGACGCTCTCCATTGCACTGGGCCGTAGACCGAGGCCACCTTGACATGGTAGAGTTGCTTCTCAGCAAGAATGCTGACGTGAATGCTCAGGTATGTCATAAATAGCATCTCTCCTGTTTCATGTTCTTGCCACCTGCCAGAGAGTGTACAGGTGTTAGCACACTAATTTGATGACAGAACTAGTAGGTCCCTATAGGTTGTATGTAACTCCACTCTACAATTTGCTCGACTCAAGAGATTGTGTAAGAAGTGTAGTATTTGATGGGTCAAAGTTTTAACCTTCTTGGATGATTTACCATCTGATCTATGCCCAGCCTTTCTGCATGTTTAGTATACCATCATGAGCCACATTGCAAGCAAACTTCATATTCGTGATGGCTGTAAGAAAGTTGGTTGAGCACTTCATATTTTTGTTTCAATTGGACAGAGCTTAGGGAGTGTCTGTACATCTGTTTGAAATACATTATTCACTGGAGACTCATCTCAATATTCGTTTCATAGGACAATGAAGGACAAACTCCACTGCATTATGCAGCCATGTGTGATAGAGAAGCCATTGCAGAAGTTTTAGTAAAGCAAAACGCTGATACTGATGTGAAAGACAATGATGGCAGCTCTGCATCCGATCTTTGCGAATCAAACTGGTCTTGGCTGCGTAAATAGATGATATTAACCTTTCATTTCTCATCCTAAGATTTTGTGGGTCTAGTAGAGTTTATAATGTACATCCAAATTTTGAACCTGAACCATATTTTCCTTCGTCTTCCTCAGTAGCACATGCTTATGGGTGCTTTAAAATCGACTCATTATTGTATTTAGTTGGTTTATAAAAGGAAAGAGGGTTTTTGTAAAGAAGCTCAATGTCCGAAGAGTGTCTATTGGTTTTAAGTTGGGGCTTCAATTCTTCGCCTCGTCTTGTCTATTCATAAGCTAGCTTGGATCATCTAGTGGGAATTTAAATTTGTATTATGGTTACTAGAAAAGATATACGTAATTTTCTTGTTCACGTGAAAAACTTTCAAAGATTTTCTTTTAGGGGTGACGCTGATTAACTTCTACGGTACGCTCAGAGTTGAACTGACCTGATGGGGTCAAAATAGCTATAGTATCTCCAGGGGTGACGGATTCAGAGATGACCCAAGGGATGGGCTTAAGCAAGGAAGGGGCTCTGCAAGTTGATAAAGAACTCTCAGATGTACGCAGTACTAATAAATTAGCTGCAACTGCTGTCGGGTGGTATCACCTAAGGGATGTGTTTTGGTCATTTCTAGGTAACCATCACAATCTAACTAGCAAGTCATTATATCAGAATACCGTACGAATAAGACCTGTCCCATAAATTCTTGCAAATGATCTGCTTATTAGTTCAATACTGTGTCTGAGCTATTGCTTCTGTAAGAGAGTCATCATGGAACATTTCCTGATCCACAAGCTCCTAAACTTGTTTCTTCCTCCTATCATTTTCATCTTTCTATGCATCATAACACCTCCTTATTACCTCTTCAAACTTGTCAACACCATCCTAATCAAACCTCTTTTCTTTGTCGAAGACATGACCGGGAAAGTTGTTTTAGTTACTGGTGCTTCCTCCGGCATTGGCGAGGTATCATTCTAATATTACTTTATAGCTAGCTGAACTTTTGTGTATTAAACCTTGGCTAATGTAATACTGTTCACTCTATTTTTTCAATAGCAACTAGTCTATGAGTATGCAAGGCGTAAAGCTCACTTGGTCATTGTTGCAAGAAGAAAAAATCTTCTTGACGAAGTTGCAAAGAAAGCTCGTGGATTCGGCTCCCCTGATGTTTTAGTAGTATGCACGGATGTTACCAAAGTCGATGATTGCGAAGGATTCGTCAAAGAAACTATAAACTACTTCGGACGTCGTAAGTATTATCACATTTAGTATAGTACATCTTGAGATTAATTAAACTCTAATGCCTTAAAGAACTAGTACTAATGAAAATGTTATATGTAAACAGTGGATCATTTGGTAAATAATGCTGGAATCTCTAGTTTATGCCCATTCAAGGAAGTCAAAAACATTCCCAATGTTGCACCTATTATGGTAACAATGCAGCCACTTGCATGCACTCTACTGATTTGCGATTAACTCTAACCTGATTGAATTGACTTCAGTGTTTTTTATTTTCTTGCAGGATGTTAACTTTTGGGGATCAGCTTATACTACTCATTTTGCAATTCCGCACCTTCAAAAGAGCAAAGGTAGAATTATAGCAATTGCTTCAGTCACCGGATGGTTGCTTGCACCAAGACTTAGCTTCTATGCGGTAAGAACCCCAAAAACATGTTTCCAAATGATGCGTGAATGTGGTACTTAGCTTGTTCATTTCTTATGATCATGTTATGTTAAACTACAGGCTAGTAAAGCTGCATTGATAAGCTTCTACGAAACACTCAGGGTAGAGTTACAACCTGACGGGGTTAAAATAACGATAGCATCTCCAGGTGTAATCGATTCGGAGATGTCCCAAGGAAAGATGTTAAGCAAGGAAGGCGCAATGAAAGTTGACAAAGAGCTCTCAGATGTATGCTAATTAACTTAATAAATCACACAACTGCTTACTAGATTTTCTTACGTATATGACTATTGATAGACTTTAATTAGTTTCTCATATGGCGCAGGGCATGAAAGAAGCGTTCTTATTAGGCATGATACCTATTGTTAGTTCGGAGATATGTGCACAGACGATTGTCAATGGAGCATGCAGAGGAGATAGATCGGTATCAGAACCAGCTTATTATGGAGCTTTTTATCTGGCAAAAGTGTTTTGCCCAGAGATAGTTCATTGGATTTTTACTTGGATGAACTCTATCAAACCTGCCATTAAAGAACCACTCTAACCATGGGCCATGTACAACAGGCTGATGTACCTGCAAGTAGCTAGTTCAGTGTCATGACTCGTGACAGCTGAACTAACTCTGAACTTTCTTGGTGAAAACAAGTTAAAAATCATACACATGGTTGGTTGGTTGGTGTCTTTGTAGTTGAAAATATTTAAGACTTGTCTATTTTATTTTTAATAAAAGACCAGCACTTGGCTAAATTCTTCAGAGATCTGGGAGATGACCATGCCCAATTGCTGGGAGTTTGCATGGACCATATACCCTATGATCCTTGAGACTTATTATATAATTGATGAGAAACTTATCTTCCACACATTTTACATGTTTGATGATATTTGATCTGTATTGGGTTGTAAATTTGTGCTCATCCAGCTGAAAATCAATCGACTCTGGACAACCGCCATTTAACAATGTTCAAGCGTGGTTCAGTTAATTATGCTCCGCCCATATTTCCCATAAAATTGCCGCAGACCAACTCCCTACACCCTAGAACTAGTAGATAAAAGAAAGATGCCGGGAGTAGGGCTATACAAGAACCGGTTAGACGGTCTGGAACCGAAATTATCGGACCGGAACCGAACCGGTATCGGAGTAACCGGTACAGAGATCGGGACAGAAGATTAAAAACTGGAGTTGGCCGGTTCTGGGGGAGGACCGTCTTATACCGGCTTGAAAGTCCTGGTTAATATGATTATATTTCTATAAATCAATCTCAATCATCCATTCTAGGTATGGTATAAGAGATAAGGGTGAAGTCTCGATCGGTTTCTCTTTCACTCTCACTTTTCTTCTTCGTTTTTTTTCCCGCAGAGCAGCGACTACTCTTAATTTATCATCTTCTTCGTTTTGATGATAAAATCAACCCATGAAGATTAAATCTCTATCTTCATCAAAGAAGAATAAGAAACCCAATCCCGGAAACCCATTAGCAGACGTTAATTTATCATCTTCTACTGTTTCAATTGAAGCTCCATCAGATGGTTATGAAAGTAACGATATAGGTTTGATTCAATGAAGGTAAATCAGTAAATCACTCATCTTTTGTTTGATGAACTATGGATTCTCCATCATTAATTGCATGTTTAGTTTAATTCTTTTAATTGCATGATTGAATCTGTGCTAGGATTACAGTTGAAATAATTGTCTCGAGATTTAATATCTTCGATAGGCAAGATAAAAAAGTAATCACAAACACTTCGTCTCATCGTTTGTGATTCCACAATAACGTGTTTCGTTAGTCGATTAAGTTTATTGTGAGGTGATTGATAATTCAAGGTTGTTCTTCGGAAATATAAGTCCGGGTTATCCATTAGTTCATGTTCACCTTGATTTATCAAAAGACAACAAAAACTCTTGGTTATTTCTGTGGGAGACAGATTTATTCAATCCTACAGACTTTTTTGTGTGAGACAGATTTGTCTATCAAGTCTTCGACTTTGGGTCTTAGAAACTCTTGGTTGTGGGTGAGATCAACTAAGGGAATCAAGTGCGTAGTATCCTACTGGGATCAGAGACATAAGGAGCGCAACTGTACCTTGAATCAGTGTGAGATTGATTAGGGTTCAACTACAGTCCAGTCTGAAGTTAATTGATAGTAGGTTAGTGTCTGTAGCGGCTTAGTACAGTGTGGTGTTCAATCCGGACTAGGTCCCGGGGTTTTTCTGCATTTGCGGTTACCTCGTTAACGAAATTCTGGTTTCTGTGTTATTTCTTTTCCGCATTATATTTTGTTATAGAATTGAAATATCACATGTTGTACGTTAAGATCAATCAACTAGAATATCCAACCTTGGGTTGTTGATTTACATTGATTGACACTTGAACATTGGTCTTTGATACCGTTCAAGTTACTCCTATTATTCAATCGGGCTCGCATATTTCTATTTGCTGATTGCGGATTGAATTAAGAGTTAGAGATATTAAATTCTTTGATATACTTTACTCTAGATTGAGGCTGACTGTCTAGTTGATTCTCTAGAAAGTATATTGGAGTAAGTCCTCTCAGATTGCTAAACGAATTGTTGGGTGTGGTTGTTAAACCCCCGCATTTTCAGTAGGGGTGCTATATGCTTTAAATGAGTTACTTAGAATCCAAACTAGGCTATTTAAACTTGTCATTCTTGAAAAAGCAGGGGTATAACAACCACATCCAATATTTCGCTTAGCAATCTGTATGGACAAACTCCAATATACTCTCTATAGAATCAACTAGACAGTCAGACTCAATCTAGATAAAACTATAACAAATGAGTTAATATCTCAATCTGTCGATTTGATCTATACTCAAGAAAATAGAAATTTGCGAGTCTTTATCAAATACTAGAGACTGGACTAGAGGCTAAGAACCTCCCACTGTGGTCGCAATGTTCGTGGGTGAAATATGGTAAGGAGGAACTAGCCTAATCACAGGAAGTACTCCCAAGGAGAAGGTTGATAAGTTGAAGTAATGGGGGATTAATTATGATCTTAAGAAGTGTACCCTCCTTTCCTTTTATAATGGCTCTCTTATGGATAAGTACCCATAAAATTACCATATTACTAAACTACCATTTCCCTCTTCTTAAGTTAATACTAAACCCTAAAGGGCCTTTCTCTTTAATCTAAAGCCCAACTTCCTTACTGTGTTCTCTTGTGGACTAGGGATTCCCATCTTGATGGGTTTGGCCTAGTCCCCAAGTCCCTTTTACTCCTAGAAGAGGAACCTTGATAAGCTAGGGGGACGTCATTTGTATGATTAACCATTTTCATGTATCGAAAATAGTCCATAAGAAATCCTTGCTGCAAATCAAAATTCTGACGGCTTAAATGCTATCATACATGCCATTACCATATATCTTCAGCACCATGTGACTACGTGCACTAAGTTTAAAGAAGCCTAGGAAATCTTTGAAACCGTATTTGAAGGAAATACCAGTGAGAAAGAAGCTACTCCTCAAAACATAAATTCTGATTGGAAAAACCTTTGTATGATAGATGAAGAAACATCTGATGAGTTTGATCACAAAGTGTCTAAAATAGTTAATGCATCTTTTGCATTGGGTAAGACCATTCTTGAAAAGAACGTTGTGATGAAAATTCTCAGTTCGCTGCCATCTAGATACGATTCTAAGAAGCATGCCATCATTGAAGGAAATAATCTTGCAACGTCGTCCAAAAATACTCTGGTTGGGAAGCTAAAGATCTTTGATCATGAGCATACATCCAAGTCTAGTAAGGATGTTGCTTTCAAAGAACTAAATAACACTAAATTACTTGACAAAAGTAAAAGTGTTTACATCTCTGAAGATGATCTTTCTGAGGCTGATTCATCAGATCAAGATCTTGACAAGTCAGTCTTGTTGATCACAAGACAGTTTAGGGATCTTCTTTTGAAGAGAAGTAAACGGTTCTCCAGAGATAAATCCAAGTCTCAGATAAACCACATAATCGCGTTCCTCCTAAAAATAGGGATAATGATGAAATTGATGACGAGGATATGCCTCAGTGCTTTAAGTGTAAAAGTTTTGGTCATTTTGTAAATGAGTGTCTAAATCGAATAAAATACACTGGGAACAAAGGTCTGGCTGCAACTCTGATGAAATGTCTGACAACTATGATTCTAATGCAGACGAAAAATCAAGTGTGGCAATTCTTTGTGAAAATATCTATACCTTTAAAATCCTAACCCATGCGAGGCCATGCGTGGCGCGGTGGGAATACCTCCCTCCTCTTTCGATGGTGATCCTCACCCACTCATAGAATTGTTCCGTTTCACTTTTCCTCAAATTAGAGAGAGAAAAAATGTTTTTTTCATAAAATAAAGAAATTTTTTTATTAAAAAACAGTCTTCCCGAAAAGAAAATCCTGCGAGAGATTTTTTTCCCCCTCTCTCATAATCCTAATATTGTTTCCCACGCCTACGACTCTCTTCTCCACCACCTTCCTTCTCTTTCAGAAGTTTAACAGAAGATCGATGTTGCTCTTTCGATTTAGGTTAACGATTGCACTCTCTCATACTACTTTTTTTTCTTCTTTTTTGGATCTAAGTTTCGACTTTTATAAAAATCCTGAAGTGGGTTTTCAATTTAGATTGATTCCTGTATCTTTCCGTATTAGATAATTCACTCCCAAGTTATTTTTTATTTTTTTTATTTTAATATGTAGGAAAAGATGACGGCAACTATTACTGGCATGAGAGAAACCAAGCAATAGTACGGGAGTTAATCCAAAGGTAGTTTTTGTCTCAGGCTCTCTATTCTCCAGTAAATACCAAGTACAGTGGAAATTCCATTTCCACACTATAATCTTACCATTTGAAGTATTTTATGCTTCATCTCTTCTGTACATAATTTGGTTAAAATTGCCATTGCATTTACTTATAAATACCTTCGAAAATGACCTGTTTTCTTGAATCACCTTCATCTTGCTCTTTTCTCTAGAATGAACACATTGTACCCAATGCCGCCCATGAGTTTGGTCTCTTAAAGTAAGTCTATGAGTACATTTCGGAGTATTGAGGATGGGTTATAATGTAAATGGGGATTAATGTACCTAGGATGAAAAGTTTATCCGTCGTTGGTCATAGTTGTTCTGGAGGAATTCGGTATGGGTTTGTGTGAATCGATCTCATTTATAAAATACAAGAAAATTAATGTCCATGTTTATTCAAGAAAGGAAATACTTGATTAAGAACCAGGTATGTATTCATAATATCTGTCAAAAAACCATCTATAGAACCAGGTACGTATTTATAAATTTTGTTCTGTTTCTGTTTAGGGCGTGAGTTTCACAAAAATCAAAAGTTGTTTAAGGTTTTCACACCTTGATTGTGTGATTCGACTATTTTATTTCCTTGGAATTTTCTGGAAGGAATTGATAATTTAGGTTTGGGAATTGCCCTTTTTTTTAGAGATTATGCGGGAAAATAAGAGGATACTAGAGAACTTTAAAAGGAGAAATATGTTACAAGCATTATATAAGGAACTTATTGTGGGGATTGAGAATATCCCTAAGCAAGGGCATATGGTATGTTTTTCTTCAATTTTAAGTTTTTTAAGTTGAGTTCTTATAAAAAGATCCTTGCTGCAGCTTGATATTTTCGTTAAGTACGGGAATTACAGCAAAATTGAGGATCAACATTAGGCATACCATTATTGAATTTCACTTACCTGCTAATCGTTTGACTGAATATCATGCTGACTGTTTCATTTTTATTGCATACATGTATCCAGGATCTTCATGTGATTATGTGCAGGCAACCACAACTATAACACAAGAACAATGGATGGTGGGCGAAAAATTATTTCTTAAATGTGAAGCCAAAGTAATGTGCATCATCATTTCCTGTTCTTTCTTTCCCAACCATTATGTATATGGAAGTTTTACTTACCAGCTAATCGTTGTACTACGTACGAAAATTGAGGAAAATTGTATCATACCCCGTTCGCGACAAAAGGTGATCGACGCAAGGCTTCGAAAGAGTTGGAAGTATAGAAACTGTAAAACTAATAAGGTATATGGCATGGATATGCACTTCAGGGATGAAAAGGTAAGAAAAGGAATGGTGGATATAAATAACCCCTGATTGGTTTGTGATCCTATGTGTGCATATACTTACGTCGAAAATTAACTTTACGTGGTTTTTTTTTTTTTAGGCAGACATGTAATTGAGGCATTAACCTGCTTTACAATCTGCCATATTTGTAACAAGTTAATGGACAATAGTGTACACATAAAACATCAGGTAATAACTATCAAGATCTAGATTGTGGGTTGCAGATTTTAGTTCGTTTTGATGTTTCACATGAATTTCAGTGTTATTCATGCCCGGTTTCTCAATTAAATGATATAGTATAAGGGTCTCCGTACATTTTGCTGCACCGAGTATGAGATTCAGCTTAAGATTTTCTTTAAGCATAGAAGTATTCATCATAAAACATCATATGAACCTCTTGACTGACTTATCGTATCGTGGTATTGATTCGCTCTTTTATTGATTTGTTGACAGGTGCCAAACGGGTATTCTCTACCAAGTATGAATTTGTTTTGTTGGATTGAATTGAACCAACTTCAGCATTTAAAATTGGGACATACCGTGCTTGGAAAATGATGTTGACTTGAGGTTTATGCTGGCAACTAGGAGGATCTTGGCAGGACTTACTGTAAGTTTTACACTTTCTGTGCTGTGAAATTTGCAACTTCAAAATCATGCTCTTATTCTTAATGAATTTATAGTGGAAACAATGCGCTCTTTCATTTTCCGTTACTTATATATCTATATTAGTTCGAGATGATTTTCTGTCGAAACCTTTGATAATATGTGTTAGAAAACTTGGATCAATTGTCGAGAAAATATGGTCACTTTTTTCTATTTGTCCTGCATCACAACTATGGAGTTCAAAAACATGGAACAAATGACTATTTACTAGGATAACGAGAAGCTTGATATTACAAATCTGATAAAATCGATAGTTATATAGAACTTAATTAAGATGCCCACTTGGAATTAAGTACAGTGCTTTCGGGGACGGGTACACCAAATGTAAATATTTCAAAAAATCATTGAAGATGATAAAACTAAGTGATTATGACTGGTATGATTACCAGTCTTTAAAAAGAGATGTTGAGATGTTACCGAACAAGTATCTCTTAAGACAGACATGAATAGATCAGAGCTTTACCATTTTTTAATCTTCACTGGACTAGGTTCCTAATTCTTAGTGTTTATTAGAGAACCGAAACTTAATGTTAATGTTTTCCAATATTATGGTCCTTAATATTCATACTTTCTATATTGCAGAGAAGTGCTATTGTTAAACAGCATTAATGCTGTGTTATCTATTATGTTTTTATCAAGAAAAATAAATGGAGATGCCAGAAATTAGTAGGTCGAAAGCTTCACAAAACTACCATATAGCTCTCCGCACTATTAAGGATTCTGTTGCATATGTGTTCATACCATGGGTGTCTTGATGTGGATAGAGAAAAGAAAACACATGAAGATAAAATAGCAAAAGATTTGGACTTGATTGCTGAAAGGTGGCTTGAAGAACATCCACTAATAAGGAGACTTCAATCACTCTCAAAACCAGCGGGCAACAGTAGGTTATCCCCTGCCTGGAGTTTCTGTCATTCAAGTTGAAAAAATTATGTGATTTATTACTTAAGTTAAACCTTCTTTTGCATCTTCGCAGTTACAAACCGATATTCAGTACATTAAAGAGGACATAATTTTAGTTGAAAGAGAGAGTACAAACTTACACCCAACAAAGATACTCATTGTAAAATATTAAAATGTGGATGCTTATGGATGATCATACTACATCCAAACCTATACCGATTATCTGCAAAGCAGTTGGCTTATCTCCAATAGTCATAAATCTCTACACTCTAAATGGCTGACAAGGATACAAATTCTTTTCTTCTCAATCATTTCATCGTGCCTATGGCCCTATTTTATAAGTTTTAGTTAGAAGTGCAAAACTTACGCCGATTGAATGCAAGAATGTATACGTACTTCTGTATACGAGTTTAGAATTCATGGATTGAGTATTTATTACAAATGTATTTGGATTATTGATTCTTTATTACCTTCAGTAGCACATAATTAAAAGCCTGTTAACTAAGTTTTTCAAGCAAATTTTATTAGCATGCCCATTAGATATGGAATATTACTAATTAAGTCCTTAAATATGTAGATAGTCCAGTATTCACCAAAATTATGGTAAAACCCATACGGAAAATATTAAAATTTCAGTGTACGGTATCGCCATTTGTCACCCATTTGTACCTATGGATATTTTAATTTGTTGCATATGTTCTGTGTTTTCGACATTTCATAATCTAAATCCCTTTTGGAGATGCAATCAGGTTTAATGCATTGCCACGAGGTGGAGGTTGGAATCATAACTTCTCATCGAACCCGGTGTATAGCACAGGTATATACTAAATCAAAAATCCTAAGCATTTATCGGGACGGGGCAAGGTGAAGTCAAGCCACACCAAATCAAAAATTCTAAGCATTCATTGGGATGGGTGAGGCGAAATCAAACCACACCAAATCATAAATACAAACATGCATCGGGACAGGGAGAGATGATGCGATGCCAAGCCACATCAAATCAAAAATTCTAAAAATTATCAGGACGGGTGAGGCGAAGACGAACCATACCAAATCAAAAATGTATCGGGACGGGGGCGAGACAAAGCCGAGCCACACAAAATAAAATATATGGTTAAAAGAAAAAGATGAATTGGCGAAGCAAGTTTGCGGAAATCTAGTTGATTTTGATAATTGTAGCAATACATACATCAATCTTGATATTTTTTTAGAAGAAAACTCAACCAATCTGGAAGATAAATATGACCTTTCTATTGGAAACTATGTGAATAATGTTTCAGGTTCAACTATGTGTCTAGCAGCTTGCACATTTCAGATGCCTGAGTTATATTCAAGGTTGGCGTGCTCGTATTGTTCACTCAAAGGTCATGAATTATCAAAGTGTTACAAGTACAAACACAAATTGAGACATGTCAACAAACTTCAACGAAGTGCAAATCGATTAGCAAGCAAGCTTAAACTTGCTCAAAAGACCCCTGAGGTATGTAAAATTTTTTATCTTCGTCTAAGAAGTTAGTTTCCAAGGATAAAATAAGACCATTATAGAAGAAAGTATGGTCCAATCGTTTTAATAGACATGGGTCTATAGATTCTTCTCAAGAGGAACATGGTGGACAGATTGTTGTTTACCGCAACACAACTTAATTGTGTTGATTTGTTGATCTTGTCTCATGTGCTTGATCAAAAGAGACAGGGTTGTGCACCTCTCAGGCTTTAGGATATTTTTTTTCTTAGTTTTGTTTTGGTGCAAAATTGGAATTTCTTGTCAATCAATAAAGGAGGGTTATTATCAACAATTCAACTCTCTCTAGGGTTCACAATTGTGCATGCACAAACCTGTTAAAGGTTGCATAACCCTGAATTCCTTTTTCCTTCCCTGAAACTTCTTTTATCTTAAGACTATTTGTTGAGTTAAGTTGTGATTTTCTCTCACAAACCCATATGCTTATGGATACTCCAAGCATCATGTCTTCTGATGGAAAGGATGTTAATATGATTGTCAAGTCATCAATCATGAAGGAAAAAGATAAATCTCCGTTGCCTCCAACTTTGAAAAGGAAAATAAGGAATTTGAGGAAGCCAAGAGTTGTTCCTTCAAATTCTCAGAAGTTTCTGATGTTCTTGAAGTATTGAAGGAGACATGAAAGGAGATTCAAAAAATAAAGGCTTTTGTGCTTAAGACTCATGAGATTCAGATGTTCATGGTTCGATATCAGTCAAGAAGGTTCATTGATATTAACTCCTATCTTCATGAACCTTATGTCCCAATGACTGTTGACGACAAGGAGTTCGAGAACGGTAAATAATTCTTCAAAGGTCTTAACATCTAGTAAATCTTTTTACAAGAATATTATTCTTGTGTTTTTAGGAAGAATAACTAGTTTTTGGAATAGCCATTATTGTGATTACACATAGCTATGTCCAACGTTTTCATCTTCATGTTTTTAGATTTATTTGTTTAAATTCTAAAAGTTGTTTGGAATATGATTTTTGCAGTATTAATATATATAGTTTTATATATTGCAAATTTGTTATGGGATATGTGTGTTTGCGTTCATGAACTATGATTGTCCCATACCTTGTCAAAAATTAAGTCTTTCATATGTCATTATGCGAATATTGGTGGAAGATAGGATGGACTTTTGTTTATGAGGATTATGTCTATTGTATGTCATTGTGCAAATAGTGATGGAAAATAGAATGAATCCTTGTGCATTCCTCAGTATTGATCTTCCCTGATCCATATTTTATGTATATACTGTACGGCTCCGTAAGTTCGCTTATGTTGAGAATTTCCAATTAAATCAATCATGGATTTTCTTGTGGTTAATTTAATTGAGTATTTTTGGATTCAAATTCATATTCATATGTGATTTTTTATGTCCAAATAAATCCTTATTTTCTTGTGAAAGTAAGGTCGCTCTTATTGTTCTTTCGGGAATCACATTTTATGGGGGAGAGTTCTTAATCGAACTTGTGCTTCATTGTCAAATCTTTGTGGGGAGTGCGGCTGTGGAATATTATAGGGGTTATCTTGTATCTTTATAAACTCCTTGATGAAAGCATTTAGCTTCGGCTATATTATTGCATCTAAAATGTTGATATGTTCTTTCTTTTGGTCATGAAATGTCTCTATGGAAATTTCATTAGGATCCCACTAGTTTTCGTACCTTTGCCAATTTATTGACAAAAAGGGGGAGAATTAATGTATAGTTCACACTATAAATATATATGGTTTCAGATCATTATGTAAGCGGGAGTAGTTTCCATGTGAGATGGAGTATTGACTAAGGGGGAGTGGTACATATCACCATAGTATTGTTGTCGAAGTTGTGATACAATTGAACTTTGATGTTGTGCAATAATACTATGCCATTGTATAACAATGATTGAGAATTCTTGTTTTCTCATTGTTATGGCTACGGATTTTCAACAACGATGATACTAAACTTACAACCTTTGGGATCATTGGAGTATTTGGAAGTGACGGAAATTTTGAGTAATGTTGAAGAACCAAGAAAATCAGGCATGTGGAAGAGAAGCTACAAAAGTTTATTTATCTATTTTTGTATTCCATATGTATTGATAGTTTTTTCACTAAAATTCACAAAGGGGAAAATTGTTAGAGCACTGCTCGGTCGAACTCGCATGTGTTGCTATTTCAAGCATGTTTGTCAATATTAGTGATCAAAACTATAAGTCTTGATTTCTAGTCTACTCATAGCTAAGTCTCGGACTATGATAGAAAGTGTAGTTGAGCTCAAGACTCCATGGGGATCATACAAAGGCGGAGAACTACTTAGGAACCGGTGGAACTTCATCGACTAAATGGTATGTGGAGACTTGAACTTATCTATCACTCAAAAATCTATCTACTTTATCTCATATCTTGAGACAAAAATCGTTTTGCTATCTAGACTTTGATTATACACATTTTCTATTTCGAGCCGCGTTTATCTCGCTTATCTACTTCTAGAAATATGTGTTGGTAACCTTTCGCTTTGGCCAAGTTCATCATTACTAGTGACGAAAGTCATATTAAGTTTCAATTACTTGAAAATTGCATTGACGAAAAATAGTGTGTGAACAACAACTATATAACGTCCTCTAAGAATGTTTTAATGATTGAAATGAGATTTTAGATTATATAACTATGGTTGGATATAAAAATTGTGTGGTAACTCATACATGTATACGTCCTTATTCCTTGAACCAAAGTATGCATACTTTGCTGCTCAGGAAAATCGGAACTAGAGCCGCGTACTTCCGAAAGTTCACATCCCGTAAATTTCTGCTGGAGTTTGTGAATTAAAAAAAAGAAATTATTCCGGGTACTTAAGTCCGCATACCAGTATGCGTACTTAAGTTGGTTATTTTCTAAAAACGATTATTCGTGAACTTAAACTTTTATAAACTAAGGAATGCAAGTTTGCAAACCGTGGCTATAAAGTTCATGAATTGATTCGAGCGAATCAAATCGTTTTTTCTTCGATTGTGTCTTGTATACTTCTATAAGATCTAAGCAATTGAACAACTCTCTAACTAGTTTATTTGAGTCATTTGAACTAGTTATGGTAAAGAAGATTATGGTTGATATGAAAGTGCTCATATGGCTAACCATTTGGTTAAACACTGTTGAACCAACTAGATGTACATGTTTGGGTACGGTTACACAAACCTAAAACGTTCATTTCATTTGTGTGTAACAATCTAAGTTTCAATCTAACGGTTGGAAGATATTATCTTGAATCTAATCAGGTTTTCATCTAACGGTGAATATTGGATGCTTTGTTACTAAGCTAACATTGATTGCAAACCATGATTTGAAAGACTATATAAAGGAAAACTTTAACTATTGGGAAACCTAATCCCCACACCTCCTGTGTGATACTAGTTGTATAAGCTAGAGTCGATTCTCCTTTAACCTTAGGTTTCTACCGAGACCCTATAGGTTAACGACTTGAAGACTCCAATGGGATTGTGAAGCCAGACCGATACTACTTTTCTTGTGGTTGTGTGATCTGATCTTGTTGTTTCTATCGTACTAAGTATAATCTTAAGATAGTCTTGAGATTGATTTCTCCGATAGGCAAGATATAAAAGAAGTCACAAACATCTTCGTCTCATCGTTTGTGATTCTGCAATATCTTCTTTCACTAGTCGATTAAGATTATTGTGAGGTTATTGATAATTCTATATTGTTCTTAGGGAATATAAGTCCGGGTTATCAATTGGTTCATGTTCACCTTGATTTATCAAAATACGGAACAAAAACTCGCAGGTATTTCTGTGGGAGACAGATTTGTCTATTAACGTAGACTTTTCTGTGTGATACACATTTGTTTATTAAAGTCTTCGACTTTGGGTCGTAGCAACTCTTAGTTGTGGGTGAGATCACCTAAGGGAATCAACTGTGTAGTATCCTGCTGGGATCAGAGACATAAGGAGTGCAACTGTGCCTTGTATCAGTATGATATTCATTGGGGTTCAACTATAGTCCATACCGAAGTTAGTTTGTAGTAGGCTAGTGTCTGTAGCGGTTTAATACAGTGTGTGTTTAATTTGGACTATGTCCCGGGGTATTTCTGCATTTGTGGTTTCCTCGTTAAGAAAACTTCTGGTGTCTGTGTTATTTCTTTTCCGCATTACATTTTGTTATATAATTGAAATATCACATGTTGTGCGTTGAATCAATCAATTGGGAAA
This sequence comes from Papaver somniferum, assembly GCF_003573695.1. Lineage (NCBI taxonomy): Eukaryota > Viridiplantae > Streptophyta > Magnoliopsida > Ranunculales > Papaveraceae > Papaver > Papaver somniferum. The sequence continues at coordinate 157,014,088 of NC_039361.1, forward strand.
TCCAACCTTTGGTTGTTGATTGAAATTAATTGATCCTTGAACATTGGTCTTTGGTACCGTTCAAGTGATTTCTCTTGTACTCAATTAGACTCGCAGATTTCTATTTGCTTGAGTAAGTATTGAATCGAGAAAGTGAGATATAACTCTTTGATATACTTTTATTAAGATTGAGTGTGACTGTCTTGTTGATTCTATTAAAAGTATATTGGAGTTAGTCCATATAGATTGTTAATCGAAATATTGGGTGTGGTTGTTATACCCCCTATTTTTCAATTGGTATCAGAGCAAGCAAACACGTTTAAACACCTTACAAGTGTGTGTTTGTAGCGATCTGACTCTATGGACAGGAATTCTATCTCCATAAACATACCACCAGTCTTCGATGGCTCAAACTTCTTATGGTGGAAAATTGTTATGCGTGTTTTTCTTCAAGCTCGTGATTTTCAAACATGTGTACGTGTTGTTAATGGCAATGATCCTTCGGTTAATACAGAAGGCGAAGTATCTATACCGAAGGATACTGGTAGATATAGTCCATAAGAAATCCTTGATGCAAAGAAAAATTATGACGGATTAAATACTATCATACATGCCCATTACCCCAGATCTTCAGCACCATGTGACTACGTGCACTAAGTCTAAAGAAGCTTGGGATATCTTAGAAACCGTATTTGAAGGAAATACCAGTGAGCAAGAAGCTACGCTTCAAAACCTAAATTCTGATTGGGAAAACCTTCGTATGACAGATGAAGAAACATTTCATGATTTTAATCACAAAGTGTTTGATTGTGTCTATTTTCCAGGGTTTTCGGTTACATTTACCAGAATCGGTAGTTAGATCTTCATTTTATCTCCTGATTGTGTCCATTTTCTAGGGTTTTCGGTTACATCGATAAGAATCGGGAGTTTATTTTTATAGCTTACTTCTGATTATGTATAGCTCCTTGCCACTGAACCCTAAAATTGACATAATTGGTAGCTAGGTTATATCTTGCCTTATGATTTGAGTAGAGGATTAGAACATGTAGGGACACATAATTGGTGCCTGGAATCGGAAGATACTATATTGTATTTTACTTCCGATTCAGGTTAGAAGAATTCAACCCACTATCGATTATGTAAGTTGTAAAATTTGAAAATTTTGTGATTTTGACAAAATCCAATTTCGGGGCTACGTTTTAATCGGAAGTCAAAGGCTATTTCTTTACTTTCGAGTATATGCAATTGGTGGATATGTTAGATGGTTTTGTTCCGATTATATATGTCTCATGACATTATCAATTTCTGAACCCAAATTGATGCATATTCGAGAGATAAAACTAGAATATAACTTTCAATTGTGTGTAATCGGAAGAAAAGCTTTTACTCGTGCTTTCGATTGTTCATAATAAGAAGTTTATATTTTAATTATAATTTCCGATTTAGTATTTTGTAGTGTAGTTCTTACTAACCAATTTTATTGTTTAGGGACAGACGAGGTAAGAAAGATCAGGGTACAACTGTTACAGGGCCTCGTCAAAGAGGGGGTAAGAAACAAAGCGGTAGTGCGCGGAGAGAAAGGAGTCAAAAAGAAGTAGAACCAAGCGCTCAACAAGGAACTCAAGAAGAAGTAGAACCAAGCGTTCCAGAAATCACTCAAGATGAAGTTGGACAAAGTGTTCCAAAAATTAAATTAAAAGAAGAAGGACAACCAAGTGATACACAAGGAGAAAGAGGAGTTACAAAGTAGCCAATCGCGAAGAAAGCATCACACCTTGTCCCCATTGAGTTGAAGAAGATGGATTTTGAAGAAGAAATCCCTCGGCTGCCTAGAGATGGAGGAGCATTGTTATTTGGATACAAAGCCTCCTGGGACAGAGAAATCTTCGAAACCGAGGTAATAATCGTATTCTTTTTTACTAACGTATTGTCGTTTTATTCGTAATAATACTCTATTACTTTTGTAATGTGTTGTGTGTTTAGTAGTATCATTCCGATGCGATTCGTCTACTCAAACCCACTGTCGCACCATCAAAAGTATTGAAAGATTGGCCTTTAGACGGTGAATATTAAAGGTTCAAGACAATTATAGCCAACTCGAGATTATCTAGTGCTGCCGAGAACTCAATGTTGGAACATGATCGGGTCGCGATATCGGCTTTTATAGAGAGATTGTATCCCGAGACTGACACCTTTGACATGATGTTTGGGGAGATGACCGTTACTGCAGATGATACAAAGTAGATTCTTAATCTCAATGACCATAGCGTAGCTGTCAAGTATAACTACATAAAGAAGTTAAGTTGGGAACAACTTTATGATTTGTGTAAAAATTGATTTGGTTGGGATAAAGAGACATCATGCATTGAGTTCAACAGGTGCTTTTCTTATAAAACTAGACAGTTTAACATGAGTCAGTTGATCAAGATGCTCAAAGGCACCGCGGAGAAAGAAAAGAAAGGACCGTTAAGTGATGCCGAAGTGGATTCCGCGGCCACCGCCTATCTCTTGTGTGTATTGGGATGTGTCATACTCTCCAATGCCAGTGGAAACCGAGTAGAAGCCAACCTTCTACAACTATTGCATCCTCTCAATAAGGTCGCGGACTACTCTTAGGGCACGACATGCATTGCATTCATGATGACAAAGTTGAGAAAGGCATCGAGGCTTAGAACTAGCCAAATTTCCGAAAATGTGAGTCTATTCCAGGTATTTTATAAACTCTATTAATTCATTGATCGTTATGTATTTTTTTCTCTATTATAAGAATCAATTTCTAATACTTGGTTTGATATCTATGTAGACATGGATCTATGACCTCTACCCTAGTATGAAATTGGCATTAGAAAACCCGGATTGGGAGAAAGTACACCGAGAGGAACAAAGTACAAGTTCACAAAGAACCGTTCAAGGACAAAGGAGCAGCAATTGGTTCAATTGACGGAGAAATTAGATTCAATTAAGGCCCCAGAGGTATGCTTTGATCCATACAAAGAAGACTGACAGTACTAAGAAGAAAACTAGGAAATAGGTGATAATGTGTTGATGTTATGGATTATGTTGTTTTAAGAGTTTCTTTCGGATTATGGTATTTTAAATACTTGTTTTGGATTATATGTTCTTAAGTTTATGGGTTATGATTCTTATGAATGTATTTTGAGTTTTGTTTATTACTTGATTGTCTGAAACTGTTGAATTTTTCATAATAGTCAGAGGATAAATATCAACTTTACCTACCAGTTTTGGTAAATTTTCAAAAATATGTCAGATATGTGCAGAACTGGTAGTAACATTAACCTTAACTACCGATTCTGGTGACTTTTACAAAAATTTGTCAGATAGGTCCACACTCGGAAGTAAAAATATTAACATTTGCCACCGATTATCATGATTTCATTTTCACATTTCTTATGAACCAAAAAACCCTTATAATCGGACACAATATTTTCTCATTGTCTACCGATTAACGTGGGGTTTAAAATCGATAGGTTAGGTGATCTTCATAAGCTACCGATCATGGTAGTTCCCAAATTTGAAAAATTGAGATTTTTTCAAATTCATTTTTGGGAAACTTCATAATCGGGAGACATGTTAGTCTACCGATTATGGTAGTTCCCAAAGTCGTAAAATTTAAGATTTTTTCAAATTTCAATTTTGGTGCAACTTCATAATCGGGAGACATGGTAAATAAGTATCCTCCGATTGTAGGTTATTTCAAAATAGCAAAACTTTCAAACTACATATTACACATTATCCTCCGATTATCCTAACATCTATCAGTCAATAGTTTTATCTACCGATTGTGCAGGGCATATTTGTCATTTCAAAAAATCGGAGATAAGGGATGGTTTTAATTCAGGTTTGGATGACCCTATTTTATCTTATTAGCCACCCCTAATTTTTTCAGGTTCACCCCTAATGATGCCAGTTTTTTTTTTTCCTTCCAAATTCTTTATATTTTTCAATCTAAAGTTTTTCATCTAAACTTCTTCCCCTTCTCTTTTGTCTAGTAATCATAAAAGCATCTTTAAAGGTTATTGGTATCTAAATTTTATCCATCCTAGAAGCCGGTTGTTGAACTCTTATATCTGCCAAGATCAAAATCTATTTAACGTCTCTGTAACTCTTTATCTGTTTTCTGAACAACCCATACCAATACCATTCAATGTTCTCATAATTGATCTTGTGGGTGTACCGTACGGTCATGGTCTGCTTCATTGACTCTGAAGTTAACGACACTCCCAAGTTTCAATACTCATGTGAGACCATGGTAATATTTCTTTAACTTGAGGCAAATCCATGGTAAAATGATTAAAGAAAAAGAAAAACAAAAGATTTCGATCTCGGAATACGTTACCGTTGAAGATGGTTCATAGTTCTTAGCCTGAACTCTTGTTGTACTGTACATGCAGCTTAATAATGTAGTTGGAATTTAACGAAAATCAGTTGTATGAAATTAATTACGACGGTGAAAATCTAGATATCCCATTTAATTCTTTCAACGGTATATATAGCAATCCCCATCCGCATTCTTCATTTCAAATCGGATATGACATGCTTATTGTCCGTATACATATAGGTGCGCTTCTTTCACCGCTGCCTCTAGCAAGGACTGAGGAAAATAAATGCTAAAAAGAGAAGAGTGGTAGAAATTTAATCAATTTCACCTCGATGTCTTTCGGATCAACATCATAAATAGTGATGTAAATCTATTTAATCATGAATATAGCTATGTTCATTGAATATGGATAAATTTTGGAATAATCACCAGCCAACTAGCTCAATTAGTTGGTAATTATATAATTACCAAAATCAATAAGATAAAAACATTTTTCAATTTGTCTTATATAAATTTTAATATCATTTTTCCGGTGTTGCACTTTTATCCGCCTTTATGCATCATCTAAATTCAATGGATGCAAAAATTAACATGTATGGGTGAGCTGGGAGCAAAGCAAATGTTTTGCATTTGCTGTGATGCAAAGCACAAAAACGATCTAGGTTGGCAAATTCAGAAGCATGCCTAACGCTACTTACAAAATATAAATGCCTTGTACGTATATATATTTTTTTTCTATAAATATTTTCCCTTTGCTCATGTACTACAGACGTCTTTCCCTTCCAGACGCACAAGCACGTCAACACACAAACAATCTAGAGATTTAAGGAGATAATAATATGGAGCTGATTCATGTAATAATGGACATAGTGGTTCCACCCATCATTCTAATCTCCCTCCTTATCGCCATACCTCTTAATCTTATCAACAATTTAGTCTCTTTCATCCAGAGATCGTTTTCCCTTGAAGACTTATCTGGAAAGGTTGTTCTAATTACCGGTGCATCTTCCGGTATCGGGGAGGTGTGTATTTAGTTTCCGTTACAGCTAAATCTTATACATAGATTGAATTTTATAGTCTGCAGACAATTTGTACTAAACTTCTTGTTATACATTGTATGTACAGTTTCTTGCGTATGCTTATGCCAAGAAAGGAGCTCGCCTAGTACTAGTTGCTAGAAGAGAGAATCGTCTTCGAGAAGTTGCAGAGAAAGCTAAGAAGCATGGATCACCTGATGTTTTAGTTTGTGCAGCTGATGTCTCCAAAGTTGAAGACTGTAAAAGATTTGTTCAAGATGCCATCAACCATTTCGGGTGTCGTAAGTTCATCAACCTATCCCTTTTGATTTAATTGTTGTATCATCAATATCTTATATATGAACACATTTTGATGTATATATATTCAGTGGATCATCTTGTGAATAACGCCGGCGTGACTAGTGGCTACACATTTGAGGATACGACCGATATCACCACACCTATGAACCTCATGGTAATTCCCCTACTCCATTTACTTCTCAACATGGCAAGCAAAACTTGCAAAACTGAATCATCATATTCTGGTTTTTTCTTTTGTGTAGAACGTGAACTTTTGGGGATCAGTTTATCCAACTCATTTTGCCGTTCCGCATTTGAGAAAGAGTAAAGGCAAGATCGTGGTGATTGCATCTCTGGCCTCGTGGTTGTATTCTCCGCAGATGATCTTCTATGGTGTACGCAAACTATATATCTTATAATTTCATTTTAGCAGAATATTTCGATTACGCTGGCTAGTTACTCATTTGTGTACATATCTTTTGGCATCTACATTGTGTAGGCTAGCAAAGCTGCAATGATGAACTTCTTCGAAACACTGAGAGTTGAGTTGGGTTCTGCGGTCAAGATAACAATAGTATCTCCAGGGTTTATAGAATCAGAAATGACTCAAGGCAAACACCTTACCAATGATGGTTCCATGCAGGTTGATCCAGAAAAGAGAGACGTAAGTTCATTACATATATATATGTATACCGTTTGTTTTATCAATTTAACTGCATGTGACTGCAAGACTAAATGGTTGATATTTGATGATGATCAGTCTCTGGTGGGAATGTTTCCGGTACGGGGAGGATTCGAGTGTGCCAAGACAATCGTCCATGGTGTACGTAGAGGGGATAGAAATATAACAGATCCGTCATGGTTCAGAATTCTGTACATATGCAAAGTATTTGTGAGTGAGGTAGTGGAATGGTTTTTCAGTGTACTGTTTGTACCACAACCGGGAGTAACCGAAAACAGTACCTTGACCAAAAGGATTTTAGACTTCACCGGAATGAAGAAATACATCTATCCTGCTTCGATTGACTCGTCGGCCGATGTCAAAAAAAAATGATATTAGATTCATCGATGAGTTTCAAATTTGATTGTTTTGCTCTTAATTGGTAGACTAATCTTGATTCCATTAGCCAATGTCTTAGCATAATTAATGTTGCTCTATTTGATAATTAAGAACTCTAGAATTAGATTCGTAAATCTTGGTTGTTTCTTTACTTCCGATTGTGGATGAGTTTACTTTGGGCTACGTCACTATTGACTGTATTAAGCCCATTTTATGGAGTTATGTATTCACCCGTCATCGACGATTCGACATGGAGGAAACACATGTTGCATTTTTGAAGAGGTGAAATCCCTGGTGGCCAACAAATTTGCTAGGTGAGGCTAACCTAATCAGCTACACATGTTAGGTCCTAATTTGGTACAAATTAAGGTTACTTTCTTGATTGGTTAATGAAATTCCTAATTTAGTCGGTGGGTTGTTAATCACATCGTAAGCAGAAGCAGCAAGATAGACGAGCTATCCGAATTTCAATATGTCCGAAAAGAAAAAGCAATTAGGTTCGGGGTTGAGAGCTTGGGTTTTCGGTAAAACGATCTGTCGTATTAACGGTGGAAACCCTGGATCATCTGTTTCTAAAATGCACTTAGGCTTCTCATTTATGGAATTTCTTTATTCTTTCCCTTCAAGTCTGGTGTGTATTGCCCAATGATTTCATGACGTTAATGAAGAGTTGGAGATTATTTGTCTGTAAGGTAAGGAGAAGAAAAATCTGGGAGCTGATTCCTTTTGCCATTATGTGGGAGTTATGGATGGAGAGAAATAATAGTGTTCACGGTGGCAGAAAAAAAATCTGAGGATGAGTTAACTCATGCAGTTATTTTAGTGGTAGAGAACTGCTCTGTCGAACTCGCAAGCGTTGCTATCTCAAGCTTGTTTGTCAAGTTTAGTTGCCAAAACTGTAAGTCTTGATTTCTAGTCTACTTATAGCTATGTCTCGGATTAGGATAGAATGTGTAGTTGAGCTTTAGACTTCACGACGTTCATCGATTCAAGACGAAGAACTACTAAGGGGAGCTTGTGGAACTTCATCAACAAAAGGTATGTGGATGCTTGAACTCATCTATCACTCAAAAGTCTATTATATTCTATTCCCTATTGAGACAAAGTTGTATAGCTATATAGACTTTACATTATACACATTTCATATTATGAACTAAATTTAACTCGTTTATATCTTTCTCGAAATATGTGTTGGTAAGCTTTAGCTTTAACCAAGTTCATCTTTTATTCTTGACGAAATTCAATAGATGATCATGTGAAAACCGCCTGGTAACATCTTAATTATATGATTTGTGTGAGACAGTCATTTGATGTGGACTCGGAATGTTTCTTATTGATCATTTGATCACTTGAAAATTGTTTTGAAGCTAATACTTTGTGTGAGACAGCTATTTTCGTCTTCTAAGAATGTTTCAATCATTAAAATGAGAGTTTAGAACAATTAACCATTCATTGGATATAACACAGTATGCGTACTTGTATGCTAACTATTGCAAGTGTATTCCAAGTCCGGGAATTTAGTATGCGTACTCGTATGCATACTGATTCAACAGTTGAAGTCCGGGAAATATAGTATGCATACCCGTATGCGTATTGATTTCAACTGAGTTCAGTCATGAACGACAGTATCCGTACCCGTTTACATACTGGCGAACAAGACCAAGTCCGGGAACTTAGGTATGCATACCCATTTTCATACTTGAGTGGGTTAACTTTTAAAATCGGTTATGTATGTTTATATACTCGTGAACAGATACATTTATATAACAAGGAATGCAACCTTTGCAAACTATGGATATAATGTTCATGAATTGATTCGAGTGAAATCAAAACCGATTTTGCTTCAATTGTGTCTTGTATATCTATGAGAATATAAACAATTGAAAAACTCTATAACTAGTTTCATTTGAGTCATTTAAACTAGTTGTTATTAAGATGAAAAAGTTTGATATGAAAGTATTCATATGGCTAACCTCGGTTAACTATTGTTGAGACAACTATGTGTACAAGTTTAGGTACGGTTACCCATATCTAAAATGAAGGTACATTTCATTTGTGTGTAACAAGTTAAGACCATCTAACGGTTTAAAAACATTGGCTTGAATCTAACCAGGTTTTCATCTAACTGTGAATATTGAATGCTTTGTTACCAAGATAACCTTGTTTGCAAACCTTGTTTGCAAACCTTGTTTGCAGACTATATAAGGGAGATCTCTAGCAAGTAGGAAACCTAATCCCCACACCTCATGTGTGATACTAGTTGCGACTAGAGTCGATTCTCCTTTAACCTAGGTTTTTCCTAAAACCATTATAGGTTAACGACTTAAAGACTTCATTGGGATTCTGAAGCCATAACCAATTATTTTCTCTGTAGTTGCGTGTTCTGATCTTACTTTGCTCTATCGTATTGAGTACTATCTTCTCTAAGATTTGCTCGATATTTATCTCTGATATGTAAGATATAAAAAGTAATCACAAAGCACTTCGTCTCATTCTTTGTGATTCCACAATATCTTATTCCGCTACCATACGGTTAAGTTATTGTGAGGTGATTGATATTAGTAGGTTGTTCTTCGGGAATATAAAACCGGTATATCAATTGGTTCATATTCAAAAGACGAAACAAAAACTTCGTAGGTATTTTGTGGGAGACATATTTATCTATTCAATGGACTTTTCTGTGTGAGACAGATTTGTTTATCAAGTCTTCGACTTTGGGTCGTAACAAATCTTAGTTGTGGGAGAGATCATCTAAGGGAATCAAATGCATAGAGTCCTGTTGGGATTCATAGGCGTAAAGAACGCGACTGTTCCTTAATTAGTGTGAGATTTGTTAGGGTTCAACTACATTCCAATCCGAAGTTAACTTGTCGTGGGATAGATCCTGTAGCGGCTTAATACAATGTGTTGTTCAAATCTGGACTAGGTCTCGGGGTTTTTCATCATTTGCGGTTTCCTCATTAAAAAAACTTCTGATGTCTGTGTTATTTATTTCCTGCATTATATTTTTTCTATATAATTGAAATATGAAAGGTTGTGCGTGGTTCAATCAATTGGTGAATCCAACCTTTGGTTGTTGATTGAAATTGATTGACGCTTGGATATCGGTCTTTGGTACCATCCAAGTTATTTCTCTTATTAATCTGGCTCACAGATTTCTATCTGTTCGATTGCAGATTGATTTGAAAAATTGATATATAACTCTTGGATATATTTTCCTTGATTGAGTATGACTGTCTAGTTGATTTTCTTGGAACTATATTGGAGTTAGTCCATACAGATTGGCTAAATGAAATATTGGGTGTGGTTGTTAGATCCCCACTTTTTCAATTGTTATCAGAGCAGGAAAACACGTTTGACCTCATAAGTCTGTGTTTGTAGCAATCTGACTCTATGGACAGTTGTGCTATCTCAAACAACGCATCACCAGTTCAGATACGTTTTGACTTGGTTCAAAGCTCTGGTTTTCCTGAGAAATCTTCCTCATCCTCTCCATGGTCGGAAGCTATGTATAACTGGGAAACACGCCTTGATGAACAGTTGGATGATCTTTCGGGTGAAAGTGATTCAGACGATGGATACGATGTTAATGAGGAAGTCTCTCAATACATCAAGCTTTTTGACCATCTCGCAAAGAAAAAGAATTCAACATCTAGATCGGATGAGTTTCTGACTCCTCTCTGTCTAGAAAATTAGAAAATGAGAAAGCTCTTTAAAGGCTACGATTGTGGATATAATCTCCTACAATCTCTTCTTAAAGATCGAGAAGAAGATGTGCGTTCAAAGAATTATGAATGTGAAAATCTTCGTCGAAATCTCTTTATGTTGAAAGAATAACTTGTTGAATCCGAAGCTAAATGTAACTCTCAACAAAGTTGTTTTAGAGACAGAGAGAACGTTTTTCTCTCCCGAGAGAAACAATTGGAGGATGAGCTTTCTGCTGCTCAGAACAAGGTAATTATGCTAGAGGAAAACTTGAAAAAGTTTAATCTTAGTTCATCAAAATTATCCACTATGCTGGGAGCCTGTAAGAAACATCGTGATACACGAGGTTTGAGATATGAAGGAATAGACGCTCCAAGCAGTAGCAAGATTAATTTTCGTTGTACTAAAAGCAACTTCCTGCGGAAAACTTGCTCTAATGGCGAAAGTAAAATATTACCTTCAGCGGCATAAGCCTCAATAGAAAAAGGAAGTCAACCTACTACTCATATGAGAAAGATTAATAACATTCCCTTCATGTTAGAGCACTCCTCGGTCGAACTCGCAAGCGTTTCTAACTCAAGAATGTTTGTCAAGTTTAATTGTCAAAACTATAAGTCCTGATTTTTAGTCTACTTATAGTTATGTCTCGGATTAGGATACAATGTGTAGTTGAGATTTAGACTTCACGGCGTTCATCGATTGAAAACGAAGAACTACTAAGGGGATCTTGTGAAACTTCATCAACAAAAGGTATGTGGAGACTTGAACTCATCTATCACTCAGAAGTCCATTTCTATTTTATAGCCTATTGAAACAAAATTCGTATAGCTATGTAGACTTTATATTACACATATTTGATATTTAGAGCTGAGTTTAACTCGCTTATATCTTTCTCGTAATATGTGTTGGTAAGCTTTTTCTTTAACCAAGTTCATCTTTTATTCTTGAAGAAAGTCAAAATATGATCATGCGAAAATCGCCTGGTAACATTTTACATGATTTGGATGAGACCGTCATTTGATGTAAACTCAGAATGTTTCGTATTGATCATTTGATCACTTGAAAATTGCTTTGAAGCTAATAGTTTGTGTGAGACAGCTCTTTTCGTCTTCCAAGAATGTTTCAATGATTAAAATGAGAGTTTAGAACGATTAACCTTTGATTGGATATAACACAGTATGCGCACTTGTATGCTAACTGTTGCATGTGTATTCCAAGTCCGGAATCTAGTATGCATACCCGTATGCGTACTGATTCAACAGTTAAAGTCCGGGAACTATAGTATGCATACTGATTCAACTGAGTTCGGTCATGAACGACAGTATGCGTACCCGTTTGCATACTGGCGAACATGACCAAGTCCGGGAACTTAGGTATGCGTACCCGTTTGTATACTTATGTGGGTTAAGTTCTAAAATTGGTTATGTATGTTTATATACTCATGAACAAATACATTTATATAGAATCCGGAATGCAATCTTTGCAAACCGTGGCTATAATGTTCATGAATTGATTCGAGTGAATCAAAACCAATTTTGCTTCAATTGTGTATTGTATACTTCTATGAGAATATAAACAGTTGAACAACTCTATAACTAGTTTCATTTGAGTCATTTGAACTAGTTGTGATTGAGATGAACAAGGTTGGTATGAAAGTGTTCATATGGCTAACTTCAGTTAGCTATTGTTGAGCCAACCAAGTGTACACGTTTAGGTACTGTTACTCATATCTAAATGAAGGCAAATTTCATTTGTATGTAACAAGTTCAGAAAATCTATAACGGTTGAAACATATTAGCTTGACTTTAATCAGGTTTTCATCTAACGGTGAATATTGAATGCTTTGTTACCACGGTAGCATTGATTGCAAACCCTAATTTGAAGACTATATAAGGGAGAAATCTAGCAACTGGGAAAACTAATCCCAACACCTCATGTGTGATACTAGTTGCGGCTAGAGTCGATTCTCCTTTAACCTAGGTTTTTCCTAAAACCATTATAGGTTAACGACTTAAAGATTTCATTGGGATTCTGAAGCTAGACCCAACTATTTTCTCTATAATTGCGTGTTCTGATCTTGGTTTGTTCTATCGTATTGAGTATTATCTTCTCTAAGATTTTATCGAGATTTAATCCCCGATAGGTAAGATAAAAAGTAATTACAAAGTTCTTCGTCTCATTCTTTGTGATTCCACATTATCTTGTTCTGCTACCGTACGGTTAAGATTATTGTGAGATGATTGATATTACTAGGATGTTATTCGGGAATATAAGTCTGGTGTATCAATTGGTTCATGTTCACCTTGATTTATTAAATGACGGAACAAAAACTCGTAGGTATTTCTATGGGAGACAGATTTATCTATTCAATAGACTTTTCTGTGTCAGCCAGATTTGTTTATCAACTCTTAGTTGTGGGTGAGATCAGCTATGGAAATCAAGTGCGTAGAGTCCTACTGGGATTCAGAGGCATAAGTAACGTGACTGTACCTTAATTAGTGTGAGATTGGTCAGGGATCAACTACATCACAGTCTGAAGTTAACTTGTAGTAGGCTAGAGTCGGTAGCGGCTTAATATAGTGTGGTGTTCAATTCTGGACTAGGTCCCATGGTTTTTCTGCATTTGCGGTTTCCTCGTTAACAAAATTTATGTTGTCTGTGTTATTTCTTTTCCGCATTATATTTTCTATATTATTGAAATATCACAGGTTGTGCGTAGTTCAATCAATTATTGAATCCAACCTTTGGTTGTTGATTGAAATTGATTGACGCTTGGATATTGTTCTTTGGTACCATTCAAGTTATTTCGCTTATTATTCTGGCTCACAGATTTTTATCTGTTCGATTGCAGATTGATTTGAGAAATTGAGATATAACTCATGGATATATTTTTCTTCATTAAGTTTGATTGTCTAGTTGATTCTCTTGGAACTATATCGAAGTTAGTCCATACAGATTTCCTAAACGAAATATCGTGTGTGGATTGCGGAAATAAAGGTCATCTTGAGAAGAGATGTCGTTTTCATTTGCGGAATGAGAAACTTCATAATATTCTTTTCTGGATGCCTAAGGAAGTAGTCAAACCGGTTTCTCATATTACTGGTCTTAAATGTCCAACTCTCAGACAAGAAAAGTGTTGCTATGAGCCAAGCCTTGCCTGTAAAGATAACACAAATGCTTTCTACAATTGGAAAAATAATTGTGTTGTACGGACAAATGACTGCTTTGTTGATCTAATGAGTTAGAAAACTTCTTCAAACTCTTCTTCCGTGACTAAAGGAATTGTTGGATCAAAAGCGTCAATCGTTTCTGAGTATATTCATATCAAAAATCGTGTTTTGTAATTAAAGACCAGTATAAATAGACTCAAGCGCAGCATTAAGAAGGCAATGAAGGCGTCAGCTTCAGGTATCTCTTGTCCTCCTCTCGTTAATTCTCTTGAGACTAACTCTATTGACTTTACTGATGATACCCAAGAAATAAAAAGGGAAAATGTCAATACCCTTGATGAGCTATATGTTCGTCAAATTATAACTTGACTGCTTACAAATGTGCATCCTCTTTGAGACCGTGTGAGGATGCTCATAATTCTCAAGAAGCTCTTCTTTTTGACAAAGTGGTCTTTGTTGTATCCGTTTTTCGGTTTATTTTAAAAAAAAATAATAAAAATGATCATCTTACTCTTGAGCCTTGCTCCTGTTAATTATTACATGATGTAATATAATTGATCAATAACTCTTGAGAAAATTAAATTTGTTGCTCACTTTGAAAATATTCATTTCTCTTCTTAATGACAATTGATTTGTTGACTTCGACAATTACCTTGTGCTCTATTTATGAGATAAGTTGTTCTGTCTTTAGAAGGATGAAAATAGGCTCCATTTGGTTCCTTGGTTTTGAACTTGGATCATAACCACGAACCTTCGTGTACCCGAACCTTACTGAACGTAAACGAGTAACCCAAGGGTTTCCCTATGAAAATATCGTATATATATCATGGACTCCTTCTGATATATACTCATTCCCTAACATCAATATTTCTTGTGGTATTAGGGTGTGCACAATGGATAGGTGCAAAATGGAAGACAAAGTTGAAGAGGGAAAAGTCATTGAGTTTCACGAGAACCCTGTTTACATAACCTGCTACCATGCAGTTGATCATGAAACTGTTAGAGCATAGCTCGGTTGAACCCACCAAGTGTTGGTATGTCAAGTTTGGTTGTCATATTTAGTGAACCAAAACTCATTTAAGAGTCGCTTGATTAATGTACTAGAGTCAAGTTCGTATAGGTTAGCTTGAAAGTATTAGGATATGAGACATTACAAGTATTGCGAAGACTTGAAGAAGTGAAGAATTAAGGAGCTACAACCACAACATCATCCTTCCACTTGAGGTTAGTGATATTTGACTTGAACTGTTTCATTCCCTAACATATCTTTCAAGTCGTGCATATTGAAAACAAAACTGCGAAGCATGAACACTCTATATAGACATAGTATTAAGGAATACAATACGAGGTTTATTGCTTAACCATTAAACTTTATAGATAAAACATCAACATATTCGTATGAATGCTATTGTGATTATGTATGGGTATGAGGTGAGGATTTCATCCTAGGAAACAATGTTTTTACATGTGTTTTAAGGAAGTAAGTTCACAATCTTGTGTTGTGAACCGAAAAGGAAATCGCCAGGCGTTATTGGGGATGTTCTTCATTGCATATCTTATGAACAACCAATATGTGTGATTAGTATAACCGCTCATGACTTGTTTGTGTTCTTGGTAAAACTATTCACATGAGGTATGACCTATGTATTGGTATGACTTTTATTAGTGAAACCGATCTTAAATAATCACCTGATGGTATGATCGAGTTTGTGTGTGTAAGGCCGAATATGGGTAAAGGGGAACCGATCCTAGTAAGAGGTGCAACACATACAAAAGGGAATCGATCCTTTTATGAGGTGCATAAAGGTATATAGCAGAAAGGGAACCGATCCTATGGATATGTGCAACACGTTTTTAGGCAAAGGAGAACCGATCCTATGGACATGTGCAACACATATGAGTTAGATACCATATATATGTGGGGAACCGATCCTAGTACCTAGTCAACCAAAGTTTCGAAAGCTAGTGTGACTATGCACAATACTCACATGGAGGTAGAAACAAAACTTGTTTTGGTAGAACCGTTAAACCCATGATTTGTGATTGAGTGTTACTTGCTCAATCATATAGTTCTTGAAAGTCAGATGAACCAATTCTAAACTTGTTTGGAAGTGTGGTAAATAGGTTTCAAGTGAGTAAGTATGAAAGAGGACTTACAAAGAAAGGATTTCGACACACTTCGAACACGTGCATTAATGAGTATATTTTTATTGTTCAAAGATATTTCTTAACAGCTAAGAAGGAAGAAAATCCCAGGATCGAAATTAAATAAGTTAAGAATCTTTTTATTTAATGTTTTTAATTGTATATGGAAAATAAGAATTAGTAATGTGCATTTACTAGCTAAAGATTTTCCAAGGAGATTTTCGATCAATATTTTGGACAGAGCATTCTCAGGAATTATGAAAACCGAATCTGTAAATTATTATTAAATATCTTGAGAATATTTTCGGTTTTGGAAATTCCTTGATGTCCAAACTTCCTTGTCTATAAATCTTAAGTTTGCATTTCTAGAAAACTAATCCTTCGTGACAGTAAACTTCCTATGTTGTATTGTTACTGGTGTAGCCGCCTATTCAGAGAGGAGAGTAACCTAATTAGGAGAAATCTCTTACGTTCGCTCAATTTAAAGTTTTCTTTGGGATTGAGAAGCTCTAAGATTACCGTTGGTGGAACTTAGATAATTGCGGTTTATCTTTTGTTTTCGATTGATTTGTTTGACTAACGGTGATTGAACTTTGATTTCACCTAGTTTGTTTATGCTTGGGAATCTTCTCTTCTGATATAAGATTCACTCAAACTAGTTCGAAGTTTTTAAAGGGATCTTTAGACTATTGTTAGTGCTAAAGACGATCTTGTGATAATCCATTGTTAACAGACTTATTTTTGTGCGTGATTGATCACAAGAGATTCAAGTAGTTGTGTGCAGGTGTTTATTGAAGATATAAGAAGATTGATTATTTCTGACTTGGGTTTATAAATCTTTGGTGTGCACAATACTTGTTTCGGTAAAAGAGGATCCAATTAATAATCGGTTTATCCTTGTGGTAGGTTTGATTGATTAGTTGTGCAGATCGACATCAATACGTTTCCTTGGGATTAAAGGTATTGATTGCAAAATCTTAATGATTACCTTGGGTGATTGAACATAAGATAGATCTAAGGACCTGACGAAGGAGTTTATGTTAAGATAAATAGAAGAGCCTTTGTCCAACTCATATCACTTGGTTTAAGAGAGTTGATACCAAACAGATTTGTTGTTCCTTTAGTTTTTGGGACACGAACCAAAGGAATTGTTCCAAGTACGTGATTTGTTTACAAGTTGGAGGCGTGGGAATACAGTTGGAACTAGGTGAACTATAGGTTTAGTTACTTGGTATCAACTATACGAAGTTGGTTTATTTTATGTAGCGGCTTAATCCCGAGAGTATTTAATTCTGGACAAGGTCCCAGGGTTTTTATGCATTTTCGGTTTCCTCGTTAACAAAATCTTGCTGTGTCATTTACTTTATATTTTCGCATTATAATTGTTTTATTATAATTAAAGTAAATTACACAAACGTTAATTCTTATTTACTTGATAAGCGATCCTATTGTGTTTGGTTAAGTCCGAACCCTTGTATCAAGTAAACATACTTCGTTGTTGTATTGTCTCGATCTCGTATCCATAGACGATCACACGAAGTGTGAACCAATTTATTGTATTGTCTCGACTTTGTCCATAGACAATCACTTTCGGAAAAAGGACTTATAGGAAGGAAAAGTTTTAGGTTGAGGTATATTTGGGTACCCTCGCCTTTCAATTGGTATAAGAGCAGGCAAACACGAAAAGATCTAACAATATGTGTTTGGTGCGATCCATCCTATAAGAATGAACTCGAGTTCTCATGAATCGAATTCAATTAACGTACAGCCAAGATTTGATGGAACAAACTATCTATGGTGGAAATCTGCTATGCGCTCTTTTCTTCAATCACGGGACTTTAGTACATGGCTATTAGTCGTCGATGGTTATATTCTTCCAAAGATAGAAAATTCGGATACTGAGCTTAAACGCCTAGTAGATTTTTCAAACGAAGAAAAGGGACTTGCTAAGCAGAATTCAGATGGTTTGAATGCTATAATACATGCTATAAGCCGTGATCTACAACATCATGTATCAACATGTCAAACTTCGAAAGAAGCTTGGGATAATCTTCAGATCGTATTTGAAGGAAACACTTCAGATAAAGAAGATAGAGTTCAAACTCTTACATCCGATTGGGAAAACCTTCGAATGGATGACAACGGCACCTTTGAGGAGTTTCATGTTAAACTCTCTGAGATAATCAATGCCTCCTTCTCTCTTGGGAAGACTATCTCTGAAAAAGAAATAGTGTGCAAAATTCTCAGATCGTTGCCATCAAGATACGATTCTAAGAAGCGTGCAATCATAGAAGCTAATGATCTTTCTTCTCTTTCTAGAAGTTCTCTAGTAGGAAAACTAAAGATATTTGATCAAGAGAACATGTCTAAACAAGAGACTGTTTGGCCGACAAAGCCATAAAAAGTGTTCCAACCCAATATTCGGAACTCTCCGAAGATCAGGAAGATCAAACGACTGAAGATGAAGCTGAGATAAATCATCATTTGTCTCTTTTTACTCAACGATTCAAGAAACTTTTGAGACATCGAAAAAGAGAATTACCAGTGTCAAAAAGGAAAAATGTTCCTTCACAAAAACGTGAAGACATCTGGGATGATGATGATAATGTTCCTCAGTGCTACAAATGCAGAGGGTTTGGTCATATCTCTCCAGATTGTCCAACCAAGGATACACAGTGGAAAAGAAATGCTTACACTGTTACACTTGATTATTATCCTAATGAGAATGATCAATATGATGAGGTAGATCATGTTGCAACCATCGCAAAAGTCTATGAATCTGAAAGTCTTCCATGTCTAGATACTCAAGAGGAGTTTACCCTTTCATTTTTCAAAGAAATATTTCCTTGTAAAGATAAAAGAATTCACCTTCTTGAATCTGACATCATTGAAATTTAACAAGTGTTGAAAAATCATCACCCTGTGTGAATGTATCAAGTGACAACGAGGTAAGACTAAATAATCTTATGAAATATAGATCCAAAAAATGTAATAATTATGATGTTTGCTTCTTGTGCAAACAAAGAGGGCATTATCAAAGGCAATATCCTGATACTAAACAGAGAGAGAGACTATATAAAACCGAAAATTCAAGATCTAAGTATATATCAAAGATATCTTCTAACAGGACAAATAGGTTTCTCGAATGTCAAGATCTTGCGTCAAGAGTATATGTTGAAATCTCCAAAGGAAGAAAATTCAACAACCAAAAGGTGACAACCTGACTGGTTATCATAGATCCTTACTTGTTACTCTTAAAAAGTATACAGTAAGGATATTGGTGTAAATATTTGGGTAAAAATATTTCTAAAAATTGATTTTCGGTTAAGTTTTTAATTGAAATAATATTCTCAAATATTTTGAGAAAAAGTTCTAAGAGTTTATAAGAGAGAAAACCTTTTACCTCATTTTCATAAGAGTTTTGACAGTATGTCTATCTCTAGTTGCAACTCTCGAAAAACCGAAAAAGTCTGGACCATATTGTTTCCTAACAAGAAACTTCGTCTTGAGTCATCTGATGGCGATTCTGATTCTTCTCCAGAACTTCAACAAGATGTTCCTAATGAAGAGATCTCTTCTCTCAATGATAATCTTCTCAAGAATCTTTCACTAAAATTAGATCTAATTTTATGTGAGGTAAGGAACATGGAAAAAGATTTGCGAAAGGAAATTAAGGAAGTCAATGACAATGTTGTTAGTCTTGAATCAAGACTAATAATTGTAGAAGATGATTGGAAATCCGATAAAATCTTCTGATCCGGATTCAACTTCAGAGAAAACTCTAAAAGATTGAAATTAGAGTTTGAAAAATGAGAAAAATAGACATCAATTTTTGATTTCTTTCATTGATTGTATTAAGTCTATTATGAATAAAAACTAGTATGAATAAAGTTATTTGATTTATAATTTTTCTTGTGATAGTTTTTGATTTTCATAGCCTGTGGTTGAATGCTTATTTATTGCTATGAATGTTTATGGGATGTTTGATTTCGGTTTTATTACCTTGATATTCGATCTCATAATATTGTGAACCCTTGTGGTTTGTGTGACTTTTTGATTTAGCAGGATTAAGTTGTAGCCCATGTTGGTAGGTTTTATCAAAGTATCATGAGGGGTTCTGGTAGAAACAATATGTGAAAAAGTCACAATATGTTGAATCGGTTTTGGTTTAGCATAAAAGCATATGTGTTTCGCAGGTTTTCAACTTTTTCTTGCAATAGTTAAAAACCGATTTTCAATCTTTCTCTGGTAAAGGTTGGTTGTTGTTAGCATAAGGATGACAACATAATGATATTTCGACATCAATTCTCTCTGTAAGAAGACGATGCAAACATATTGGAGAAGTGAATGCGAAATTGAGGTAACAATCTTGTTAGTTAATTGTTTTCCTATTTAAGAAAATCTTGATTGCATAAATCTTTTTTCTTTTGCTTAACAAAGTTTCGGTACAATTGATATTTTTATTCCATTATATGTGTATGGATGTATGTATGATTCAATTGGTTCTGGTTAAGTAAAACTATTGCTATCTTGCTTTATTGTGTGGTATCGATCGTTTAGGCTTACAAGATTTCGGTGCAATTGCGGTGCTTTAATGTCTATATTGTTTCAATTGCTTCTGGTTGAGGTGAATAATTATGTAAGTTGATTTATTGGTTTGTATGGATTATTTATGGTTTAACAATATAATATGTTGACGGGATGAGTTGTTTAGTCCAATTCGATTCCGGATAAGATAAACTAAGTTAATTCCGATCTTAGTTAGACTTATCAAAGTGGAGTTTTCGGTTATTCAAGTCTAATCGAATGCCTAAACAAGAAATGCTAGTTAAATAACCTAGTATTTGGCTTGTTTAAAATCTAAAGGTCTAAGTTATATGGATAATTAGAACCTGATGAGAAAAATAGAGTTTATCTTTGTTTTGGTCTTATCGAATGAAGCGGTTGTATTTATACAATCGGTTTAGCAAAGGAACTAAGGTGCTTAGTTGATTTTCGGTTTGCTAAACTAGTTGGGAAAATTGCTTCGGGCAATTATTTCCATGATAACATATCAAAACATAATTACTTTGTAGTTTCGGTTTTGATATTGGTTATCAAAAATGGTGTGTGGAACCCTCATGCTTGACTCTACAGGTTGCAAGTCTATTTTGAGATTTGTAAGATCCTTTTCGTGTTGTCCTTTATTTTTTCGTTTCCTTGTCATTTTGTGACAAAAAGTGGGAGAAAAATATGAAGTAAACAGGTGATACTGGTATCAATTTTATATTGATTGGTGTCACTAGGGAAGAGGACAATGGTGCTTGAACGTTTATTTAACGAAAGAGGAAAAACACAGACTAAGGGGGAGTAACATATCATATGAATTGGTATAAAAAAGACGTGCGGATTGAAAATTTATCTATCTCACCCCTAGGGGGAGTATGAGCTTTGTTATTATAATGCCAACAACGGCATTTTTAAGGATTGAATTAATGCAGGTTATGTGCTGATGAATTCGGGAATCAAGCGTATGTGTAATGAATTCTTGTAATTTGTTTATCCATATGATTGTAAGAGTTTTATCACTAAAATTGACAAATGGGGAGATTGTTAGAGCAAAGCTCGGTTAAACCTACCAAGCGTTGGTATGTCAAGTTTGGTTGTCATGTTTTAGTGAACCAAAAATCATTTAAGAGTCGTTTAATTAATATACTAGAGTCAACTTCGTATAGGTTAGCTTGAAAGTATTAGGATATGAGACATCATCCTAATACAAGTATTGCGAAGACTTGAAGAAGTGAAGAAGTAAGGAGCTACAACCACAACATCATCCTTCCACTTGAGGTTGGTGATATTTTACTTGAACTGTTTCATTCCCTAAAGTACCTTTCAAGTCGTGCATATTGAAAACAAAACTACGAAGCATGATCACTCTAGATAGACATAGTATTAAGGAATACAATACGAGGTTTATTGCTTAACCATTAAACTTTGTAGATAAGACATCAACATAATCGTATGAATGCTATTGTGATTATGTATGGGTATGAGGTGAGTATTTCATCCTAGAAAACAATGTTTTTACATGTGTTTTAAGGAAATAAGTTCATAATCTTGTGTTGTGAACCGAAAAGGAAATCGCCAGGCGTTATTGGAGTTGTTCTTCATTACATATCTTATGAACGACCAATATGTGTGATTAGTATAACCTCTCATGACTTGTTTGTGTTCTTGGTAAAACTATTCGCGTGAGGTCTGACTTATGTATTGGTATGACTTTTATGAGTGAAACCGATATTAAGTAATCACCTGATGGTATGATCGAGTTTGTGTACGTAAGACCGAATCTGGGTAAAGGGGAACCGATCCTAGTAAGCGGTGCAACACATAAAAAGGGGAATCGATCCTTGTATGAGGTGCATCAAGGTTTATAGCAGAAAGGGAAACCGATCCTATGGACATGTGCAACACGTTTTTAGGCAAAAGGGAACCGATCCTATGGACATGTGCAACACATATGAGTTAGATACCATATATATGTGGGGAACCGATCCTAGTACCTAGTCAACCAAAGTTTCGAAAGCTAGTGTGAATATGCGCAGTACTCACGTGGAGGTAGAACTGAAACTTGTTTTGGTAGAACCGTTAGACCCATGATTTGTGATTGAGTGTTACTTGATCAATCACATAGTTCATAAAAATTAGATGAACCAATTCTAAACTTGTTTGTAAGTGTGGTAAATTGGTTTCAAGTGAGTAAGTATGATAGATGACTTACAAAGAAAGGATGTCGACACACTTTGAACACGTGCATTAATGCGTATATATTTATTGTTCAAAGATATTCCTTGACGGCTAAGAAGGAAGAAAATTCCATGATCGAAATTAAATAAGTTAAGAATGTTTTTATTTAAGGTTTTTAATTATATATGGAAAATAAGAATTAGTAATATGCATTTACTAGTTAAAGATTTTCCAAAGAGATATTCGATCAATATTTTAGACAGAGCATTCTCAGGAAAATTATGAAAACCGAATCTGGAAATTATTATGGATATCTTGAGAATATTTTCGGTTTTGGAAATTCCTTGGTGTCCAAACTTTCTTGTCTACAAATACTTGAGTTTGCATTTCTAGCAAACTAATCCTTCGTGACAGTAAACTTCCTCTGTTGTACTGTTACTGGTGTAGCCGCCTATTCGGAGAGGATAGTAACCTAATTAGGGGAAATCTCTTACGGCCGCTCAGTTTAAAGTCTTCTTTGGGATTTAGAAGCTCTAAGAGTACCGTTGGTGGAACTTAGATAATTGCGGTTTATCTTTTGTTTTCGATTGATTTGATTGACTAACGGTGGTTGAACTTTGATTGCACCTAGTTTGTTTATGCTTGAGAATATTCTCTTTTGATATAAGATTCACTCAAACTAGTTGGAAGTTTCGACAGGGATCTTTAGACTGTTGTTAGTGCTAAAGACGATCTTGTGATAATCCATTGTTAACAGACTCCGTTCTGTGCGTGATTGATCACAAGAGATTCAAGTAGTTGTGTGCAGGTGTTTATTGAAGATCTAAGAAGATTTGAAGACAAAGAAGAGATTGAATATTTCTGAATTGGGTTTATAAATCTTTGGTGTGCACAGTACTTGTTTCGGTAAAAGAGGATCCAATTAATAATCGGTTTATCCTTGTGGTAGATTGGACTGATTAGTTGTGTAGATCGGAATCAATACGTTTCCTTGGGATTAAAAGTATTGATTGTAAAATCTTAACGATACCTTGGGTGATTGAACATAAGATAGATCTAAGGACCTGACGAAGGAGTTTATGTTAAGATAAACAGAAGAGCCTTTGTCCAACTCAAATCACTTGGTTGAAGAGAGTTGATACCAAATAGATTTGTTGTTCCTTTACTGTTTGGGACACGAACCAAGGGAATTGTTCCAAGTACGTGACTTGTTTACAAGTTGGAGGCGTGGGAATACAGACGTAACTAGATGAACTATAGGTTTACTTACTTGGTCTCAACTATACGAAGTTGGTTTATTTTATATAGCGGCTTAATCCTGAGAGTACTCAATTATGGACAAGGTCTAGGGTTTTATGCATTTGCGGTTTCCTCGTTAACAAAATCTTATTGTGTCATTTACTTTATATTTCCGCATTATAATTATTTTATTATAAGCATGTGTGGCTTCTTGTCGAGTAATGCCAGCGGCTATGAGAGTTTTCAAAGGAATGATATTGATGGTTGTGCCAACATCAACGAACACTCTTCTGAATTCATTTCCTTTGAGATGTACTGTGGTGAGCAGTCCCCAGTCATACATTTCTTTGTTCGTTACTGAAGGTTCAGAGAGCATCTCCTGGATCACCAAACGCTTTCCTGACACGATGTGGTTTAATGCAGCAAATATGTCTTTCCTTTGATCCTTTGATAGGTACAACAATTCACATGCATGTTTAATTAAGGATTGAACTGCTTCCTTGGCAGGTGGTTCAGATAGAGTGAAAGTTCTGACTGGGAGGGGGTCTCTGTGTACTCCCTCAGTCCCCAAGTTAAGCTCCCCTGATTCAACCTTTTCCCTGAATATGCATTTCAAAACTCTGCAGTCACTTTTGGGATGATTGACGAATCTGTGGAAGCGGCAGTAACGAGGACTCTCCATTTCCTCTTCAGTTGGTTCTTTCTTGACATATGTGTTGATGGTGGATTTTCAACAAAGGTCAAAACCGTAAAATCATGATGCATATTTTTGACACGGCTTTCAGGCATGCAACGATTAATATTTTACGAATCCATGATGAACATGTATGTTGAAAGGCCTCCACTAGCTGACCGTTCGATCCCTGACATTTCATCGTGCCCTCTATGTATAATAACATAATTGGGCGGTTCTCCATAAGATTGAGAGCATTAACGCCTTCAGGACATCGGTGATGCTCACTGTTCCCTGACTACATGAGAGAGACCCCCCTCTACATAGAAGAACGATTGGGCGGTTCTCTGTAAGATTGAGAACAATAACGCCTTCAGAACGTCGGTGACACTCACTGTTCCCTGACTATGTAGAGAGACCGTGTATAGATCCAGGCGGTTCTTCATAAGATTGAAAGAAATAACGCCTTCAGGACTTCGGCAACACTCGCTGTCTCCTGACTATGCACCTTTCAGAACGGGTATGACGCTTTAACTGGCTAATATCCCTTCTGCAATGGATTAATTCTACCGTGACATTCACCACTAAATTCCTAGAAGATAATCTATTTTATCTCATTACTCTGATTTCATGATCGAATCCACGGACGATCTCATGGAATGGTAAGAGATAATCTCATTACTCCGATTTCATGATCGAATCCACGGCTGATCTCATGGGATGTTAATAACTACTTTTATTACTCTGATTCTATGGTTGAATCCACGATCCCATGGAATGGTAATACTCGTTTTATTATTCCGAATTCATGGTCGAATCCACGGGATCCTATGGATTGATAATAACAAACTACTCACTTCTATTGTTCAATTTCATGAATCATTCTCCACTGAATTTCATAAATTAGTAATAAATACTCAACAATCGAGCATCTGGACTATCACTGAGTAAATCCCATATAATGGTGCAAGTGTACTCAATAATGATGCACGAACGAGCACCCAATTGTGCGAACGAGCATCAAAAAATGTGGACAAACGAGGAATCCCGTACAAAACAGGAGAGAGAAAATAATAACATTAAAATAATGGAAAAGCGCCCGTGGGCCGGGCTTACCGGCTGGCCCACGATGCCTTAGTCGTGGCCGGTCCCATGCTTCCTCCATTATTTTTTCTTATTTTGTTATTTTCATAAAATCATGAAGACTCCTCCATTCTAACAAATTTCCTTGTTTGAGAAAAACTCATGGTTTCTCCATATTTTCGTAGTTTAATGAAAAATAATAATCTAAAATAGGGAAAGGTGTCGCGGGACCGGGAAACTTAGCCGTCCGGCCATTCCCTAGCCATGGACGGTCCCACACCTTGCAATCCCCAATCTTTCATAAATTGTTATTTCTTTCATCTCATGAAGCTTCCCTGTTTCAGCAAAATCATGGTTTCCCCATATTTTCTCAAATATTGCGCAAACCACAGAAAGGCCCAATGTCAACATGGTCACATGACCGACTAGGCTACTCATGAAAATATATTAAAATATTATTATTTTAATATTCATAAAATATTGATCAAACAGGCATACTTGCTCGTTCGAGCAAAATCGAGAATTTCAGTCAAAGATCGAACTCTTCTGAAAATCCAAGATATTGCTCAAACGCACATCAAAAAATATCGAAACTCTCAGGACTGAGACAAGAGCATTATGGTGACACGAGCATGTTCCCTTGACTGACCAAGGGCGGCTATAAGGCTTGCAACGAGCCGGTCCCACACGTTTTCACAATTTTGACCTAATTTGCGCAATTGCTCATATTGGGTCCAAACTCTTCCCAACCAACTTGATATTTTCTCAGTCGACCATCAGCTGGTCCCACACCCTCAAGGGCCGGATATATGCCATCTTGGTCGGCCCTCACTTTTCCATAATTAGGTTTTATCATCTAATGCTCAATCGGACACTATTTCAATAAATGACGAAACCGGAATTTAATCGTCATTCCTTCACCAAACGGTTAGCTCAGGACCCTGGTATACGCTCACTTGAGAAATTGGGCATCACATGGACGTCTGTAGCCCCATGTGGTCGGTCCCTCCTTCACTCATGACCTATTTTTAGCAATTCGTCAATTAATGAGCAATTGATCAAAAATTAGGGTTTCGAACAAACGCTCCACGAATCATCATTCTGAGCAAGTTCAAACACTAAATAAATTTATGTTGATCCAACAAGCAATACGCAGATTAATTATATAATATTCGGTAGCCTATCGATATTTTAATTAATATTTTATTGGGTTACGCATCAATAAGTAATTCGTCGAATTGAGCAATACTTGTTCAATTGCTCGAATATTGATCCAACTATCAATATTCAATAATTTATCAGTAATTCGTCGAATTGATCAATACTTGCTCAATTTCTCGAATATTGATCCAACTATCAATATTCAGTAATTTATCAGTAATTCGTCGAATTGAGCAATACTTGCTCAATTGCTCGAATATTGATCCAACTATCAACATTCAGTAATTTGTCAAATTGAGCAATACTTGCTCAATCACCCAACTATCAATATTCAGTAATTCACAATACTTGCTCAATTGCTCGAATATTGATTCGACCATCGATACCCAGTAATTCGTCGAGCAATACTTGCTCAATTACTCGAATGTTCTATTGAGCAATTCGTCATTTATGCTCAATTCAACAAGACCTAGACTCATTGTCTAATCAGTCAACGTGATTAATCAAATACATGTCTGTCATGCAGATTCCACGATTCGTGAGACATCAATCACGTCACATGGGGGATATCAATTAGGGTTTTGGTACGGCAGCCTACGACACGTGGATTCATCCACGATGAGAATGTGAGTAAGTCGTGCAACGGTTGAAGGAGTTATCAAAGTAGTGGGTGAACATTTAACTAAGTCTCCACACGACCTGGAACTGGTTTAACCATGATCTTCCACTTTCCCACTCTTTCACTCAAGAAACCGTCGCACTTACAGGGATTAGGGTGTTCATCATTTTTGCAATATAAATAAGTCCCAATCGAAGACAACAGATCATTATCATCATCGATATTCGTTTACACAAACTCGATTAAACAAAACTTATTCACAGAACTAAACATTCAGCAGTTCATCAATTTGCAGAAACCTTCAACACATCCACAATCCTTGATCATCATTGATCCCACACAATTCTCAGCTTCCGTCCTACAGATCAATCCATCTCCCTCTTTGCGACCGAATTGACTCTGGAACGTCCATTGACTTGGTTTAGGACGGAGTACTACAGATTGATCTCTCGAATCTAAGCACTCCCTTTGCAGTGCATCTGTGTGAGGTTGAACATTTTGCTCGGTTGAGGAGTATCGACAGCACTCTTGTCTCTTCACTTCCCTAAAAAACCAGCGACTCGTTTTTCCCCATCCACAATATGGTAACTTGATTGCACCATCTTGGATCCAGACCTCCAGGAGTTCGATCACCTCTTCGATGGAAAAGGGGAAGTCAGGTGCTTTTTGATCAGTTCCTGTGTGTCGGTCAGGGGTTTGTGCATCTTGCTTATCCTTTCTTTGTTCTTTTGAAGGAGCTGAGGTATGCTTGCGCGGCTCGGATTTGCGTTTGCTCCCTTCTGCGACAACATTTGTGGAGAGTTGGAGATTGTACTGCTTGTTGATTAGACGTCTGCTACCTCGAGTTTCTCATGGCTCTTCAGTTTTTGTGGCTTTATCCTTTCTAGTAAAGCGGGTGCGGTAGTTTCCGATCTCTTAGCCGCTTCATGAAATTCTGAAATGATCTGGAAGCGTAGATTTTCCAGTAAATCTCTGTATACCGGGATCATCCCATTGATGCACAAGTCCACAAGTTGCTGCTCCGTGACATTTGGATCATGACAGTCTAAGGCTTGAATCCTAAACCTTTTCACATAATCATTGGGATGTTCGTTGCTTCTTTAAAACATCCTTCCGAGGTCTGAGAGAGTGATTTGCTCTGAAACGAAGAAATATTTTCCAGTTGAAAGCATTAATCATTTCTCCCCAACTTTTGATAGTTCATGGTGCAATGTTGTTGTACCAGGTGTATGCTCTGCCTTTCAAAGATTTTGAAAATTCTTTGAGGCGGAGAACATGGTTATGTTCATATTCACCCAAAGCTTCCAGAAACCGAGAAACATGTTCTCGAGCATCTCATGTTCCATCATAAAGGGTAAATGTTGGATAGACATAACCTTTTGGTAGTGGAATCTTTTGCGTAGAAATAGGGTACGGAGGCTGGTGGCCGACATGTGGTGTCTTGTCTTTTCCATGGTTCTCCAGGAGGCGTTCCAAATATTCCCGAGCAACGAAATTTGACTCCTTCGCTGATGAATCGTCTGCAGTTTTGTGGACTTCATCGTCGTCCACTGTATGAAATGGAACGACCTCAGGGTCAGCATCTGATGTTTCTTTTCCTTTTCCCTTTTCTTGAGTTTTCTCTGACACCTTGTCTGTAAGAGTTTTCATATAATTGAATAATTCCTTCTGGGTGGCAGCCATGTTAGTCTGATTTTTGGCGAGAGTTTCTTGCACCTTCATGAGATCGCCTATGGTATGCGTATTTACTCTGACTTCTTCGGGATGCCGACCAAATAGAGGATGATTCCCGGCGTTGGGCGGAGGAGGAGTGACACCACCACCGCCACTGTTGGAAGCATGAATGGTTTCTGGAATATCATCGTTAGTGACGTTGCTAGTGCCAGCATTATTTGTATTAGGATCCACAATCGTGCGAGGCCTGAGATCTAACATCTTGAGAAAATGTGAGATTGCAACCGGAAGAATGATCTCCCACTGTGGTCGCCAATATGTAGATGGGGAAAAACGATTTGCTGGTTTTTACGGAATTGAGGAGACGACCGTGCGGAGGAGACTCCTTGAACCGAGCGAAATGTTTAACCTCACACAAATGCACTACAAGAAGGGAGTGCTTTAAGTTCGAGAGATCAATCTGTAGGACTCCGGACTAAACCAAGACAATAGCCGTTCCAGAGTCAATTCGGTCACAATAGAGGATGGGTCGATCTGTAGGAGGAAAGCTGAGAAATGTGTGAGATCAATGTTGATCGAAGATTGTAGGTGTGTTGTGTATTCTGCGTGAAGAAATAAGATAAGTTCTGATTGATTGAATTTATTATGTTGAGAGTAATTGCTCAGATGTTGAGTTCTTAATCTCTTGTTGTCTGTTTGACGAGAGATTTTCTTGTCCTTTCAATCATGATTCAGAGACTTATTTATATTGCCAGAATTGTAAACACCTTGATCCCATGAAGTGTGACAGTTGCTGGAGTCAAAGAGTGGGGAAGTGGGAAATCGTGTCAAAACCAGTTGCTCAGCGTGCAAAGACTTGATTAATTTTCCACCCACTGCTTTGCTAACTCCTCCAACTGATTGCACTACTTGCTCACATTCTCATCGTGTGTATGAACACACGTATCATAGACCGCCAGACCAAATCCCTAGTTAATATCCCCCATATGACATGATTGACATCTCGTGATTGTGGAGTCAGTTGCTGACTTTATGGGACGAGTCCTTGTATTGTTGAGTCATGATTTGCAAATTTTCTGAGACTCACGAATTGAACATGTCTGCTGAGACAAAGGTATAATTATGTTGATTGTTATTGCTAGTATGAGAAAATGTTTCTCGTTTGATAAACTGTTGAATATTGATAGTCAATATTCATAGACTGAGCAAGTATTGCTCATCTGAGCAAATATTGCTCATTTGATGAATTATTGAATATTGTTAGTTGAACCAATATTCATGGACTGAGCAAATGTTGCTCATTTGATGAAGTATTGAATATTGATAGTTGAACCAATATTCATCGACTGAGAAAATGTTGCACATTTGATGAATTATTGAATATTGATAGCTGAACCAATATTCATGGTCTGAGCAAATATTGCTTATCTGAGCAAATGTTGCTCATTTTGATGAATTATTGAATTTTGATAGTTGAACCAATATTCATGGCTAAGCAAATATTGCTCCTCTAAGCAAATGTTGCTCATTTGATGAATTACTGAATATTGATAGTTGAACCAATATTCATGGTCTGAGCAAATATTTCTCATTGTGATGAATTATTGAATATTGATAGTTGAACCAATATTCGTGGTCTGAGAAAATATTGCTCATTTCATGAATTATTGGTAGCAGGACTAAATAAAATATTAATTTAAGATACTGACAACTAGGCCTAGCATAATGATAAAAGTGTTGATCACGTGATCAACATAAAATTATTGGTGTTTGAATCTGCTCAGGATTATGTTTCTGCAGAGCTCTGGATTCGAAACCCTAATTTTTAATTAATTGATGATTTATTGAAAATCAACCACAGAGTGAAGGAGGGACCGACTACATGGGATGACTAGACCATGTAACGCCCAGATGCTCAAATAAGCTAAATACCTAAGTCTCATGAAGACCAGTTGGTGAAAAGATGATTAAATGTTGGTTTAATCATTTATTAAAATAATGATCGTGTGAGCGTTAGGTAGTAAAACCTGATTATGGAGAGATGAGGGACCGACCAAGGGGTCATGGGACCGGCTCTTGGTGGTCGTGGGACCAACTGATGGTCGTTTGAGCAAACTCCCAGTTGTTTAAGAAGAGTTTGGACCCAATATGAGCAATTAAACAAATTTGGTCAAAATTATTAAAACATGTGGGACCGGCTATTTGCAAGCCCTAGGTCCGGCCTTGGTCAGTCAAGGAGACATGCCCGCGTCACCATAATGTCTGTGTCTCAGTCCTGAGAGTTTCGATATTTTCCGGTGTGTGTTTGAGCAACATTTTGAGAAAATATGAAGAAATCAGGGATTTTTGCTGAATCGGGAAAACTTCATGAGATGAAGGAATAAATAGTAAAATAATGAAGGAATCATGAAGTGTGGGACCGGATATGGCAAAGGCATGGCCGGACTTCCAAAGATAATTTATAAGATTTTACATGATTTTAGGGAACTATCATAAAATCAAGGAGTTTGTTGAAACCCAGGAATTTGTTGAAATCAAGGAGTTTCCATGAGATGAGGGAAACATAAAAAATAATAATAATAAAATAAAGGGCATGTGGGACCGGCTAGGGAATGACCGAACGGCTAGGGACCGGTCCCACGAGTTTCCCTAATTTTATATTATTTTTCATGACTTGGGAGAAATTTCATGAATTCAAGGAGTTTTTTCATGAGACGAAAGATATTTGCTCAAATGAAGAGATTTTCATGAGATCAAGAAAAATAATAAAATATGATAAAATATAAAATTAGGCGTGGGACTGGCACGGCACGACCGGCCGGTGGGCCCAGTCCCCTAGCGTCTTGATTAATATTTTATTATTTATTATTTTCTTCCTATTTTGCATAGGTTCATCGTTCCTTCGTATTATGGAATGCTCGTTCGTGCATTCAGGTGCTCGTTAGTGCATTATTGCTGAGTACACTTGCACCATTTTGGTTGGGGCTTACTCGATAGCTGCTCAGATTTGCGTACATCGAATATTTATTACTAACCCATGGAATTCTGCTGGGAAGAACCACGAATTGAAGTAACGAAATACTATAAATGATGTGGAATATTTTCCAGTGATTCAGTTAATGAATCTAATAATTTAGGAATAATTAATTGATAACTCTATACTAGTACGATTGTCTAGGAGCATTAATTATTCAGGTGATATGAGCTTTTTGAAGCGTCATATTTATATAATCAGAGAAAACATTATTACATCCTGAAGACATTATTGCTCTATACTAGCAGACATGCTGTCTAGGAGTTGTCCAAGCTTGCGATTATATATAGAAGTGATTACTGAAATTGCTCAGTATCCATGAAATGTGTTGTTGCCTCAGCTGAGAGACTACACATCTACATATACCCTGAGAGACAATATTCTTAGTCAGAGATTCTTGTGGCATAATATTTCATGCTTCAAGGAGAGATATGAGCCTCAATACTCACCTGATTGCTGGATCAGGAGCATGCATAATTGTGGTTTTATGATTTTAACCCTTGTCGAAAATCCACCAGCTACAGCTGTGTCATTATGCAAATATTGATGAAAAATAGAATGAATCTTGAATATTCCGCAGTATTGATCTTTTCCTGATCCACTTCTATGTGAAAGTAATGTACGGTACCGATTAAATTAATTATTGAGGTTCCTTTGTGGTTAATTTAATTGAGTTTTCTGGGTACCAATTCATGTTTCATGTGATTTGTTAATTTCCAAAGAAATCCTTCTTTGCTTGCAAAATTAAGGTCGCTCTTGTTGTTCTTTGGGGAATGACATTTTGTGGGGTAAAGTTCTTAACTGAACTTGTGCTTAATTTCCAAATCTTTGTGGGGAATGCGGCTGCGGAATATTTTAGGAGTTTTCTTATATCTTTATAAAGTCCTTGGTGAATACACTAAGTTTCGGATATGTGAAATCATCAAAACAAAGTTGATATGTTCCTTTTTAGTCATGAAATATCTCTTTGAGAATTTTATTATGATCCCGCTAGTTTTCGTACATTTGCAAAATTATATTGACAAAAAGGGGGGAATTATTTTGTAGTTTACACTACATATACATATGGTTTACAGATCATTATGTAAGGGGGAGTGGTTTTCATTGTGAGATGAAGTATTGACTAAGGGGGAATGATACATATCACCATAGTATTATTGTCAATGTTGTGATACAATTGAACTTTGATGTTGTGTAATAATACTATGACATTGTATAACAATAATTGAGAACAATTGTTTTCTTATTGTTATGGCTACAGATCTTCAACAACTATGATGCTGAGTTGAACACGTTCAGAATCACTGGAGTACTTGGAGTGACAAAGAATTCAAGGAATGTTGAAGAACCAAGAAAATCAAGTATTTGGATGAAAAGTTACAAAGTTTATTTATTTTTTAATCCATATGTATTGATAGTTTTGTCACTAAAATTGACAAAGGTGGAGATTGTTAGAGCACTACTCGGTTGAAATCGCATGCGTTGCTATCTCAAGCTTGTTTGTCAAGTTTAATTATCAAAACTATAAGTCTTGATTTCTAGTCTACTTATAGTTATGTCTCGGTTTAAGATAGAATGTGTAGTTGAGCTTTAGACTTCACGGAGTTCATCGATTGAAGATGAAGAACTACTAAGGGGAGCTTGTGGAACTTCATCAACAAAAGGTATGTGGAGACTTGAACTCATCTATCACTCAGAAGTCTATTTTATTCCATCTCCTATTGAGACATAGTCGTATATCTATATAGACTTTACATTATACACATTTGATATTTCGAGCTGAGTTTAACTCGCTTATATCTTTCTAGAAATATGTGTTGGAACGCTTTCGCTTTAACCAAGTTCATCTTTTATTCTTGATGAAATTCAAAAGATGATCATGTGAAAATCACCTGGTAACATCTTATATGATTTGTGTGAGATAGTCATTTGATGTAGACTCGGAATGTTTTGTATTGATCATTTGATCACTTGAAAAATACTTTAAAGCTAATAGTTTGTGTGAGATATCTATTCTCGTCTTCTAAGAATGCTTCAATGATTAAAATGGGAGTTTAGAAAAATTAACCATTGATTGGATATAACACAGTATGTGTACTTGTATGCTAACTGTTGCAAGTGTATTCCAAGTCCGGGAATTTAGTATGCATAATCGTATGCGTACTGATTCAACAGTTGAAGTCTGAGAACTATAGTATGCATACCCGTATGCGTACTTATTTCAACTGAGTTTGGTCATGAACGACAGTATACGCACCCGTTTGCATACTGGCGAACAAGACCAAGTCCGGGAACTTAGGTATGCGTACCCCTTTGCATACTTGAATGGGTTAGGTTCTAAAATCGGTTAAGTATGTTTACATACTCATGAACAAATATATTTATATAGAATACGTAATGCAATCTTTGCAACCCGCGGCTATAATGTTCATGAGTTGATTCGAGTGAATCAAAACCGATTTTGCTTCAATTGTGTATTGTGTACTTCTATGAGAATATTAACAATTGAACAACTCTATAACTAGTTTCATTTGAGTCATTTGAACTAGTTGTGACTAAGATCAAAAAGGTTGATATGAAAGTGTCCATACGGCTAACCTTGGTTAACTATTGTTGAGCCAACTAAGTGTACACGTTTAGATACGGTTGTTGCGACTGTAACAATAAAACACTCAAGAAAGATGTTAGAATAAAAAGATTAATTCTGGAAGGTAAGTAAACACTCAATTGGACTGCAAACAGAGGACAGAGTCACGTGTTTAACACGCTGTCCTTAACACGATATTTGAACGGTACGCCTCAAGAATGAGTGATGCCTATACCCTGTGGTCAAGTTCGTATCCAAGATAAAACTGCCCGTTACAAGCACTGTTAGCACTACAATACTTGCCCACTCTTACGACCTCAACAGCGAATGCGCACGGAATGAAAAATAAAGGACCACACAGGGGGAGAAGACGAAAAGAAGAGGATAGTAGCTCTTCTGGACACAAAACGATATGAGAGAAAGTGATCGCTTTATATAGGGGAGAATAGAGAGAGGTCTCATAAACGCGCATTAAAACAATTTCAATTAATTCAGATTTTTTCCAACGGTTTTAAACGTTCATGCATCACTTAATATCGATTTGAAACGTTCATGCGTCATTATGTTTGATATAAAATGTTCATGCAAATTTAAGTTTGATATAAAACGTTCATGCAAATTTAAATTTGATATAAAACGTTCATGCAAATTAATGTTCATGCATAAACATAATGTTGCCCAAAGAATTTTTTTTTTCTTCCAAATATTAATTCGATAATTCAAACGAAATTTTGCCAAAAAATATAAGTCTTGACCCACACCCGAACCCGAACCCGAACCCGAACCCAAGCCCCGCCCCGCCCGCCCCGCCCGCACGCACGGACGGCGACGGCGTGCGTGCTTCAGTGCGAAGCACCGCGCGTGTGTGAAAATGTGCGATTGCACCAACTAGACGATTGCCTAAGTCCTCTCCCTCGCACAAAAGTGCTAATGACCCAAGGGCCACTCTAATATCAAAAAATTCAATACTTATGGAGAGGTATCATCTTTAGTTTTCCCTATGTGGGACTAAAGGTTCATTCACAAATAGTGAAAATGAGCTAGTGTCCTTAGTGACCAATAGATCCAAGTTCCAATCCCACCAAGACCAAAAAACCAAACTATTGTATAAATTCATTTTCTCTAACAACGGTTACCCACATCTAAGTGAAGGACATTTCATTTGTGTGTAACAATCCAGGACCATCTAAAGGTTAAAAGATATTGACTTGAATCTAATCAAGTTTTCATCTAACGGTGAATATTAAATGCTTTGTTACCAAGGTAACATTGTTTGCAAACCCTGATTTGAAGACTATATAAGGGAGAACTCTAGCAACTGGGAAACCTAATGCCCACACCTTCTGTGTGATATTAGTTGCGACTAGAGTCGATTCTCCTTTAACCTAGGTTTTTCCTAATACCGTTATAGAACGAGTTAAAGACTTCATTGGGATTCTGAAGCCAGACCCAACTAATTTCTCTGTAGTTGCGTCTTTTGATCTTACTTTGTTCTATCATATTGAGTACTATCTTCTCTAAGATTTTCTCGAGATTTATTTCCAATAGGTAAGATATGAAAAGTAATCACAAAGCTCTTCGTCTCATTCTTTGTGATACTACAATATCTTGTTCCGCTACCATACGGTTGAGTTATTATGAGTTGATTGATATTACTAGGCTATTCTTCAGGAATATAAGACCGATGTATCAATTGATTCCTGTTCACCTTGATTTATCAAAAGACATAACAAAAACTTCGTAGGTATTTCTGTAGGAGACAGATTTATCTATTCAATAGACTTTTCTGTGTGAGACAGATTTGTTTATCAAGTCTTCGACTTTGGGTCGTAACAACTCTTAGTTGTGGGTGAGATCAACTAAGGGAATCAAATGCGTAGAGTCCCGCTGGGATTCAGAGGTGTAAGGAACGCGACCATACCTTAATCAGTGTGAGATTGGTTAGGGCTCAACTACATTACAGTCTGAAGTTAACTTGTAGTATGCTAGAGTCTGTAGCGGCTTAATACATCATGGTGTTCAAATCTGGACTAGGTCCCGGGGTTTTTATGCATTTTCGGTTTCCTCGTTAACAAAACTTCTGGTGTCTGTGTTATTTCTTTTCCACATTATGTTTTCTATATAATTGAAATATCACAGGTTAAATGCGTAGTTCAATCAATAGGTGAATCCGATCTTTTGGGAGTGGAAAAAAATACCAGAGACATGGAGATCTTCCATGGTTCGTCTTGTTCAAACTTTTTGATCCTAATCGCATCTTATCAAAGCCTAAAATTGTAAATAAATTGCTTGAGTAGAAGCCAAAGATGGTTTTCTGGGTTTTATTTTCAGTCTCTACTCGTTCAAATCACATGAATTTTAACTTAATTCTTATGATTGGAATAATTCTGAAACTTGAATTGTAATTTTAACCTATTTACTTCCATGGAGGATCTGAGTTTAAAATCTGAAACAGAGATTGGATTTTAAGGCATCCGATAAAATTAGGTTACCCTGTAATTCAATTAGTTCAACCGAACAATAATATTTTAGAATAGGAAGCATTTCCTTGGAATTCGATTCCCAAAATTTCTTTCCCCCGTAATTGAATACCCAGCCGGTGAAAAATTTGAAACGAACGCGCTGTAAGGAGTGAAGGTATCTCCCTGATTTATATCATCATCTTTGTGCGGTGGGTGTTGTACACCTTTTATTGCTGCGGCAATAGCAACAAACCAAAAAGTAGTGTTGGCCAACCCTTTTTTTTTACCGAAGCAGAATCCAATTCCACGCGCCACAAAATTTTAAGCATTTTCTATAAATTTTGAAATTATGTTGACAAAATATTTTCAGATTTTTATTTTTTAACTAATAGAATTCAAAAAATAACTTCTTAACGTGTATCTAAACAATTATGAAGCAATTGTCTGTTGAAGATCAAAACATGTTTCATTTGAAGATGCGAGAACCCTAATGACTAACGATAATCGAGTTTAGTTTCGGCTTAAATTTCTAAATTAGATTGTTTTTCCCCTTAAAACCAGAATTTAGTAAGTGTTAGGTAGGACTCATCTAATCAACTACACATGTTAGAACCTAATTTGGTACAAATTAAGGTTGGTTTCTTAATTGGTTACCAAAATCCACTAAGAAGAGCAGTGTATGGCATAGAGTTAGTGGGTTGTTAATCATCACCATGGATAGACAAAACCAGGATAACTAAATACTTTAAAATATACAATGGTAGCTAAATTGGGTGACACCAACTAAGATAAAGAAATTTAGATCTTAATTATTTGTTAGTGGAATAAGTGCCATCCTCTAAATACCTTAAAATATACAATGGTAGCTTAAAACCAAGTACCATCCTCTTATAAATACCCTAAACCCGAGATGATTCAAGAATAAGAATAAGTGTGGGAGTCAGTGATTACGATTTCTGAGTACTGTTGCTGCTGAAGTAAGCTAGATTTGTAAAAATGGTGATGCGTAAACATATTATCGTGGTTATTATAGCCATGGCCATGGTGTTGGTTTTCACGGTTTTGAACTTCGCCGAGTCTGCTTTGGTGGTAGAACTTAACCATTGCACTCCGGCTCAGGGGAAGCTATGCCTTTGTTTAGGTTGATGAAGAAAATATTGTATCATCTCAACACATGAAAACCCCTCAGAATTTATGTATGTTGCATTGCTTGCACAAAATAGATATTGGTACACCCCAGACAATTTGGTACCCATATTAGCAATTTTGTTTCATTCGTAGTAGAAATTTTCCCATGATTTTATTTGTGTTTTTATTTTGTTTTAAAAATCTAATAAGCTAGATAAGATTTCTTGTTCCAATAGGATTAATCTCAAATAGAGATTAGTAGTTCTAAACAGACCGAGGATCTAAATCACACAAAAACAACATCTCAAAAAGTTTTCACAGTTTTTTTAGGGGTCCCGATAGGCCTCGCCGGAGGACCGCATGGGACGTTTATGGTAGAGCCCATTGAAAATTATGTGAGGAGTTGTTTTGCCATAGTCTGTTTCGCCGGTTCAAACCGGCTTTTTGAATAGAGATTGAATAATTAGTTGTCAAGTCTTGAAGCAGACAGATCTTTACAATGTTTACATCCCCGTTCACCTGACAGTTTGTATAAGTAAGAAGAGTGCTACTGAAAGCGCCAATTTAGGGACCTTGGAGAATTCGACGCACTGCCAAAATCTCTTTTTATTGTCTTCGACATCTTCACCAACCCTAACTCAACCTAAGTTTTCGACTGCAAAATCAACCTCGAAATAGAAATAACATTTTTCCAGAAACGGAGGTAGTAGAATATATCCGGTGTTCTGCGTTCTTAACTCATAGATAATTTTTAGTAATTTTTCCCGGAGAGAAAAAAACAACGTTGTGCAAACGCCAGGCAATTTGACAATTTGTTGATATAGTATTCACTTTATAAAAGCAAAATCATTTGAAAAATAAGTGTTGTGATATGAGCGGCGCATCTTCTCAGCTGAAATGTAAATCTCCGGTCCACCAGGTGGGAATGCATTTTACCCACCATGTGTTCTTCTGATTTTTATTCTATTTTTTTGGGATCAAATTTTCAAGAAATCCACAACCAGCCTCAATCATTAATCTGGTGCATATACTACCCGCACTTTTAAAAGAGTTAAAATTCATACCGGAAAATAGGGATGGTTTTTATAAAAACAATTTATTTATTTTTCCCTGTCATGGTGGGAGGATTTCAAGGGGTCTTTTGTCTTTTACCTCATGGTTTGTTATTGTGATCCACTGAATCTTAGGGTATTTTTACTTTCCGTTGACAAATCGTGTTTTGGACAATACCCTCTTTCTATCCAACCTCTCTACCAAACTCTCATGCATCCCGAGAAATATTTCAGACCTATTTTAACCCTTTAGAGCAACTGCAGTGGTGCGATCAAAACCAAAGATCAAAGATCAAAAAAAAGACCAAAATTTGGGTTTAGTCCGTGTTGTGACGCAACGGTACATGATTAAAATTTCGTCAGGCGGACTTTAAAAGTCCGCCCCATTTTTTTTTTGTAAAATTTCATCAGGCGGACTTTAAAAGTCCGCCCCATTTTTTGTAAATTTCATCAGCCCCATTAAAATTTCATCAGGCGGACTTTAAAAGTCCGCCCCATACTTTATAACTTTCATCAGGCGGACTTTAAAAGTCCGCCTCATTCTTTTTTTTTTATTTAATTAAAATTTCATCGGGCGTAATTTAAATCTCCGCCCGTTAACAAGCGTCCTTTAAATTTACGCCCAGCAACAAGCGTACTTTAAATTTACGCCCGACTATATTAGAATTTGGGATTTGGTCGCGACCATATTTGGTCTGGAATTTGATCTTTGGTTGGGATTTGATCTTTACTCCGTCCCACTGTGTTACGATCTCATCCCAAATTTTTGGTTATACTCGCCCACTGTGGATGCTCTTAGGCGATCAACAGTTTATAACATACTATATTGTTTTGTAGGCGGCCTACTGTACCATGCAATACGATAACCCTTTCGGCTCTTGAAAGCCTGCACAAAAATAGTAAATACTCCCTCTGTTTCTAGAAAAGAATTATGTTTTAGAAAAAATAAAAAAGTTCTAAATAGAGGTAGTAACGTATAGTTCTTCCCGGGCTGAATGAAATGGAGCTACACTTGATAACTTAGTGACCCTATTTGATCATGCGCCAAGAAGATTTAGTATGGGAATGGTGAGTGTGTCATTGTCTAGATCGAACTCCAAAATCGGGATGGAATTTCCTTGTTATGTAAATGCACAATTGGCATGGAATTTTCGTATGTGTTGATGAGTTTCAAACTTAATTTGAGTTTGTATGATTAAAGACAAAAAAATAAAAAGAGCTAGTTACAAAATACAAATCCTGATAACTTGTTTGGATGCCGGAAGCAGAAAAAAATTTTGTGCGTTTGGATGCACATTCAGAAGTTTCTTTTCGATTTATGGAAATTAAAAAATCAAAAGTCAGTTTGGCAATAATATTTTAGAACGACTTCTATAAGTAAAAAAATCAGTTTTTTGTGAATCAAAATAGGTTTTTTTTCTGACTTCTTCTCCTTCTCCAGAAGCAGAAGTCAGAAGTAGATTTGTATCCAGACGCGTCACAAAAAATTAGCTTTTCTGCTTCTATGATAGCCTGTTTGAATAGCACATTAAAAGTAGCTTTTCGACTTTTAGAAGTCGAAAAGTTAGAAGTCAATTGGGCTGTCATATTTCAAAACGATTTCTAAAAACCGAAAAGTTAACTTTTTGTGAAACAAATTAGTTTTGCTTTTGACTTCGACTTCCGGAAAAGTAGAAGTCAGAAATAGATTGTATCCAAACGCGCTGTAAGTCATTCAGAAATTGGGTAACCAAAACTAACTTTTGAGTTTTATGCTTCCAGAAATCAAAATGTAACAACCGGAATGACATCCACCCAGACTATACTGTTGTGAGAAAACAGATTACCCTATTGCTTGCTCTTATGAACGTCCATTTGGCTATCCTTACTTGGAATTTAGAATCTCCATAAGATGTTTTCACTGTCCATAACGAGCTGTTTGGTTTACAAAACAACAGTTAAACACTTAAAAGTCATAAACTGAAGGGGGGGAAAAATGATGACATTTGACATTAAAATTCCCCAACTTCATAGTAACTTGCAATAAACATCAACAGAGCCCTTTTCTCTCCACTCAATATTTTCTTGTGATGGTTTCAATTTCTTTCTTTTTCACTTTCACTAAAGATGGTGAAATGATGTACACCCCATTTATTTCCAAATGGAATGCCAAGTGTAGGTAGCAGCTCTTCTGTTATAAGTCATCAGAGGAAGCAAAAAAAAAACTGACACTTTTTAATTCAAAATCACTCTCAAGTCACAAGATATGATGCTGTTTCTTGATTTTGACATTCAATGAAGAAAAAAAAAATCATTGTTGAGGGAATCCATTCCATTCCATGGATGATTGTTTTATTTTCACTGTGGAAGTTTTCAAAGTGGCTATCAAATCAAGAACTTTGAGACATAGAGGAGGCAGATCCCAAAACCCAAAATATAATAAAAATATTACAGAGAGCATAATAGCCCCTTCAAGTACACGACACAAATGTTAGATCAGACCAGAAGTTAAAACCCTGAGTAAAAAAATTAACTTTGGGTATTTTAATGGTGCTATATTGGGATCTCAACTCTTTATTTTCAGTTTTTTTTTTTTTTGAAACAAGAATTTTTTTTTTTTGCCAAAAACAGTGAATACCCATGAAAGTTTAGTCCTCTTTTTTCCTTCTTTCAGACTTTGATGAAAAAAACAGAGGAAGAAAAAAAGACCAGTTTTTTTTTTAAGTACTTTGAATGAATGGAACCTAGAGAAGGAGGAGGAAGAATAAACATAAACCCACATTCAAAATCAAAATCAAAACAGACCCAGATTGTGGAAATGGAAGAAACCCATAGTCATAAAGCAGCATCAGAAGTTAAAGATTTCAATATAGTAGTAGCAGGAGATCAGAAAGATGATCAACAAGCAAGTTTAAAGAAGCAATTAGCACCAAAAAGAAGTTCAAATAAAGATAGACATACTAAAGTTGATGGTAGAGGTAGAAGAATAAGGATGCCAGCTTTGTGTGCAGCTAGAATCTTTCAATTGACAAGAGAATTAGGTCATAAATCTGATGGTGAAACCATTCAATGGTTGTTACAACAATCTGAACCATCTATTATTTCTGCAACTGGGACTGGGACTATTCCTGCATCTGTTCTTGCTGCTGCTACTGCTTCTGTATCTCAACATGGGATTTCTGTTTCTGTTGGTTTAGGAGGAGGAGGAGCAGATATTCATGGTTCTGCTAGTAGAAATCACCATTGGAATTTAATGGCTTCTTCAAATAGATCTAACACTAATACTAATACTGCATCTGGTTTATGGCCTCATCATCATCATCATAGTGTTAGTGAATTTGGGTCTGGTTATGTGCCTACTTCTGGACCATCTACATCCAATTTAGGTACTGAAACCTCAAATTTTGCACCTAGAATTGGGTTTCATGGGTTTGAAATGCCTGGTACTAATCTGGGGCCGATGAGTTTTAGTTCAATGTGGGGTGGTACTAATCAACAAATTCCTGGTTTAGAACTTGGTCTTTCTCAAGATGGTCATATTGGGGTTTTGAATCCTCAAGCATTGAACCAATTCTTCCAGCAACAACATCAACTTCAACAACAACAACAGCAACATCAACAACAACAGCAGCATCAACAGCATGAGCATGAACAGCAACAACAGCAGCAGCAGCAATCTTCAAAGGATGATTCTCAAGATTCAGACAATTAGAGTTTGTAGGAAAAATGGGTTCTCTCAAGTAGGAATTTTGTTGAGTTTTCCAAACTCATTGAAATGAAGGTGCATTTCTCAGGCTTTTTCATGTGTGTGTGTTTTTCGTCTAGAAAAGTTTTGTTTTTAGTTGTTAAGTAGATTCTTGGTTCTTTGTTAAAATTGTGCAGGTGAATCTATTGAAAGCTGAATTAGCTTTGGGATTGGACTTCCCTTCTTGTGTTATTTCAGGTGTGTGTTGTTAAAAAAATAGTGTAACCATCATGTTGTTGTTTTTGTTAGAGCTGAATGAATTGTTTCATGAAAGCTTATGTATGCTTGCTTGTTGGCTGTTGGTTCAGGTTTGCTAGCATTTTCGAAAGCATATTGTAGTTTTATTGTCTGATCACAATTGTCTCGAAAATTTGCTGCTTCATGAGCATGTTTTTTGTGTGTTTTCGTTAATGTATATCTAGTCTAGCTTATCTAAAATCCCAGAGTG
The DNA here is from genome assembly GCF_003573695.1 of Papaver somniferum. Taxonomy (NCBI): domain Eukaryota; kingdom Viridiplantae; phylum Streptophyta; class Magnoliopsida; order Ranunculales; family Papaveraceae; genus Papaver; species Papaver somniferum. Next base: position 157,057,412 of record NC_039361.1, read on the forward strand.
TGAGCCAATATAGTTAAATACATTACGATACGATGAAGGTGGTAGAGACATTTAAAAGTCTAGTTCTAGTAAAACTTAGAAAATGGACCATTCAGTTGGTCGATTCCTATCTGAACTCCATAGCCAGTTTTCCATTCCCTCGAGCCGGAATTATTGTAGGGTAATTGAAAGCAGAAACGCTGGAAAAGGCAACAATGTTCACCCACCACTCCACCAGGATTTCATGTATGTGTGTCTCTGCAATAAAATTGTCTGGGTTTTGTGGGTATAAGCTTTATGTGTTGCAAACATAAGAAACCAAGGGACATAACAGCTTCTCATGAAGTTGAAATAACTTTGTCAGACTCAACCACCGTATATAACTTTGTCAGACTGTTGGCTGTTGTGGTAGATGAATACAGACCCAGTGAACATACTTGCTTGGGTAAGTATTGGCTTATATGTTCGGATTCAACTTCGTTGGCGTAATTACTACACGATAATTGTTATGAGTCATTCTTGCTCATGAACATTGTTCGAATCATACCTTGTTAGTTTTATTTCGGAAAATTCAGCCCTCCAACATGTACAATGCGGTAAAGTTCACCTACTACAAGTATCCCTGCCTCATTAAATCCTCTCTGGAGATCTAATGAAAACCAAGGGACAGCAGCTTCTTATGTTTGTGTATGTAATAACATGGTGAACATAAACTAATTTCTCGCTTTAGTAGTTTCTTTGTCTCAACTAAGCATGGTTTTTGACAATAGACACTCTAACAGAGACTCAACCACCATATATCTTTGTCAACCTGTTGGCTGTTTCGCTAGATGAATACAGACCCAGTGAATACACTTGATTGGGTTGGTACAGAAACTCTCTTTCTACATGGTAAAAGTAAATTTTCAGCGCCAAACCACTTCAGAGTTGATTTCAGAAGGCTATCTGGAATTAAGGGTTTAGGCAATGGTTTTTGCGTTGAATCTTAAATGTGGAACAGTCATAAGAGAAAGCCCAAGGACATAATGTCTCATCAACGACAACGTTTGGACATGATAAAAACAGAAATGAAAACTAGTGCTTGCGAACAATAATGCGAAAAGTCGTGTTTAATTCTGGGATTAGTTACTAGCACGAAAACATTCGTATAAAGCTAACAGGTACAACAACAAAACCTGAAAGAAGCGCATAATAAGAAAACCAATCTCAGCGTGAGCACCTTGAACACAAAATTAGTCGGATACTTGAAGAACAAAGTTTAAGGAAATAGAGATAATTGGAATTTTCATGAATCAATATCACTTGCAGGATTCATACCGTAGATACCTCAAGACAAGGTTGCAACTCTTCTTGCTCTCAACACTCTTCTTTATGACAAACTCACAAAACACTGCGATCAGGATATATATATACACTACATCGACCGGGTCACAGTTTTTAATGGGCTTTTTCTCATATGAATCTTCTGAGTTCTGAGCCAAACTAAAAGAAGCTTCGGATAGGGTGAGCATGGGCCGGTATGGATGGGTTTTTACCTCATCTGCATCCGATCCAAATAGTTATGGATTTCAAATTTTGCATTCGCATCCAATCCAACGGAGCACGAATGAACATATTTGGTACGGATAATCCAAGGATTTATTTTAGTTAAAATTTACAAAACTAGTTATAAAAACCCAAGGTGACCAACCTTGTGGTACAAAAACCCCACTCAAATGTTGGGATTCATTAAAACTCCATCTGAAACTAAATTGATACAAAAACCGCAAATTTCAAAATTGGTTTCATCAAATTTTGTGATGAAATTAAAAATTGGTTTTGTCAAATTCTATGAGGTTTCATCAAATTTTATGATGAAACCACTTTTGGGTTTTTTGTGTTACTTTTGTTTTTGGGGTTTTTTTGTGGATGGATAGTGACACCTTTGGGGTTATAACTCGCGGACCGTAAAATTTATAATGAAGAAATAAAGACAACATAAATGGCTTCTTATAGAATTTACACATTTTATATATGTATATAAATATAAAAGTGTCATGGACAACACTCCAAGCAAATACCTTAAGAATTCCGAAACTATCTATATATTTTCTAAAAACTATATGAACTCCTTTAATCTAACGACGATGGATGTCCAATGGATCTTCAAGGTTGCATCCGAACCCAATCAGTAATCCGTTGGATTCCAAAATTCACATCCGTATCTAATCCATTAGCGAACGATTCGGACATCCATCCACAAAAATACGGTCGGTCCCGGATAAATCCGTGAATTAAGGACCAAATGCTCACCCCTACTTCGCGATGACAAAGGATCAAGAGGTTTGGGCAAGTATAAATTAACGTTTTAAGGGGAAGTTACAAAATGGCCCCACTTTCTATAATTGGGGAGTTTCCAAATAGATCAAACTTTTTTAACTTGCTTTACAAAATGGTTTTTTTTATGCGACTTAATATTTTTCAATAAAACAGTGTTATCTTTTCCTAAAGTACCCTGCTCATTTAATTAAATTGGTTAAGGTAGTGGTGATGACAGTGGTGGTGGAAGCTTAAGAAACAGCTCCGTTAAGCTCCATAGGCAAAGCGGTGAATCCTATAAGTAAAAGTCATTGATAAGCACGTAAGTGCGACGCTTTTTCACCCATAGTTACATTAGTTAGGACTCATTTTATTGCTAATAAACTTGTTTTAAGTCTTTTGAAGGGATAAGCTCTTGTGGAGAAAGTTGCTCGAAAAGTGGTATTTGGTCTCAGAAAAGTACTAAAAGCACCCCAACTTTGGATAAGGGCACCCCCCAGAAATGTGTTAAAGGCACCTAGACGTTTTCACTATTCACAACCTAAAATTACTCTTTGTGCCCCACAAACTGCTATTCGCACCCCATGAATTGCTATTTATACCCCAAATTGTTAAAGGGACACCGGAACTTGATAAGGCGATGTCATCTTCAACCTTTTAAATTTATGAAATTTGGCGGGAAACTGGTTTTCAGCGGAACATAATTAGGGTTTGAATTCTAGGTGTGTTTTAAGGAGACTCAATGGCTGAATTATAATTCCAACACTTATAACAACAACCAATCATTTCCTTCAGTGAAAGAAACATCCAGATAAGTGTTTGCCTCTGCTTCTATTAAATTCTTGCTATATGAGACCCTAGATTTCTTGTTTGATCCAGGACCGAAATTTTCTTGTTTAAGAGTTGGACAATGTTTATAGGTTATTAGTATTCGATTAACCTATAAACACCGGACCCCATGAGAATAAGTGTACGAGTTGCACTGTTACTTGGAGCAGTATAAACTGCTTCTTGAAGAGTTGTGAAATTTCCTTGTGTAACTGCAGTAGAACTTTTATATAAGAATACTCCATATAGGAATAACCTCCATATAAGAGTAAAAATCTCTGGTCCCGATTTGGCCAGTTATATCTAAGAATAAACTCCATATTGGAATAAGTCATATTTTTCCCGGTTCCGTCTTAAGAAACTTACCTCCATATAAGAATAACTCATAATAGTATATAGATAATGTAGACCATATCATACATCAGTTTAAGACAAATAGGTTCTTTCAACTAATTTGGAAATTCCTTTTACTTTTAACAGGTGTGATGTTTTTTTTTCACAACTTTTTCAAATATCTTTGATCGCATGATTTTAATTGTCAATTTTCCGTATCATCATGTGGATTGTGTTACATAGCAAACTTCGTATATTTAACTAATACATGTGAAATTAAATAAAATTTATATATTCTTAGGTATTGCGTAGGTCCATTGTGTTGCATAGCAAACTTCGTATATTTAACATTTGTATCATACATCTGAAACTAAACAAAACTTAATTAGTGTTGCCTTGGTATATTGTGATGTTTGTTGCGCGCAATTATGTTTTCTCCTAGGTACATATATAACAAATTTTTATTGCTCGCTTCAAGATAGACCTCCATATAAGAATAACCTCCATATAAGAATAATTTCTTGTAGTCCCTAGGATATTTTTATATAAAGGTTCTACTGTACTACGAATTTTGCTTTTTTTTGGGGGTTTGGAAGCGGAATCCAGAAGACTTGGTTCCATTCAAAATCTAACGGGGTGCAATTTTAAAACCAATGGAATGAGGGAAATAAGACTTGGTCAGATTTCTTTTGGATGAAAAATAAAATACTTGGTAGTTGGTTCCATGTAGTATTTCATATCGGTTTATTGAAATTATTATACCGGAAGTCCGTTGATTTCATATTTTTATGCCAAAATCTATATATTTCATGTCTTTAGTCGTTTTTAAAAATTACTTTGCCGGTCAATGGTTGGTTTCTGTATCTGTAGGATAGTATAACCAATGTCGTAGATGCAAGGGTATATTATTTATATGTCCATACTTTTGACATCCAATAAATGTATCCTTATACAACAATAAATATGTTCCTATTTTATAATAACCTTATCCATTTAAAATTAGATTCCCCTAATACCCTCACCCATATAATATTTTTTTTTTATTTCAAAATGCAACAAATTTATTCCTCTACCACTTCGCCACCACCACCAACATTCAACTACCATTCCACCACCACTGTTCAACAACCACCACCTACCAACCGCCACCACCATTAATATTCTACCACCAGTCCTTCACCACCACCATTACACCACCAATCCTCCGCCACCACTAGTTTGTCGTCGCCACCACCACTAGTCCGCCGCCGCCACCACACTGGTTCAGATATTTTTGTATCAACAACAGTAGTTGATCCAAATAAAAATAAAACCAACAATAGAAGTTGATCCAATTTAGGGGATCAACAATGGTAGTTGATCCAAAAAAAAAGGATCAACAATAGAAGTTGATCCAATTTAGGGGATCAGCAACGGTAGTTGATCCCCTAAATTGGATTAATAATGAAAGTTGATCCATATAAATGGAGTGAACTTGGAGTGAATCGAACGCGCATCATATGACATGGAGTCAGTCATTCTACCATTGCACCACAAGTTCAACATTGGAAGAAATTTACATGATTTAAACTACAAGCATGATTTAAAATACAAGCATGATTATACTTATCCAAGGAAATATTATCAACGATAGGAGTTGAAAGGATCAACAACAGTAGTTGATCCAATAAAAAATTGGGTCAACAACAAGAGTTGATCCAATAAATGGATCAACAACCGTAGTTGATCCCATAAAAAATTGGGTCAACAACAAGAGTTGATCCCATAAATGGATCAACAACTGTAGTTGATCCCATAAAAAATTGGGCCAACAACAACAATTAATCCCATAAAAACATATAAACAACACCAATTGATCATCACCCGTAGCTTCATAAACAACAACAACTTCATCTCCTTCATTGCAGTAACCACCAACAGAACCATCAACCACCATTTATAATCCATTGCAGCAACTGCCACTGTCTTCTATGAAGCTTCAACACCAATTCGAACCATCTGAACCAATTGAGCAAATACCAAATCCTAAATCAAATCTCCATCTCGTCAGATCTGATTTTGAAAACTAATCTTCAAAATCCCAAACCAGTTGGCAGCGAAGAAGGTGCTGATAGTTGCAGAGCTGGTAACGATGAAGATGGTGGTGGTGGGAGTGGTTTGGTTTGATTTGTTTCAATCACAGAACTCTCTATCTCTCAAATCTTAAATCTCTGCAACAAAACTGAAAATCATACATACCAAATCAGTATCTTATTTCAATAATTCGAACATGCAAAGATCTCCCTGAATCTCCAACTCGAAATTATGAAATCGAAAACCAAAAACAAATCTGTCGATCCCTAAATCTGGAAAATCAATTTTTAACCTAAGAAGATGAAGAACAATAATTAACAGGTTGAAAATCGATCATAAACATATTGATAGATCAACTGATTATAGTGGAGGACGTGTTGGTGCAGCGACAGAAGAGTTGGTGGTGATGGTAGTTACAGACGTTGAAAGGAATAAGAGAAAGAAGAAGAAATAAAACCTTGATCCGACCTAAAAAAGGAAGGGATAAATATGAAAAGGAGAAAAAACGTTAGTGGACTCCTGATGGGCTTATAGATAAAGAAGGATATATTTATAATGTGATAAGGATATTTGTAAAGTCCATCAAAAATAGGGACAAATATTCAATTACCACTAGATACAAGCATAGCAGAGAACAAAGTCCGGCTGTGTTGGGAATTTGTGGGCTCAATGAAGTAAGCCGTGTATGTGGTGGAGTCAGTGCGTAAAAGATATAAAAATGATGCGCCAAAATCGTAAAATGCCATTCGCGTCGGACTCCAAAGAAACCTTGCCATATTTGTGTTCAACTTTACACATGCAATTAAGCTAGGTCTTCTTCTTTTTTGGCCATTACACTTTTATTCCTTTCCAGCCAAATGGCTCAAGAGATTGCAAAGGGTAGCGTGATCGAAAGCATCTTAGCTATCTTCTTGCTCTGACTAACCTCCCATTTTTTATGCCTTGACAACTGACATAGTCTACATTAATTGAGGAGCTGAATTAAGACAAAACTAAACTACCTTAGAGAATGCACAGTTAATTAACAAATGATTCATTTTCGCGAGTACAAAACTGCACACGTTATCGCTGATCTGACATCCTTTTTTTAGTTTAGTTAGTACATGAGTCTAGTTTTTATTAGGTTTTCTACTTATTTACACCGTTGTGGTGGTTTCATTTAATTTTTTGAGGTTTATCTTCGTTTTAATGGCGATTCTTGGTTATTAAGTTGGGTTATAAAATCAATAGTGATGCTCTCCAACGACGAAATCTCCATCTTTGTTATCTCCGGTGAACTCCTCATCGAAATATTCATCACCAACTTATCCGATGACGAAATCTTCATCGGTGGTCTTTCTGATGACGGAACTTCATCACTAGTTACAAGAGATTTGGGAAAATCACTCCTACTTTTGGGGCATTTCTTTCTAAAGAAGAAAAACAAACTAAATGGTTGGAATTTAATTCTGAGAAAAACCATCCTTCTTCCGATTTAATCGGATCTTACTCATATTTGTATTTGTCTTATTCCGGTAATCCTTTTCTTTCTCTTGTCGGATTTCTCGGTATTATACTCTTATATTATGTTCTTGTTACTTTGTATTTTCTTATTTTCGATCTTAAACTCATTGTAACCGTAAACAAAAATCCTTTTTTAAGCAAATAGTCTATGGTATGGACTGCATTGTGGATGGAAAATTATACGAATATTTGAGCTTGTAGGAGGCATATGTTTTGCACTCTTCATGTTTCTTGAACTATATTGCGTATCAGAAAGCAATCAAATTGATACATAATTTCAGAAAACAAGAACTACATATAACAAAACAGATTATAGTTAATAATTTTCAGATAAGAACAATCTAAGGGGAATAAAATAGCAGATCATTTGAGAGAGGATTGCATCATTTTATATAAAGAAACAACAAAAGATGCTAGAAAATCTGACTTGCGCATTTTTCCCAGCAACATTTGACTAAACTATCTGGAGGCATATCCAGATAGTTTCAAAATTATCTGACAGGTTGAAGTCCAGTGTTGGCAACATAATCCCCAAACTGAAATGTACTTAGAAAGTCCATGGCTCAGAATGTTTTCTAGACATGAGAAAAGAAAGGAACATCCAAGACACAAACACTAATCAGATATATGCTCACTCCCTTGAATAAGTCTTCAAACCCAAACCTCAAAATGAAACATATCAAAGAGAATGAACCAATGAATTGTAAATATATTCTATAATATAATCAAATCTTATATGCATCCGGTAATGCCGGAACATTCCACACGAGATTTTGAAAGATAAAATTTCTAATACTTATTATGGGATTTCCACACTAGCACAAAGAGGAGCGAGAGAGAGATTGAAACACTCAAAATATAAAAACCATATTGATAATCTTTTTGCATATTTTACAATAGAAAACAAACCTTTATATAGACAGTAACTCAAAACCTTGAATAGTCTCATTATCCCATTACTAACAAAATCCTAATTTGTAAGAATTAAGTCAGACATTTAAATGTGCTGAGTATTTTCCAAAAGACAAGGACACTTAACAAACAATTATTCAAATTTCAAAATATTCAAAGACCAAACAGAATTATCCTAAATTTAATATTTGAATAATAATTCCAACACCCTCCCGTAATACAAATATTCTTCTTAAAACTTTATTATCTATCATCAGTACCATGAACTAGAAAACATCAAGCATCACCATCATTGTCAGCAACATATTTGATCGTTTGTCATCTTCGTTGGTATCATCATTGTTAGCAGATCAACCTCAGCATCATTTCATCCAACTCAACACACTAATGGATAACTGGTTTCTTACCACTTCCTGGGCTTTTAAAAAACAACTGTTGTTGGATTGAAGTACTTACCCATGCTGTCATTCACAGTTATTTTATAAAAAAACAAAAAAAAAAATTAAACTTGTTGCGATATCAGTTTTTTTATAGAGGCAATTTATTGGTGGTCTCTAGTATCTTTTATCTGAGTTGTAAAACGACTGTGAGGAAAAGAAGATTCTATGATGCGTGTTTTTGGCGGGATTTTTCGCGCCAGAAGCAATGGTTAGATGATGAGCCTAAATGGATCAACGGTGACAGATGAGAATCCTCGTTTCTATCGACTCTATATATCTCTTCTCTCTCACCTTTCTCTTTTACGTTTCTCTCACTTGTTATTACACAGGAAAGAAAACCCAGAGACAAAAAGAAAAATCAAAGCCAGAAAAATGATTTCAGATTGAAAAAAACCCTGACTAACAAGTGACTTAAAACCCTATTTCTCTTCTATATCCGTAAACCCCTGTTCTCAAAACCCTATTTCTGTTCTGTATCTATAAACCCCTTTTCTCAAACCTTATTTCTCTTTGTATCTTCAAAATCCCTTTTCTTCATAACCCTATTTTCGATTTCAATTCTCATCAGGTAATGTTATGGTTTTAGAAAGTCATTTTTTTTGTTTTGTTTACAATTTCTTTGATGTTAGGGTTTGAATCTAATTTTTGTGTTTTTTTTTGAATGTAGAAGTCCTTCAGGTGCAGATTAATCTTCAGGTATAACAACTCCATCACTTTGATTCTATTTGAATTTGGTAGAGGTTAATTTCGTGATAGATTGTCCAGTTCCTTTCTTCAATTTCTCTGTTAGGGTTTTAATTAAAGTTCCTTTGTTTTTAATGTTGTGTAGAAGAGGTGCAGTAATTTCTCAAAGATCTTCAGGTATAACATCTCGATCAAAGATTTGTTTTAATTTTTCTATGGTTTCAGAATCTTGAATAACTTTTCATACTTTACTTTGATTCGTGTTTATTGTGTTATCATGATGTTCTTATAGTTGAATTAGGATCTTTTTCATATTCTTACAGTTGGCTTTTGTTTTTGTGAAGAAAACTCATGTTCTACTTTGAGGTAGTTGTGTTCAAGTTATGAAATTGTGTTTGTATAGCATAAATTGATTTATATTGATGTTCTTTTTTATTCTATGATGATTTGTTACGATTTAGTTGCATAGATAGAAAGATTATTTGCAGATGTGTAAGAAGTGATTGTTTGTAGTTTAGTTTTGTACTTAATATTCTTTTGATAAGTTGCTTCGAACCACTGTTGCATTGTTTAAATGTATATAATTAGATATCAATCTCCTACATGTAGGTTTTGTGTCATGATATTGTATACCACTGCTGCAGTTTTTGTATTGTTGCTTATTATGGGTTTTTTGATCAGATAATATGGCTAGGTGACCTAGAAGTAGTAGCATATCTCGTCGGTCTGTAACTCCTACCGTAAATCAACCTACATGGACTCCTTTGGTTGATACACGAAGGTCTCCATCTACTAATGGTTTATACAGTCATGGAAGAAGTCCGATTTCAAGTGGAGGGTCTGGGTCTCATCCATCGTCTCAGGGTGAACATTCTCCTAGTGGAGGTTCAGAGCCGTGGCATGAGGCTCTATGTCAGACAAATAGTGGTAGTGAACCTGAAATTAGTGAACTAGAAAACATCAAGCATCGGTACCATGAACTAGAAAACATCAAGTATCGCCATCATTATCAACAACATGTTTGATCGTTTGTCATCTTCATTGGTATCATCATTGTTAGCAAATCAACCTCAGAATCATTTCATCCAACCCAACATATTATGCAAATCAATAATCTGCATCTTCATCATCATCATAGCATAACATTTTTCTTCAACACAATAATCTTTTTTTTCTCTCACAATTAATCTTTGCACTCACAATAAACAAAAATGAGAACCTTCTTTTCATAACAATTTTCCTTATGAAAATCACCCTTTTTCACTAGATAAATCAAATCATTTAAAAAAAAGTAAGAAAAAAAAATCTTATAACTTTTTTTCATCAAATCAGTTTTTCTTCTCAACATCACTTTTTTCACCAAAGTATCAAAATATATGTTTTTCGAAACAAATTTTCTTGTAACTCTCCCTCAACTCAACTCTCTGCCCCAGCTCTGATACCATGTGGGGTTTCCGCACTAGCACAAAGAGGAGTGAGAGAGAAATTGAAACACTCAAAAATATAAAACTACGTTGATAATCGTTCTGCATATTTTACAATAGAAAACAAACCTTTATATAAGCAGTAACTCAAAACCCTAGAATACTCCCATTATCCCACTACAGTCACACATTTAAATGTGTTGAGTAACAAACAATTATTCAAATTTCAAATATTCAAAGATCAAACATAATTATCCTAAATTTAATATTTGAATTATAGTTCCAACATTTATTACAACAACCAATCATTTCCCTCAATGAAGGAAACATCCAGATAAGGGTTTGCCTCTACTTCTGTTAAATTCTTTCTATATGAGACCCTAATTTTCCTGTTTGATCCAGGACTGAAATTTTCAAACTCCCCGTAAAAACCGTCCTGCAGAAATTTGTGAAATTGAATTAGCACACAGAATAAACAAGTTAACAAGGTATCATGCATAACAATCTAAAGACTTAATCATCTCTGGAATGATCATCCAGATCATTCCATCCACTTGATGCGACATTTTTTGCCAGATAAGATTTAGCGAAAATAATGGATGCAAATGGCCGCCACGCTCTACCTAGTAGAATATGACCCGTGCCACCAACATTGCAATTGATAAATGAGAAACCCGAGTTATCTTCATTATTCTCTTGCCTGAGAAGTGATTGCTCCATTTTTTCCCGCACCAGTTGCAATTGAGTTTATTATGCAGTTCTGATAGATTGATCTCCCGTTTCCGAAGATGAAATCTATTGACCTTTTATGAAACAATCCTTGAAAAAAATGCTTACCCGTGTCACCGTGGTGTGTGTCTTGCACACCATAAAATCTGGAGCTGTGAAATGCAACTTGATCAGCTCCAACCCTTACAACAACTTCTTGTGCATCTTTAGCGCCAGGAGACGGAATAGGTGTTGTATTCTGCTACATGCATTTACAAATACAAATTGGTCAAATTTATTGAAAAGAAAAACCAAAGTACGACACAACTAATTTGTACATTTGAAAACCTGAAAGTTCACATTGTATGCAGTGAAGTTGGAAGCAAACACTGCAAACGTCCAATAGTAAAATGTGTCATTAGCAGATTTAACCGTGTCATTCCACGAAACCCATGTGTTGGTAGTACCAACAAGCACCAAATTGTTTTTGTTTTTCGGGACAACTACCTTCTCCCTGTATCATAAAGATATTAGTATTCGATTAACCTCTATTACTATAACGCTTGGAAAATTTTTAAGAAAATTACAAATTGGTTTTAGAACTTACCTATAAACACCGGACTCCATGAGAATAAGCATACGAGTTGCTCTGTTACTTGGAGCAGTATAAACTGCTTCTTCAAGAGTTGTGAAATTTCCTCATGTAACTACAGTAGAACCTCTTTATAAGAATACTCCATAGAGGAATAACCTCCATATAAGAGTAAAAATCTCTGGTTCCGATTTTTGCCAGTTATATTTAAGAATAAACTCCATATTGGAATAAGTCATATTATTTCTGGTCCCGTCTTAAGAAACTTACCTCCATATAAGAATAACTCATAATAGTATATAGATAATATAGGTCATATCATACATCAGTTTAAGACAAATAGATTCTTTTAACTAATTTGGAAATTTATTTTACTTTTAACAGGTGTGATGTTTATTTTTTGCACGTCTCTTTCAAATATCTTTGATCGCATGATTTTATTTGTCAATTTTCCGTATCATTGTGTGGATTGTGTTACATAACAAACTTCATATATTTTACTAATACATGTGAAACTAAACAAATTTCACATGTGAAACTAAACAAAATTTATGTTTTCTTAGGTATTGCATAGGTCCATTGTGTTGCATAGCAAACTTCGCATATTTAACATCCGTATCATACATGTGAAACTAAACAAAATTTAATTAGTATTTCCTAAGTATATTGTGATGTTTTTTGCGCGCAATTATGTTTTCTCCTAGGTACATATATAGCAAATTTTTATTTCTCGCTTCAAGGTAGACCTCCATATAAGAATAACTTCTTGTGGTCCCTAGGATATTCTTATATAGAGGTTCTACTGTATTACGAATTTTTTTTGTGTGTGTTTGGAAGTGAAAATGTGGGGGTCTAACAACCACACCCAACAATTCGTTTGGAAATATGAGAGGACCTACTCCAATATACTTTCTAGAGAATCAACTAGACAGTCAGACTCAATCTAGATAAAAGTATATCAAAGAGTTTAATATCTCTAACTCTTAATTCAATCTGCAATCAACAAATAGAATTCTGCGATCCCGATTGAATATAAGAGAAGTAAACTTGAATGGTACCAAAGACCAATGTTCAAGGATCAATCAATCTCAATCAACAACCAAAGGTTGGATTTCCTAATTGATCGATACAACGAACAACCTATGATATTTCAATTATATGAAAAAAATATAATGCGGAAAAGAAATAACACAGACACCAGAATTTTGTTAACGAGGAAAAGCAGAAAAACCTCGGGACCTAGTCCAGTTTGAACACCACACTGTATTAAGCCGCTACATACACTAGCCTACTACCAATGAACTTCAGACTGGACTGTAGTTGAACCCTAATCAATCTCACACTTGTGCAAGGTATAGTTGCGCTCCTTACATCTATGATGCCAGCAGGATACTACACACTTGATTCCATTAGTTGATCTCACCCACAACCAAGAGTTGCTACGACTCAAAGTCGAAGACTTGATAAACAAATCTGTCTCACACAAAAAAGTGTATAGGATTGAATAAATTTGTCTCCCACAGAAATACCCAAGAGTTTTGTTCCGTCTTTTGATAAATCAAGGTGAACATGAACCAATTGATAAACCAGACTTATATTCTCGAAGAACATCCTAGTATTATCAATCACCTCACAATAATCCAAATCGTATGATGGAGAAACTAGATATCGTGGAATCACAAACTATGAGACGAAGATGTTTGTGATCACGTTTTATCTTGCCTATCGGAGAAATTAATCTCGAGAGAATCTTAGAGAAGATAGTATTCAATCGATAGAATCGGGAAAGATCAGAACACAGAACTACAAGAGAAACTGTTGGGTCTGGCTTCACAATACCAATGAAGTCTTTCAAGTCGTTAACCAACAAGGTTTAGGAAAACCTAAGGTTAAAGGAGAATCGACTCTAGCTTATGCAACTAGTAACACACATAAGAGTAAAGATTAGGTTTCCCAGTTGCTAGAGTTCTCCTTTATATAGTTTTCAAATCAGGGTTTGCAATCCAAGTTACCTTGGTGGCAAAGCATTCATTATTCACCGTTAGATGAAAAACCTGATTCAACCAAGCGAATATCTTTCAACCGTTAGATCGAACTTAGCTTGTTACACACAAATGAAATGTACCTTTATTTAGGTTTATGTAACCGTACCCAAACGTGTACACCATGTTGGCTCAACCATGGTCAACCGAAGTTAGCCATATGATAACTCTCATATCAACCATATTCATCTTATCCATAACTAGTTCAAATGACTCAAATGAAACTAGTTAAAGAGTCGTTCAATTTCTATATTCTCATAGAAGTATACAAGAACACCATCGAAACAAAATCGTTATGATTCACTCGAATTAATTCATGAACATTATAGCCACGGTTTGCAAAGATTGCATTCCTTATTATATAAATGTTTATTTTCATGTACACAACCGATTTTAGAAAGTAACCCACTCAAGGGCATACATGAGTAGCCGGACTTGAGTTTGGTTACGCCGGTACGCGTACGGGTGCACATACTTTAATACATTCCAAACTCCAGCAGTTTTTCACGGAAGTGAACTCTCTGCCGGTATGCGTACGGGTACGCATACTTTCCCAGACATCCGTAACCACCAGTACCCGTACGGGTACGCATACTTCAGGCTCCCGGTTTTGGGCTTGTACAATAATGTGATTAACACATTATGTTTATATCCAAACATGGTTACATGATTCTAAACTCTTTATTTCAATCATTGAAACTTTCTTAGAGGACGTTATATAGTTGTTGTTCACAAACTATTTTCGTCAAAGCGATTTTCAAGTTATTGAAATTACCATAATGAAATATTCCAAAGTAACACCAAATGATTGTATCACACAAACCATGTAAAATTTAACTCGAAAATTTTCATATGATATTATTCGGACTTTCGTCACGAATGTAAGATGAATTCAGACGAAGCGAAAGCTTTCCAATACATATTTCGAGAAATATATTAGCTAGATAAACTCAGATCGAAATCTCAAATGTGTATAATAGAAAACTATATTGTAACACGACTTATGTCTCAATATAGGAGATAGAGTAGAAATAGACTTTCCAAGTGATACATAAGTTTCAGTCTCCACATACCTTTTGTCGATGAAGTTCCACAATCTCCCCTTAGTAGTTCTTCGTCTTCAAGAGATGAACGCCGTGAAGTCTAAAGCTCAACTACACAATCTATGTCCTAGTCCGAGACACCTAAATAGGCTAGAAATCAAGACTTATAATTTTGATCGCTAACATTGACAAACATGCTTGAGATAGCAACGCATGCGAGTTCGACCGAGCAATGCTCTAACAATCTCCCTCTTTGTCAATTTTAGTGACAAAAACTATCAATACATATGGATTACAAAATAAATAAAAACTTTGTAGCTTCTCATCCAAATGCTTGATCTCCTTGGAATCTTCAACACGACTCGAAATCTTCGTCACTTCCAAGTACTCCAATGATTCCAAAGGTTGTAAGTTTATCATCCTCGTTGTTGAGGATCCGTAGCTATAACAATGAGAAAACAAATGCTCTCGATCATTTTTATACGGTGTCATAGTATTATTGCACAGTATCAAAGTTCAACTGCATCACAACTTTGACAATAATACTACGTGATATGTATTACTCCCCCTTAGTCAATACATCATCTCAATATAAAAACCACTCCCTCTTACATAATGATTCGTAAACCATATATATTTGTAGTATGAAACTACACATTAATTCCCCCCCTTTTTGTCAATAAAAATTGGCAAAGGTACGAATACTAGTGGGATCCTCATGAAATTTCCGTAGAGATTCTTCATGACCAAAAGAGAACAACACACCAAAAAATTTAGATGCAATCATAAAGCCGAAGCTAAATGCATTCATCAAGGAGTTTATAAAGATACAAGATAGCCCCTATAAAATTGCACAGCCTCACTCCCCACAAAGATATGGCGATTAAGCACAAGTTCATAAACGAAATCTCCCCCATAAAATGTCATTATCTAAAGAACAACAAAGGCGACCTTGCTTTTACAAGAAAAGAAGGATTTCAACACACACACTGATACAAACAGAAACACATCTATCTAGAAACAAATGTAAAGATTGAACCACTACTCATGGAAATCCAAACTCAATTTCCCAAAAGATCGATATTCTATTAGGGGAAAGACTTATGAAGGACTAATGAACCAAGACAACACTAATAGACTGCCGCAAGTTTTGAAAAGTGGCAGTGTCTAATGGTTTGGTGAGAATATCAGCCAATTGTTGTTCAGAAGGCACAAATTCCATATTTATGATACCATTTTCATAAAGATGTCGAATAAAATGGTACCTTATGTCAATGTGCTTGGTTCGTGAATGCTCAACAGGATTCTCAGTTATGCGAATCGCACCGGAGTTATCACAAAAGATCTTCACTATTCCTGAGTCAATTCCATAGTCAGCAAGCATTTGTTTCATCCATAGAAGCTGAGTAAAACATGAACCCGCAGCAATATATTCTGCTTCACATGTTGAGAGAGATTGCGAATTTTGCTTCTTGTTATGCCAATCAACAAGATTCAATCCTACATAGTAGAAACCCCCTGATGTACTTTTTCTATCTTCCACGCATCCTTCCCAATCAGCATATGAATAGGCAGTAAGATCAGTGTTAGTATCAAACATGCAAGAAAGACCATACCCGGAAGTGTGATTAATATGGCGTATGGTCCTCTTTGTAGCTACAAGATGAGACTCTTTCGGATTTGCTTGGAACCTAGCACAAAAACCAACACTAAATGCAATATCAAGCCTTGTGGTTGTGAGATATAGAAGACTTCCAATGATAGATCGATAGAGTTTTTGATCCACATTTACACCTTTCTCATCTCGATGAAGTTTACCCGTGGTAGGCATATGAGTCAGTTTTGAAGTTGACTTGTCAAGGTCGAATCTTGAAACAAGATCTTTGGCATATTTTTCTTAGGATAAGTAAATTTCATCCTTGTGTTGTTGAATTTGTAAACCCAAAAATAATTTTAGTTCACCAACATTGCTCATTTCAAACTCCTTACCAAGAGAGACTTGAAAATCTTTTGCAAGTTTCTCCGATGTTGATCCGTAGATGATATCATCTACATAAAATTGAGCAATCACAACATCTTTCCCACTCCACTTGGTAAAAAAAGTTTTATCAGCTCCGCATCTCGAAAAACCTTTCCTAAGAAGAGAAGTAGTTAGTTTTACGAACCAGGCTCGAGGTGCTTGTTTTAATCCATGCAATTCCTTATTGAGTTTAAGGACATGATCAGGAAAATTAGGGTTTTCAAATCCCTTAGGTTGAGCGACATAAACTTCTTACTTTAAATTCCCATTTAGGAAAGCGTATTTTATGTCCATTTGAAACAACTTAACCTTAAGAAAACAAGAATGAGCTAATAACAGCCGAATGGACTCCAGGCGTGCCACAGGAGCAATGGTTTCGTCAAAGTCGATTCCTTCAATCTGTGAATATCCTTGAGCGACAAGTCTAGCTTTTGTTTCTGACAGTGGTGCTAAACTAATCAGAATTATTCTTGAATGTCCATTTGGTTCCAACAATATTGATGTTGGGTGTACAAGGTACGAGTTTCCATACGTTGGGGATATCTAAGAGCTTCATCAATATTTCTAGGTTCTACTTGCGACAGATAACAACCAAAATTGCAAATATTTTGACCTCTCGTCTTAGCAGCAGATTCCCTTCCCCCAATGATATTGTTGGTATCATGATTCCTTTGAACCCAAAGATGTCGTGGAGGGGCACGTTCTTGTTCCGCATGAATAGATTGACTAGATCTTTTCTCCTCATCACTAGAAACTTTCGGATCAGCAACCGTTGGAACAACTTCTACTAATTCTGACGTTTCTTAGACTTTCTCAATTTTCTCGGTAAGAGGCAATTCAGCAGAAGAGTCATCATGATGAAAATTACTTAAATCATCAGTAATAACATTTGCATATTTCATCATGACTTGGGTTCTGAGATTAAAAACTCGAAAACCACGACTGTAAGATGCATAGCCAAAAAAAATACCTTCATCGCTTTTCGAATCAAATTTCCTTTTTTGTTCATGGTCCTTTAGAATGTAGCACTTGTTTCCAAACACTCTAAGATAGTGTAAGTTGGGTTTCTTACTGTACCACAACTCATGGGGAGTGTTTAAGGTCTTTGACCATAGATAAACACGATTGATCAAGTAGAAAGCCGTAAAGACCGCCTCACCCCAAAATCTTAACGGTAAGTTTTTGTTATGGAGCATTACCCTTGCCATTTCCTGAATGTTTCTATTCTTCCTTTCTGCAACTCCATTCGTTTGTGGAGTGACAACATTGTTCAATAATTCCCAGAGAATCACAACATTCAAATACTTTAGTGTCTTTGAATTCAGTGCCACGGTCGCTTCTAATTTTCTTTAGTTTGCGACCTTGTTCATTCTGGATTGTATTCACAATAATCTTGAATTCACTTAGAGTTTCATTATTGTGAGCAAGAAAAGCCACCCAAGTGAATCTGGTGAAATCATCCACCATAACCAAAGCATATTTCTTCCCAGCCACAGTAGACGGTTGAATTGGGCCGAAGAGATCCATATGAATTAAATCAAGTGGATCTTTGGTGAGAATATCTCGAGATGATTTGTGTGGAACTTTCGTTTGTTTACCCTTTTTCAGGCACCACATACACCTTCAACCTTGGCATTAATTTTGGGAACACCTCTAACAAGTTCTTTGTTAATGATCTTAGTTAGGAGACGATAATTGATGTGACCAAAACGCTCGTACCAAAGATGTGTAGATTCCACCTTAGTATAATTGTATCAATTATTGAACTGAATATCAAGAAGATAGCAGTTATTTTTGCCACGTGATCCTTGAAAAATCACTTTTCCGGATTTATCGACAATGTCACATCCATTAGCATTGAAGACAACCTTATGGCCTTTGTCGCATATTTGACTAATAGAAAGGAGATTATCAGTCATACCTTTAACGAATACGACATCATGTATTTCAGGAACACCGGGTAATTTGATTGTCCCCTTCTTACTTATGTAGCATCAGCTTCCATCTCCAAATGTTACTGGTCCACCATCAAAGTCGCTTATGTTGATAAACCACGAGAGGTATCCAGTCATGTGCCTGCTACATCCGCTATCAAAGAACCATTGAAGGGTGATGTTGATGAAAAAGCGGGGGTCTAACAACACTACCCAATAATTCGCTTAGCAATCTGTATGGACAAATTTGAATATACTTTTAAGAGAATCAACAAGACTCAGTCAATTAAAAGTACATCAACGAGTTTAAATCTCTCTCTTGATTTGATTTCCTCAAACAGAAACTACGAGTATTAATCAAATACAATGAATAACTTGGATAATACCAAAGACCAATATTCAAGGGTCAATCAATATCAATCAAAAACCGATAGGTCGGATTCTCCAATTGATTGATCTAACGCACAACCTGTATTGTTTCAACTATATAAACAAATATAATGCGGAAATAGAAATAACACAGACACCAGAATTTTGTTAACGAGGAAACCGCAAATGCAGAAAAACCCCGGGACCTAGTCCAGATTGAACACACACTGTATTAAGCCGCTACAGACACTAGCCTACTCCAAACTAACTTCGGACTGATTTGTAGTTGAACCCCAATCAGTCTCCCACTAATCCAAGGTACAGTTATACTCCCTACGCCTCTGATCCCAGCAAGATACTGCGCACTTGATTCCCTGAGCTGATCTCACCCACAACTAAGAGTTGCTACGACCCAAAATCGCAGGCTTTGACAATAAACAAATATGTCTCCCACAGACAAGTCATTCAAAGGATAAATCTGTCTCCCACAGATAAACCCTAAAGTTTTTGCTCCGTATTTTGATAATAATCAAGGTGAACAGGAACCAATTGATAATCCGGTCTTATATTCCCGAAGAACAGCCTAGATAAATCAATCACCTCACAACAATCTTAATCGTATGGTAGCGAAACAAGATGTTGCGGAATCACAAACAATGAGACGAAGATGTTTGTGATTACTTTTTATATCTTGCCTATCAGAGATATCAATCTCAATCCAATCAATCTGGTTGTAATCGGACGATAGAAGATGCAAGATCAGATCACACAACTACGATAAAAGTAGTATCGGTCTGGCTTCACAATCCCAATGAAGTCTTTAAGTCGTTAACCTGGTTTTAGAAGAAGAAACCAAAGGTTAAAGGAGAACCGACTCTAGCACGTAAACTAGTATCACACGTGAGGTGTGGGGATTAGTTTTGCAGAGTTGCTAGATGTCCCCTTATATAGTCTTTCAAATCAGGGTTTCGCCTTGGTCACAAAGTAAACAATATCCATCGTTAGATGAAAACCTGATTTAGAATCAAGCTAATATTTCTCAACCGTTAGGTCGAAAACTTAGCTTGTTATACACAACTGAAATGGACGCTTCTAGGTTTGTTAACCGTGCACAAACGTGTACATTGTTGGTTCAACAATAGTTAACCAAAAGGTTAGCCATATGAGCATTTCATACAAACCGTATTCTTCTTCACCATAACTAGTTCAAATGACTTAATATAAACTAGTTAGAGAGTTGTTCAATTGCAAGGAAATATTATGTACTACACAAGACACAATTGAATCAAAGATGATTTGGTTCACCTGAATCGGTTCATGAACTTTTATAGCCACGGTTTGGAAACTACATTCCTTAGTCTTTTTTTAGTTTAAGTTCAGAAATCATCTTCAGATATATAAGCTTCTTAAGTTTGCAGACTAGGTTCGCGGACTTAAGCAACCGGACAGAGTTTACAAACTCCAGCAGAAAATCTCGACAAAGAATTTCCGCCGGTTCGCGGACTGGGTCACGGACTGGTACTCATGCAACTATTTTGTCAACTCCATCAGAATTTCTCGGGATGAGAAGTTCGGCAGTTCGCGAACTGAGTTCGCGGACTTGGCAACAAGCCATTCTTCCGGTTTCTCTTTATCAACAAAGTTCGCAAACTTTGGTTCAAGGGATAGGACTTATGCACATATGTGTTTCCACAACAATACTTATGTCCATCATTGGTTATGTAATCTAAACTCTCATTCCAATCATTGAAACATTCTTAGAGGACGTTATATAGTTGTCACACCATTTCTCGTCAATGCAATTCTCAAAGTGATTGAAACATATCATGACTTTCGTCACTAGGTAAAGAAAAACATGGTCGAAGCGAAATTCTTACCAACACATTTTTCGAGATATAGATAGGCGGGTATGCTCGGCTCGAAATACCAAATTTTTATAATCCAAGTCTATATATATAGCATACGAATTTTTGTTTCAAGAAGTAGGAGATAGAGTAGATAGACTTTTGAGTGACAAATAAGTTCAAGTATTCACATACCTTTTTGTGGAGAAGTTCCACCGGTTCCTTGAGTAGTTCTTCTTCTTGTATGATGAATCCCCATGAAGTCCTTGAGCTCAACTACACTTTCTATCCTAGTCCGAGACTTAGCTATAATATACTAGAAATCCAGACTTATAGTTTTGATCACTAATATTGTCAAACATGCTTGAGATAACAACGCATGCGAGTTCGACCGAGAAATGCTCTAATAATCTCCCCCTTTGCCAATTTTAGTGACAAAACTATCAATACATATGGAATACAAAAAAGATAAAGAAACTTTAGTAGATCCTATTCCACATGTCTAATCTTCAACATTCCTCTAAATCTTCGTCACTTCCGAGTACTCCAATGATCCCAAAGGTTGTAAGTTTAGCATCACCATTGTTGAAGATCCGTAGCTATAACAATGAGAAAGCATCGGTCTCGATCATTGTTATACAGTGTCATAGTATTATTACACATTGTCAAAGTCCAATTGTATCACAACTTCAACAATAATACTATGGTGATATGTGTCACTACCCCTTAGTCAATACTCCATCTCACATGGAAACCACTCCCCCTTACACAATGATCCGAAAACCATATGTATTTGTATTGTGAACCACATATTAATTCTCCCCCTTTTTGTCAATAAAATTGGCAAAGGTACAAGAACGGGATCATAATGAAATTTACGAAAGAGACATTTCATGACTAAAAGAAAAATAATACATACCATCTAATTTAGATGCAATCATATAGCCGAAGCTAATAGTATTCATCAAGGAGTTTAAAGATACAAGATAACCCCTCTAAAATTCCACAACCGCACACCCCTCAAGATATGACCATTAAGCACAAGTTCAAAAGAACTCTCCCCCATTTGATGTCATTCCCAATGGAACAACAAGAGCGACCTTAATTTCAAAAGAAAAGAAGGATTTGAAACAAAAATGACACTAAAAAGACAAAAAAAACTCTACGGGAACTGAACTGGAGTAAACCTACTAGAGTTTCAAACTCAATTGACCAAAACAAAGAGATAAGCATAGGGTCAATAGTTATAGAAACGTTTTAATGAACCAAAACAACACCAATAGACTACCGCAAGTGTTGAAACGTAGCAGTGTCTAATGGTTTGGTAAGAATATCATCCAATTATTGTTCGGAAGGCACAAATTCCATACTTATGATACCATTTTCATAGAGATCACGAATAAAATGGTACCTTATGTCAATCTGCTTTGTTCTCGAGTGATCAACGGGATTCTCAGTGATTCGAATCGCACTAGAGTTATCACAAAAGATCTTCATTATTCCAGTATCAACTCCATAATCATCTAGCATTTGTTTTATCCATAAGAGTTGAGTACAACATGATCCAGCATCAATATATTCCGCCTCACATGTAGACAGGGATTGAGAATTTTGCTTCTTGCTATGCCAAGTTACAAGATTCATTCCTACATAGTAGAAACCCCATGATGTACTTTTTCTTTCTTCTACACATCCTTCCCAATCAGCATCTGAATAAGCAGATAGATCAGTGTTAGTATCAAAAGTGTAAGATAAACCATACCCGGCAGTGTGATTAATATATCGAATGATCCTTTTTGCAGCTGCAAGATGAGATTCCTTTGGATTTTCCTGAAACCTGGCACAACAACCAACACTGAAAGAAATATCAGGTCTAGTAGATGTAAGATACAAAAGGCTACCAATAATAGATTGATACAACTTTTGATCCACTTTTGCTCCTTTCTCATCTCTATGTAGTTTACCAGTAGTGGGTATAGGTGTTAATTTTGGGGAATACTTATCCAGAACGAACCTTGTCATAAGGTCTCGAGTATACTTCTCTTGGGATAAGAAAATTTCATCCTTAATTATGTTGTTAAATTTGTAATCCTAAGAAGAATTTTAATTCACCAACATTGCTCATTCCAAATTCCTTAGCAAGAGAGACTTGGAAGTCCTTTGCAAAATTTTCAGAAGTTAATCCATAGATGATATCATCTACATAGATTTGAGAAATAACCACATCTTTCCCACTCCATTTGGTAAACAAAGTTTTATCAGCTCCGCCTCTTGAAAAATCTTTTCTAATAAGAGAAGTGGTAAGTTTTTCAAACCACGCTCTAGGTGCTTGCTTCAACCCATACAATGCCTTTTTGAGATTTAGCACATGATCTGGGAAATCAGGATTTTCAAACCCCTTAGGTTGAGCGACATAGACTTCCTCCTTTAAAATTACGTTTAGGAACGCGGATTTTATATCCATTTGAAACAGCTTAACCTTAAGAAAACAATCATGAGCTAAAAAAAGACGAATGGACTCAAGGCGTTCCACAGGAGCAAAGGTCTCGTCAAAGTCAATCCCTCCAATCTGTGAATATCCTTGAGCGACAAGTCTAGCTTTGTTTCTGATAATCGTGCCAAATTCATCAGACTTATTCTTGAATATCCATTTGGTACCAACAATATTGACATTGGAGGGACAAGGTACAAGTTCCCACACATCTTGTCTTTGAAATTGATTTAACTCTTCATGCATTTCATTCACCCAAAATGGATCGTTCAGAGCTTCATCAATATTCCTTGGTTCTACTTGTGAAAGACAACAACCAAAATTGCACATATTTTGAAGTTGTCCTCTTGTTTTGGCTGTAGAATATCTTCCTCCAATAATACTGTTGGGATCATGATTCCTTTGAACCCAGAAATGTCGTGGAGGGACACGTTCTTGTTCGTCAGGAATGGCTTGATCAGTGCTCTTTTCCTCGTCACTAGAAATGTCAGGATCAGTAACTATTGGGATAACTTCAACTGATTATGGAATTTCTTTGACTTTCTCAATTGTCTCTGTTGGAGGCAATTCAGCAGGAGTATTATCATGACGAAAGTTACTAATGTCGTAGATGATAACATTAGAATATTCCATCATGACTTGTGTTCTGAGGTTAAACACTCGAAAACCACGACTATCAGAAGCATGGCCAAGAAAGATACCTTCATCACTTTTGGTGTTGAATTTCCCTCTATGTTCTCGATCTTTCAGAATATAGCACTTACTTCCAAACACCCTGAGATAGTGTAGGTTGGGTTTCCTTCCGTACCACAACTCATAATGAGTGTTAAGGGTTTTAGACCGTAAATACACACGGTTGATCAAGTAACATGCTGTAAAAACAACTTCTCCCCAAAATCTTAATGGTAAGTTTTTGTTATGGAGCATCACCCTGGCCATTTCCTGAATATTCGTATTCTTTATTTCAGCAACTTCATTAGCTTGAGGAGTGATAGGTGGTGAGTATTGTTGAATGATCCCCAGTTGGTCACAGAATTCAAATACTTTGGTGTTTTTGAATTCAGTTCCACGATCGCGTCTAATTTTCTTTAGTTTGCGACCTTGTTCGTTCTGGATCCTTTTAACAATAATCATGAATTCAGCAAGAGTTTCATTCTTATGAGAAAGAAATGCAACCCAAGTGAATCTGGTGTAATCATCTACCATAACTAAAGCATACTTCTTACCAGCAACAGTGGTTTGTTGAATTGGTTCGAAGAGATCCATATGAATTAAATCAAGTGGAGCTTTAGTGAGAATATCTCGAGATGATTTGTGGTGAACTTTCGTTTTCTTACCCTTTTGACAGGCACCACATACACCTTCAATCTTTGCATTGATTTTGGGAATGCCTCTAACAAGTTCTTTGTTAATGATCTTAGTTAGAAGACGATAATTGATGTGACCAAAACGCTCATGCCAAAGATGTGTAGATTCTACCTTAGTCAAATTGCAACGGTTTCTAAACTGAGTATCAAGTAGATAACAGTTGTTTTTACCACGAGTTCCTTGAAAAATTAATTTTCCAGTTTTGTCTACAATATCACGTCCATTCGCATTGAAGACAACTTGATGGCCTTTGTCAAAAATTTGACTAATAGAAAGAAGATTATCAGTCATACCTTTTACGTATACTACATCATGGATTTCTGGAACACCGGGAAGTTTGATCGTTTCCTTCTTGCTGATGTAGCAACAACTCCCATCTTCAAACGTTACAGGACCTCCTTTATAGTCAATAGGCGAAACAAACCATGTGAGATCACCTGTCGTATGTCTACTACATCCACTATCAAGAAACCATTGAAAAGGAGACGTAGATCTTAACGCAAAGGCACCCATACTATTAGTATTTCTTTGTTTAGAGTTTCCTGATAGTTTTGTATGTCTTTTCAGAGTATCAAAAAGTTGTCTAATTTTCTTACAAAGATTACTTGCAATATTCAGACTCTTTTGAAACGACATACAAACCTGTTGAAGGTGATTGGAAGAATCACAACAACAATACATGCCAAAACCTTGAAGTTTGTCTGAGTGGTTCCTAGTCATATCAGTTTTCACAACAACCGGTCGTTGATTACCATCTGATTCACGACTATTCTTTAAAGAGGAACAACTGGAGTTTCTCAGATTCACCAAGGGACTATTACCAGATATCAAATCCTTAAGAATTGCAATTTCTACAAAAAGTCTAGAGTTGATCTGGATTTGTTCATCCAACCCTTTTTGAAGAGTAACCAGTTTATCAGATTTTTTTCTACGGTTGGTTTTTAAACCTGATGAAGCGTCCATTGAGACTTTATGGTCCATATAGTCAGATCGCTACAAACACAGACTTCTGAGGTCTTGAACGTGTTTGCCACCTCTGATACCAATTGAAAAAGCGGGGGTCTAACAACACCACCCAATATTTCGCTTAGCAATCAGTATGGACAAACTCGAGTATACTTTTAAGAGAATCAACAAGACTCAATCAATTAAAAGTACATCAACGAGTTTAAATCTCTCTCTTGATTTGATTTCCTCAAACATAAACTGCGAGTACTAATAAAATACAAGGAATAACTTGGATGGTACCAAAGACCAATATTCAAGGGTCAATCAATATCAATCAACAACCGTTAGGTCAGATTCTCCAATTGATTGATCTAACGCACAACCTATATTATTTCAATTATATAAACAAATATAATGCGGAAATATAAATAACACAGACACCATAATTTTGTTAACGAGGAAACTGCAAATGCAGAAAAACCCCAGGACCTAGTCCAGATTGAACACACTCTGTATTAAGCCGCTACAGACACTAGCCTACTCCAAGCTAACTTCGGACTGGACTGTAGTTGAACCCCAATCAGTCTCCCACTGATCCAAGGTACAGTTGTACTCCCTAAGCTTCTGATCCCAGCAGGATACTGCGCACTTGATTCCCTTAGATGATCTCACCCACAACTAAGAGTTGCTACGACCTAAAATCGCAGGCTTTGACAATAAACAAATATGTCTCCCACAGACAAGTCATTCAAAGGATAAATCTGTCTCCCACAGATAAACCCTAAAGTTTTTGTTCCGTATTTTGATAATAATCAAGGTGAACAGGAACCAATTGATAATCCGGTCTTATATTTCCGAAGAACGTCCTAGATAAATCAATCACCTCACAGCAATCTTAATCGTATGGTAGCGAAACAAGATGTTGCGAAATCACAAAAAATGAGACGAACATGTTTGTGATTACTTTTTATATCTTGCATATCAGAGATATCAATCTCAAGCCAATCAATCTGATTGTACTCGTACGATAGAAGATGCAAGATCAGATCACACAACTACGATAAAAGTAGTATCGGTCTGGCTTCACAATCCCAATGAAGTCTTTAAGTCGTTAACCTGGTTTTAGAAGAAGAAACCAAAGGTTAAACGAGAACCGACTCTAGCACGCAAACTAGTATCACACGTGAGGTGTGGGGATTAGTTTTGCAGAGTTGCTAGATGTCCCCTTATATAGTCTTTCAAATCAGGGTTTCGCTTTGGTCACAAAGTAAACAATATCCATCGTTAAATGAAAACCTGATTTAGACTCAAGCTAATATTTCTCAACCGTTAGATCGAAAACTTAGCTTGTTATACACAACTGAAATGCACGCTTCTAGGTTTGTTAACCGTTCCCAAACGTGTACATTGTTGGTTCAACAATAGTTAACCAAAAGGTTAGCCATATGAGAATTTCATACAAACCGTATTCTTCTTCACCATAACTAGTTCAAATGACTTAAAATGAACTAGTTAGAGAGTTGTTCAATTGCAAGGAAATCTTATGTACTACACAAGACACAATTGAATCAAAGATGATTTGATTCACTTGAATCGGTTCATGAACTTTTATAGCCACGGTTGGCAAACTGCATTCCTTAGTCTTTTTAAGTTTAAGTTCAGAAATCATCTTCAGATATATAAGCTTCTTAAGTTCGCAGACTAGGTTCGCGGACTTAAGCAACCGGACAGAGTTTACAAACTCCAGCAGAAAATCTCGGCAAAGACTTTCCGCCGTTTCTTGGAATGGGTTCGCGGACTGGTACTCCCGCAACTAGTTTGTTAACTCTAGCATAATTTCTCTTGAATCAAAGATGATTTGATTCACTTGAATCGGTTCATGAACTTTTATAGCCACGGTTTGCAAACTGCATTCCTTAGTCTTTTTAATTTTAAGTTCATAAATCATCTTCAGATATATAAGCTTCTTAAGTTCGCAGACTAGGTTCGCGGACTTAAGCAACCGGACAGAGTTTACAAACTCCAGCAGACAATCTCGGCAAAGACTTTCCGCCGTTTCGTGGAATGGGTTCGCGGACTGGTACTCCCGCAACTAGTTTGTTAACTCTAGCAGAATTTCTCGGGATGAGAAGTTTGGCAGTTCGCGGACTTGGCAACAAGCCATTCTTCCGGTTTCTCTTGATCAACAAAGTTCGCAAACTTTGGTTCAAGGGTTAGGACTTATGCACATATGTGTTTCCACAACAATACTTATGTCCATCATTGGTTATGTAATCCAAACTCTCATTCCAATCATTGAAACATTCTTAGAGGACGTTATACAGTTGTTACACCATTTATCGTCAAAGCAATTTTCAAAGTGATTGAAACATATCATGACTTTCGTCACTAGGTAAAGAAAAACATGGTCGAAGCGAAACGCTTACCAACACATATTTCGAGATATAGATAGGTGAGGTATACTCGGCTCAAATACCAAATGTGTATAATCCAAGTCTATATATATAGCATGCGACTTTTTGTCTCAAGAAGTAGGAGATAGAGTAGATAGACTTTTGAGTGACAGATAAGTTCAAGTCTTCACATACCTTTTTGTCGAGAAGTTCCACCGGTTCCTTCAGTAGTTCTTCTTCTTGTATGATGAATCTCCATGAAGTTCTTGAGCTCAACTACACTTTCTATCCTAGTCCGAGACTTAGCTATAATAGACTAGAAATCAAGACTTATAGTTTTGATCACTAATATTGACAAACATGATTGAGATAGCAACGCATGCGAGTTCCACAGAGCAATGCTCTAACAGTTGACTTTAGAGCAAAAGGCCCCATGATAGTACTACTAACTAAGTTAGGCTTTCGTATAGATTGTCTTTTAAGATAAACACAAGTTGTAAAGCTTTCTTATGAAGATCACTCGAAACTTTTAATCTTTTCTTAAAAGATAAATATGAATGTTGAAAGTGATTACAAGAACCACAAAACAAACAAGTCCCAACATCATTAATCTTTTTCGAAGAATTCTGACCACGAACAGCTTTCGCAAAGCCTAGGCCTCGTTTATCGTCTGACTTATGACAATTCTTCAACAAAGAACTAGAGGAGTTAATCGAACCCATTGAAGATTATTTTACCGATTTCAAATCCTTAAGTTTTTCAATTTTATGCAACAAGATCAGAGTTGATCCGGATTTTCTCATTTAACTTCTTTTGGAGATTATCTACCTCTTTAGAGCATTCTTGAACCTCAGATTTTTTGATTCCACTTTCGCAATCAAGACCCTCAATTATTCTTATCAAGTGATGTTTCTTGAGACAAAGAAAATTGATGAGGTTTTTTAAATCAGGATTCTCAACCTTAGCAATGGTTGCAAGAACATGCTTGATGTTGAGTTTATCTTTTTCTGGTGAAGCGTTTTTGGATACGACATTGTCCATTATCAGATCGCTACAAACACAGACTTATAAGGTCTTTAACGTGTTTGCCTGGTCTGATACCAATTGAAAATGCGGGGGTCCAACAACCACACCCAACAATTCGTTTGGAAATCTGAGAGGACTTACTCGAATATACTTTCTAGAGAATCAACTAGACAGTCAGACTTAATATAGATAAAAGTATATCAAAGAGTTTAATATCTCTAACTCTTAAGTCAGTCTGCAATCAGCAAATAGAAATCTGCGAGCCCGATTGAATATAAGAGAAGTAAACTTGAACGGTACCAAATACCAATGCTCAAGGATCAATCAATCTCAATCAACAACCAAAGGTTGGATTTCCTAATTGATCGACACAACGCACAACCTGTGATATTTCAATTATATAACAAAATATAATGCGGAAAAGAAATAACACAAACACCAGAATTTTGTTAACGAGGAAACCGCAAACGCAGAAAACCCCCAAGGACCTAGTCCAGTTTGAACACCACACTGTATTAATCCGCTATAGACATTAGCCTACTACCAATGAACTTTGGACTGGACTGTAGTTGAACCCTAATTTATCACACAATGATTCAAGGTACAATTGCGCTCCTTACATCTCTGATCCCAGCAGGATACTACGCAATTGATTCCCTTAGTTGATCTCACTCACAACCAAGAGTTGCTATGACCCAAAGTCGAAGAATTGAGAAACAAATCTGTCTCACACAGAAAAGTGTATAGGATTGAATAAATTTGTCTCCCACAGAAATACCCAAGAGTTTTTGTTCCGTCTTTTGATAAATCAAGGTGAACAAGAACCAATTGATAAACCGGACTTATATTCTCGAAGAACATCCTAGTATTATCAATCGCCTCAAAATAACCTAAATCGTATGATGACGAAACTAGATATTATGGAATCAAAAATGATGAGACGAAGATGTTTATGATCACGTTTTATCTTTCCTATCGGAGAAATTAATCTCGAGCAAATCTTTGAGAAGTGTTTGAGGGTGAAAACGATTTCCGCTGATTTTGGTAATTTCGGGTGTGTGGGTGAGAAATGAGTTTAAACCTAAACAATGTACTGCAAGGGAGTACTTTATATTCGAGAGATCAATCTGTACAAATCCGGCCTAAACCAAGAAATGTCCTTTCCATACTTGCTTCGTTCACAAAGTGAAGCAGAAGGGTTGGTTTTAGGGAGGGAAGCGAAGAGAGTGTTGAGACCAGAATAGTTGATTCTGGAAGAGTAGTTGATTCACGAATTGTATCAGAAAGTGGGAAGCTAACAGATAGAAAGCTAGCAAATATTTTCTGAGTTTTGTATCCTCCTAACCAGAACTTGTTGTTCGGTGGAAATAGGTAAGACCTATTTATACAAGTCGAAGTGAAACGTACTCTGGTCTCGTAAGAAATGGAAAACGGATGAGTAAATGGGAGGAGGTGGTAACCGGTAACGTCTGGAATTGATGTTCCATAAAAGAAAGTGTTTCACCATTACTCCATGTATTTACTAACCGCCTCATCCTTATGACACTGTCTTATAACGGGAGTAGTGTACGCCTCACGCTGTAAATCACCAAATCAATACCCAATGAGCATCCCCCAGTTTGTGACATGTGTTGATGTCTCGAGTGTTTTCGTGAAAAACATGTAGCATGTTGTTGTTCGGCAAGTTGAGCTTGGGAGACTTGCCGGCTCGGTGGTGACCTTCGACGGTCGAGATTTTGCATCTTGAGAGGAAGAGTAGCCGTTGATTATTGCAACCCTTCGTTTGGTAGCCAGTGGCATGAAAGCATGGCCGGTACGACTTTAATATAGCATAGTTTAGGTGCAACCAAAATTTAGGGTTTTGGCTTTGTTTGGGCGCGACCAAACTAGGGCTTGGCATCGGGCCAAAGGTTGTCATGCGTTAGCTGGTAACCTTGGACGGCTAAGATTTGCATCTTAGATGAAAAAGTGGCCGTTGATCTTCGCAATCCTTTGTTTTGGTAGCCGCATAGGGAATGACGACATGGTAAGGTGCGACAAGGTGGTTGGCATGCCATTGACACATGTGGTATGGCTGGCATGCCTTCGCGGGGTTTGGGCGTGGCCAAAACAAAGGTTTTGGCGTTGGCCCAAAGGTTACCATGCGTTGGTTGGAAACCTTGGACGGCTAAGATTTGCATCTTAGATGGAAGGATGGTCGTTGATCGTCGCTATCCTTTGTTTTGGTAATTGCATAGGGAAGGCCGGAATGGTATGGTGCGGTAAGGTGACTGGCATGCCATTGGCACATGTGGCATGGCCGGCATGCCTTGGCCCGATTTGGGCGTGACCAAAACTAGGGTTTTGGGCCAAAGGTTACCATGCATTGGTTGGCGACCTTAGACGGCTAAGATTTGTATCTTAGATGGAAGGATGGTCGTTGATCATTGCAAGCCTTTGTTTTGGTAACCGCATAGGGAAGGCCGACATGGTTATGGCGCGACAAGGTGGCTGGCATGCCATCGGCACATGTAGCATGGCCGTCATGCCTTGGCGAGGTTTGGGAGTGACTACAACTAGGGTTTTGACGTTGGGCCAAAGGTTACCATGTGTTGGTTGGTGACCTTGGACGGTTGAGATTTTCATCTAAGATGCAAGGGTGGCCGTTGATTCATGCACGCCTTCGTTTTGGCAGATGTGAAGGGAAGGCCGGCATGGTATTGTTTAGGCGCGCAAGGTGGCTGGCACGGCATGCCATTGGCACATGTGGCATGGTCGGCATGCCTTGGCGCGGTTTAGGCGTGGCCAAAACTAGGGTTTTTGCGTTGGGACAAAGGTTACCATGCGTTGGTTGGCGACCTTGGACGGCTAAGATTTGCATCTAAGATGGAAGGGTGGCCGTTGATTGTCGCACGCCTTGGTTTTGGCAGCCGTGAGGGGAAGGCCGGCATGGTGTGGTTTAGGCGCGGCAAGGTGGCTGGAACGACATGCCATTGGCACATGTAGCACGGTCGGCATGCCTTGGCGCAGTTTAGGCGTGTCCAAAACTAGGGTTTTGGTGTTGGTCCAAAGGTTACCATGCGTTGGCTGACGACCTTGGACGGCTAAGATTTGCATCTAAGATGGAAGGGTGGCCGTTGATTGTTGCATGCCTTCGTTTTGGCAGCCGTAAAGGGAAGGCCAACAGGGTATGGTTTAGGCGCGGCAAGGTGGCTGGCATGGCATGCCATTGGAACATGTGTCATGGTCGGCATGCCTTGGCGCGGTTTAGGAGCGGACAAAACTAGGGTTTTGGCGTTTGGCCAAAGGTTAGCATGCGTTGGCTGGTGACGTTGGACGTCTAAGATCGGCATCTCAGATGAAAGGTGGTCGTTGATTGTTGCAACCCTTCGTTTTGGCAGTCAGCGGCATGTAGCGGGGCCGGCATGGCTTTGGCATGGAATCGTGGCTGGCATGGTTTGCCATTGGCACCGTGGCGCGGCTGGCATGATTGGCATACCTTGGCGCGGAGGTGTGGCTGGCACGACATGCCATTGGTACATGTGGTGCGGAGACGTGGTTGGCACGCCTTGGCGAGGAGACGTGGCTGGCATAGTTTTCCATTGGCACGGTGGTGCGACTGGCATGGTTGGCATGCTTTGGCGCGGAGACGTGGCTGGCATGGTTGGAATGCCTTGGAGCGGAGATGTGGCTGGCATGGTTTTCCATTAGCACGGTGGTGCGACTGGCATGGTTGGCATGCTTTGGCGCGGAGACGTGGCTGGCATGGTTGGCATGCCTTGGCGCGGAGATGTGGCTGGCATGGTTGGCATGCCTTGGCGCGGACGGCTGGCATGCCTTGGCGCGGAGACGTGGCTGGCATGGTTTGCCATTGGCACGGTGGTGCGGTTGGCATGGTTGGCATGCCTTGGTGGGGAGACGTGGCTGGCATGGTTTTCCAGTGGCACGGTGGTGTAAGAATTTAGGGTTTGGTGTACGAAGGTGATGTCGGTCAATACTAAGGGTTCTACCGTGGAATATGACACATATATATGTAAAAAAAAGGTACCCTGGTAATTCTTACGTAGGCGTGTTAAATGATTCAATAAATGCGCTAGTGGTCCTAGTGACGTCATGTCAGATGTAAGGTTTTACGATTTTAACGCTATGCTAAAAACCACCATCAACATTAAATCCCCTGCTTAGCTCGGAAAAAGAGCATTTTTGCGAGGTAAGCATAAGATGGTGACAGGCGAGGACAAAATCGAAATGACAAGTCGTGAAAAGATGGTCAAGAAGACCCGACTAACCTTTTTTGAGAGGTAAGGAGAGTTCGTGATTCTCGTGTTGGCGGCCTTGCATAGATTCTACTTGTGGTATTGCTGTCTAGACCGTGAAGTGGTGAGCCGCAGGCATTGGTCGGCTTGGAATGAGAGCCGCAGGCATTGGTCGGCTTGGAATTGGAGCCGCAGGCATTGGTCGGCTTGGAATGGGAGCTGCAGGCATTTTTCGACTTGGAATGAGAGGAAACTGGCTTCGGTCAGCGGAATGGTAGAAACTGTCTTCAGTCCGCAGAATGGTGTAAACTGGTTTCAGAACTTCGGATACCAAACGATGGTGATGACGTCGGAACTTCGGTTATCAAATGGTAGTGATGGCGCCTGGAAACTTTGTCGAAATCAGGGTTTGGAATGCCGAACCCTAATTAGCGCTCCTTACTAAAATCGTTGTAGAATTCTTGTACGAACTCGGATTTTTACGCGGGAATATTTAGGTTTTGATATCGTTTAGGAGGTGAAAACGGCCGACAGTGAAACTCAGGAAGAATTCAGGAGGGATGCTGCAGGCCCGGGGTAGCGTAGTCGCGCCGAGTCATCTGTTCCCGTTCGTGGAGCCAGAAGGGAACTTTATTCTGTACAAAACTCTAGAAACTCCGTCCGTATGAAAAGAGGTATTGACCTTCTTCTGTTATCTGTTGCTTGTTTGTATCCATGCTTTCGTCTGCAGTGTCTCTCCAGTGGATTCCAAAATTTACCAAACTCCATTGCATTCTTGGGATGGATGGATGAAATATATGCTCGGCAAAGATCATGACAGGGTTAATCTTGGAGATTCTGGTTGCGGTGTCGGTCCATCCTCGGCTTTAGGTTGTTCAGTGCCTGGACCTTCTGATCATGATGATGATGTGACGTGAATGCTTGTATGGTCGAAAACTTTTGGTTCCCCCGGATGAAATAGGGAGGCGTTCCGTTGCCGATGTGCTGCTATCAAGTCTTCCAGGACTTTGTTCCAAGCGACACCCTTCGAACCATCTTCTGAATCTTGGACTATCGTATGGAATGAGATGTGGTAAGAAGTCCCCAGTTATAATTCGGTATGATCCGATGGCATGGATGAATATGTGAATGTATCTTTGTGGATTGCTCTTGAAGTCTTCGGTGTACATGTACGGCTTCGTGTTGAGAAATTCCTGCGGCTCGTGAAACTTCGACAGTGATGATGTTGAAATCAGAAATAACCTGGTTGAGGGGAGAAAGCGTCTCATGCTGGTAGTCCCCATGTTTATCCTATTTTCATTGCATCGCCTTGAATCCACGTCCACGTGATTTGATACAAGCTTATCGTACTCTTCTGGATGTGACGCTGAGATGCTCAGGATATCGCATGAACGAAATATTCTGGATAGCGAAGATGTAGGAATGAGAGAGCTATGTTGTTTATTATGGCTCCCTCTGTTTCTTCATGAAAATGTTTCAGCCGCGTCTCTGGAGTTATCTCATGAGTATTTGATGGTCGTCGATGGACTGCGAAGAGAAGTCCCAAGTCGCATTTTTCCTCAGTTTCCGAAGGTGTTTTCCTATGAGCATGCTTGGGATCCTCCGCGGCCTCGTAAAGTTTTGAAGGCGTCTTCTAGACAGAGAGGTGATGATATTCTTGCGCTGCACCCTTGAAGAGCAGATGACCTTGTTGCGGCTATGGCCTTTTGGTTGACTGTGTCTTCTGAGCTATGAAAGTGAAGGGATTCCGTGTATATCCTCAGTCCTCAAGTATGGTTTACATGTTTTCATCTTTGTAGTAATTGTTGTTGTGGTGAAGCTCTGGCTGGTATCAACAAATGAGCGGCAACAATTCTTGGTAGCAGATGTAATCAGAAGAGACTACATCGTCGCGGTGACAAAGTAGGTTGGCTGGAATTGTATGGGCATCCGTGGAAGTAAAAGGATTGGCTGGAGTTGTACGGGCATCCATGGAAGTAAAAGGATTGGCTGGATACGTAAGCAAGCAAACTGTTCATGACTACAAAGATTGGTTGGCTGTGATCATGATCCTTGACATGGAGAGCATGGTGGTAGGACCCTTTACAGGAAGAAGCGTCGTTGAAGCAGCTTCGGATCTTGGAGAATATGTTGAAACTTAAGAATCCGAACACTGAAGCCTCGTCTTCGGATCCTGGAGAAGCTTATGGAGAGAACGCTGAAAATGGAGCGGCTGTAGGAGTGATCGTTGAAGCGGAGTCGCTGCTGGAGGATGTTGAAGCGAAGCGGCTGCGTTAATCAGTGTGTTGTCAAACTATACACCCTTCAAGCGAACAATGGTTAGGAGTCCCCAGTTTCATCTATCAATCGTGCTTTCCAGGAGAGGTTGGGGTTTGTGAACGGCTTCTCTGGTTGGAAACAGCTGCTTCCCTGATGCAGTGCGGTTGAGGGCTGCAAATATGCCTTGACGTTTCGCCTTGGGGAAATATAGAATCTAACATAAATGTTTCATCATGGACTGAACGATTTTGCGGACGAAGTCCCCAGAAATCATGCATCTCCTGACAGGGAAAAGAGTCTTTGTGAATGGGGGTTGCTGATTTTTCTTTGCTTCAATTTTGGAGAAGTCATTCCTGATCTTTTCGTGTAGTGAAATTAGATTTTTGATTCCCTTCTACTGGCCGTTCAAGAGCAACGCTGGAAAGATGCAAGCTGCTGGCGCAGGGAAGATGCAAGCTGTTAGCGCTAGAAAGGATGCAAGCTGCTGGCGCTGGAAAGATGCAAGCTTCTATAAAGATGCAAGTTGTTAGCGCTGGAAGGATGCAAGATGCTGGCACTGGAAAGATGCAAGTTGTTAGCGCTGGATCGTCTTGGAATGGGCGCTGTCTTGGCGTGGACGCTGGCTTGGCATGGACGCTGGCTTGGATTTGGTATGGAGCAGACTGTCGGATGGGCACGACGCGGACTGTTGGCTTGGCACGGCGCTGGCTTGGCGTGGCGAAGACTTGTTCTTGCGGGCCCAGTTTCCTCTTTCCATACGTAGCTCAAATAGGAAATCATTTCCTTATTCAAATTCCAAAAGTGTTATGCGTATGAAAGGGGTTGGCTCTCCTTTTTATCTCGTATCTTTGTTCTCACGTCCTGGTGTTACGGTAGCGCGGTAGCAATAAAGTGGGCAAGCATATTCCAGCTATGTACTCCAACGTTTCTCTTTCAATTTGTTTTCTTGTATTGGTGCAAACCCTAGCCATAGGCATGCCTTCCATAAATCTGTAGAAATATTGTTCTTCTGAACTGGTGTAAACCCTAGCCATGGGTATGCCTTTCATAAACTTGTAGAAACACTTCGTCATAAACAATTCCTCTTCGAATATCACCGTAATAACGTCGGCTACCTCATGAATATTGACGGGTAATCATTATTATGCAAAGTAGGCACGTATGGGTAGGTGACTGTTTTTTCTTTTTGAAAGGCAAACAAAGCGCTTGGTTTATGGTTTTGATTTTCTGAATTTTTGGGTTGATGGACAAGTATTACTCCTGAGGGTTTTGGATTATTATTTGGAATGAACTGTTTTAGAATATTGATGTTTTTGGTTATGAATATAAGTGGCATGAGTACCCCAGGGAAGTCATGGAATTGTGAATGTTGTGCGATAGTATAGAGCATGAAACACGGGAAAAATATGGCTATCAGTTTTTTATCTCCCCTGTGAAGATTTGGAGTAGTAGACCATGTATTTTTTCTAGCAAGACTTACTCGGTTTTTCGGATCTCTTGATGAAAAGGAATCTCCCGGGTGTAAGACCGAGTTTTGTGGGAAGCACCGCCGTGACTATGGAAAGTCCCCAGTCATCCCTTGTCGTGTCATGACTGGAAACCGGGCCGTCTGGTAACTGAGCCGTCGATCCCTGGGCGGGTCGTGTGGTGATTAAGATTTTTCTGGGGGTTGTAGTAGTGAAGGTTCAAACTCTCGGATTTGTGAAGGATAATTTTTTTTTAGACTTAATAAAAATAAATAAATAATTTTATATGCACAATATTAACAAAATATGGGAGAGAATTTTTACCGGGGATCAGGATTCCACCATTCACCAAAATTTATGTGATTCAATAACAATTCTTATCATGCAATTCTAGACAATATAACTCCAATCAAAGGAAATTGTGATTCTAATCATTGCCTAAATTAGATTTTGAAAACATCCACTGTTAATCGCGAGCATGAAGTATCAAAAGCAATTTACTAAGCATACTCCATCAAAAGAAAACACAATTGATTAATAAAAATCATTTACTCAATTTTTATTCGGTGTAATTAATCATAAAAGAGTTGCATAAATAAATTTAAATGAATTTTACCACATAACTTTTGGAAGAATGGCTTCCTCCGTCACCCCTGGGATTGGGTTTAGCTACTCATGATGAAAAACCTCTCAAATAGATTCATTGATACTCAAAAGTTGTTTACAATCAAGAGAAAATGGAGAAAAATGGTTTACAACAGTGTTTGCGACACATATAGAGCGTTCAAAAAGAACGATACAACAGAGGTGCTGTTGTTCCGAAGTCGGGGAAAGGAATTGAGTATTGTCGCAATTAAGCGACACTAATCAACGACTGTCCCTGAGGGTATTATGTTCTTCGTGTTCTTCCTTGCACCAGCAGCAAGCTTTTCTCCTGCGTGACTTTCTTTCGATTCTTCTCGGCTCCTAAACTCTCCCAAAGACTCTCCAACTCTTCTAAACTCTTTAGCCTTGTATTTATAGTGTTTTAGAGCAAAAATATCTGACCATAACACCGTATAATCTCCCATTAATCCCGTCATTTCTCGCTTCCCATATTTAACAATAATTTCCATTTTTGGCTTCTACACACGTAAACTTTGATCCTGCACGCTCTAGTTAACCTTCCCCACGCCTCCGAAGTCATCGAACTCCTCCAAAACACTCCATGCATGGCAAACATACAATCAAACTCGTGTTACAGGACACGTTGCTCTGTTTTGATCTCGTGACTCAAACCAGGATTTCCAGCCAATTCCGATCGAATCCGATGCCCACAATGTGTTCCCTATCCCATATCACAACTTCCCACTAAATTTCAGCAATTGAATCGCACTAAAACACCTTCATTTTCTCGATCACAAATCTGCCAGTTTTGAATATATTTTTCCCGCCAAAAAGCTGTTTTTGAATTTAAAGAGAAGATGGATGCCCCTTAACCAGAGCTTGGGTGCGAATAGCAATTGGGTTGAAATAGTAATTTTTGGGTGGAAATAATAATTTTTATGGGTTCCTCCGGGACATTTCTGGGATGCTTCCGGTGCATTTCTGGGGTGCCTACGATACATTTCTCCGGGGTGTAAAACACTGCTTTTTGAGCCCATTTCGCCGCAAGAGCTTATTTCTCTAAAAATTCCTACAAAGACATAAAAGAACACAATAAATACAAAATTGAGCACTAATAATACATACATAGAGACATATTAGACACATAAATGCGTCTATCATGTGGATTCTACCTTCCTGACGTCTGGGTCGAAATATGAGATCGAGGATTGAAAGTTGACATTGTAACCGAAAGATCAATCTCCCACTGTGGTCGCCAATTGTTTGAGGGTGAAATTTGTGCTGATTTTTGTAATTTCGGGTGTGTGGGTGAGAAACGAGTTTAAACCCTAAACAATGTACTGCAAGGGAGTACTTTAGATTCGAGAGATCAATCTGTACAAATCCGTCCTAAACCATGAAATGGTCGTTCCAGACTTGCTTCGGTCACAAAGTGAAGGAGAAGGGTTGGTTTTGGGGAGGGAAGCGAAGAGAGTGTTGAGACCAGAATAGTTGATTCTGGAAGAGTAGTTGTTTCACGACTTGTATCAGAAAGTGGGGAGCTAACAGATGGAAAGCTAGCAAAAAAATTTTGAGTGTTGTATCCTTCTAACCTGAACTAGTTGTTCGGTGGAAATAGGTAAGACCGATTTATACAAGTCGAAGTGAAACGTATTCTGGTCTCGTAAGAAATGGAAAACGGATGAGTAAATGGGAGGAGGTGGTAACCGGTAATGCCTGGAATTGATGTTCCATAAAAGAAAGCTTTTCACCATTACTCCCTGTATTTACTAACCGCCTCATCCTTATGACACTGTCTTATAACGGGTGTAGTGTACGCCGCACGCTGTAAACCTCCAAACCAATACCCAATGAGCATCCCCCAGTTTGTGACATGTGTCAATGTCTCGAGTGTTTTCATGGAAAACATGTAGCATGTTGTTTTTCGGCAAGTTGAGCTTAGGAGACTTGCCGGCTCGGTGGTGACCTTCGACGGTCAAGATTTTGCATCTTGAGAGGAAGGGTATCCATTGATTATTGTAACCCTTCGTTTGGTAACCAGTGGCATGAAAGCATGGCCGCTACGGCTTTAATATAGCCTAGTTTAGGCGCGGCCAAAAGTTAGGGTTTTGGCTTTGTTTGGGCGCGAACAAAATAGCGCTTGGCGTCGGGCCAAAGGTTGCCATGCGTTAGCTGGTAACCTTGGACGACAAATATCTTCATCTTAGATGGAAAAGTGGTCGTTGATCTTCGCAAGCCTTTGTTTTGGTAGCCGCATAGGGAAGGCCGGCATAGTATGGCTCGGCAAGGTGGTTGGCGTGCCATTGGCACATGTGGCAAGGCCGGCATGCCTTGGCGCGGTTTGGGCGTGGCCAAAACAAAGGTTTTGGCGTTGGGCCAAAAGTTACCATGCGCTTGGAAGGCTAAGATTTTCATATTAGATGGAAGGATGTCCATTGATCGTCGCCATCCTTTGTTTTGGTAACCGCATAGGGAAGGTCGGCATGGTATGGCGCAACAAGGTGGCTGGCATGCCATTCGCACATGTGGCATGGCCGGCATTCCTTGGCGCGGTTTGGGCGTGACCAAAACTAGGGTTTTGGGCCAAAGGTTACCATCCGTTGGTTGGCGACCTTAAAAGGATAAGATTTGCTTCTTAGATAGAAGGATGGTCGTTGATCGTCGCCAGCCTTTGTTTTGCTAACCGCATAGGGAAGGTCAGGATGGTATGGCGCGACAAGGTGGATGACATGCCATTGGCACATGTGGCATGGTCAACATGCCTTGGAGTGACTTTGGCGTTGGGCCAAAGGTTACCATGTGTTGGTTGGTGACCTTGGACGGCTGAGATTTTCATCTAAGATGGAAGGGTGGTCGTTGATTGTCGCACGCCTTCGTTTTGGCAGCCGTGAAGGGAAGGACGACATGGTATGGTTTAGGCGCGGCAAGGTGGCTGGCACGGCATGCCATTGGCACATGTTCCATGGTCGGCATGCCTTGGCGCGGTTTTGGCGTGGCCAAAACTAGGGTTTTGGCGTTGGGCCAAAGGTTACCATGAGTTGGCTGGCGACCTTGGATGGCTAAGATTTGCATTTAATTCGGAAGGGTGGCCGTTGATTGTCGCACCCTTCATTTTGGAAGCCGCGAGGGGAAGGCCGGCATGGTATGGTTTAGGCGCGGCAAGGTGGCTGGCACAATATGCCATTGGCACATGTGGCATGGTCTGCATGCCTTGGCGCGGTTTAGGCGTGGCCAAAACTAGGGTTTTGGCGTTGGGATAAAGGCTACCAGCGTTGGCTGGCGACCTTAGATGGCTAAGATTTGCATCTAAGATGGAAGGGTGGCCGTTAATTGTCGCACGCCTTCGTTTTGGCAGCCGTAAAGGGAAGGCCGACATGGTATGGTTTAGGCGCGACAAGGTGGATGGCACGACGTGCCATTGGTACATGTGGCATGGTCGGCACGCCTTGGCGCGGTTTAGGCGTGGCCAAAAGTAGGGTTTTGGCGTTGTGCCAAAGGTTACCATGCGTTGGATGACGACCTTGAACGGCTAAGATCTGCATCTCAGATGGAAGGGTGGTCGTTGATTGTTGCAACCCTTTGTTTTGGCAGCGAGCGACATATAGCAGGGTCGACATGGCTTTGGCATGAAATCGTGGCTGGCATGGTTTGTCATTCACAC
The DNA here is from genome assembly GCF_003573695.1 of Papaver somniferum. Lineage (NCBI taxonomy): Eukaryota > Viridiplantae > Streptophyta > Magnoliopsida > Ranunculales > Papaveraceae > Papaver > Papaver somniferum. Next base: position 157,098,891 of record NC_039361.1, read on the forward strand.
GGTGGCGCGGTTGGCATGGTTGGCATGCCTTGGCGCGGAGGTGTGGCTGGCACGGCATGCCATTGGCACGTGTGGTGCGGCTGGCATGGTTGGTATGCCTTGGCGCGAAGACGTGACTGGCATGGTTTGCCATTGGAACGGTGGCGCGACTGGCATGGTTGGCATGTTTTGGCGCGGGGACGTGGCTGTCATGGTTTGCCGTTGGCACGGTGGTGCGGCTGGCATGGTTGGAATGCCTTGGCGCGGAGACGTGGCTGGCATGGTTTTCCATTGGCACGGTGGTGTGGCTGGCATGGTTGACATGCCTTGGCGCGGAGATGTGGCTGGCACGGCTTTCCATTGGCAGGTGGAGCGGCTGGCATGATTGGCATGCTTTGGCGCGGAGACGTGGCTGGCATGGTTTCCCATTGGCACGGTGGTGCGGCTGGCATGGTTGGCATGCCTTGGCGCGGAGATGTGGTTGGCACGGCATGCCATTGGCACATGCGGATGGATGGTTGGCATGCCTTAGCGCGGAGACGTGGCTGACATGGTTTTCCGTTGGCACGGTGGTGCCACTGACATGGTTGGCATGCCTTGGCACGGTGGTGCCACTGGCATGGTTGGCATGCCTTGGCGCGGAGACGTGGATGGCATGGTTTTCCATTGGCACGGTGGTGTAAGAATTTAAGGTTTGGTGTACGAAGGTGATGTCGGTCAATACTAAGGGTTCTACCGTGGAACATGACACATATATATGTAAAAAAAAGGTACCCTGGTAATTCTTACGTAAGCGTGTTGAATGATTCAATAAATGCGCTAGTGGTCCTAGTGACGTCATGTCAGATATAAGGTTTTACAATTTTAACCCTAAGCTAAAAACCACCATCAACAAGAAGATAGTACTCAAACGATAGAATCGGGCAAGATCAGAACACGCAACTACAAGAGAAATAGTTGGGTCTGGCTTCACAATCCCAATGAAGTATTTCAAGTCGTTAACCAACAAGGTTTAGGAAAACCTAAGGTTAAAGGAGAATCAACTCTAGCTTATGCAACTAGTAACACACTGAAGTGTGGGGATTAGGTTTCCCAGTTGCTAGAGTTCTCCTTTATACAATTTTGAAATCAGGGTTTGCAATCCAAGTTACCTTGGTGGAAAAGCATTCATTATTCACCGTTAGATGAAAAACCTGATTCAACCAAGCTAATATCTTTCAACCGTTAGATCGAACTTAGCTTGTTACACATAAATGAAATGTACCATCATTTAGGTTTATGTAACCGTACCCAAACGTGTACACCATGTTGGCTCAACCATGGTCAACCGAAGTTAGACATATGATAACTCTCATATCAACCATATTCATCTTATCCATAACTAGCTCAAATGACTCAAATGAAACTAGTTAAAGAATCGTTCAATTGCTATATTCTCATAGAAGTATACAAGAACACAATCGAAAAAAATCGGTTTGATTCACTCGAATCAATTCATGAACGTTATAGCCACGGTTTGCAAATATTGCATTCCTTATTATATAAATGTTTATGTTCATGTACACAACCGATTTTAGAAAGTAACCCACTCAAGTACGCAAACGGGTACGCATACTTGAGTAGCCGGACTTGAGTTTGGTTACGCCATTACGCGTACGGGTGAGCATACTTCAACACATTCCAAATGCCAGCAAATTTTCACGGAAGTGAACTCTCTGCCGGTAAGCGTACGGGTACGCGTACTTGCCCAGACATCCGTAACCACCAGTACGCGTACGAGTACGCATACTTCTGGCTCCCAGTTTTGGACTTGTGCAATAATGTGATTAACACAATATTTTTATATCCAAACGTGGTTACATGATTCTAAACTCTTTATTTCAATTATTGAAACTTTCTTAGAGGACGTTATATAGTTGTTGTTCACAAACTATTTTTCGTCAAAACGATTTTCAAGTTATTGAAATTATCATAATGAAACATTCCAAAGCAACACCAAATGATTGTATCACACAAACCATGTAAGATGTAACTCGGCAATTTTCATATGATCTTATTCACACAAACCGAAGTGAAAGCTTGCCAACACATATTCCGAGAAATATATAAGCGAGATAAACTCAGCTCGAAATCTCAAATGTGTATAATAGAAAACTATATCGTAAAACGACTTATGTATCAATATAAGAGATAGAGTAGATATAAACTTTCCAAGTGATAGATAAGTTTCAGTCTCCACATACCTTTTGTCGATGAAGTTCCACAAGCTCCCATTAGTAGTTCTTCGTCTTCAAGAGATGAATGTTGTGAAGTCTAAAGCTCAACTACACATTCTATGTCCTAGTCTGAGACATCTAAATAGGCTAGAAATCAAGACTTATAGTTTTGATCACTAAAATTGACAAACATACTTGAGATAGCAATTGATGCGAGTTCGACCGAGAAATACTCTAACAGGAAGCCGTAATCCAGAACACTTGGTCCCATTCAAAATCTAACGGGGTACAATTTAAAAACCAATGGAACGAGGGCAATAAGACTTGATCAGATTTCTTTTGGATGAAAAATAAAATACTTGGTAGTTGGTACCATGTAGTATTTCGTATTTCTTTATTGATATTATTATACCGGAAGTCTGTTGATTTCATATTTTTATGCCAAAATCTATATATTTCATGTCTTTAATCGTTCTTAAAAATTACTTTGCCGGTCCATGGTTGGTTTCTGTATTTGTAAGAGAGTATAACCAGTGCCTTAGATGCAAGCATAGCAAAGAACAAAGTCCTGGTGTGTTTGGAATTTGTGGGTGCAATGAAGTAAGCCGTGTATGTGGTGGAGTCAGTGCGTAAAAGATATAAAAATGATGCGCCAAAATCATAAAATGCCATTCGCGTCGGACTCCAAAGAAACCTTGCCATATTTGTGCTTAACTTTACACATGGAATTAAGCTAGGTCTTCTTCTTTTTTGGCCATTACACTTTTATTCCTTTCCAGCCAAATGGCTCAAGAGATTGCAAAAGGGCAGCGTGAGCGAAAGCATCTTAGCTATCTTCTTGCTCTGACTAGCATCCCACTTTTCAAATTGTGCCTTGAAAACTGACATAGTATATATTAATCGAGGAGCTGAATTAAGACGAAACTAAACTACCTTAGAGAATGCACAGTTAATTAACAAATGATTCATTTTCGCGAGTACACAGACTGCACACGTTATTGCTGAAATGACATCCTTTTTTAGTTTAGTTAGTAGACTAGTTTAGTTTTTATTATATTTTCTACTTATTTACATCGTTTTGGTGGTTTTATCTACTCTTTTGAAGTTTATTTTCTTTTTAATGCCGATTCTTGGTTATTGAATTGTGTTATAAAATCAATAGTGATGCTCTCCAACAACGAAATCTCCATCTTTGTTATCTCCGGCGAACTATTCATCGAAATCTTCATCATCAACTTATCTGGCGACAAAATCTTCATCGATGGTCTTTTGGACGACGGAATCTTCATCACTAGTTACAAGAGATTTGGGAAAATCACTCCTACTTTGGGAGCATTTCTTTTTAAAGAAGAAAAACAAACTAAATGGTTGGAATTTAATTCCGAGAAAAACCATCCTTCTTCTGGTTTAATCGGATCTTATGCATAATTGTATTTGTCTTACTCCGGTAATCCTTCACTTTCTCTTGTCGGATTTCCCGGGATTGTACTCTTACGGTATGTTCTTGTTACTTTGTATTCTCTTATTTTTAATCTTAAACTCATTGTAATCTTGAAATCCCATTAATGAAAAGGTTCCTTGTTTATTAAAAAAAAAAAAATCCTTTTTTAAGCAGATCGTTTATGGTAGGGACTGCATTGTGCATGGAAAATTATACGAATATTTGAGCTCGTAGGAGGCACATGTTTGGCACTCTTCATGTTTCTTAAACTAGATTGCGTATCAGAAAGCAATCAAATTGATACATAATTTCAGAAAACAAGAACTACATATAACAAAACAGATTATAGTTAATAATTTCAGATAAGAACAATCTAAGGGGAATAAAATAGCATATCATTTGAGAGAGGATTACATCATTATATATAAAGAAACAACAAAAGATGATAGAAAATCTGGCTTCCGCATTTTGCTCAGCAGCATTTGACTAAACTATCTGGAAGCGTATCCAGATAGTTTCAAAATTATCTGACAGGTTGAAGTCCAGTGTTGGCAAAAAAATCCACAAACTAAAATGTACTTAGAAAGTCCATGACTGGGAATGTTTTCTAGAAATGAGAAAAGAAAACATCCAAGACACAAATACTAATCAGATATGTTAGAGCATTGCTCGGTTGAACCCACTACCGTTGGTATATCAAGTTAGTTGTCAATTTTAGTTACCAAAATGCATTCTTGATTTACCATAATAAAGATAGTTTCGGACTAGATTAGGTCTAAGAAGTTGAATCGAAGCTATCCTTAAAGGATTAAGATTGAAGACATCAACAAGTACTTCATCAAAAAAGGTATGTAATTGATTTCATTTGGATTCTTGTTCAATTCTGAAAAGGCGAGGGTACCCAAATATACCTCAAGCTAAAAAATTTCCTACCTATAAGTCCTTTCTCCGAAAGTGATTGTCTATGGACTGAGTCGAGACAATACAACTAATCGGTTCACACTTCGTGTGATCGTCTATGGATACGAGATCGAGTATGTTTACTTGATACAAAGGTTCGGACTTAACCAAACACAATAGGATTGCTTATCAAGTAAATATGAATTAACGTTTGTGTAATTTACTTTAATTATAATAAAACAATTATAATGCGGAAAATAAAAGTAAATGACACATCAAGATTTTGTTAACGAGGAAACCGCAAATGCAGAAAAACCCCGGGACCTAGTCCAGAATTGAATACTCTCGGGATTAAGCCGCTACACAAAATTACACTAACTTCGTATAGTTGAGACCAAGTAACTAAACCTATAGTTCACCTAGTTTCTTCTATATTCCCACGCCTCCAACTTATAAATAAGTTACATACTTGGAACAATTCCTTTGGTTCGTATTCCAAATAGTAAAGGAACAACAAATCTGTTTGGTATCAACTCTATTCAACCGAGTGATATGAGTCGGACAAAGGCTCTTCCGTTTATCTCAATATAAAATCCTTCGTCAGCTCCTTACACCTATCTTATGTTCAATCACCCAAAGGTAATCGATTAAGATTAAGCCAACAACACCTTTAATCCGAAGAACCGTGTTGATGCCGATCTACTCAATTAATCAATCCAATCTACCACAAGGATAAACCGATTATTAATTGGATCATCTTTTACCGAAACAAGTATTGTGCACGCCAAAGATTATAAAACCCAAGTTAGATCTTCAATATCTTCTTTGTCTTCAAATCTTCTTAAATCTTCAATAAAAACTTGCACACAATCACTTGAATTTCTTGTGATCAATCACGCACAGAACGGAGTCTGTTAACAATGGATTATCACAAGATCGTCTTTAGAACGAACAACAGTATAAAGATCCTTGTCGAAACTCTGAACTAGTTTGAGAGAATCTTATATCAGAAGAGAAGATTTTCAAGAATAAAAAAACTAGGTGCAATCATATTTCAACCATCGTTAGTCAATCAAATCAATCAAAAACAAAAGATAAACCGCAATTATCTAGTTTCCTACCAACGGGTCCCGCTAGAGATTCTCAATCCCAAAGAAGACTCTAAACTGAGCATCCGTAAGAGATTTCACCTAATTAGGTTACTCTCCTCTCCGAATAGACGGCTACACCAGTAACAACAACAAAAGAGTAAATCTGTTGTTATGAATGATTAGTTTACTAGAAAGGCAAACTTCAAGTATTTATAGACAAGGAAGTTTGGACACCAAGGAATTTCCAAAACCGAAAATATTCTCAAGATATTCATTAAAGAACAAATTCGGTTTCCATAATTCCTGGAAATGCTCTGTCCAAAAATAACGATCGAAATTTCTCGGAAAATCTAATTAGTAAATGCACATTACTAATTCTGTAATTTCCCTACAAAATGAAATAATAACCTTAATTAAAAGATTCTTAACTTACTTATGTTTCGATCCTGGGATTCTCTTCCCTTAGCCGTTAAGGAATATCTTTGAACAATTAAAGAAATAAACATTCACAGCACGTGTTCAAATTTTGTCGACATCTTAACTTTGTAAGTTCTCTTTCATACTTACAACCTTGAAACCGATTTGCCACACTTCCAAACAAGTTTGGAATCGGTTCATATGACTTTCAAGAACTATGTGATTGATCAAACCAACATTCAATCACAATCATGGGTTTACGGTTCTACCAAAACAAGTTTCGGTTCTACCTCCATGTGAGTACTGTGCATAGTCACACTAGCGTTCCAAAAATTCGGTTGACTAGGTACTAGGATCGGTTCCCCTCATATATATGGTATCTAACTTATATGTGTTTCACATGTCCATAGGATCGGTTCCCCTTTGCCTAAAAACGTGTTGCACATGTCCATAGGATCGGTTCCCCTTTCTGCTATAAACCTTGATGCACGCCATACAAGGATCGTTTCCCTTTGATGTACTGCACCTCTTACAAGGATTGGTTCCCCCTTTCCTTTTAATTGGTCAGACATACAAAATCCGATCATACCACAGGTGATTACCTAAGATCGGTTTTACTAATAAATGTTATACCAATACATAAGTCATGCCTTTGTGAATAGTTCTACCAAGAACACAACAAGTGATCGGTTTTACTAATAAATGTTATACCAATACATAAGTGAGCGGTTATACTCTATCACATATATTGGTTGTTCATAATATATGAAATGAATAACAAAACCAATAACACCTGGCAATTTCCTTTTTGGTTCACAAACAAGTTTATGAACTTACTTCCTTAGAACACATGTAAACATTGTTCCCTAGGATGAAATCTTCACCTCATACCCATACATAATCTCAATAGCATCCAAATGATTATGGCGCTGTCTTATCTACAAATTTTAATGGTTAAGCAATAAACCTCGTACTGCATTCCCTAATACTCTGTCTATCTAGAGTTCACATATGCTTCGCAGTTATGTTTTCAATATGCACGACTTGAAAGATACGTTTGGGAATGAAACAGTTCAAGTCAAATATCACTAACCTAAAGTGGAAGGATGATGTTTTCGTTGTATCTCCTTGCTTCTTCACATCTTCAAGACTTCGCAATAATTGTAATGTCTCATATCCTAATACTTTCTAGCTAACCTATACGAAGTTGACTCTAGTACATAATCAAGCGACTCTTAACATGAGTTTTGATTTCATAACCAATATCACGTTCTGATAACCAATATCAAAAACCGATACTACAAGTAGTCTTATTTTGATATGTTACCAAGGAAACAATTGTCCGAAACAATTTTTCCAATTTAGTTTAGCAAACCAAAAACAACTAATCACATTAGTCCCTTTGCTAAACCGATTGTTCAAGAACAACCGCTTAATTCGATAAGACCAAAATAAAGATAAACTCCATTTTTCTCATCAGGTTCTAATTATCCATAAACTTAGACCTTTCAATTTTAAACAAGACAAGTACTAGGTTAGTTAACTAGAATTCCTTGTTTAGGCATTCAATTAGACTTGAATAACCGAAACCTCACTTTGATAAGACAAGCTAAGATCAGAATTAACTTAGTTTCTTATCCGGAATCGAATTAGACTAAACAACTCATCCCGTACACAAATTATTTCGTTAAGGCATAAATAATTCATACAAACCAATATAAGTCAACTTGCTTAATTATTCAACTCAACCGGAAGCAATTGAAATAACATAGACATTAAAAGCACCGCAATTGCACTGTAATTTTGTAAGCCTAAACAATTGATACCATACAAAAGCAAGATAACAATTGTTTTTCTTAACCGGAACCAATTGAATCACACACACATCAATTGTACCGAAATTTTGTAAGCCTAAACAATTGATACCATACAATAAAGCAAGATAACAATAGTTTTTCTTAACCGGAACCAATTGAAACACACATCCACACACACATCATGGAATAAATATCAATTGAAACGAAATTTTGTTAAGCAAAAGAAACAAATATATATAATATAAACTCAGGCTTTTCTTAAACATGACAACAATTAACTAACAAGATTGTTACCTCAAATTTCGCATCCACTTCTCCAATATGATAACATCTTCGTCCAGGGAGAATTGATATCGAAATATCACCACGTTTTCATCCTTATGCATAAACAAAAGAACAACAACACACCTCAACCTTTACCAGAGAAAGGTTGAAAACCGGTTTTAACAATTGCAAGCAAAAGTTGAAAACCGTCGAAACACATATGCTTTTATGTTAAATATAAACCGATTCAACATATTGTGACTTTTTCACATATTGTTTCTAACAGAACCCCTCATGATCCTTTGATAAAGCCTACCTACTAGGGCTAGAACTTAATCCCGCTAAATCAAAAAGTCTCCCAAACCATAAGGGTTCACAATATATGAGATCGATTATTAAGGTAGTAAAACCGAAATCAAACATCCCATAAATCAATTTACAATACACCATAAATATTCAACATAAAATCAAGTATTGCAATTACCTCAATCTTGTAGGAAATTTAATTATCAAAAAAACGCAAAAAGAATGAGGTCATCCGAGCTCGGACGAAGAAGTTATGGGAAAAACAGTTTTACACTTTTTCGTAAGGGGACCTCTCACTAAGATCGGTTCCCTCACCATGACAGGGTACTAGGATCGGTTCCCAAGATTTATTTGTGACAGATCACAACACTAAACTGTTTTCGACATAACTTTTGCATACGATGTCCGAATTCAGTGATTTTTGGCTCGTTTTAACCGTAAAACAAGATCTACACATATATGATCAGTAGATATCAACATCATAAACTCATAATTACCGTTTCTATCAAGACCTCAAATATAGATAGATAAAGTATGAGTATAGAAGAAAAGAAATCTCCTAAAGATTTCAATTAGTCATATAATAACCAAGAGATCATGTGCTCAGTTTCATGTGCTTCCTCACCTTAAAAAAAATTGAGCACCAAGGTGAGTATGCATGTTTAACACAACTAGGTTGTGTTGAGTTGATCCTTGTCTTGTTCGTCACGAGTGACTACGACAGAATCATCATTCTTGACATCTTGCTTGGTTTGTTTTCTCTTGTTCCATCTCTTGTTTTTCTTCTTTGACTTGTGATGAAGAGTGTCATTATCAAAACCTTTACTAGTACAAGATATTTCAGACATAATGTCTTTCTTTAGCCTTTCAAGAAGACTCTTGTAATTATTGTCACCAACGATTAACAGCTGAGAGTCATTCTTGTGACTAGATTTTGGTCCCTTCTTGGATATAGAGGACTTCGGGACCCATTTAGAGTTGGGTTTCGCAGGAGCAACTTTCTCCTTCATACCATTAGGATCATTGTCCTTTTGAATATTTTGCGAAACACCCTTTCTCAAATTTGGAACATCAGATCTTGTTTTTGCATTCAAAAAATCATCTCTCTTACTATAATTGGGTCCTTTGTAAAGTGATATGCAAAATTTGAACTATCATTGTAATAAATATTTTGCCTAAACTTAGGACGATACCGATCTGAGTTCTTATGAGGAGAAAACTTAGCCAATTCGTTTGACACAATAGAAAGTGCATTTTGCATCTTACGAACTTTGCATCCCCATTGCAAGTGTCCTTTATTACCACAATAATAACAATGCTTAGTATAAATATACGAAGTGTGAGTTTTAATGTTACCTTTTTGTGGATCCTCTTGTATTGGAGATCGACGAGTTTTCTTCTTCTTTTTCTTCTTCTTCTTCTTCTTCTTCTTCTTATCCTTGTTCAACGTTGTTGCTTTCTTGACATTAGCATAAGTGCCTTCTTTGTCATCAGTGGAAGCCTCTGGTTTATAATAAATAGTAGCTTTAACAAATTTTACCTCTTTGTTAATATTTGAAGCATCTATTCCATTATAGCCCAATCCTCGTGTATCACGATGATTTCTACTTGCTTCTAACATTGAGGTTAACTTGTTTGATCTTTCATTGGATTTTTTGAGTTCCAAATTTTCTTCTTCCAAATCTTGATTTTACTAAGAGCACCGGCTAGATCAGCCTCAAGGAGTTTTTCTAGTGAGAGATATACACCTTCTTTCTCTTCAAAACTCTTTTGTTGAGAGTTAATCCTTGCATCAGATTCAACAAGTTTCTCTTCCAACAAGTGAATTTTTTCAAGAGCTACATCACGCTCTTTCTCTAACAATTTTGTTTGAGAGAGACTAGCACTGTCTTTTTCTTCAAGACCCTGTACTTGTCGAGAATTAAACATTGCATCTGATTCAACACGTTTCTTTTCCGAAAAAAAAGTTCTCTTCGAAGATTTTCACATTATAATTTCTTAGAATTTAGATCGTTTGTACGATCTTTAAGAAGATAGTCACGGTTTTGGAAACCAATATAATAACCTTGAAAAACCTTCTTCAGTTTCTTGTTCTCATGACAAAGATGAGTCATAAAACCAAGAAAACCCGAAGTTCTCAGCTTTTGATTTTTCAAAGGTTCCACAGTTTAGAGTATTCTGAGATATCCTCTTCTACTTCTTGTTCAAAATCCTAGTCATCATCATCGGAAATTTCATCTAACCCTTCTTGTAGACGTATTTCCATTCGCCATCAGTTTCTACATTATTAACAAGATTAACTTGTCTCGTAGAATCTCTAGAGATGATTTCTTCATATATTGAATCGTAGATGCCATTATCAAGTGTTAATTCTAAACTCTTGATGTCTTGCTTTACGTTAACTGAATCATTCATTAGATTCAATTCTTATAGGTTGGATCGCACCAAACACAGATTGTTAGATCTTTTCGTGTTTGCCTGCTTTAATACCAATTGAAAAGGCGAGGGTACCCAAATATACCTCAAGCTAAAAAAATTCCTACCTATAACTCCTTTCTCCGAAAGTGATTGTCTATGGACTGATTCGAAATAATACAACTAATCGGTTCACACTTCGTGTGATCGTCTATGGATACGAGATCGAGACAATACAACAACGAAGTGTGTTTACTTGATACAAAGGTTCAGACTTAACCAAACACAATAGGATTGCCAAGTAAATAGGAATTAACGTTTGTGTAATTTACTTTAATTATAATAAAACAATTATAATGCGGAAAATAAAAGCAAATGACACAACAAGATTTTGTTAACGAGAAAACCGCAAATGCAGAAAAACCCCGGGACCTAGTCCATAATTGAATACTATGAGGATTAAGCCGCTACACAAAATTACACTAACTTCGTATAGTTGAGACCAAGTAACTAAACCTATAGTTCACCTAGTTTCTTCTGTATTCCCACGCCTCCAACTTATAAATAAGTCACGTACTTGGAACAATTCATTTGGTTCGTATTCCAAACAGTAAAGGAACAACAAATCTGTTTGGTATCAACTCTATTCAACCAAGTGATATGAGTCGGACAAAGGCTCTTCCATTTATCTCAATATAAACTCCTTCGTCAGGTCCTTAGATCTATCTTATGTTCAATCACCCAAAGGTAATCGATTAAGATTAAGCCAACAACACCTTTAATCCGAAGAACCATGTTGATGTCGATCTACTCAGTTAATCAATCCAATCTACCACAAGAATAAACTTATTAATAATTTGATCCTATTTTACCGAAACAAATATTGTGCACACCAAAGATTATAAAACCCAAGTCAGATCTTCAATATCTTCTTTGTCTTCAAATCTTATTAAATCTTCAATAAAAACCTGCACACAATCACTTGAATCTCTTGTGATCAATCACGCACAGAACAGAGTCTGTTAACAATGGATTATCACAAGATCGTCTTTAGAACTAACAACAGTCTAAAGATCCCTGTCGAAACTCTGAACTAGTTTGAGTGAATCTTATATCAGAAGAGAAGATTCTCAAGAATAAACATACTAGGTGCAATCAGATTTCAACCACCGTTAGTCAATCAAATCAATCGAAAACAAAAGATAAACCGCAATTATCTAGTTTCTCACCAATGGGTCGCGCTAGAGCTTTTCAATCCCAAAGAAGACTTTAAACTGAGCAGTCGTAAGAGATTTTGCCTAATTAGGTTACTCTTCACTCCAAATAGGCGGCTACACCAGTAACAACAACAAAAGAGTAAATCTATTGTTATGAAGGATTATTTTGCTAGAAAGGTAAACTTCAAGTATTTATAGACAATGAAGTTTGGACACCAAGGAATTTCCAAAACCAAAAATATTCTCAAGATATTCATTAAATCACAAATTCGGTTTCCATAATTCCTGGAAATGCCCTGTCCAAAGATAATGATCGAAATCTCTCGGAAAATCTAATTAATAAATGCACATTACTAATTCTGTAATTTTCCTACAAAATAAAATTAATAACCTTAATTAAAATATTCTGAACTTACTTATGTTTCGATCCTGGGATTCTCTTCCCTTAGCCATTAAGGAATATCTTTGAACAATTAAAAAAATAAACATTCACAGCACGTGTTCAAAGTTTGTCGACATTTTAACTTTGTAAGTTCTCTTTCGCACTTACAACCTTGAAACCGATTTGCCACACTTCCAAACAAATTTAGAATTGGTTCAACTGACTTTCAAGAACTATGTGATTGATCAAACCAACATTCAATCACAATCATGGTTTACGGTTCTACCAAAACAAGTTTCGGTTCTACCTCCATGTGAGTACTGTGCATAGTCACACTAGCTTTCCAAAAATTCGGTTGACTAGGTACTAGGATCGGTTCCCCACATATATATGGTATCTAACTTATATGTGTTGCACATGTCCATAAGATCGGTTCCCCTTTGCCTAAAAACGTGTTGCACATGTCCATAGGATCGGTTCCCCTTTCTGCTATAAACCTTGCTGCACCCCATACAAGGATCGGTTCACTTTGATGTACTGCACCACTTACAAAGATCGGTTCCCCCTTTCCTTTAAATTGTTCAGACATACAAAATCCGATCATACCACAGGTCATTACTTAAGATCGGTTTTACTAATAAAAGTTGTACCAATACATAAATCAGGCCTTTGTGAATAGTTCTACCAAGAACACAACAAGTTGTGAGCGGTTATACTCTATCACACATATTGGTTGTTCATAAGATATGAAATGAATAACAAAACCAATAACACCTGGCAATTTCCTTTTCGACTTGGTTAGAGATCATAGGTGAAAACGCTAATATACATTGATGTACAACAACATCGCAACAGGAAGCATCGCTAGTTGGGGTGAAATGATTAACGCCTTCTACAGAAAGTGCTTCTTTGCTTCAGAACAAGTTACCCTTTCTCATCTTGGAAGGATGTTTCAGAGGAACAATGAACACACCAGTGATTATGTGAAAAGGTTCAGAGTCCAAACTTTGGATTGTCATGACCTAAATGTCACTGAACAAAAACTCGTGGACTTGAGCATCAATGGGATGATCCCAGTTTACAGAGCTTTATTGGAAATCTTTGATTCCATACTTCTCGGAACTTCATGAAGCAGCAAAGTGATCCGCAACAACTGCGCCCGCTTAAATGTAAAGAGAAAAACTTGCAAAGATCGAGGAACCTCGTGAAACTCGTGGTAGCAGACGTCTGGTCAACAAACAGTACAATCTCCAACCTTCCACAAACATCGTTGTTGAAGGAAGTAAAAGGAAAGCCGCTGAGACACAACAGCACAAGCATGCAACGCCAATATCCCAAGCTCTCCTAAATCCCAAAGGAAAGATAATCAAACCCGAAATGCACAAGCATCAATCGAGCGTCAACAAACGGGAAATGATCAGACAGACTCAAACTTCCCTCTTCACATTGAAAAAGTAATCGAGTTTCTAGAAGTATGGATCCAAGATGGTGCAATTAAATTGTCATTTATCAAGAAAGAGCTGACTGAAAAGAAATGGAGAACCCCAGGTATTGTCGTTTTTATAGGTTTGTTAATCATCCAACAGTGACTGCAATGTTTTGAAGCGTATCTTCAAGAAAAAGGTTGAGTCGGGAGAGATCTATTTGGAAAATGAAGGAGTTCACATGAACCATTTCACAATCACGATATTCACTCTCTCTGAGAAACCTCAAAATGAAGCAATTCAATATTTGGTAGAACATATATGTGAATTGATCTATCTGTCAAAAGCGCAAAGGAAAGACATGTTCACAACTCTAAACCACATCGTATCAGGAAGATATCTGTCCATCTCGGAAATGCTCCCTGAGCCTCCATTCACAGACAAATAGATGTACGACTGGGACCTGCTTACCACAACTAATCTCAAAGGAAATAAATTTAGGAGAACGTTGATCGATGATGGCACTGCTGCTTATGTTGTCCCTTTGAAGACCCTCGGAGCTGCGGGTATCACTCGAAAAGAAGCTACTCATGCTCTCATCTCAATAAGGGATCATGAAGAAATGCCTAGATATGCTTATGGCTACACCACTCTCAAGAAAAATATAGGTTCAACTTAAACAAAAAACAAGTTTCAGGGAGGATCCAGGATATGACATGATCCTCGGACGAACTTGGATCCATGTTAAAAAGATGACTACTGTCCTAGCACCTCCGGTTGTACATCTCTCCGATGAAGAAAAAATTGATTCGTAAGACTTGGTGGACGTTCAATCAGCATGGCACTTGGAGGAATTTCGAATTCTGGTGGGGATGAAGCAAAAACCGGGAGGAATTTCGAATTCTGGTGGAGATCAGCATTGCACATCTCTCCATGTTCGTCAAGATATTTTGCCCTCAGGAAAGTCTCATTCCACCCATGTTTATGTCATCTATTCTCCCATATGCTCTACCAACATGGGGACTCGATTCTGCTAACAACTCTGTTATTGCAAGACGCTATGAATGGATAGTTTCACAACTTCAATTTTTTACCAAGTAGTTGAGTCTCTCTCCTCTCTAAATTGAGTATTGCACTGAGACATCCATTACTGATATGATGACCAAGCATGACAAAGAATGTCTTGTGTATCCTTCCATAACCTTGCAGGAGTGTCCACATGTGCCACAAAATATAAAAGCTATGATGTCTGCACAAGTGTGGAATCCCGCTACTGGAACAAAAGGAATCCCAAACTAGCAAAAAAATATTCAAGGCCAGGATAATCAAGCATAAAAAATTTCATGAAGGAGAGTTAGTCCTCAAACCGACTATGTACAACCTCCATTCTGCAAGGACACTACAAGAAAATGGGTGTATTGCAACATGTCCCAAATGTGGCAACAACCCATATTTAGTGTGGCTATATTTTGTTGCCACATAAAAATATTTTGCCACACCGGTGGCAACATCTTGGGTGGCAAGAAATAGTTTCCACCCCTTTAAGGCACAGTGGCAAAAGCCGGATTTCTTGCCACACCAAATAGTGAGGCAATAGCTTGAAGCAATAGGTATTTCTATTTTCCTTTTTTCTTTATTTTAAATTTTTTGCCACATCAATTGGTGAGGCAATAACATGAGGCAAAAACATTTATTATTATTTAATATAAAATTATTTTGAATTACATTTTATTCAAAAATTATTTTGCCACACCATTAATATTATTTTGCCACACCATTGTCGTGACTATGAGTGCGGCAAGGCAAACCCTGATGCCATAACTCGTATGCAGCTAAAACTCATATACTGATTTACTTGTCATTTTTATATTATGTTTTAAATTACACATGGTAACAAAAAACAGTAAAACATTAATAAAAAGTGAATCCAAATAAAGAATTTAAGTTCCTTTAAATAAAAGTAGTTGTCACAAGGCATAGAGAATCCCACTTAACCATAAGGAAACAAAAAAAATTATTACACAATCAAAACTAAAGAAACCTAATAATTCAAACTTGGCCTAGTCCATGTTAAATCAACTCCCAGACGGCCTAGATATCCAATCCCGGACGTCTGTTCATGTTCCCTGCGAACCTGCTAAACAAACCAAAACAAAGACCACCAAGCAAAAAGAATATCAACAAATGTAGAGAATCATCATGTCTAATGGAACATCAACAAATACCTTTATTATCAAGGAAGAGAGACTTACAATCATTTTGAGGTCTGTTGAGATGGTCCCTGGATATGTAAAGCGGCTCCGCAGGTCCAATGAGTAGCTCCTCAGTTCTGCCAGGCTGCTCCCCAGGCCTTTGGCGCTGCTCCAATGGTATGAAATCCGTCGCCTCGTGTCTGTTGGGATGCTCCCCAGGCCTGTAAAGCGGCTCTGCATGTCCAAAAGTTTGCTCCTCTGGTATGCCAGGATGCTCCACAGATCTTTGGCGCTGCTCCAAAGGTATGAAATGCGTCGGCCAGTGTCTGCTGGGCTGCTCCCCAGACCTGTAACGCGGCGAAGGTCCAAAACGTTGCTCCTATGGTATTCTAGGATGCTCTCCAGGTCTCGAAGCTGCTCCAAAGGTATGAAAGGCGTCGTCCCATGTATAGATAGTTGCTCCCAAAGTCTATGATGATGCTCCCCAGTTCTGAAGAGGTGATCTGAAGGTCCTGAGAGTTGCCCCGTTCTCGTAAATAGGTCTGGCCTGCACAATTTGACATACTCCATCATTTGGTTCTGACGCATGTTATACTGCTCATTTTGCGCTTCCATTCGCCTCTCCCATTCTGCATATCGTTTTTTCATTTGCCTCTTAAATTCTTCCTCTCGCTCTTCCTTTTCTCTCTCAAAATCGTCATTTCTCGAGTATTCCAGATGGAATTTTTGAGCTCTTATACGTTTATGTCTGTTTGTAAGTACTACATTTTCATAGACTTCATTACTGATTGATTGCTGGTTACCATCTTCATCCAACCCATTCTCATCCAACCCGGATTTTTCCCTCAGTTGGGCCTATGTATATCAGAAAAAAAAAAGAAGCAAAAGGGTCTTCTATAAGCAGCAAATTCATGAACTTTGCTAGGAAACCATTACAATAGACTTACAATGTATCCTTGTGAAAATGGGTCCAAAGCTTTTCCACTGACTTTATTTATATGGGTTTTAATGAACACGTCACCATCAGTTGGTGGGTTCCCTTCGTTCTCTTGAGCCTAAACAAATTCAACCACATAATGATTAATGGTATCCAATAGAATTATATGATTAGAATTCTATTGAAACTTAATAGAAGAAAAAACTGGTTTAGCATTATCCAGTGTTCACTAGCAGTTAAGCCAGACAGATGACCAACAAGTGCTAAACATGCTAAAGGAAAGAAAGGCCATTTAAGCACTGTTGAAAATACATGCATTTACATACCATTTCATCTTCGTATCGAGAGTAGTTTTTCCTGCCCATTGTGTGCTTCGTTTTCTGTTGGCTTCTACTAATGGCATTTTTCTTGGATAGTGTCTTACGGATACACAAGTTAAAATTAATTAGACATAAATGTTTTAACAGAACTTACATGCAAAAATTTTAGATGTGTGAACTTACTTGATGCGCTTCACTATCCCAAAATTTTACAAGAGACTTCCACTGCCCTTCGATTAACGAATTGGGTTTATCTTTCAGATTCATTGCATGTGTATTTGTGAGATTATTGTGTTTCCTTTTCCATTTACCCTTCTTGTCTTTAAATATTGCACCGGCAATAGACAGGGTACCTTGTTTATGACATTCATCAACAGCAAACAAATCCTGAAATGAATAAAACAAAAAAATTACCATTCAGTTCATAAGTCACACAAACAATCCTTAAGTTCACTGCATAGTATGTTCACCTAAAGTTCGGCCCACAACCAATCCTTAGCGTTGTCATCTTGCAAATTCCAAGGGTTTTCCCAGTTCCAACGGAGAGATTGTTTGAGAAACACACCAATGACACATGAATATTTCGCTTGGTTTTTTCCACAAGGTCTATCTTTATTCATATCCCAATCAACCATTTCCCTTTCTTTCTTCTCTTTTTTCTTTCCAATGAAAGATGCAAAAGTGGTATCACCTCGCACCTTTTTCTCTCGATGGACAGTAACTTCTTAGAGAGTAACATAAGTATTTTGTATACGGTTAACCAAAAATACATCTAAACATAACAGTACCAAAAAAAAAAAATCACCAGTAGTTTCGGAATTGAAATGCTCTCCTTGCTCCCCATTTTTCTGATATTCCATCCTGCATAAAACAACAAGGTTTTCTTTATAATCATACATCAGAAGAACACTCATATTGGAATCTATGAGAGAACTGTTGGAATATGCTAATTTGTAATGTCGACATCTAATCAAGGAGCTCATACGTAATACTTAAGCAAGAATATAATAAAATAGTGATTTTTGAGTAGCAACACTAAAACTAAGCAAATACATCTCCATAAACAACATCATTGAAGTACTGATGTATACTAACAGAAATAAAGCGCCTGAATTCTAACACGGAAAAAGAAATCATCCCTCGCCTATCCTGAGTATGAGTATGTACAGGTCCTCAATAGGATGTTAAGCTGATTGTACCTCAGGACATTAAGCCAAGTGACCAATCACACATGATATCATTAAAAATAAGGTTAAATGGCAACAGAATCAGGAGGGTGGGAATAAATCAAAGTATTCAGACTAGGTCATGCATAAGAACCATAGTTATTAACTTGTATGGAAGCATAGTTATTACGAAAAACAAATAATTCATCTGTAAGAAATAAGTAACATAGTTAGCTAGGTACTAATTGACATCTCCTAGCGTTGAGACAGATGAACATAAATGCAACTACACCTGAGCTTATAGTATGGTACTGGAAGAACATCTCATAAATTTGTACTACAAAAGTCCCCTGTCAAGAAAACCAGTGGCCTACCATGGTACTTCAAACTAGTAACCGGAGCTTAAGAACATCTCAAAACCAGAGCAGTAAGCAAGCACCTCGACGAATAATTCATTGCATAAGAGACAACAGACTAAAAGTAAAGACAGACAAGTCAGAAATACTAAACCACACACAACACATGATGAGCAATACTAAAACCTTTCCTGCGCACAGACTTTAGTCTAGTAGACTTTCATATTAGAACTGAGTACAAGCTTTAAGTGCACCTTAACCAACAAAAGATAATGCTTTAAACATCACATCTACACACAATTGGAAATTCTCAAACAAAATCAAATCCAAACAAGAATTGAAAAATAACAGATGAAAAATCCTTATCTAATACTCAAAATGGCCCTAACAATCAAATATGAGAACCAAACGAAAAAAAATCTTGCCAAAACCACAGAAACCTTATAAGAAAGGGAAAGATAATAGGGATTGAAAACTTACTCTTCCTCAAATTCCATCTTCAGAAATTAAATAACCCTACAAAAAATATCAGATCATCGAAAACCCAAATTAAAGAAAACCCCTTTTCGAATTGAAATTCAGAGCGGATGTGAGAAAATGACCTGAATGAGTCTCTGGAGAGTGAAAAAACCCAAATCAATCCGAAAAACTGTGTAGATCTGTTAATAAAAAAGAATAACTTATTATGATCGATTGGAAGTTATTTAACTATTGAAATAAGCATAAAAATGATATACCTTGATGTTTTTGATCTCGGAACTGATAATCCCCCAGAAAAGGTGTATCTCTTAACATCCCTGGACTGATTTTAGGGTTCAATTTATAGATACTCCAAAATACCAAGCGCGAATAATCCCGCCCAAAAGGATTTTCTTTTGATTTCATCCAGCCCATAATGAAAACATTAGGGTTTAAATCGAAAAAGAATTGACCGAGATTATTCCCGCTAGATGTTCTTCTCAAAATACTCTTGTTTTCATCAGATTTTCATCCTACGGCGATGCAGAAATATTTCCAAAATTCCGGACTAAATCTTCTATGAATAA
Source organism: Papaver somniferum (assembly GCF_003573695.1). Lineage (NCBI taxonomy): Eukaryota > Viridiplantae > Streptophyta > Magnoliopsida > Ranunculales > Papaveraceae > Papaver > Papaver somniferum. Next base: position 157,118,777 of record NC_039361.1, read on the forward strand.
CCCCTAATTCCCCTATTCCTCTAACAAACTTTCCCTAATTTGAAGCGAAAATACCTCATAAAATTTATCCTCGTTATCTCCGGTTCTCTTTGCAACTTTGTTTTGGGAAGGCAAAAGAAAAAGAAGAAAGAAAGAAAATTGAGACTCTCGTGTATTAGTTAGGTCAGGCCAGGTGTAAACAAGGAACAAAAAAAAATAAAGTGAACATTTTTAATGACGGACCCTTATATGTCTTTGTTACGTGTGGCTTCCACTTCTATCTATAACTTTGTTAGTGGTATGCCTTTGTTACGTGTGGCTTCCACTTCTATCTATAACTTTGTTAGTGGTTTCTTTGTTAGTACGTGGCTCATCTGTGCATATACAAAGATAAAATATATGTTATGTTGTTTTGTTTTTGTTTTTGTTTTTGTTTTTGTTTTCTCTTATCAAATTTTAATTTTTTAATTTTCTTTTGTTTATTTTTCTTATCATATTTAAATTTTTTAATTGTTATTAAAATGTTGATACATGGAGTTGGTAAAAGGAGCCTAGCAACAAGTTATGCTCCTACGTCCTTTTGGAAGGCGAGCCCTTTTTCATGTGGAAAAGAAAATTCCTACTATGGCATTAACATCGTAACTAGATAAAAACAAAATTCTCCAGGAAAACCACAGTGCCCCCAAAACTCGCTTAAAATTAAGAAAATCAATATTTTGAAACAGTATTCATTGCACGTTTGGATAAATATTTGTTGTGTATACGAGTTACCAGTCAAAAATCATTGATTCATAGTCATAATGGGTGATTCATAGTCACTATGTATGTATTTCCATTTATTTTAATCAAATTTTCGACAATTATCCCATAAGATTACTAGACCAAACTCGCTATGACTGATTATCATCTAAGCCAATCCAGTTGTGTACAATTTTGTATAGTTTTATAAAAAAAAATCACTAGATCATAGTTGAGTGATTATTACCGCTATGACTAATTTATGTATCTATTTCCATTTAATTTAATCAAATTTATGTATATATTTCTATATAATTCAATCAAATATTTATAATTAATTCAATCAAAATATCCACAATTCTCTCGGAGGATTACTCTACCAAATCAGATATGACTGATTATCATCTAAGTTAATCCAGCTATGTCTAGTTTTACATAATTTAATAAAAAATTATTGGATCATAGTCATTATGAGTGATTATACTCGATGTGACTAATTTATGTATGTATTTCCAGCTGTGTCTAGACTACTAATTCATTTGAATTTGGAAAATCGAAAGTAACTCTACTTATGAATCCGAATAGTGAAATTTAAATCGTCTTCATCGGAAACTGAAAGTTAATCGAAGAAATTAAATCTAGCTAGTTAACTTTCATCACAATAATAAAAATACATCCAATTAATATTGACTCCATAACCGTAGTGTATAAACCTCGTCCGAACTGTTTTCGAATGATCTCTCGGAGAATTTTAGGCTACTAATTCATTTAAATTTGGAAAATTGAAAGTAACTCCACTAAAAATACATCCACTTCATATGAATATGTCCATAACCATAGTTAACAAAACTCGTCAGAACTATTTTCGAATGATCTCTCGGAGAATTTTAGGCTACTAATTCATTTAAATTTGGAAAATTGAAAGAAACTCCACTAAAAATACATCCACTTGATATGAGTATGTCCATAACCATAGTTAACAAAACTCGTCAGAACTATTTTCGAATGATCTCTCGGAGAATTTTAGGCTACTAATTCATTTAAATTTGGAAAATTGAAAGTAACTCCACTAAAAATACATCCACTTCATATGAGTATGTCCATAACCATAGTTAACAAAACTCGTTCGAACAATTTTCGAATGATCTCTCAGAGAATTTAGGGCTACTAATTCATTTAAATTTTGAAAATTGAAAGTTTTTACTCCACAACGTTGGGATTCTAATTCATTTAACTAGTTAACTTCCATCACAAAATTAAAAGTACATTCATGAAATTGAGTATGTTCCGGACTATTAATCACAAATTTTGTCTAATTAATTTTAAATGATCCTCATCGGATAAATGAAAGCAAATAAAATTTAAGTGAGAATTGAAAGTAATTCAATCTAAAATAAAACAGGAAACACATCAAATAAAACAGTAGCATTCAGTAGTAACTTTGAATTTATGTTAGGCGAGATCATCTCGTTTACAGTCACTAAAATAATCACTGTGATCACTATCACTGTCATTATTTAGATCGCCTTTATCACCGTCAGTTGTACTTCTAATCACCTCTTCCCCTCCAATTTCATTTCGGGTCCAACTCCCAAAGTCTTGGCCAATTTCATTTGCACTGGTTACATTATCTGTGTGGGATGAATGTTCTTGGATGAGATCAACTTCCGGTGTCCCCAAACTGTAGTGATCCCTTGCCTGCATTTTAAGTACAATTCGGCGATTCTTCTCCTTATTGTCCTGAAGATAAAAAAACTTGATGTGCTTGCTTTGCAAGCATAAATGGTTGATTTTTGGCTATGGTTCTGATGAAATTCAACGACGTAAACCCAAATGCATCTCGCTGCTTCTTTCTTGACTCAGTGATATCCCACCAATGACAATTGAATAAAACAACTTGGTTCCCCTCGCGATACTGTAATGCCACGACTTCATCTAATCTACAATAATAATCAATAGATTTAATACTCTCTTTATTTGAAGTCTCCACATTAACGCAAACATCACTGTTATGCGTCTTTCTGTTCTTCTCATAATCAGTTGTGTGAAACCTAAACCCATTCACAATATACCCTTTATAACAACTAACTGATTTTTTAGGCCCATAGGATAGGATTTCAATATCCTTTTTCACTATTTCACCATCTCGCATCATTTCACAAACCTAATAATAAAAAGAAAATGGGTATGTCCAAAATATTTTGATTCAACATCTAATAATAGTTTTCATGATCATACTATGTTAAGCTCTTCTAATCTAAGGCTCAAATTGAATTCATAAGATACAAACACTTACATGGTTTTAGAACCAACTAGCGAACATTCTGGCATGCCAATGCTCCACCTCATTCTCACGAATTTTCCCTCCATATTTATCATGAATTGTTTGCTTGTGTTTCCTGCATAAATAATTCACTCTACTGTAAGTATATATACATTAAATCATCTACCAACTCATTATGATTTTTATTCAACATCAAAAAGTAGACTTACTCGATGAACGGAAGAATTTCATCACAATTACTCAACAAATACATTCGAGCTTCCTCCCACTCATTGTCAGATAAAGTTCGGAAAATTGGTTTCCCTAAAGAACGACCTGCTTCTTCAAAGATAGGCAACTCAAGTATCTCGAGCAAAATGTCAGGCATTCATCAGCAAGATACCCTTGTGCAATCAATCCCTCAGGTTGACTTTTATTTCGCACATACTTTTTCAAGGTGTACAAGTACCTGATAAATACAGGAAAAATTCAGACACCAGTAAAAAAACATCATTATAATAATATTCTACTCACTATTTAACATTACGTACTAACCGTTCGATTGGATAATCCACCGGTAATGAACAGGTCCAGCAATTATAGCTTCTTCTGCTAGATGAATAGGCAAGTGTGTCATGATATCGAAAAAGGAAGGAGGGAATATCATCTCCATTTTGCACAAAGTGAGATACATTTTCTTTTTAAGCGCCTCCAAATCTTCGATTCTCAATGTTTTGGAGCATATTTGAGTATAAAAATCAGAAAGCTCAACTAAAACTCTGGTCACGTCATCGTGTAAGATACCACGCACCGCAACAGGAAAAAGTTGTTGCATGAGAACATGCCATTCATGACTCTTTAGCCCGGGAATCTTGTATTCTTGTACCTGAACGTGCCGCGAAATATTCGATGAATAACTATCGGGAACCTTTACGTCACGCAAGAATTGACAAATTTTCCTCCTCTCCGCCAAATACATGGTATACTTTGCTGGAGGAAGGTAGAATTTGTTTTTCCCCAAAGCTTCAGGGTGAAGTGGTCCACGTATACCCAATACTTTCAAATCTTCCCGGGCGTTCAAGTTATCTTTTGTCTTACCCTCCATGTTCAACAGTGTCCCTATCCAACTTTCGATGTTGTTCTTCTCGGTATGCATAACATCAATATTGTGCCGTAAGAGAATATCTTTCTAGTAAGGTAGTTCGAAGAAAATGCTTATCTTCTTCCAATTATAAGGCGACTCATTGTCATCTCGCCTTATTTTCTCCCTGCACACAGCATGTTCTTCCTTGCCAAAAGTGATTTGATGATAATCACAGAACTGCCGAAGAACATCCTCACCGGTTAAAGGTTCTGGTGCAATATCATGTTCTTTGCTGCCATTAAAAGAGCTCAGGTTGCTTCGTAACCGACGACCAATAGGTAATAATCTCTGATGCCCCAAATAAATGTTTTTTCTCCCATTTCACAATCTTACTGAACTTATATCTTTGTGGCTACATGGGCAAGCTAGATATCCTTTAGTACTCCATCCTGACAGGTTGGCATATGCTGGAAAGTCATTAACAGTCCATAAGAGAGCTGCACGCATTTGGAAGTTCTGCTTAGAATAAGTATCATACATCTCAATTCCATTTTCCCAAAATTCCTTTAGCTCTTCGATTAGTGGTTGTAAGTATACATCAATATTATTCCCATGACCCTTAGGCTCGGGAATAAGCAGACACATGATAAAATTGGGTTGCTTCATACACTTCTATGGCGGAAAATTATAAAAAGTAACAAAGACTGGCCATGTACTGTGACCAGTACCCATAACACCAAAAGGATTGAACTCATCACTTGCCAACCCGAGTCTAACACTGCGACGTTCTGAACCAAATACCCGATGCTTTTCGTCCAATGTTTTCCAACATTTCGAGTCTGCCGGATGCCTTAAAACACCATCTTTGGAACGCTCTTTATCGTGCCATATCATATCCTCTGCGGTTTTAGGGTCCATATAATACCTTTGAAGCCGTGGTATTAACGGAAACCATCTTAAAACCTTGGCAGCTTTTCTCTTGATTTTCTGTTTTCCACTTGCTACTTCTTCTCCAGATTGACATGTACCTGATATCCATCTAGATTCACCACATGCGTCGCACCTTTCCTTATCACGATTATCCTTCCAATATAACATACAATCATTTGGGCATGCATCTATTTTAATACATTCCATACCAAGATCTCGAATTTGTTTTTTTGCTTCATATTAACTCTTAGGATACTGCTGTCTGGAAAAGCTTTCGTGGACTTTAATAAAGTACAATACTCGTCAAAAGCTTTGTTACTCAACCCATAAGTACACTTATGGTGTAACATCGTCACAAGACAAGATAATTTCGAAGTTGTTGTACATCCAGGGAATAACGGTGTTTCGGCATCTTTCAACAACTTATAAAATTTCTGGGCCTCCACATTCGGCTCATCTGGAACACGATCATGCTGACTTGATCCATTTGTATTGGCTTGATCTGGAACTTCACCATCCCCAGCGAAAAACCTTGATTCAGGGAACGCATCTTGTAACATCCCATGCATATCACCCCCACCTATAACATTTGTGACTTCTTCCTCAATATTATTAACTAGCTCTTCAGGTTCCCCATGTTTTGTCCAACGAGTGTAACTATATGTTATTCCATTCTCTCGAATGTGCTCTTGCACCACATCTCTACCCAAGCAGTTCACATTATTGCATCTCAAACAGGGGCAAAAAATACTCTCACCTAAATCAGGAGTACGATGAGACCAAGCAAAATTTATGAATTCATCGCAGCCACGTTTATAGTCAGGGTGGCATTTACCCTTCTGCATCCAACTTTTATCCATCTAAGCTCAACAAAGCTTAACAATGACAAAACAACTAGCTCCTGCAAAATTAGCAAATCCCAAAATTTGTTTACCAATTTGATAAAGACCTTAAACTCATCAAAAATTCTTAACAATTCAACTATCTTATCAGATTATGAAATTACTTTCACATAAGATGGGACTTATTCAATCATAAGATGGGTTCCTGCTGTATTTCAGTTTACATTGAGAGAAACTCAACATTGATGTCAATAAGTTAGGAAACAAGAAAGCTTGTTGATGTTGTTTAAATCGATGAATGGTTGCGATTGAATGTGTGTTGTTTCAGAGTTATAATGAGATCAGAATGATGGGTTGCGTTTTTCATGGAAGGAGACCTAAGAAGCAAGAATAAAACTCAACACAACCTAAACAAAACCTAATCCCTAAACATACACAAAGGAACCTGCAGGTAGAACCAAAATCAAAAACCTCGGGAATTAAAATTTGTAATTACCTGTAATTTGTGATGAAGATGAACTCTCAACAACTCTAAAAGGCATTCATAGAATCAATTAGGGGTTTTCTCTTGTGAAATTTTCAGAAAAATCTATCAGGAGAACTATTAAAAAAGTGATATGAACGATTATTTATCAACGAGCTTTTTGAAATGGAAAGTAAAACTGAATTCCCACAAGAAAAATCTATCAGGAGAATTATTAGAGAAAATGGGAAAAGAAAGATTGCACAGGGGAAGAAAAATCTATCAGATGATTTTATCTGTGGATATGGGAAAAAAATAAAATCAAGTTCTATGGTTAAGTTGCACAGGAAAAGAAAGATTGCACAGGGGAAGAAAGATGAGATATTGGATGTTCGACATTACCAAGAATACGTATCTAGGGATTTTTCCGAAAAACGAAAAAAAATAATCACGTGATTTCTTTTCTTTTCTAATTAACCGGATATTATTGTTATTATTTTAATAATTTAATAGATAAAATTATTTAAAAAATAAAAAAATATTTAATAAATGTCTTTATCCTACTATTTTACATTATTTAAACCTATTGCCACGTTTATGTGGCTAGAAATTAAGCTATTGCGTCTTCAAAGAATAACATGAGGCAAAAACGTATCTTTTGCCTCATCTGTTTACATGTGTAGCAAAAACTCTTACTTAATGCCACACCTGTTATGGCGTGAGGCAAAACCCCTCCCTATTGCCACATTATTTATAGATGTGTGGCAACATAGTGAGGAAATAGACCCACTTTCTTGTAGTGGGAGCTTCAACTGGGAAGGATCATTCATAATTTCCAAGTATGTTGTTGGAGGAAACTACAAGTTAGTTGATACATCTGGTCGGGCAGGTCTGGCCGTAATACAAGAGAAGTGACTCAAAGTATTCGACGCTTGATTAAACATTCAACATCTGAGGTATTCGACGTTTGAGGCATTCATGTTGGATGCTCAAGACGTCTAAAGCTTGCATTTAGGATTTTCTTAATTCACCTGTATTTTCAATTCCTCCAAAACGTATGAAATACTTGCATTCAGTAATTGAATTCCCTTTCAACAATTAATCACATTTTTTTATTTAGAGAAAATCTCTACCAAATCCAAAAGAAAATCCTCACAACTGTCAATCATTTGCTTATCCAAAACCAACCAAATAATCAAAACCAAATAAAACCTCACGTCTCTCAGAAGTTCAAAGTTCAAGAGATCATGGAAAAGAAACTAAATAAAATTGGCAAAGTATGGTTTTTGGTCTTCAGAAAGCGTCATCTTCATGCTTTGCAGAGCAACCTTCTCCAACTCCAACTCTCTAGTCAGCCAGGAAATATTTGCCTCTGTCTCCATTATAACATCATTGGAAAGAGGTACATTTTTCTTCCGTGTCTTTTTGATAACATCAATTCTTTGACGAAGCCACACCACATTGAAATCTTATTTTTAAGAAGCCTTCAAATTGTATTCCCAATCAAAGAATACATCTTCAGTGATGGTACCTTGAGCTCTGATCTGCATGTCATTTATGACACGGAATATGTCTTGTACTCGCATTATCAGAAAGTGTGCAAGCTCACACTTCTTGGTAGTTGCAATGTGACCGTATCTATGCCATATTTCACGATACAAATCGGGATATCTAGTTGAGACACTAAATCCACCAACTAGTTCATGGTATTTGAGTGTGCCATATGTCTATACAGCCCTTATCTATCATTGGAGTGCCTCAGGACACACAGACAGTTAATTAAGTTTTTGTACGTTAGTTAATTACGTTTGAGTTAATATAATGTTAGCATGAAACGGTGAGGATTAGACCACGTGTAGGGCTGTAGTACTGTGAATGCATTAGGGATTTGGGTATGTTACTTTAAAGACTATTGAGTTGTATCGTCACTTTCATTAAGAAAAATAATAGAAAAAAGAGTTGGCTCTGCGGAGTGAAATAGAGTTATTACAGATCTAAGCTTCCATCACACTCGATCTTTGTGTTTGGTACCTTAGTCTATTACAATTGGTATCATCCAGTGTCCTTCATCATCTTCATCATGACAGACGCTCCTATGATTAAATATGTCGACATGAAAACCAAAGAAATGACTCAATTATTCAAAGCTTTGAGTGAAAACCATACCCGTGATTCTGCACTTTGTACTGCTGAATATCACACACAAGGAGAGAAGCTAGATAAAATTTGTACCGGTCTAAAAAATCTTTCTTCTATCACTATATCCATACAAACAAATCTTGATAAACTCATTGATATATTATCTTTATAACACAACAACCACCAACAGTCACCACCACCACTCACTGAACACACTTTTTCCATAAGTAGCAACTCTGGATCTCAACTCAAACCACCTAAAGCAGATCTACCTAAGTTCATTGGCGATAATCCTAGAAGCTGGATTCGTTAATATGATAGATACTTCCAGATCCACCTTATTGAGGAACCACAGAAAGTGGGTTTCGCTTCTATGTCCCTAGAAGGTAAGGCAGACTCTTGGTTTTTCGATTTTTCATCTGGTAAAACTTATATACCTTGGTCTGATTTTGTAGAGAGTATTTGTTGTCGATTTGAAGACCTTGATAATGACAACTATGTAGGTTGTTTCAATAAACTTTCCCAAGTCACCATAATAGAAGAATGTTTTGACCAATTTGATCTTTTGACAAGCTTGATGATTAAAAAAAAAACATCTCTCACAGAAGAAGTTTTGTCATGAGCTTAAATAGTGGTTTAAATGAAGAGATTAAGAGCTTTGTTCGGATGCATAAACCCAATACACTATCCCAAGCCTTTTACTTAGCCAGACTACAAGAACATGTTCTCTCCTCTCAACATCCCATATCCAAATCTTCTATGCTTAAAAAACCAACTTCTTCTTGTTTCACCAAAACTTTAAACCCACCTCCTAAAACTCCCTCAAACCCTTCACATATCACTACACAGTCTAGACCAACCAATTTACCCAACTCTTTACCTACACAGCTAGATCTGTATATATACCCCCAATTAGAAGGCTTACCCAGGAGCAAATGAATCAAAGGAGAGCAAAACAACTTCGTTACAATTGTGATGAAAATTATGTGGCTGGTCATAGGTGTAAATCCCAGCAACTCTATATGGTTGTTGCTGAGGAAGAAACCTGTTCATCTGAAGAACCTATAGTAAAACTTCAATAAATTAATAATCTTGGAACTGGAAAATTCTATTAATTTAGCGAAGTATTATTAATAAGTTATTAAATTATCGAAACATTCTAAATTTAAGTTTCAAAAATGAAGATGTACAAATTATTGAAGATGAAGGTATTAACGAACTTGGATTAATAATCAAGGAGTTGAATTACCATAATCAAATAAATGTCGACATTTCGCTAGACTATCCTGGTGAAAATGATAACCAGTATGAAAATTTGGACCGACGAAGAAATTATTTGGAATGTTATATCAAATCCCCAAGAAGATGAACTAGAGGATGAGAGTTGCAGCTATAAATAGGTCATCTATTTATCCATGCTAACAGAAAAATTTCTCATGAACTCTTAGATAAAATACATGTTCTTTGATCTATCTCTTCATCTTTGCTTCCCTCCTTAAGACCGACCATAACCTCTCCACTGACTGAAGCAACCTTTAAACGGCCACTGTGGGTGGTTTAGGAGAAGATTGTTCGTGATCAACCTTCTCAAACTCATTTTCAAACCTAAAATCCCACTTTTAGTCTCTCATCAATTTTAGGTAACTAGACTACAAAAATTAAAAAGAATTCTACCTACGATAGAGAAATCTAACTAAAAACTATATATGCAAGTACTCCCTCATAATTAGACTTTAAATTGTCCTTAATGTAATTAACTCATTAAATATAAAATCAAGGTGGGAAATTCCTAATATGATATGCAAACTAATAAAGATCAAAAGATAAAGACAAATACAAAACTAATGGGTTTCGTCCTACTCAACACTTAGTTTAACGTCCTCATCCTGACATTTTTGTTATTGTACATACACCAACAATCTGAAAACCTGGTAATCTACTCAAAAAATAATATGCAATTATAATAACAACTTCACACAAATTTTATCATATGATCATGCTAGTGAAACTATTATCAAATAGAAGTTAATCCCACTCTTAATTTTTCTACACTTGGAAGTGTATGTAGAACATAGAATTCAGGAACTTCAATAGGTTCTTTCTGGTGAACCTGCATAGTTTTTGAATCAAGCATCTCTAATGGTGGATATTTAAAAAAGATCAGTTAAAACTTTGGAAGCACGCAACTTCAATCTTAAATGAGATATTTTCCTAATAGTTTGGTTAACAACACTTTAGGAAACCACATCAATCAAGGGAGGAGGATCAAAAGATATAGAATTACGTTAAGTATTTGAAAAACCTTTCACTATCTCTTGTAGTATAATCGTTGCCTTAAATCGTTTATTTCATGAATCTCCCTTTTACCTATTTTGACTTATGATTCTTGACTATTTGACCAAGTTAGACAGAAACCAATTAGGGGAGGAGGATCAAAGGTGTGGAATTATGTTAAGGATTTGAAAAACCTTTCACTATCTCTTGTAGTAGAATCGTTGCCTCAAATCTTTTATTTCATGAATTTCCCTTTAACCTATTTTGATTTACGATTCTTGACTGTTTGACCAAGTCAGACTGAAAGTAGCATTAAAAAATTTAGTGTTGGAGAGATTGAAACTTGAGTGCTCAAGCTCGTAATAGCAGACCCTGTAGCACTATATCAAGTTGGTGTTTATTTTTATTATTCAACATATTTTATATATATAGGACTTATACATCAAATATCAACACTGATTTCAGTGAAATTTACGGGTATACATGTAGTTATTCAACCATCGACCATGCATCTTCGATTCACGATTTAAATCTACGACCGAAAAAATGGGTCAGGACCTAGTACGGTTCAAACCGGTCGTTATTCAGAGACCCACGGCTCAGGGTTATACAAAAAAAACGCTTTATCAGCGACCCTGTCAGAAACCGTTAAAACAGGTCATTTAACTCGTATATATGACCTGTCTTGACCGTCGCGGAACTTCTATTTTCCACTAGTGATGTTACCTTGTTATTGTTCAGTATATAGTGTCACTTTTTAATGCACATTTTGTTGTTGGTCACTTGTCCTGATGAAAACCTATAGATGCATTTACTTTCTTTACTTACCAATAGCAAATATATTAACGAGAACTTGATCAACGCTGAAACCTCATATATTGGAGTATACCAACTATTATAGTACATTATGATGAAAAGATTTCGTGTAATGGAAACCCATATATTAAATTGTACTCAAATTACAATGATAGATCTATGGTGGTCAAGATGCGTCAACCAGTGAAATCCTTAAGGTATAGATTGGTTAAGAAGAACAAAAATTTGAAAAACTATTCGCTCCGCGTTTTACGATTTCACAACCTTGCTCATCATCACACCAAAAAGGTTTGTAAACAAGAGTGTCTTTAATTGTGTACTCCTCGAGAATGTTAGTACCTGTTGGTTCAAATGATGTAATTTTCATAATGGTCGTTACTTTCATAGATATATGTTTCATCGTTGATAATCTTAGTATTTCTATGCTCAATTTAATCCTTCTGTATAAGTGATTTTTTACTATACTATCATGACAGAAAGCTTGGTCTTTTTCAGAAGTTTCATTGATCACATATTTATTATCCACTACGGGCGTGTCAAAGTAGTTTTGGTTTTGAGACCAAATTTCATTTTTATCCATTTCTTATTTAATTTCATCAATGCTTCTTTTTAATTTATCCGCACCTTTTTGAAGTTCTAAAAGTGATTCACTGGTTTTTTATTTTTTATTTTTTTGATTTCTTATTTATTATCTCACACCTTGATAGTATTGCTTAATATTTTTTTTTGCAGTTCAACTATCATGGTGCAAATCTGTTTTTGAAAAGTAGAGGAATCATGATTAGAACCATAGTATCTTCACATCTTTGAAATTTTTCACTTAAATGCTCATCATCACGTTGTTAATATGTATGAGAATAATCAAAAGTTACCGAAGGATATTGATCAAACCAAAGGGTTGGTTGTAATCATATCCCACGTATGGCTGATAGTTGTCATAGGATTGAGAATTATAACTAAATTGATTACCACCGTAGTATTTATAATCTTGTGCATTATACATGTTAGTTCCATGAGGAAACATGATGACACAAAAAATATAAGGCATATTCCTATGCACATGGAAAACATCATATTTTTTCATATATGCACCTACTATGAGTATACCAAAGTGCCAAACTTATATGGCTATGTGTCAGATATAACATATAGGCGTACACGACATACTTTCCAGCGAGTGATAGAGTGCCCATCGCTAGATGGTCAAAATATCACTCATTGGTAATTCCAGCGCCAGCGAGGGTCAAGACGTCGCTTGCTGGTCAGATCATCGCTCATCAGTTCCTCAACCAACGGCTACAATTTCTCCCCTCTATAAATAGCCAATTTCAATCTCATTTCAACTCACACCAGAATTTCTCAATCTTCTTCAAATCTAAAATAATTACACCTTCTCTACAATTCTATTCTTAATTTCTTGTAATATGGAATCACAATCTCAAAGTCAAGGCAAAGGTAAAAAAATCAAAATCCCTAGTTCAAAATACAACCTAACAGAAGATGAATGCATTTGTCGTAATTATATTTTTTTTACCTAAGATTGTATCGATGGTGCACAAAAACATGGTAACACAATGTGGGAAAACATATTTCATAAATATGAAGCACAAGCCATGAACATAAATTGTCGTGATGCAAAAGGGTTGGCAGAACGCTTCATTACAATCAATAAGGAAGTATCCGCTTATGTTGGATTGATGATGCAAGCAAAGAGAGGAGGCCGGGAGAATGATCTTGTGGATGTTGATTTTGAAAGACAAGTTCGTACAAATTTGCAGCGAAAACATGGCAAACCGCTTGGTTTCGAAAGTTGTTATCATATTTTGAACAAATATAATACAGAATTGTTAGCAACTAATCATCAAGTACCTGAAATGTCACCATACAATTCTTCTCCCTCAACACCAAATTCATCACAATTTTCACCAGGTCCATCAAATTCTTCACCAGATACCCCAAGAAACCCAAATGTGAACTTAGTTCTCAATGATGATGGTAAGAGAAAACTTCCAGGGAGGAACAATGCAAGACTGGATAGAAAATTAGCTCAAGAAGGAGGAAGTTCCAGTGGATTTAACATGGCGGAGTTTATGGAACATCAAAAGACCGTCGAGAAGCAAAGAGCAGTTGATAGGAAATTTCAAAACAGGAAAAGTAAGAAAAGTCGTTTTTCTCAAGAAAAAATTGGGTTTGACTATGACAAGCATAACATTCTTCAAGCTAGCACTTCAATTATGAACGCCCAGTTAAAACATGTGTGGCAAATCGAATTTGACAGGACTCTATTATGAATCAACAAGTTGGTTTGAATCAACACATACAATAACCTACTCTTCCAAAAGGAATGACCCTGAATTTTATCAATCTCTTTCTTCTTACCAGATTCAACAAAACCATTGGGAATAAGTACATCAATTACTCCTCTCATATCTCACGTGTTCTCCATAACCGTTAGATCTATCTACCTACTAATCCTATGACTAAGAAAGAAGAACAAATCGACCAAGGAGACAAGGACACATATAACCTCTAAATGACCAATCATCTAACCACGGGAAGTGACTATTCAGCTCATCCAGAAGCTAGCCAAAAGTCATATGGATGACTCACTAATAGGAATATGACAATACCCTCCCCATCTAAACATCCTTGTCCTCAAGGATGAACTCAGGAAATTAAGCATGAATGTGAGAGACATCCTCCCAAGTTGCATCCTCGGGTTGTGAGTTGGAACATTGAATCAGCACCTGGTGAACTACAATTTCTCCTCTTAAGCTTTCTTTATGAGCTAGAGCAGTAACAGGAAGGACAATGAATGCTCCAGAAGTATCCGCTAAGGGAAGAGAAGCAAAAAGAATCATGTGCTGACCAATCTTCTTTTTTAGTTGAGATACATGAAATACATGATGTATTCTGGATCCAATTGGAAGCTTTAACTTGTAGGAAACAGTACCAACCTTTTGTAATACTTCAAAGGGGCCATAATATCTTGCTGAGAGCTTAAAGTTTTGTCTGAGAGCCACAGATGACTGTCTGTATGGTTGTAATTTCAGAATCACCCAGTCACCCACATTATAGGATCTGTCACATCTGGAGTTATTAACATAATATTTCATTATGTCTTGAGCTTTGATTAAGTCTTCCTTCAGTAGCTACAACATGTGGTCTCTCTCTTGTAAGTACTCTTGAACAGAAGCAACTGATGTAGTAGAATGGACAGGAAATCCAAGATGTGGAGGAATATAACCACACAAGGTCTAAAAAGGTGTCATCTTAAGACTGCTGTGATAATTTGTATTGAACCATCATTTAGTTAGGGATAAATAGTTGTCCCAAAGTTTTGGGTTAGTACCAGTCATACACCTTAAGTACTGCTCCAGACATGCATTAGTTCTTTCTGTTTGTCTGATCGGTTGTCAACCGTCAAATATAATTTCACTTTCTTACTTAACTACAATAATATAGTAAGTGGTAGGAAAGAGTTCGTATCCACAGAGAGGCTTTTGTTTTTATGTAATTTTCAGTTTCTAAGATAACCAAGGGGGATTTTTGTTTTAGCAAATAAAATAAAATAAAGTAAAGCAAAGCAAATAGTTGGAGTAATCAATAAGGAGAATATATTGGTCATGGGATAGTATCATTCACAAACATGTATTTTCATCAATGACTAGAATTGATAATTTAATCTCGCATTTATTAAAAGTCCTAGGATACCTTGATCGCAAGAATATCCCGCTAATTCCCTAATTTCATCACAACCACATTAAAAGATGCATATGTGAATTCTTCCTAGAAAGTAACCCAAAGTGTAAAAGCACAATTAAGTTTAACTCCCTAAAAGCTTTAAGATTTATGGAATAAGACTAATCAAAGCAATCAAACGTGTAAAAGCACTAATTCGATTTAACCAATGTTATGATTCATATGTGACTAATAGGATATATCGCTACAAGCACTACCCACAGTTATGCTACTTAAAATCAGGGACAAACAACTTTTTCGTATTGAAAAACTTATATAGCTTTAGAGATGGATGCAAATCAGATTGATTCCGGACTCAACCAATCAAACAATCAAATCCTACAACAATATAGACCATGAATCATAAAAAATAAAATATTGAGACAAAACTAATCCATAGTTTCAAATAACATTTTGAGAAATCAACTTTTATCCCATAACCAATAATTGTATTTAGTTACTCATAATAATGGAGTTCATCATAATCATAATCAATAAAATAAAGAAGATGTCTCCAAAGCTCCAAGTAGAAAGTAATACGTGATCCCAAAAGTTGTAGAAGTATTTCCTTTTGTAGATCTTCTTGTTCCAAAATTAGGTCTAGTCTTCAAAAGTCCAATACAAAGATGTCCACCAAGCCCATATGTGAGGAGTACCCATGTGAAAATATGTCCTGAAAGTGGTTGCCGGAAAATTGGTTGCACCACCGGAACTTGGCCGGGAAAGTCGTCGGCAGGCATCTCAGGTGACTGGAAAAATCCACCCGGTCATCGGTCAAATGGGTCAAATCGATCAGGTTAACCGAGTCAATTGACTAACTCAGTTATATCATTAGTCAGAACCGAGTCGTCTAATCAGATGAGCTAACTGGGCTGACTTAGTTGAGTTTCCATGGCATAAGCCATTTGCACTGGCCATGACTAATGATGCGCCATCATTGCTTCCTTTGGCCAATTTTGTTCCAGCCAACATACTTCACTTTAATCTCCCGAGTCTTGCAGCACACAACCAAGACCAACAGCAATAAAGGCATCCTGCTTCTTCTTAGCTTCAATTTCTTCTCTGCTCCAACTGCAATTTCTCATCCATGGAAATGCACAACACCCTGCGAACTCCATCTGCAGCTTCTAGTTTTTAAACCATAAAAAAACTGCAACATCATACATTCCCTATAATCTAAACATTCATCAGTGATTCTGTCTTCTCAATCTGCTTGTCTGCATCTCAACTGCGAGGCCAACAACAACCTCAAACACACCACATCTGATCACCAACATCATCTTTTCTCATTCAGCTCCCTGCAAAATTCAAGCTATAACATCAAACCAACATCACTTTCTCAAACAAGACCATTTCAGTTCATCCACTTCTCATCATCCAGCTACACATATTCTCCATTACGAGCATCACCAACTCCATTTGAGCTGCTATAACTTATCCTACACGGTACCACCAGTTCAGACTATCATTTCATCTGCATACACACCACCTTCAGCTGCAATTACTTCAATGTTTGTTTCCCTTCACAATTGCGTTATCCCAAAGATCAATCTTCCCTGCAATCTGGTTAAGTCACTCCATCTCACTCAGGCCAAATACCAGCAACAACTTCATATGCAGCAGTAGCACCTCTCAATTAGCCATATCTCCTCAGCAAAATCCATGGCAACAACACAGTTCCTTGCAAATAAGTAAATCTAAGTTCACATTCCCATGCTCAGACTCATACCAAACCTCATTCTCATAGCCACTGTAATTTCCTTCATCTGACTTGAGTCAATGGAAGCAACCCATGAATTTCATGTTCATCTACAACAATAGCTTGGCAAACAACTCAAACAGCTTCCTCTGTAGACCTCATCTTAGTGGCAACTTCATTGCAAGATCACCAGCTTCATCTCCCTGCTCAATTACCAGCAACAGAAACACCATCAACAACACAGAATCATCATCTTCTTCCTTTTCAATATAAACCAGCAACTGCAACCCTGAACCCATCTCTGTAACTGCAGATTTTTAATCTTCCATTCATCCACCAGATTCGAGCATTTTCAGTTCAGTTTCAATCCCAGATTCAGATTCAAAATCATGAAACCCTAATCTTCAGCAGCAACAACACATCTTCACTGTTTTTCCGAATTAACATAAACCCAAACTCTTAATTTCTCTCTTCAGTTCAATTACCACATCGAATCAAGTACCCTAAAAACCCTAACTCCTCTGTCAATCTTCACCAATTCTTCAACTGAATAAAAAAAACGGAGTGAAACTCAGACCAACTCTTGTTTTAACAATCTTCTCGATCTCCACTTCCATCTGTGAATTTCTCTCCTTCTCTAACTTCTAAGACAACATCGCCTCCATCTCTATTTCTGGCAGAGAGAAAACTAAATGAGCTTCTCCGAATTTTAGGTGTTTGTGTAGGAATTGTATATGGCTATAGCCATCCTGGTAGAGTAGATAATGGCCAACCAAGGATGTCTTTTCCTTGCTTCTCTAGACTAAGCTGCAATGGTTGGCTCTTATCGCTGGCTTGGCTTGGCTATGAAGCAAATCAGAGAAGTATGGGTAAAATTCAACAAACCCTAATTTCAACTGTATTCGGGTATTTTTGGGAATTGGGTGTATGAACCCTAATTATGTAAATTGGGTATAAATAGAAGGTGTTTGGTGCTGTTGTGGGTATGCCTGGATTAGCCAGAGCATCAGTAGAATAGTTTAGTTTTGTTATTTCCATGAACTGTAGATTTGAGGGTTATCAATCTTTTCAATTCCATGATTCTCAATTCAAATGCATTGTTAATTTTAGCTGTTCTGAACTCCAACATGTATTGAATTTGAGTGTGTGATTGTTACAATTTATATCAAGCTCCTGTTCATGTTTATGTTATGTTATGTTCTTATGATTTGTTCTTAGGATAGTCTCATTCTAGTGCACTGTTGAATGATGTATTGCTAGGATAGTTATCTTGATGCCTGTTTTGCTTGAGCAATGGGAAGTAATCAGTGCTCTGGTATGCCTGTGATTGACTGTGCTGTCAAAAGACAGTCAATACTAGGGGCATATCAGTGAGCAAGCTGATTTTCCTCCAATTCTAATATATGCTCAAGGTCTTCAACTCAACCTAGAATTGCATTGCTTGATTAGGTCACAAGGTGGATTCTAAGCCTTGGCTTAGCCACAAATCTTTTTACAGTCACTTATAATTTCAAGCATGTTTTGATTCCCTGCTCAGTTAAATTTGTTAGCCATCTTGTTCAGTTTTTCTTGCAAATCGTAGCTGTTGTGCATTGAAATCAGTGCACAAACTCCTCCCTGCCCATGGCTTACAGCCTTGGTTCTTAACTGTTTTGCCATATTGCTTTGCATCTGTTTTGTTTATTTTGCATCCTTGGTTTGTAGCCTTGGTTTGCATCTGTTTTGTTTATTTTGCAACTATCACTGCCCTGTAAATACCATTGTATATGCCATTGTTGTTCCATTGTAAATTCACTGCCTTGCCTTGTAAATGTCACCATCTTCTTTGTAACACTATCTTTGTATCTCTTTCTTTGTTTCATTGTCTCTCATTCTCTTTGTATGCCCCTGTCACTCTTATTGTTACACTATGCTTTGTAAATATGCACTGTCACTGCCCTGTAAAGCCTATGTCTACCTCTGTTTCATTATCTTTGTTTCCCTCACTGCCTTGGCTTGCTTTGCCTTTGCCACTGCCTAAATACCATTGTATATGCCACTGTCACCTTTAACTCACCTTGTGTAGGCCCTGTTTTGCTCTCTTTGCTTTATTGTGTCATTGTCACTCATTGCATTTAGATTAACTATTTTAGGAAACTTTAACTTACACACTCTAGTCCCTGTGGATTCGACCCGTATTTGCACAAGCTACAACCGACACCGTGCACTTGCGGTTATAACATGTAGGCTTCCTCTTGCTCTTATTTTCTGTCCCCTTTCAAAGCCTACCAAGTTTTTGGCGCCGCTGCCGGGGACTTGGCGTTGTGTGTTAAGTTTTTCTTGTGTCTTGCATCATTTTTGCATTGCATTCTAGTATAAGCATCTTAGTATAAGCATTTTTGCATTTCTTGCATCATCCTGCATTCTTTGCTTTCTTCCCTGTTCACTGCCTCTGCTGCTGCTGCTGGTGCTGGTGCTCTTGTGCTGCTGTGGTGCTCCTGCTTGTGCCAGGCCAAGACTCATGTGAGCTGCTGGGCTTGTTGCTGTGCTGCTAAGGCTGAAACTTGCTGAACCAAAGCTACAGCTAGAAAGAACCCAAGCCCTGAACTGGTGAAGCTGCTGAGCCTTGATTGCTGCTGATCTGCTCGTGCTGCTGAGCCTTGATTGCTGCTGCTGGTGCCAGAACTGCTGCCTGAAGTCTCCATGTTGCTGCCTGCTGCTGCCTTCTGCACCTGTTGCTGTTGATCTGCTCCTGCTGCAAAGCCCTGAGCTGGTGAGCCTGCTGAAGACCAAGCCCAACAGGACTGTGCTGCTGAGGAGAAAATCACAAGCCCAACTGGGCCTGCTGAAGTTGCTGCCAAGCTTAACAAGTTGAGCCAAGCCCAACTGGGCCTCAACAAAGACAAAAGCTTAGGATGATCCAAAGCCCAACTGGGCTTTTGCAACCAAACTGAGCAGCTGGGCTGTGCTTAAGCAAGTAAGCCTAAACCCATTAAGAGAACCCAAGCTGTGGGCTTCCATTTTTCTTGTGGGCTTGTAATATTAAACCCAACATTTGGGCTTATATTTTCTGTTGGGTTTGTAATTAATTTCTTGTGGGCTTGTTTGTTTAATTTCTTGTGGGCTTGTGGTTTTAGATTGATTTGGGCCTTTTGTTTTAACTAAAGAAAACTGAACTTTTGAAAGCCCAGTTGGGCCTCATATATTAGTTAGTAGCTAGCCAAAGCCCAACTAAATTTCTGGGACTGTGGGCTTAACATCCATTTGAAAACTAAACATTTACACTGTGGGCTTGACCCAAAAACAGAAAACGTTTTCAAAGCCCAGTTGGGCCTCGACCTTTGGCTATTTAAGAGCCCAAATTTCAAATTGTTACCTGGGCTTGTTTCTGAACTGTGGGCCTGAACCAAAGTTCAAGTGGGCCAAAATTTCAAAATTCCAAAAACCAACAGTGAGCTTTACTCACCAGCAGTGGGCCTGTTTTTCAAAAACGCAGCTGGGCTTCGCAAAACCCAACAGTGGGCTTGGTCTCTTTACCCCATTCAAAACCAAATGTCTCCCGACAAAACCAAATTTTTCCCAAAAAGTCCAATCCCATTAAAAACCAAATTTTCTTGTAGATAATGTGTTAGTTAAATTTCCTTTTGTATATATTTTGTGCTCATCCATTGTGACTCCGAATATGTTGGAGTTTTGCCTTGGATAACGGAGTTTTAATTCTGCTTTCGCCAAAATCGGGTATTCTCTCTCCTTTTACTCTACTCAGCATGTCCCTTTCCATATGTTGCATTTTAATTCTTTCCATATTTTTAAACATTGAGGACAATGTTTAGTTTAGGTTTGGGGGTATAGAGTAGATACCACGATAATATGCCATAATTGAAAACAAGAACTCCTTCTTTTTGAAAAATTTAAAAATTCCAAAAAAAAATTAATTAAAAAAATGATAAAAAAAATAAAAAAAAATAAATAATGAAAAATCATAAAAATCGAGCTCATTTACCTTGAAATGTTGACTCTTGTGCAAATATGTAATTTTTAGGAGTCTTAGTCTAGATATTTAGGCACCTTGATTCTAGCACAATTCACATAGTGATAAGAAACTTGCACGCGCACAATCTACCAATACATGTATAGCCTCGATCTTCAAGGTGTTTGATAGGAAGTTAGATTGCCAATCACTTTAGAATACTGAATGAGACTTGACTAGCTTGTTCTTTGGTTGGCTGGGATAGAAGTTGGAGGATACGTTAATAAAAGCAACCATAGAATTTGACCGGATGCATTCGATAAGGGCCACCTCTTGCTAAGAGTCATGTAATTATGTTTTTCTTTTTTGTTCATGTATCAAAAGTGTCACTATGTTGTAAAGATCAAAGTTATTTCTTCAAAAAAAAAAAAAAAGTATTTATTTATTCCATGTTAAAGACAATAGTTCTCTCTTGTTCCAAAAATAAAAGAGAGTAATCAATGTAAATAAGAGTCATGTCAAAAGTCATCTTTTTGTTGTAAATAGTCTTGTAATAAGCAAGGAGGGTGCAGCCATCGATGTATAACGCGGGTAAAATGAAATATCACCAACTCATTGGGTGAACATTCACAATATTCGTAAAGCCGGACAGCTAGCTTGGCTTAGAATTCGGTTCTTAGCCTAAAAACTATCTCTTGGTGATTAGTAGTCATAACTTCATATCTTTCTTTACACATGTGTAGATACACTTTACACTCTTATCACATGTCTTTATTTGTTATCAGTGCTAGGATTGTGCCTTTGATAGCTAGATTGACATCTCCATTTTGTTGTGAGCTTAAACTGACTTGCACATGTCACATTTGATGGAATCTGAGCTTATATTTTGACCTAGAACTTTGTAGGTACGTTCTAAGCAAACCTTCACGAGACTTCACTCGTCCGCTAGGGACACTTAGTGGTTTAAAAGGCTTAGTGCATACGCTAAATGCATTTGAAAAACCAGCGACAGTGGTGTAGGTAGGATTTCCTTAGTTTTGTTTTACTTGAGGACAAGTAAAATTCAGGTTTGGGGGTATTTGATGAGTGCTAAAAAGTGCATATTTCTATATATTTTTCTTGGCATTTAACTCATCTTTTGTGCATTAATTCTCCATTTTATCCCATATTCTGTATTTTCATTGTTTTCAAGAATAAATACTTTTCTTAATTAATTTTGCATTTTTAGGTACTAAATAAAGCCTGGTTAACTCACGAAGTGAAAAGAGCAAAGAAACGGCAAAGACTCCCGCAGAAAGGCAGCGAAGAATGATGTTTGCAAGAGCCGGATCAACTAGAAGTGGGCTTGGAAGGAAGAATTTGTTCTTAAAGAAGAAGTGGGCTCAGAATTGTCTAAGCCCAAACTCTAGCCTAAGTCCAAGACCAAGCCCAAAGCCTGCCTAAGCTCGTAGCCGTCAGATTGGATCCACAGATGCATTCTACGGTCGCTTCATCGTCGTGCATCGAAGTCTGAAGCTCCTGTCAAACACTACAACACCTAACTCCATCTTGAGCCGTCAGTTTCGTTGTACTTCCGCATCCAACGGTCGCTCCTCGCTTCCTTCTGTCTCGCCGTTAGATCGACCCATCATCTTCGCATCCAACGTCGCATCCTCGCTGTTCATCAACAATTGCTAAACCCGCTCAACACCCGAGTACCAAATACCCTATACCCAAAACAAACGCACCCCAATCCATTTTCCATCGACTTCTTCTCTTTCTCCCTCACCCTCTGCAACACCACCATACCCTGCCGCACCACCATTCCCACCACCTTCTCCTGCTGCCTCCACCAACTCGAGCAAAGCTCGAGTAAACAAACCCTCACACATCACCATCACTCTTCTATCCACCTATTATCAGCCTACATCTTCACCTTCTCCTCTCAGTGAAGAATTAGGTTAATATTAGTTGGAGTAGGGGTAAGGATTAGGGCACCAACTCGCACCAAAGAAGCATGGGAGGAAGCAGAAGAATGGGTCGAAGGCTATGAAGCAAATCAGAGAAGTATGGGTAAGATTCAACAAACCCTAATCTCAACTGTATTCGGGTATTTTTGGGAATTGGGTGTATGAACCCTAATTATGTAAATTGGGTATAAATAGAAGGTGTTTGGTGTTGTTGTGGGTATGCCTGGATTAGCCAGAGCATCAGTAGAATAGTTTAGTTTTGTTATTTCCATGAACTGTAGATTTGAGGGTTATCAATCTTTTCAATTCCATGATTCTCAATTCAAATGCATTGTTAATTTTAGCTGTTCTGAACTCCAACATGTATTGAATTTGAGTGTGTGATTGTTACAATTTATATCAAGCTCCTGTTCATGTTTATGTTATGTTATGTTCTTATGATTTGTTCTTAGGATAGTCTCATTCTAGTGCACTGTTGAATGATGTATTGCTAGGATAGTTATCTTGATGCCTGTTTTGCTTGAGCAATGGGAAGTAATCAGTGCTCTGGTATGCCTGTGATTGACTGTGCTGTCAAAAGACCGTCAATACTAGGGGCATATCAGTGAGCAAGCTGATTTTCCTCCCATTCTAATATATGCTCAAGGTCTTCAACTCAACCTAGAATTGCATTGCTTGATTAGGTCACAAGGTGGATTCTAAGCCTTGGCTTAGCCACAAATCTTTTTACAGTCACTTATAATTTCAAGCCTGTTTTGATTCCCTGCTCAGTTAAATTTGTTAGCCATCTTGTTCAGTTTTTCTTGCAAATTGTAGCTGTTGTGCATTGAAATCAGTGCACAAACTCCTCCCTGCCCTTGGCTTACAGCCTTGGTTCTTAACTGTTTTGCCATATTGCTTTGCATCTGTTTTGTTTATTTTGCAGCCTTGGTTTGTAGCCTTGGTTTGTAGCCTTGGTTTGCATCTGTTTTGTTTATTTTGCAACTATCACTGCCCTGTAAATACCATTGTATATGCCATTGTTGTTCCATTGTAAATTCACTGCCTTGCCTTGTAAATGTCACCATCTTCTTTGTAACACTATCTTTGTATCTCTTTCTTTGTTTCATTGTCTCTCATTCTCTTTGTATGCCCCTGTCACTCTTATTGTTACACTATGCTTTGTAAATATGCACTGTCACTGCCCTGTAAAGCCTATGTCTACCTATGTTTCATTATCTTTGTTTCCCTCACTGCCTTGGCTTGCTTTTCCTTTGCCACTGCCTAAATACCATTGTATATGCCACTGTCACCTTTAACTCACCTTGTGTAGGCCCTGTTTTGCTCTCTTTGCTTCATTGTGTCATTGTCACTCATTGCATTTAGATTAACTAGTTTAGGAAACTTCAACTTACACACCCTAGTCCCTGTGGATTCGACCCGTATTTGCACAAGCTACAACCGACACCGTGCACTTGCGGTTATAACATGTAGGCTTCCTCTTGCTCTTATTTTCTGTCCCCTTGCACATGAGAATTGACGCTTTTGCTCTTCTTCGAATCCTTCCACCAACATCAGCCGCCTCTTACATTTCATACCCACTTCTTCTCTACAATTTCTCTTCATCACTAAAGTAGTCGTGCTTTTCAGTCATATATTTGCATCACTAAAGCCGACATACTTTTCAGATAGAAATTAAGAAATAGAAGCAAATAATGAGAAATAATTCGCCTCCAACAGAATTTGCACCTTTTTGCCTTTTAAGCGAAGTTTCTTCTTCTTTTGTTCCACATGACTCCAAAGTACCTAAACACTCAAAAGCAAACATAAGATACATATTTTACAAGAAAACTCCCAAAGAAAGTATACATACTAGATATAAAATTAGGTGTTTTAAACACCTATCATTGTCCATCTGACTGAGGATGGTAAGCTATACTGAGATGTAAAGAGGTGCCCAAAGACTTGAATATCTCTTGCCAGAATTGACTGATGAAGATCTTGTCTCTATCTGACACTATAGAAGATGCAGTCCATGTAGATTGAAGACATGATGCATAAATTCCTTATCTACAAAGGAAGCTGTGAGTGGATGGCTGAGAGCAATAAAGTGGATATACCTTGTGAGTCTATCAACAACTACCAGTATGACATACTTTCTATTTGAGATTGGAAAACCCTCAATGAAATCCATAGATATATGTTGCCAAGCAGTATCTGGTATAGGCAATGGATGTAAGAGGCCAGCAGGAGCAGAGTGTTCAAATTTGTTACATTGGCATACCTCACAAGTGGATACAAACTGGAAAATGTCTTGTTTCATCTTAGGCCAGAATAAATAGGATTTGGCCCTATTATAGGTACCTAGCATCCCTGAATGGCCACCAATAGCTGAGGCATGTACTGACTGCATGATAGAGGTTCTAATGTTATTACTAGCACCAACATATAGTCTTTATTTGTACCTGAGAATTTCCCCTTGCAAGGAAAAATATTTGTGGGCAGGACTGATGAGTAGTTAAGCCAACAACTGCTGAACAACTGTGTCATCTATGTAGCTGTTGAGAATGTCTTGAGACCATTGAGGTTGTGACAAGGAGATGGCAGAGCATTCAGAAGATTAAGGAAGTCTTGATAAGGCATCTGCTACAATGTTATCCTTCCCTTTCTTATATCTGATCACATAATCTAAACCCAAGAGATTCATAAGCCATTTTTGTTGCAGAATTGATGTCATTCTTTGCTTCATGAAGAACTTCAAGCTCTGGTGATCAGTATGGATAATGAACTGAATGTGAGAGAGATAATGTCTCCATTTTGCACATCCATAATAATGGCTGGTAGCTATTTTTCCAAGAGGCTTACTGAAGAAATTAAAGCAATAGGTCTGCCATGTTGCATCAATCCAGCACCAACCCCTCTAGTGCAAGCATCTGTTTCCAAGACAAATGGAGAAGTGAAATCAGACAAGGCTAGTACTTGAGCAATTGTCATAGCTTTTTTTAGGTCTTGGAAAGCTTGGAGTGCAATGGGAGACCAGACAAAGGAGTTCTTCTTAAGCATGTCAGTATAAGGATTGATAATATTACCATACCCCTGTATAAATCTTCTATAATAACCAGTGAGGTGATCGCTGTCATATGCGTCAAAAATAAATTACACTTTCTCACTACTTAAAATATAAAATATAGCAAGTGCAAGAAAGGATCGTTCCCACAGAGAGGACTAGGTTTTCAAGTTGTTTCGGTTTCCTATAAATAACAATAGGGGTTTTCTGATTTTTATATACTAAAATAAAATAAAATAAAAGCAAAACAAATAAATAAAGCACACAATTCATATATGTGAAAGGATTGGTCAAGGATATCGTTTTCATCCACACACATGATTTTCAACAGTAACTAGAATTGATATTTAATCTCAACTTTATTAACAGTCCTAAGATATCTTGATCGCAAGTATATCTCGCTAATTCCCTGATTTCATCACAACCACGTTAAAAGATGCATATGTGAATTCTTCCTAGAAAGCAACCTAAAGTGTAAAAGCACAATTAAGTTTAACTCCCTAAAAGCATTGAGTTCTATAGAATAAGACTAATCAAAGCAATCGAACGTGTAAAAGCACTAATCCGATTTAACAAAGGTTATGATCCACTTATGACTATTAGGATGCATCACTACAAGCAATACTCACAATTATGCTACTTGCAATCAGTAATTATCACTTTTACGTATAATAACCCTAATATGGCAATAGAGATGAAAACTAATTCAACTGATTCGCGACTCGACTAAACATGCATTCAAATCATATAACAATATTAATAGTGAATCATAATCAACAAAGCATGGAGACAAAACTAGTTCATTACATAAAAACCATGGTTGGAATTCCAACTTATTCCTTAACCAAGATAAAATTATTTAAACATGTGAATGGATTTCATAACAAGAAGCAAAATAAAACCTATCATGTTTCTAAACCCAAAAATAAAAGTAGAAGAAGAGATAAGATCCAAGATAAAAAAAGACGATAGATGTGAGACCCTTTTATACTTCTTGTATTTCTGCTAATTGCTTCGACCGGTCACAACTCAAACATATTCTTGTGTTAACTCGGCCCACAAATCCATTCCGGCCAATTAGGTCCATTACTTGCCATGCCTGTCAGCTTTGTGGAACTGACAGTGCAAATTCCAGCTGCAACTCAGGCATCACATAGTTCCTTCTCTGCATCGCCCTTAACATACATATATACTCTGCTCAATACCACCATTCCATTGTCATATGTGTACCAGCAGCTCCAGGACACATCCGATATTCCTTTCTCATCCAGTCAACATGGCAACAACATCACCATTTTCACTCATGTCGTCACTGCAACATAACCAGCAGGTGCTTCTGTTGCATAACCCCATATTTCTTTGTTCATCACCACAGCAGCGGTATCAACCTCAAACCCATATCATCTTTATCCCAAATTTCATCGTTCTTCATCTCTTCATTTCAAATCTCAATTTTTACATCAGCGAACTTCAATTTGTTCTGGTTCTTCAAAACTTCCACCAGAGAATCAAACCTATCTCGAATTTCATCTCAATTACCACCATATCTTCTCTGTGACTTCAATTTCACCAAACAATAACCTGAGAACCCAGAACATCACAAATTTATCTCCATTGATCTACCACAACAAACCTATCTCAGATTCAATTCTTTCTCCCTTGTACGCAGTTGAACAAACCCCAAATCCATTTCAATAAGTTCGAACCCTAAATTTCTCCTCTTCTCAGTGTTCTTCTCTTGAGCATCAGCAGGAACAATTAAACAATTAAAACCCTCACTTTTCTTCTTCAATTTCTCAATCAATTTCTAAATCTCTCCCTCTGAATTTCATGTGCCCCCTTCCTAGTTCCTCTCTTTTCTCAATTTCATACAGAAGTAAATGAAAAGAGAAACTCTGATTTTTAGGTTCTGTGTTGGAATGGGAGTGGATATAGCCACTCAGGAATAGTAGATAAGGGGTACCCAGACAACTCAAGGCATCCTAAGAGTTGGTACGAGCGACCAAAGAATGACTGCTCATTTTCCTCCATTGTGCTCCAATAGCACCTGCACGTGAGAAATGACTATTTTGCTCTTCTTCGAATTCTTCCACCGACAACAGCCTTCTTTTACTTCTCAAATCCACTTCTTATCTTTAATTTCTTTTCATCATTAAAGTTTTCATGCTTTTCAGACAATAGTTTTGCATCACTAAAGCCGACATGCTTTTCAGATGGAGATGAAGAAATAAAAGCAAATAATGAGAAATAATACGCCTCCAACACTTTTGCCGTGTTTCCTCTTCTTTTGTTCCAAATGACTCCAATGTACTTAAACACTCAAAAGAAAACATAAGATACATAATTTACAGTAAAACATATCAAAGAAAGCATAAACAATAGATAAATATCAAGGTGTTTTAGAGACCTATCAAATTCCCACACACTTAGACTTTGCTAGTCCTCGAGAAAATCAAACAAAACTAATTATAAGTCATAAAAGAACTCCATTTCGTCGAGGCTACGGTCACTTTTAGCATAAATAACAAGCCTTTTGAACCCATAGGTGTCCCTCGTGAAGGTTTACATGAGGTCTTCCTACAAAACCTATATTTCCAACTCCAGCTACCTGTGAAAAATCTATGAACAAATCCAAAATGGCTACAGGAGGAGGTACCCTGATGTGAATCCAAATTAATATATATGTAAACAAAGCTCTACTAAGAAAGTCGAAAAAACCACAATACTCGGAATCTAACTAACCACAATCACACATGAATAGATTAAGAAGATGAATATAGAAATAGATGTTTGCGAATGTTGACTAAGTGAATGGTGTTTCCCATATCTGTCTGAAGGTCACCGCCAAGATGAACCTATGAATCATATTGGATTGAGATACTGGTCTGAATTCTAATATCAACACAGCTGGCATATACAAGGGAACCAGCGGTCAACAATCTTAATTCTAGATCAACTCAACTAGCATATACAAGGGAACCAGGAGTCGATTTTATTGAACAATAATAACAAAAAAAAAATTTCTCTTTTATTTGTTTTTTTTTAATTGACAACATGATTGGATCTTTTGGATCCAAGCGCATGCTTCTTGTCAGCAGATTACATGGTAATTCCCGTGGATCATGTGTTCCACGCTTTCTTAGGCGACGAAGACAGGGAGAACACACACATATTGCTATCCAAGTGTCAATCTTTTTTTTCTTTTGTATATACACCGGTTGGTCTAATTGGTCTGGTTTTTTTTTTTTAGTAACTCAATCACTCTATTTCATCCTAGAAGTAATAACAATTTGACGTTAGTGACCCACCAAATCACTTAGAGAAACAAAAAGTTTGCAAAAATAAAAACAGAAAGTGATATGGTGACATTCTGAGATATGGTAACAACTATCATATTATTTCTAACACCTGAGATTTGTCCGTTCTTTTAGTTAATGGGTTCCTCAACTCCTGCAGCCAAGATGGTTCCATCCATTTAGATTGATAGTGTCATCTTAAAGGCACATGTTTCTAGGTTTCGAAGTGTATAAAGCAATTTTTTTTTATTTTATTTTTTAACTAAAGACATCAAACTCTACAAACATATAAATGCTCCCCCACACTTAAACTTTACATTGTCCTCAATGTAAAATTTAGTCATTCAAAGTAAATTTCAAGGTGGGAAATTCCACAAATGATATGCAAAAACAATGATAAAATGCTTAAAAATAAAAAGATAAAGATACAAAACCGGTGGGTTTCCTCCCACTTAGCGCTTGGTTTAAAGTCGTCAGCCCGACTTTCATCTTGCAAGATTCACTCCCCACATACCAACAATCTGAAAAGTTGGGGATCCACCCATAGCACCTGTTTTGCAAACACTAGCTTCGCACATATATTAGTAATATAAAACAGAAACGAAGCTATCAACCGAAAGAAGTTTCCCCCACACTTATTGTTATCCAAACTTGGAAGTGGATATAAAACATAAAATTCGGGAACTTCCACGGTTTCTTATTCCAAACCTGCATAGTATGAGAATCAAGTATCTCTAATGGAGGATATCGCGAAACAAAGTCATTCAAAAATATACACGAAGCACATACATTCAATCCAATAAGAGGTAAACGAGAAGATTCAATATGCAAAGGGTTAGACAAACCTATCACAATCTCTTGTATCCCGGAATCTTCTTGATCCTTGAAAAACTCGAGTGAATTACCCACCTCTTGTATATCATGGTCCACTATCAAACCTTGCAACCATTCTTCATCCATTTCTGCCTTAACAAAAATCTCGGCATCAACATCTTCATTACAATCATTTGCAAGATCAATTGGGTCTTCCACAATATTGGTCATACCGGTTTCATTCAACACACTCATCTTTGTTGCAAGGTACATACTCCATTGCGGATTCAACTCTCACCATAAGGAAAATTTTTAGAACACTCATTGCATCCTCCTCAAACTCTACCTTTTGAATAGGTTCTTGATCGTTATAAAGATCAATGCTCGAGTAAGCTACACTAGTGTCATCATATTCCTTTTCATCTTCACCTTGATCGCAAAAAAACTCCATTGTACACTCCTCGGGGATGTCACCATAAACTGGTTCAAGCGATGTATTTGCATAGTCATCGTCACTATCATAGTTAACATAAGATTGGATACCACTTCCCAAATATGGTCTTTTGCAGAATTTTGCATGTCCTCTTTGTATTCTTCAATGCCTTGTCTTAAATTTGAAACACTTTTTGAAGCTCTTGGAGTGATCCATCCAAATTTTGAAAATAGTGTTCCATTTGTTGGTAAAGCTCGTTCGACAAGGAAAAAGTAGAATCACTTACCTCAGTATTGCTAGGCCAATTATCTTCTCTTTGAATGGGTGAATGATCATAACTACAATCAAAAAATTTTCCAAACATATTATGAGCATATTCGGTCAATGAAACTGGTTCTGTGCTTGGTTGTCTACAAACTGACTCCATGCTGACCATAAACTGTTGCATCTCATCTACCAAACTCGAAGAAATATGAATAGGAATACAACTAATCTCCCCTCCTTGTGGTTTCTCACTTACATACCTACCTTAAGAAGGTTGATATGTATGAGAATAACTCAAAGAGTACGTAGAATATTGACCACAACCAAAGGATTGGTTTTGATTGTATTCCCCGCAAGGGTGATAGTTGTCATAATTTTGTTGAGGTTAATAACCATATTGATTGTTTCTATATGCTCCGTCCATGTGAAAATAGGTACCTGAAACAAGATTCTCAACACTAGGTTAAAACCAGAAAATAAGAAAAACTAAAAACAAAAAATAAGAAACAAAAAACAAGTGACAACCGTTGCCTCCACGGCAGCGGCGCAAAATTTGATCGTTGTCGTATGCGTCAAAAATAAATTACACTTTCTCACTACTCAAAATATAAAATATAGCAAGGGAAAGAAAGGATCGTTCCAAAAGAGAGGACTAGTTGTCAAGTTGTTTCGGTTTCCTATAAATAATAATGCGGGTTTTCTGATTTTTATATACTAAAATAAAATCAAATCAAATCAAAACAAATAAATAAAGCACACAATTCAAATATGTGAAAGGATTGGTCAAGGATATCGTTTTCATCCACAAATATGCTTTTCAACAATAACTAGAATTAATATTCAATATCAACTTTATTAAAAGACCTAAGATATCTTGATCGCAAGTATATCTCGCTAATTCCCTGATTTCGTCACAACCACATTAAAAGATGCATATGTGAATTCTTCCTAGAAAGCAACCTAAAGTGTAAAATCACAATTAAGTTTAACTCCCTAAAAGCATTGAGTTCTATGGAATAAGACTAATCAAAGCAATCGAACGTGTAAAAGCACTAATCTGATTTAACAAAGGTTATGATCCACTTGTGACTACTAGGATGCATCACTACAAGCAATACTCATAATTATGCTACTTGCAATCAGTAATTATCACTTTTACGTATAACAACCCTAATCTAGCAATAGAGATGAAAAATTCAACCGATTCGCGACTCGACTAAACATGCATTCAAATCATATAACAATATTAATAGTGAATCATAAGCAACAACTTATGTAGAAAACTAATTCATTGCATAAAAACCATGGTTGGAATTCCAACTTATTCCTTAACCAAGATAAAATTATCTAAATATGTGAATGGAGTTCATAGTAAGAAGGAAAAGAAAACCTATCATGTTTCTAAACCCTAAAATAAAAGTAGAAGAAGAGATAAGATCCAAGATAAAAGAGATGATAGATGTGAGACCCTTTTATACTTCTTGTATTTCTGCTAATTGCTTCGACCGGTCACAACTCAACCACATTCTTGTGTTAACTCGGCCCACAACTCCAGTCCATCCCATTAGGTCCATTACTTGCCATGCCTGTCAACTTTGTGGAACTGACAGTGCAAATTCCAGCTGCAACTCAGGCATCACACAGTTCCTTCTCTGCATCTCCCTTAACATACATATATACTCTGCTCAATTCCACCATTCTATTGTCATCTGTGTACGAGCAGCTTCAGGCCACATCCGATATGCCTTTCTCGTCCAGTCAACATGGCAACAACATCACCATTTTCACTCATGCCGTCACTGCAAAATAACCAGCAGGTGCTTCTGTTGCATAACCCCATATTTCTTTGTTCATCACCACAGCAGCGGTATCAACCTCAAACCCATATCAGCTCTATCCCCAATTTCATCGTTCTTCATCTCTTGATTTCAACTCTCAATTTTTACATCAGCGAACTCCAATTTGTTCTGGTTCTTCATAACTTCCACCAGAGAATCAAACCCATCTCTAATTTCATCTCAATTACCACCATATCTTCTCTGTGACTTCAGTTTCACCAAACAATAACCTGAGAACCGGGAACATCTCAAATTTATCTCCATTGATCTACCACAGCAAACCTATCTCAGATTCAATTCTTTCTCCCTTGTACGCAGTTGAACAAACCCCAAATCCATTTCAATAAATTCGAACCCTAAATTTCTCCTCTTCTCTGTGTTCTTCTCTTGAGCATCAGCAGGAACAATTAAATAATTAAAACCCTCACTTTTATGCTTCAATTTCTCAATCAATTTCTAAATCTCTCCCTCTGAATTTCATGTGCCCCCTTCCTAGTTCCTCTCTTTTCTCAATTTCATACAGAAGTAAATGAAAAGAGAAACTCTGATTTTTAGGTTCTGTGTTGGAATGGGAGTGGATATAGCCACTCAGGAATAGCAGATAAGGGGTACCCAGACAACTCAAGGCATCCTAAGAGTTGGTACGAGCGACAAAAGAATGACTGCTCATTTTCCTTCATTGTGCTCCAATAGCACCTGCACGTGAGAAATGACGATTTTGCTCTTCTTCGAATTCTTCCACCGACAACAGCCTTCTTTTACTTCTCAAATCCACTTCTTATCTTTAATTTCTTTTCATCATTAAAGTTTTCATGCTTTTCAGACAATAGTTTTGCATCACTAAAGCCGACATGCTTTTCAGATGGAGATGAAGAAATAAAAGCAAATAATGAGAAATAATACGCCTCCAACACTTTTGCCCTGTTTCCTCTTCTTTTGTTCCAAATGACTCCAATGTACTTAAACACTCAAAAGAAAACATAAGATACATAATTTACAGGAAAACATATCAAAGAAAGCATAGACAATAGATAAATATCAAGGTGTTTTAGAGACCTATATAATTCCCCCACACTTAGACTTTGCTAGTCCTCGAGCAAATCAAACAAAACTAATTATAAATCATAAAAGAACTTCATGTCGTCGAGGATACGGTCACTTTAGCATAAATAACAAGCCTTTTGAACCCGTAGGTGTCCCTCGTGGATGAGTTTTAGTCTCGTGAAGGTTTACAAGAGTTCTGCCTACAAAACCTATATTTCCAACTCCAGCTACCTGTGAAAAATCTATGAACAAATCCAAAATGGCTACAGGAGGAGGTACCCTAATGCGAATCCAAATTAATATATATGTAAAAAAATCTCTACTAAGAAAGTCGAACAAACCACAATACTCGGAATCTAACTAACCACAGTCAAACATGAACAGATTAAGAAGATGAATATAGAAATAGATGTTTGCGAATGTTGACTAAGTGAATGGTGTTTCCCATATCTGTCTGAAGGTCACCGCCAAGATAAACCTATGAATCATATTGGATTGAGATACTGGTCTGAATTCTAATATCAACACAGCTGGCATATACAAGGGAACCAGCGGTCAACAATCTTAATTCTAGATCAACTCAACTAGCATATACAAGGGAACCAGGAGTTGATTTTATTGAACAATAATAACAAAAAAAAAAAATTCTCTTCTTTTTTTTTTTTTAATTGACAACATGATTGGATCTTTTGGATCCAAGCGCATGCTTCTTGTCAGCAGATTACATGGTAATTCCCGTGGATCATGTGTTCCACGCTTTCTTAGGCGACGAAGACAGGGAGAACACACACATATTGCTATCCAAGTGTCAATCTTTTTTTTCTTTTGTATATACACCGGTTGGTCTAATTGGTCTGGTTTTTTTTTTTTTTAGTAACTCAATCACTCTATTTCATCCTAGAAGTAATAACAATTTGATGTTAGTGACCCACCAAATCACTTAGAGAAACAAAAAGTTTGCAAAAATAAAAACAGAAAGTGATATGTTGACATTCTGAGATATGGTAATAACTATCATATTATTTCTAACACCTGAGATTTGTCCGTTCTATTAGTTAATGGGTTCCTCAACTCCTGCAGCCAAGATGGTTCCATCCATTTAGATTGATAGTGTCATCTTAAAGGCACATGTTTCTAGGTTTCGAAGTGTATAAAGCAATTTTTTTTTCTTTCTTTTTTTAACTAAAGACATCAAACTCTACAAACATATAAATGCTCCCCCACACTTAAACTTTACATTGTCCTCAATGTAAAATTTAGTCATTCAAAGTAAAGTTCAAGGTGGGAAATTCCACAAATGATATGCAAAAACAATGATAAAATGCTTAAAAATAAAAAGATAAAGATACAAAACCGGTGGGTTGCCTCCCACTTAGCGCTTGGTTTAAAGTCGTCAGCCCGACTTTCATCTTGCAAGATTCACTCCCCATATACTAACAATCTGAAAAGTTGGGGATCCACCCATAACACCTGTTTTGCAAACACTAGCTTCGCACATATATTAGTAATATAAAACAGAAACGAAGCTATCAACCGAAAGAAGTTTCCCCCACACTTATTGTTATCCAAACTTGGAAGTGGATATAAAACATAAAATTCGGGAACTTCCACAGTTTCTTGTTCCAAACCTGCATAGTATGAGAATCAAGTATCTCTAATGGAGGATATCGCGAAACAAAGTCATTCAAAAATATACTCGAAGCACATACATTCAATCCAATAAGAGGTAAACGAGAAGATTCAATATGCAAAGGGTTAGACAAACCTATCACAATCTCTTGTATCCCGGAATCTTCTTGATCCTTGAAAAACTCGAGTGAATTACTCACCTCTTGTATATCATGGTCCACTATCAAACCTTGCAACCATTCTTCATCCGTTTCTGCCTTAACAAAAATCTCGGCATCAACATCTTCATTACAATCATTTGCAAGCTCAATTGGGTCTTCCACAATATTGGTCATACCGGTTTCATTCAACACACTCATCTTTGTTGCAAGGTACATACTCCATTGCGGATTCAACTCTCACCATAAGGAAAATTTTTAGAACACTCATTACATCCTCCTCAAACTCTACCTTTTGAATAGGTTCTTGATCGTTATAAAGATCAATGCTCGAGTAAGCTACACTAGTGTCATCATATTCCTTTTCATCTTCACCTTGATCGCAAAAAAACTCCATTGTACACTCCTCGGGGATGTCACCATAAACTGGTTCAAGCGATGTATTTGCATAGTCATCGTCACTATCATAGTTAACATAAGATTGGATACCACTTCCCAAATATGGTCTTTTGCAGAATTTTGCATGTCCTCTTTGTATTCTTCAATGCCTTGTCTTAAATTTTAAACACTTTTTGAAGCTCTTGGAGTGATCCATCCAAATTTTGAAAATAGTGTTCCATTTGTTGGTAAAGCTCGTTCGACAAGGAAAAAGTAGAATCACTTACCTCAGTATTGCTAGGCCAATTATCTTCTCTTTGAATGGGTGAATGATCATAACTACAATCAAAAAAATTTCCAAACATATTATGAGCATATTCGGTCAATGAAACTGGTTCCGTGCTTGGTTGTCTACAAACTGACTCCATGCTGACCATAAACTGTTGCATCTCATCTACCAAACTCGAAGAAATATGAATAGGAGTACAACTAATCTCCCCTCCTTCTGGTTTATCACTTACATACCTACCTTAAGAAGGTTGATATGTATGAGAATAACTCAAAGAGTACGTAGAATATTGACCACAACCAAAGGATTGGTTTTGATTGTATTCCCCGCAAGGGTGATAGTTGTCATAATTTTGTTGAGGTTAATAACCATATTGATTGTTTCTATATGCTCCGTCCATGTGAAAATAGGTACCTGAAACAAGATTCTCAACACTAGGTTAAAACCAGAAAATAAGAAAAACTAAAAACAAAAAATAAGAAACAAAAAACAAGTGACAACCGTTGCCTCCACGGCAGCGGCGCAAATATTGATCGTTGTCGTATGCGTCAAAAATAAATTACACTTTCTCACTACTCAAAATATAAAATATAGCAAGGGCAAGAAAGGATCGTTCCAAAAGAGAGGACTAGTTGTCAAGTTGTTTCGGTTTCCTATAAATAATAATGCGGGTTTTCTGATTTTTATATACTAAAATAAAATAAAATCAAAACAAAACAAATAAATAAAGCACACAATTCAAATATGTGAAAGGATTGGTCAAGGATATCGTTTTCATCCACAAACATGCTTTTCAACAATAACTAGAATTAATATTCAATCTCAACTTTATTAACAGACCTAAGATATCTTGATCGCAAGTATATCTCGCTAATTCCCTGATTTCATCACAACCACATTAAAAGATGCATATGTGAATTCTTCCTAGAAAGCAACCTAAAGTGTAAAATCACAATTAAGTTTAACTCCCTAAAAGCATTGAGTTCTATGGAATAAGACTAATCAAAGCAATCGAACGTGTAAAAGCACTAATCTGATTTAACAAAGGTTATGATCCACTTGTGACTACTAGGATGCATCACTACAAGCAATACTCATAATTATGCTACTTGCAATCAGTAATTATCACTTTTACGTATAACAACCCTAATCTAGCAATAGAGATGAAAACTAATTCAACCGATTCGCGACTCGACTAAACATGCATTCAAATCATATAACAATATTAATAGTGAATCATAAGCAACAACGTATGGAGAAAACTAATTCATTGCATAAAAACCATGGTTGGAATTCCAACTTATTCCTTAACCAAGATAAAATTATCTAAATATGTGAATGGAGTTCATAGCAAGAAGGAAAAGAAAACCTATCATGTTTCTAAACCCTAAAATAAAAGTAGAAGAAGAGATAAGATCCAAGATAAAAGAGATGATAGATGTGAGTGATAGACACATTTTTGTGTCTAATTTGTCCTCAATGTCTGTATTGTTGGAACTTTATTTTTGTACTAATATTGTGTTTTTATGTTTGTTTAGGTGTTTTTGGAGAAAATACCCTTGTATGGAAAGAGTTGCTCAAAAAGTGATGATTTACACCCCAGGATAAAGTATTAAAGGCACCCCAGAAATGCACCGGAAACGTCCCAGAAATGTCCCGGAGGAACCCAGAAAAATTACTATTTCCACCCAAGAATTACTATTTCAGCCCAAATTGCTAAAGGGACACCCGTACAGGATTAGGGGGAGGTCATCTTCTTTATTTGAAAAATCAAAATTGGCGGGAAAAGCTTCCTTTCAACTGGCAGAATTTTCGATCCAATTTTGAAGGTGTTTTAGGGTGATTAAATGGCTGAAACTTGGTGAGATTGTTCCTAGGATATATATAAACCAATTGCAAGCGTTCTGGTCGATCGAATTTGGCTAGAATCGGCTAAACAAGTCATCATCAGATAACAGGGCAGTCACGGGTTTGAGAGGATTTTTGAGGGATTCGGACGTGTTATGATGATGCATGGAGGACTCTAGCACACTTTTGGACCGTTTAGAAGACAATTAAGTTGATTTTTCAGCTGCAGACGCGTGATCAAACAAAACAGGGAAGAAAATATTTTTAGAATATTTTTCTTTAAACCAAATAATGAAGGATTATATGGAGTTATTGCGAGGGATTAAATGTTGTTGTTGGGTATAAATTAACTCCTTGGGTCGAGTAGAAGGGCTGTCGAGAGTTGGGGGTCGAGCAGAGCCTCTGAGGAGCAGAAACAATCGATATCCAGGAACGGGTTCTGCTGCTGCTGCTGCCATTAAAGAGCTTGAAGAACACAAAGAACAGACTATCCAGGACAGTCTTATTTTCAGCAGCACCAACAGCAGTAGGCTTGTGTCGTTGTTTAAGTATTGTCGTTGTTTTCTGGACGCTCAGTGTGGATCGTAGATCCACTGTTTTTATCCTTTTTCAATCTTTTGAACACCTTGTGAGATTGAATTATTATTTTTAATGTGTGTTTGATATGAATAGCTAAACCCCAATACTGGGATGAAGGAGGAAGCCTTATTTCACACTTGGGTAATTATATTTAATTCTTTTCATGACTTTTGCATTAATTTTAATTGAAATTATGATTTAAATTAATTAGTTGTGATTTGATTTGATGGGTCATGCTTAGCTTAGATGATTTGATGTCCCATGCTTAACATTTACACCTAATATTTTGAGAATCAATCTTTGCAATAAATTAGAGTCAATATATTTAATATATTTTTCGAGCTATTACTGATAAAAGAATTATTATTTGAACCTTAAGAAATGAAATTGGCGGAATCCTAGTCCCAGTACCTCTCGCCCATTGTGACAAATATTGTGTATATATTTTTATTTTTAAATCTTTACAAGTCCGAGCAACGAACCTTTACTACCACTTTCAAAACTATAACAGTGAGACCCTTTTATACTTCTTGTATTTATGCTAATTGCTTCGACCGGTCACAACTCAACCACATTCTTGTGTTAACTCGGCCCACAACTCCAATCCATCCCATTAGGTCCATTACTTGCCATGCCTGTCAGCTTTGTGGAACTGACAGTGCAAATTCCAGCTGCAACTCAGGCATCACACAGTTCCTTCTCTGCATCTCCCTTAACATACATATATACTCTGCTCAATTCCACCATTCTATTGTCATCTGTGTACGAGCAGCTTCAGGCCACATCCGATATGCCTTTCTCGTCCAGTCAACATGGCAACAACATCACCATTTTCACTCATGCCGTCACTGCAACATAACCAGCAGGTGCTTCTGTTGCATAACCCCATATTTCTTTGTTCATCACCACAGCAGCGGTATCAACCTCAAACCCATATCAGCTCTATCCCCAATTTCATCGTTCTTCATCTCTTGATTTCAACTCTCAATTTTTACATCAGCGAACTCCAATTTGTTCTGGTTCTTCATAACTTCCACCAGAGAATCAAACCCATCTCTAATTTCATCTCAATTACCACCATATCTTCTCTGTGACTTCAATTTTACCAAACAATAACCTGAGAACCCAGAACATCACAAATTTATCTCCATTGATCTACCACAGCAAACCTATCTCAGATTCAATTCTTTCTCCAATGTACGCAGTTGAACAAACCCCAAATTCATTTCAATAAGTTCGAACCCTAAATTTCTCCTCTTCTCTGTGTTCTTCTCTTGAGCATCAGCAGGAACAATTAAATAATTAAAACCCTCACTTTTCTGCTTCAATTTCTCAATCAATTTCTAAATCTCTCCCTCTGAATTTCATGTGCCCCCTTCCTAGTTCCTCTCTTTTCTCAATTTCAGACAGAAGTAAATGAAAAGAGAAACTCTGATTTTTAGGTTCTGTGTTGGAATGAGAGTGGATATAGCCACTCAGGAATAGCAGATAAGTGGTACCCAGACAACTCAAGGCATCCTAAGAGTTGGTACGAGCGACCAAAGAATGACTGCTCATTTTCCTCCATTGTGCTCCAATAGCACCTGCACGTGAGAAATGACGATTTTGCTCTTCTTCGAATTCTTCCACCGACAACAGCCGTCTTTTACTTCTCAAATCCACTTCTTATCTTTAATTTCTTTTCATCATTAAAGTTTTCATGCTTTTCTTGCATCACTAAAGCCGACATGCTTTTCAGATGGAGATGAAGAAATAAAAGCAAATAATGAGAAATAATATGCCTCCAACACTTTTGTCGTGTTTCCTCTTCTTTTGTTCCAAATGACTCCAATGTACTTAAACACTCAAAAGAAAACATAAGATACATAATTTACAGTAAAACATATCAAAGAAAGCATAAACAATAGATAAATATCAAGGTGTTTTAGAGACCTATCAAATTCCCACACACTTAGACTTTGCTAGTCCTCGAGCAAATCAAACAAAACTAATTATAAATCATAAAAGAACTCCATTTCGTCGAGGCTACGGTCACTTTTAGCATAAATAACAAGCCTTTTGAACCCATAGATGTCCCTCGTGGATGAGTTTTAGTCTCGTGAAGGTTTACATGAGGTCTTCCTACAAAACCTATATTTCCAACTCCAGCTACCTGTGAAAAATCTATGAACAAATCCAAAATGGCTACAGGAGGAGGTACCCTGATGTGAATCCAAATTAATATATATGTAAACAAAGCTCTACTAAGAAAGTCGAAAAAACCACAATACTCGGAATCTAACTAACCACAGTCACACATGAATAGATTAAGAAGATGAATATAGAAATAGATGTTTGCGAATGTTGACTAAGTGAATGGTGTTTCCCATATCTGTCTGAAGGTCACCGCCAAGATGAACCTATGAATCCTATTGGATTGAGATACTGGTCTGAATTCTAATATCAACACAGCTGGCATATACAAGGGAACCAGCGGTCAACAATCTTAATTCTAGATCAACTCAACTAGCATATACAAGGGAACCAAGAGTCGATTTTATTGAACAATAATAACAAAAAAAAAATTCTCTTTTATTTTTTAATTTTTTTTAATTGACAACATGATTGGATCTTTTGGATCGAAGCGCATGCTTCTTGTCAGCAGATTACATGGTAATTCCCGTGGATCATGTGTTCCACGCTTTCTTAGGCGACGGAGACAGGGAGAACACACACATATTGCTATCCAAGTGTCAATCTTTTTTTTTCTTTTGTATATACACCGGTTGATCTAATTGGTCTGGTCTCTTTTTTTTTAGTAACTCAATCACTCTATTTCATCCTAGAAGTAATAACAATTTGATGTTAGTGACCCACCAAATCACTTAGAGAAACAAAAAGTTTGCAAAAATAAAAACAGAAAGTGATATGGTGACATTCCGAGATATGGTAACAACTATCATATTATTTCTAACACCTGAGATTTGTCCGTTCTTTTAGTTAATGGGTTCCTCAACTCCTGCAGCCAAGATGGTTCCATCCATTTAGATTGATAGTGTCATCTTAAAGGCACATGTTTCTAGGTTTCGAAGTGTATAAAGTAATTTTTTTTTCTTTTTTCTTTAACTAAAGACATCAAACTCTACAAACATATAAATGCTCCCACACACTTAAACTTTATATTGTCCTCAATGTAAAATTTAGTCATTCAAAGTAAAGTTCAAGGTGGGAAATTCCACAAATGATATGCAAAAACAATGATAAAATGCTTAAAAATAAAAATATAAAGATAAAGATACAAAACCGGTGGGTTTCCTCCCACTTAGCGCTTGGTTTAAAGCCGTCAGCCCGACTTTCATCTTGCAAGATTCACTCCCCATATACCAACAATATGAAAAGTTGGGGATCCACCCATAGCACCTGTTTTGCAAACACTAGCTTCGCACATATATTAGTAATATAAAACAGAAACGAAGCTATCAACCGAAAGAAGTTTCCCCCACACTTATTCTTAGCCACACTTGGAAGTGGATATAAAACATAAAATTCGGGAACTTCCACGGTTTCTTGTTCCAAAACCTGCATAGTATGAGAATCAAGTATCTCTAATGGAGGATATCGCGAAACAAAGTCATTCAAAAATATACTCGAAGCACATACATTCAATCCAATAAGAGGTAAACGAGAAGATTCAATATGCAAAGCGTTAGACAAACCTATCACAATCTCTTGTATCCCGGAATCTTCTTGATCCTTGAAAAACTCGAGAAGATGCATATGTGAATTCTTCCTAGAAAGCAACCTAAAGTGTAAAAGCACAATTAAGTTTAACTCCCTAAAAGCATTGAGTTCTATAGAATAAGACTAATCAAAGCAATCGAACCTGTAAAAGCACTAATCCGAATTAATAAAGGTTATGATCCACTTGTGACTACTAGGATGCATCACTACAAGCAATACTCACAATTATGCTACTTGCAATCAGTAATTATCACTTTTACGTATAATAACCCTAATCTAGCAATAGAGATGAAAACTAATTCAACCGATTCGCGACTCGACTAAACATGCATTCAAATCATATAACAATATTAATAGTGAATCATAAGCAACAACGTATGGAGACAACTAATTCATTGCATAAAAACCATGGTTGGAATTCCAACTTATTCCTTAACCAAGATAAAATTATCTAAACATGTGAATGGAGTTTATAACAAGAAGGAAAAGAAAACCTATCATGTTTCTAAACCCTAAAATAAAAGTAGAAGAAGAGATAAGATCCAAGATAAAAGAGATGATAGATGTGAGACCCTTTTATACTTCTTGTATTTCTGCTAATTGCTTCGACCGGTCACAACTCAACCACATTCTTGTGTTAACTCGGCCCACAACTCCAGTCCATCCCATTAGGTCCATTACTTGCCATGCCTGTCAACTTTGTGGAACTGACAGTGCAAATTCCAGCTGCAACTCAGGCATCACACAGTTCCTTCTATGCATCGCCCTTAATATACATATATACTCTGCTCATTTCCACCATTCCATTGTCATATGTGTACCAACATCTCCAGGCCACATCTGATATGCCTTTCTCGTCCAGTCAACATGGCAACAACATCACCATTTTCACTCATGTCGTCACTGCAACATAACCAGCAGGTGCTTCTGTTGCAATTCTGAAACCAGTTCTGTGCACTTTATCAACTCCATTCTCTCTTGTTTCCTTCCCTATCTCGGAAACTAGCATACATATCATCTTCAATTAACCATTCACAGCTCCATAACCTCCACCTCATTCTCAACTGATGCCTGAAACTCAACCCAGCTCCTCTTCTTATCTGCATCGGTTCTCATCTGTCATAGCAACAGCAGCAGCATCACCTAACCACCTGCAATATCTTAGCATCACTGCCTCCTAATCAGACCAACAACAACTCCACCATTATTGCAGTTCAATCTTGAACCTGACACTTCAACTCAATCATCATTATAGCTTCACCAGCAGAGACAACAGCAGCAACTCCAACTGCTGGCACCTGCTACTTCATAACTGCAACTCCGTTACAATCAAACCCATCTACTGAGAATCTGTAGCTTCATAATCCAGTCCTGCAATTTCCTGCACCTACTCAACCTCATCTCCCTCTGCATTATTACCACTACTTCCTTGTTCATCGGCACATCTAGTCCTGCAGCAGCGACACCTACAGAAGCAACTAATGTCTCATCCATTTACTGCAGCTTCCAGCACCACCAGTTATACCCATTGCAACCTCACCTGCAACTCGAGCTATATCCACCACCTCAGACAGCATCACTACCATTTGTAGCTCCTTTGCAAACTCCACCAATCCATCAAACCTGCACAATCCACTGCATTACATTGCTTCACCTGTAATTCCATTTCCACCAAGTCAAACAACACTGCCATTTCATCTCAGCCGTAACGTCCTTCGGTTCATCCTTGCAGAATCTCATGCATACATTTAATCTACTTCATTCACTTGTTCTCTGCTCTCAATCCAACCTCCTGTAAGTCGGGTTCAACACCACAAGCACCCTCAATACTATTACCAGACCAATGTCATTCCATATCAGCAGCTCCAACTACATCTGCATCTTATCTACTTACAATTGCAGTTGCATCTCACCAGTTTGCACCACCTACATCTTCTCAAGCACCGGTTCCAACCCATTCTGCATTTCAGCTTACAGTTTCCATGACTAGCAAAGCATTCATTCCTTCATTCAAGCCATTCCTGCACCTCAGTGGCACTGATTTTGTCTTCTCTTTCTTATCTCGTAGCTGCGAAATCATCCAGCTCTAGCCTTCTCAGCATCACTACATCCTG
Organism: Papaver somniferum; assembly: GCF_003573695.1. Lineage (NCBI taxonomy): Eukaryota > Viridiplantae > Streptophyta > Magnoliopsida > Ranunculales > Papaveraceae > Papaver > Papaver somniferum. The sequence continues at coordinate 157,163,092 of NC_039361.1, forward strand.
CCAATCTCTGGCAGCAACATCAACATCCACTTCCATTAACAGCTCAGTAGTAGAGCCATTTCTTCTCAGCTGCAACATCAACAACTTAACCCCAGATTTTTTTGTTCATCACGGCAGCAGCAGTATCAACCTCAAACCCATATCAGCTCTATCCCTAATTTCATTGTTCTTCATCTCTTGATTTCAAATCTCAATTTTTACATCAGCGAACTCCAATTTGTTCTGGTTCTTCATAACTTCTACCAGAGAATCAAACCCATCTCGAATTTCATCTCAATTACCACCATATCTTCTCTGTGACTTCTATTTCACCAAACCCTAACCTGAGAACCCAGAACATCACAAATTTATCTCCATTGATCTACCACAGCAAACCCATCTCACATTCAATTCTTTCTCCCTTGTACGCAGTTGAACAAACCCCAAATCCATTTTAATAAGTTCAAACCCTAAATTTCTCCTGTTCTCTTTGTTCTTCTCTTGAGCATCAGCGGGAACACTTAAACAATTAAAACCCTCACTTTTCTGCTTCAATTTCTCAATCAATTTCTAAATCTCTCCCTCTGAATTTCATGTTCCCCCTTCCTAGTTCCTCTCTTTTCTCAATTTCAGACAGAAGTAAATGAAAAGAGAAACTCTGATTTTTAGGTTTTGTGTTGGAATGGGAGTGGATATAGCCACTCAGGAATAGCAGATAAGGGGTACCCAGACGACTCAAGGCATCCTAAAATTTGGTACGAGCGACCAAAGAATGACAGCTCATTTTCTTCCATTGTGCTCTAATAACACCTGCACGTGAGAAATGACGCTTTTTATCTTCTTCGAATTCTTCCACCGACAACAACCGTCTTTTACTTCTCAGACCCACTTCTTCTCTTCAATTTGTTTTCATCACCAAAGTTGTCATGCTTTTCAGACAATAGTTTTGCATCAATAAAGACGACATGCTTTTCAGATAGAGATGAAGAAATAAAAGCAAATAATGAGAAATAATACGCCTCTAACACTTTTTCCATGTTTCCTCTTCTTTTGTTCCAAATGACTCCAAAGTACCTAAACACTCAAAAGAAAACATAAGATACATAATTTACAGGAAAAGATAGCAAAGAAATCATAAACAATAGATAAATATCAAGGTGTTTTAGACACCGATCATGAGGCCCAAAAAACCCCTCAACTGTTTCAAGTTTTTTGGTTGTGGCCAAGTTTGCATGGCTGCTAGCTTCTCAAGATCAACAGAAACTCCTTCAGAAGAGATAAGATGACCCAAGTAGTTCAATTAAGGTTGAGAAAAACAACATTTATTGAAATTAGCAAAAAGACAATGTTGTCTTAATAAGTCCAATACTTGTGAGAGATGGAACATGTGTTCCTCAAGGGACTTGCTGTAAACAAGAATATCATCAAAAAACACTAATATAAACTTCCTAAGGAATGGTTGAAACACCTTATTCATGAGAGATTGAAATGTAGCAGGTGCATTTGTAAGGCCAAATGACATCACCTTGAACTCATAATACCCATGAAGATTTCTGAAAGCAGTTTTGTAGATATCTTCAATGTTCATTCTAATTTGGTAATATCCTGCTTTAAGATCCAATTTGGTGAATATGGCAGTTCCATTTAATTCATCAAGCAACTCTTCAATAAGAGGAATGGGAAACTTATCTTTAACAGTCATATCATTCAGTTTCCTATATTCCACACAGAATCTCCATGAGCCATCCTTTTTCTTGACCAATAAGATGGGTGCAGCAAATGGACTGGTACTTTCTTGAATAATGCCAGCATCTAACATCTCTTGAACCAATTGTTCTACCACTGCCTTCTGTATGTAGGGACATCTGTAAGGTCTTTGAGAGGTAGGTATTGAGTTAGCATTTAAGGGAATTTTGTGTTCAGTATCTCTGGTAGGAGGAAGTGTGGATGGTGAGTTAAAGACATCATCATAGCTGTGTTGAAGAGATGTAATCTATGGAGGTGTAGGAGAAATGGGAGTAGCTGAAATGGAGAAAAATTGACCAATAATGGTAGGTGTGTTGTTTTTAATAAATTTGAAAAAAGAGTCACCACTGAGTAAGTTACAAGAAGGCTTATCAGAGTGTCCTTGCAATGTAATCTGTTCACTCTGATGTTGAAAAGAGACCTTAAGGTCAACCAAATTAAAAACTACATCATCTAACTTCTTGAGCCAGTCAACCCCTAATACCATGTCACATCCTCCCTAAAGGAAGGACTTTCAAATCACAAGCAAACATATAGCCCTGCGTTGATCATTTTAAATCCTGACAAACACCATGGCTGACAGTAGTATCACCATATGAAACTGTCACTAATATTTGACTAGTTAGATCTATGTATAAATGTAATTTATCAGCTAAGGAAGCATCCACAAAGCTATGAGTACTACCAGTATCAATAAAAACAAAGATATCTTGTTTCATGAGCTTACCAGGTACTCTAATTGTACTCTGGATGACAAGGCCAGTCAAAGCATGAAGAGATATCTCCATGGTTGTATCTCCAGAAGTTGTTGGAGAAACTGTCTCTTCCTCAGAGTCCTCAATAGGTGGAGAAGAAGTATCTTCATCAGAAGCCACTAACATGAACAATTGTTGAGTTTTACAGCGACGGGCTGGTTTGTAGAAAACATCAGAATTATAACACAAACCTTTATCTCTTATGGCTTGCATCTGAGAAGGAATGAGTCTTTTAATAGGTGGCAATGTTGGCTCAGGTTTAGATGGTGTAATAGGGTGAGTAATGATAGGTTTATCAGAATAGAAAGATGGATTAGGTTTATTGGTAATGGTGGTAATAAATTTTTATAGCTTGAAGGTGGATAGAATGAGCTAGTAGAGGGTTGAAATTGTCTGGGAAAAGTTTTATAACGCTTGGATTGAGAATCAACTGAAGCTTGCTGCAATCTAGCTAAGTAAAAAACTTCAGAATCCGAACTGGGCTTAAACATTTGAACGGGATAACGGATTTCTTTCTTCAATCCACTAATAAAACTCGTGGTAAAATAATCATCAGACAGATTTCGATTGTTAGCCTTCATTACAGCTTTCAAAGATTCGTACCTTTCATAGTACTCTTCCACAATAGTAATCTGAGATAATTTATTAAAACTGCCAACATAATTATCATAGGCCACATATTCGAATCGACAACAAACATCAGAAGCAAAAGTAGTCCAATCGATAAACAACTTACCCTCCTAGTAGTCTAAGAACCACGCATCAGCCTTATCATCTAAATGAATGGAAGCTATATCTACCCTGTTAGAGTTTTCAACAGAAATCAAGTAGAAATATTGTTCACATTTACGAATCCAAGCTCTCGGATTAGATCGATTGAAACATGGAAAATCAATTTTATGTTGGAGAGGGAAGTTACCTGAAGTAATAAGTAAACTAGAGCGATGACCAGAATCACTGTATGAAGGAATGTGTTGAGCTTCACCGTTTGGATGTATCGGAACTGGAACACCAAGATGTTTACAGATGGTTGAAAATTGAAAACTCAATATTTCTTCAATTGAGGTCATCTTGAGTTTAATTTCAGAGACATCTTTTTCTAGAGCTGATAAACATTCTACATCAAGCTTTTGCTGATGGGAAACGTCCTTTACTATAGGTGCTTTCTCACCTCCTGTCATGAATCAAAACATAGGATCGAACGAATCTGATACCAAATGTTATGAATCAACACATACAATAACCTATTTTTCCAAAAGGAATTCGCCTCAATTTTGTTAATATCTTTCTTCTTACCAGATTCAACAAAATCATTGGAAATAAATACATCAATTACTCCTCTCATATCTCAGGTGTTCTCCATAGCCGTTAGATCTCTCTATATACTAATCCTGTGACTAAGAAAGAAGAACAAATCGACCAAGGAGACAAGGACACGTATAACCTCTAAATGACCAATCAGCTAACCACATGAAGTAACTATTCATCTCATCCAGAAGCTAGCCAACGGTCATACGGCTGACTCACTAATAGGAATACGACAGATTCAAGCACAGATTGAACAACAAGCTGGATTTACTAACAAGCAACCTAGTGGTGACGAGGATAAGGATGAGTTCGATGTAGTAGTTCCTCTAGACGATTGATGTATTAATTTAAGTTTTAATTTGAAGTATTTCATTTTAATTTGATATGTTGTTGTTGCATTCTACTTAATATTAGTTTGAAATGAAAAGTTGATTAATTTGAAATGTTGTTGCAGTCTACTTAAATAATTTTCGCTCATTAACTTAAATATAAAAATACATAACTTAATAATTAAACTAAAATACATAACTTATGCCCAAACATTCACTCTCTTCCATGCTCTGCCCAAAGAGTCACTCTCAGATCATCTCTTAAACTGTCATACAAATTTTGGTTCTGAATGTAATTAGTCATTTGAGCATAATTTCTTGCAAGAACGCCTCTTTGTGGTTGAATCTCAGGCTTCATATCTTCATCCTCATAGTTAGTCAACTCCTTATCGCAATGGGTTTCCTGAATGACCATGTTATGAAGAACTATGCAAGTGAGCATAATCTTGTGCATTTCACGAGGACTCAACCCATGATATGGGCCACAAATGTTAAAGAAATTTCTCTTCAAAATTCCAAAAGCGTGTTTCACATCCTTCCTCACTACCATTTGGGTGGTGATAAAATGCCGGTATGAACGGCCCAATGTACCGGCAGGAGGCTGACGGTAGCACTGAACCAAGGTACCATCCGCAAGATAATACCCATAAGTGTACTTATGGGCGTTGATAGTGAAACGGACTTGGGGACAAATTCCATACTTCAGATATTCAAACAAAGGCGGGTTGTGCAAAACATTAATATCATTTTGTGAACCCGGAAGACCAAAAAAAGCGTGCCATATCCAACAATCATAAGAAGCAGCAGCTTCAAGGACAACAGTTGGTTTTGGATAATGACCTTTATATTGACCGGCCCAATAAACAGGGTATCCTTGCCATACCCAATGCATACAATCAGGATTATCTAGCATTCATGGGAATCCTCTTTCCTCATTCTCCCTCAATATTTGTCTAACATCTTCCTCGGTTGGTTTTTGTAAATATGTTGGACCAAAATGATTAATAATTACTTCACAAAACAATGAAAGGTAAGTGAATGAATTTTCTTTACCCATACGAAGGTACTCATCGTTCGCATCCGCTGGAGTGCCATAACCTAGAATCCTTAAAGCCGGAGTAACATTTTGTTCAGTACTATGACCTCTAATATTCAGTGCATCAAGCTAATAATTAAATTGAGGTTCTACTCCACAAATCTCTTCAATAATATTTTTCACCAGATGACAAGGCATGTTGAATCGACCTTGAAAATTTTGATCAGAGTACATACAATTAGGAAGAAAATAATCATGCATCAGCTTCTGGTGGTAAAATTCCCTCCTCGATATGTATATCTTCTTGAGTATACTTCTTATGGCTCTGGAACTCTAGGTATTTGGCCCGTATGTACAAGCATCAAAGTTTCGATTAGTTTATTATCTCCAGCTTCCTCATCGTCAAGTTCTTGCAACCTCATTCGACGCATTTCTCGTTATAATCTAAACCGATTCGTAATAACATTCTTCTATTCATTTGATCTCGCCAATGATGATTATGAAATTTAAAATTGAGAGTAGAGATAAATAAATTGGTGAAATATATGTAGAAGTAGGTGTGAGTAACTTGGAGAAGTACAAGGGCGTATATATAGGAATCAGCAAGGGGGAAATAGGCGTTGCAAAATACCTACTGATCAATAATCTTAATATCTCCAGCAATTCTATTTATATCATGCGATGGGATGTATGACGCTGGCGATATTCAGAATATCACTGGCGTTTTCGATAATAACGGTCGATAGAATCTCTGTTGCTCTGTGGTTTTCTCATAGTGGCGCAATTCGTTTGTCATGTCACCTGATATGCCAAACAACTTTTTTTCCGGCATGTGCATAGGAATATGCCTAAGTGGATGCCTAGCTAAGACATTAAGGCATTTTCAAAGACCATTTTCCAAATTTACGTATACATTTAAATTTAAATTTGGGGTAGGTGTTTTGGGGTAAAAACTGTTTCTGCTGGTTCTGGTAAATTTGGGTGTGTTGATGAGAAACGAATTTAGACCTAAAAAATGCACTGCATGGGAGTACTTTAGATTCGAGAGATCAATCTGTATAATCCTGACCTAAACCAAGAAATGATCGTTCCGGTCTTGCTTCGGTCACAAAGTGAAGGAGAAGGGTTTGTCTTAGGGAGGGAAGCGAAGAAAGTGTTGAGACCAGAATGGTTAATTCTGAAGGTGTGGCTATTTTATGACTTAGCATAGTGGGGCCATTGGCACATGCTGGTGGCATGGTGGCAGATTTATCGCATGCTAGTGGCACAACGGCATGGTTTGGCATATGCTAGTGGCATAGTGGCGCAAATAGCGTCTGGCGTAGCCGTGGCAGCTATATTTTGGCATATATATTAGTGTTACACCAAAATATGGCTTAGCAAAGGCTCCAGTTGTCATATCAAACTTAATGCCCTAAGGAGCATTACTTGGCTTGGTTGGCGCGGAAACCTTAGCTGAATTAGGGTTTGGCATATCGAAACCCTCATTAGCGCGTGTGGCATATGGCCGTGGCACGGTGACGTTCTTTATGCAAACAGTTCCATGGCCGCATTAAAGGAATTATGGCAGGGTCATAATATAGAAGTGACCACAGGCGCAAGGATGGCCACGGGTGATCATAGCATGGCGCCATTTTTAGGGTTTGTTGGGTCCCACATGGCTTGTGGCATGTTGTGGGGCCAAAGTGGCGTAATTTGGGCCACGACCAAAAATTAGGGTTTCGACTAATGACACTGAGTCAAAAGTCGTGTTTTGATCATAAAACCCTAATTAGAGTTTGTCATGGCGTTGGCTACGATCAAAAAGGTGACTTAGCACGTAGTCGCGCTTATTGTGGCACGTTGGCATGTTACTGCGGCGGAATGGCATGTTTGGCATGTTCGGCATGCCGATTAGCACATTGGCGTGGCATGGCACGTTTGGCATGTCATTAGCATGCTGGAGCGGAATGGCACGTTTGGCATGCACTTTTGGCATGCCATTAGTATGTTGGCGCGGAATGGCACGTTTGGCATGCCATTAGCACATTGGCACGGTTTTGGAAAGCCAATTTGGCATTGTGACCATCTGGTGCAATTTTCCTCTTTTAATACTGTGGCGGGTTTAGAGCGACCTGATTGGTCAATAGGAAGCGGGGCTGGCCAGACATGGGCGTGGCCACATTCCATGTGCATGCGGCGGATTTAAAGCGACCTGATTGGTTGATGGGAAAGAGGAGGGCCGGTAAAGCAGCATGGGGGTGTGGATATTTGCAAGTGGCCTCGGATGGCCTATAGCACGGCCACATCTCCCTTTGCTGCTGCTCCTATTTTTCGCGGCTCCTGTTTTATTACTTGTTTTCTGATTTTGGATAGGATTTTGCACTTACTAATCCATGGCAGATCAATTTCCTAGTTTGCCTAGGTTTAGTTTTGACCAGCATGGTCCGATATAATGCGTGGGGCACAAGTTGAGATTTGAATTTCTTAAATTATCACAAAATTGATTGAACTCTACATGTTGACACAGAGTTCTTTAAGTTTATTTCCAGAGAGCAGTATGCTTTCTGATTAAGTACTTTTATGAAAATACCTTAACCTTGATACTTCGGGAAATTCATGCTACTCTGCTGCGAGTGAACACTAATTGTCATGTCATATCAATATTAAGGGTTCAGCTGGGGAACATAGCACAGAAAGTATTCAAAGAAACTTATATTAATTGAATAATAAAGGCAGGGTGCCGAAATTTATAGAATATCTGGGATTGTTGCTATATGCACCATTCTTGATAAATTTCATGTGAATATATTGAATTTCTCAATAAATGCGCCAGTGAAGAGGTTGAGCACTTATCACTTTTACATGGCTCTGTCACTTTGCAGAATGACATCATAATAAATGCAGGGTTTTACAATTTTAGCCCTGAACTAAAAACCACCATCAACAGTAGGATAAAACTGTTTACATCCTGCCTATTTTTACATTCTCGTCCATTTAAACAGTATCAAATTTTACATGTCTTCTTCACCCAGAAATTGTCGTCATTGGGTTAATTGACCAATTTTGTATTAAATATATTCTTTTTCTTCAAAAAAAATAAAATAAAATGATATATTTAAGAGTAATAATAAGTGTTTCCGCAAGAATTATTTTTGTTCAGCCGGGACCCACCGTAAGGGTTCACCAATCATGGTTTAGATCAATGCTATATCACGGAGGACAAAAGTGGGGGACATGTACACTTCCGAATCCAGAGAGGGAAATAATGGTGTGCATTTTGCATAGCGGAGGCTATAAATATTTTGTGCTAGATCGGTAGGACTTCGGATAGGGCTTCGTGCATTGGTTAGGTCTTTCCCAACATATCCAAGCGACATTGGAAAATCTCTTGCAGCGGAAACAGGTTTGTCCTCGATCCATTTGCTACCTTCTTATCGCTTTTGTTTAATATGATTTCATGATCCTCTGACTGAACATGTTGTGAGAGTTTGAATGTTAACTAAATCAATACATGCTTCGTATTATTCCGTGATCATACATACATACTGTATTTAATTTCTTGGCATTTAGGGTTTTGAAGTGCAAATCTGAATTGTTTCAATTGCATACAGGTAATTAACTAACTCAATGGAAGTAGACCAGAGTTCGAAGGTGCTTGCTGAAGTTGTGACGCCCGCAGGAAATAATTACGCAGTTGCAGCGCCAACCCAAGAAAATGAACTTACATGGGTACTGGTGGATGCTGAAGATGAGGTCGCAGTTTTTAGTGCAGCACAACAACAAGATAATTTTCCAGGTGCTGGACGACTATATGAAGAAGGTAAGCACCGCAAAGAAGTTGTTGTTCTGGATGAGAAATATGAAGACATCGGAGGCTTTAGTGTAGTGAAAACAAAAGTGTCTTTGTATAAATAGATTTGGTTGAATTACGGGCACATTGCTTCGAGCAAAATTTTTATGGGTTTTTATTCTTCCCAAGTAGTCGTTGTCACTAAAATAATGACTGTTGTCGTGGATATGAATCTCTACCAACCCGCGGAGGTTTCTTCAGAATTGATTGACTCTTGGGAGAAGAAGATTAAAGTAACAGAGAAACTTGAATTCAACATGAGCGCTTGGAAGATATTAAGAAAAAAAATTTTGAGGAGAAGAAGCTTCAGGACTCATTAATTGAGCAGGTTCAGGCAGAGGCACAAGTTATCGAGGTTGAGCAGCAGTTGAGATAGAATGTGAGGTTTCTCATTAACAAACTTACTTTACAGACCGACTAGAAAGAGATATTTATTGTCTCTCTTACAGACACTCATAGCCACACAGATAAGAACCACACAATGACAGACACGTGTGATGGACATCTCATCAAGAAAGCATCAAGACAGCTTACCAAGACTATGACAGTTACAGTTGTAGTATAACAAAAATAGAATGACAGACTGTTATGTAAGCTAACACCCCCTTCAAACTGAACTGTGCTGAAGCTTGTGAAAGATGTGAACATGAAGTTTGTCTTTCAACATTTGAAATATGGGACCAATAAGACCTTTGGTGAAAATGTCAGCAATTTGATCAATGGTGGATATGTATAAAACTTGCAAAGACTTTGTCTGCCATAGCTCCCTGACAAAATGAAAATCCAAGGTCATATGCTTCATTTTACTATGGAAAACAGGATTAGATGCAAGATAAATGTTGCTGCTGTTGTCACAATGCAACATATGAGGAACAGGAAGAAAGATGAACAGATCTTGAAGAAGCTGACATAACCAAACAACCTCAGCAGTTGTGTGTGCAACTGCTGGATCTAGCAACAGTGGATTTCTTCTTGGCATTCCATGAAATGGGATTATGACCGAAAAAGATGCAAAAGCCACTAGTGGATCTTCTGTCATCAGAAGAACCTGCCCAATCAGCATCACTAAACCCTTGTAATGTTTGAAGACCTTTAGAGAATAGTAATCCAGAGTAATTGTCCCTTTAACATATCTCAAAATCCTTTTAGCAGCACTCATATGAACATCAGTAGGTTGATGCATGAATTGGCAAACCTGATTGACTGCGAAACTAATTTCAGGCCTGGTCCAAGTCAAGTATTGAAGGGAACGAACTAAGGACCTGTATTCATATGGATTTTCAATTTTGTCTCCATCATGAATACTTAACTTTCTTGTGGAAGAAGCTGGAGAAGAACGGGGTTTGGCTTCCACCATTTGAGTCTTATCAAGAAGATCAAGTGCATATTTTGTTTGATTTAAAAATATTCGAAACTCATTTCTTTTTACTTCTAAGCCCAAGAAATAATGAAGAGCACCGAAATTTTTGATAGGAAAATGAGTGCCTAATTCTGTGATAAGCTGAGCACAATAAGAGGAAGAATTACCTGTCAAAATAATATCATCCACATAGACAAGAAGTATTGTAATTCTTTTGCCAATTCTTTGAACAAAAAGAGATGAATCTGCTGCTGAAGGTTTAAAGTCCAGACCAATAATAACATAATAAAGCTTGTCATACCAAGCCCTTGGGGCTTGCTTGAGTCCATATATGGATTTCTGCAGCTTGCAAACAAAATGTTGCTTCTCAGCATCCACAAAGCCAGGAGGTTGTTCCATAAACACTTCTTCTTGCAAATCTCCATGTAAAAAGGCATTTCTCACATCAAGTTGTTGAATAGGCCAATCAAAGTTGACATCTAAGGAAATAAGCAATCTTATTGTTGTTGGTTTAGCAACAGGGCTAAAAGTTTCATTATAGTCCAATCCAGCATGCTGATGAAAACCTTTTTCTACAAGCCTTGACTTAAATTTTTTGATTGAACCATCTGCATTGTACTTTATCCTGTAGACCCATTTACAACCAACAACATTCTGACCAAATTCAGGTGCCACTAGAGACCATGTACCAGCATTCTTTAGAGCAGTATGTTCACCTACCATAGATACTCTCCAGTTTGGATTTTTGTTTGCATGTGTAAATCATGTAGGAGTAATAGGAACTATGGAGCTGAGTAAAGCTGCGGGAAGAAGATGTTTTGTAGCATAATACATATTTGGATTTTTAATACCTGATTTACCCCGTGTTTGCATAATATGATCATTTTGAACTGGATGAGAAGAAGCATGTGGTAGAGGAGATAGTCTTGGTGATGAAGCTGTATTTGAAATAGGTAAATATGTGGATGAAGTTGTGGAAGGACATGAATTAGATGTAGAGGGGTTAGCAGCTGAGATATCTCTTGCAAATTTTTCATAAGATAAATCTGAAGCAGGAGTGGAGACTGAAACTATTGAAGCATAAGGATAAGATGTTTCATTGAAAATCATGTGTCTGGAAATAAAAAATTTACCAGAGATAGGCTCTAAACACCTATACCCTTTTTGATGTGAATTATATTCAATGAAGATGCAAGGTGCAAGGTGCACTTCTTGGTGCCAATTTCTTGGATGCATATGGTCTCAGCCATGGATAGCACACACCCAAAACTTCTGAGAAAAGAGTATTCTGGAGATTTACCAAATAGCTTTTCATAAGGTGACATAAACTGAATGCTTTTTGTGGGTAATCTGTTAACAGTGTAGTTTGCAGTCATGAAAGATTCTACCCAGAAGGAATCAGGAAGTTTAGCTTGAATAAGAAAGGTCCTCCCAACATCAAGAATGTGTCTATGCTTAGCTTCAGCAACTCCATTTTGCTCAGAAGTATACGGACAAGTAAATTCATGTCTAACACCATGTAATTAAGTAAAAGCAGAAACCTTTTTTATTAATAAATTCACCTCCACCATCAGTCCTAATGGTAATAATTTTGGCAGATAATTGATTCTCTATTTGTGTCTTGAAATTGAAGAATACAGTTTTGAAGTCTGACTTAGCTTGAAGAGGAAATAACCAACAAACTTTGAGAAATCATCAATAACATTGACATAGTAGAGATATCCACTATTGGACATTACGGGAGAAGGATCCCAGAGATCCATATGCAAGAGCTCTAAAGGTTGAGAAGAACTAGAAAGAGAAATACTAAATGGAATTTTATGAGATTTTCCTAGTTGACAGCACTCACAAAAGAGTGGTGTTTTTATTACATTGCAATCAAAATGCTGACACACTTTTTGAAGTGTTTGAAAGGAGGGGTGAGCTAATCTGTGATTCCAAATGAGACTAGTAGATTTACTGATGTGAATAGCTTGATGAGGTTGATGAAAGTTGATTGGGTAAAGTCCATTGACATGAGGACCCTGCAACAGAATCTTCCCAGTTTGAAGATCCTGCACAGTGTAATCAAATGGAGAAAAATTGATGGTGCAATGATTGTCAGTTGTGAATTTATGGACTGAGAGGAGATTACTAGATGCAGTAGGTACATCTAACACATTTTGCAGAGTAAAATGTTTACTAGGAGTAGGAAAATTAACAGAACCTAGTGAATTGATTGTCATACCTTCACCATTGGCAGTCTGAATGTATTCATATCCATCATAGGCGGTGTAATCATCAAGTAAGGAAGTATCATTCAAAATATGATTGTTTGCGCCTCTGTCAGCATACCATGGATTTTCCCCAAAAATGTTTGCAGTTGCTAACATTTCTTTAAGGTTTTGTGGAGGTGCCTTGCCTTGATAAGCAAAATTCAACCTATTAGAGCATTCTGGAGACAAATGATCATTTTCACCACATATTTGACAAGGTATTTTGGTGCCTAAAGTTATTGATGTAGGAGGTGAAACAGAAGCAAATGTAGGAGGTGGAACAGAAGCAAATGTAGGAGAAGCAGTTTTAAAGTTGGTTGATGGAGAAAATCCTCTGAAAGAAGGATTGAAAGGCCCTTTTCCTCTATAATTTGGACTGTGACCTCCTCTCATAATGGAACTTGGACTTCGAAATTGATAAGATGAAGGATACAAATTGTTATGATAGGTGCGATAATTGTTGTTATTTGCCAGAAAAGCCTTATTTTCAGAGTCTGCTAAAATTGACTTAGATCTGGAAGATAAAACAACTTCTTCACTGAGAAGAAGATTATGTAATTCAACATTAGTTACTGGTGGATACCAAACTCGAATGGATATAGCGAAAGCATCAAATGAAGATCTCAAACCTGAGAGAGTTGTAACAACAATTTCACTATCTGTAACAATAGATCCAGGAACAGCTAAAGCATTAACAACCTTCTTATTCTCTGAAAGATAATTGGTAATGGAACCATTTCCTAGATTTATCAATTGTAACTTTGTGCGCAATTGAAATGTATGAGTAGCAGAAACTTGTGAAAAGCGTCGTTGAATATTGTTCCATAATTCAAAAGCAGGAGTTCCGCCAGAAGTAGGGAATGACCGATTCTGACATTGTAGAGTATAACAGCAGAGTAACTGTTGAATCTTCATCTATGCAGGATTTGCTTTAGCATTGATCAGATCATCTGGACAAATACTAACACCAGTAATGTAACCAGTTGCTCTATATTTGTTGAGTAGAGCAAGAAATAGAGATCTCCAAGTTAAAAAACCATCTTCTTTGAGTTTGAGAGTAACAATATTTGCCAATTGATGAAGAGGAACTTTGGAAATCGATTTTGGAGTATCCATTGATAAAAAAAGAAAGAAAAGTAGATCTAAGGATAATAAGAAAAACACAGTAATTGAGAAACACAAAGAACGAGTGATTCAAGAGGAAGAAAACAAAGAACGTAGAAGAGATTCACTAGTTGAAGATGAGAGAAAGGATTTGAGCTCTCAAAAACCCATTAATGGTGATAAAATTTGGATCGAATCCCCCTGAGAAATTTCATTCTCAGGTCTGATACCAAGATAGAATATGAGGTTTCTCATTAACAAACTTATTTTACAGACCGACCAGAGAGAGATATTTATTGTCTCTCTTACGGACACTCATAGCCACACAGATAAGAACCACACAATGACAGACACGTGAGATGAACAGCTCATCAAGACGGCTCACCAAGACTGACAGTTACAGTTGTAGTATAACAGAAATAAAATGACAGACTGTTATGTAAACTAACAAGTTGGTCTTAGCAAATGGTGGGTTGAATAACGAAAAAGGGAAACTTTTCACCTTGGAAACTAAGATTTCTCCTCTACTCATGGAAACACAAAGTTTCTTTAAGAAATGTGGTGGTCGTTTGCTGCCTTTTAGTCTCGGCACGGAATTTTCAGTTGTCAAGGCTCCAGTGCAAAAGGATGCAATTCTGATAGAAAAGCCTATTGATAACAGCAACTCAAAGGCAGAGCCTTCTGCAGAAATTGCAGCATTAATTCCTCAAAGAACACGAACCCTGACCACATCCATATCACCAGCAGCTAATGAAACAAAGGAAAAATCGCATGGTGAAGGTGTTGTTGGTGGTACTGGTCAGCGTTCGTAAAACGAAACGAAAACTTCAAAAGATGGGTCTGCAGCTACATCTTTTGAATAAAAGTTATGGGTATAATTCATGACACAAGAAATTAATGAACCCTGAAACCAATAGAAAGTCAGAAAAGGTCAGATAAGGGAATATTGGGATGTAATCAGATGTACCCAAATGTTCGAGCAATTTGTGCCTGCTTTTGGATTGGATATACACGTATTTCTAAGAAAAGTAGGTTGTAAATGTTCGAGCAATTTGTTTACCGTGTTGTGTGTCAAAGATTAAGATGTGTTGTGTTATACCGTGTTAAAAGGTGTGTTTTGTTATGCTATGCCAGAAAAATAAACGTGTTGTGTCGGTCACGTTTGTTTTACGTTTTCCAATATAAATATTTTCCAAAGATTTAGGTATTATATGTGTTGTTATGAAAATAAGTCAACATAACGATAACAAAATGTCAAATAGTTTGCTAGATAAAGTCTCTTTGGTGAAATATGCACAAAATGTGATTATTGTATCATATTGATTAGTATTTTATACATATTATGACGTGTTTTCTTAATGTGTTGTGCTGTGCCGTGCCACTTGATTATCCGTACCACATGTTATGTTGGGCTGCTTTGCCGGTTAGTCCAATCCAGTCCGGCCGATGAAACTAAGGTGTTATGTTGTATTGGGCTAAATCACTTACTAGGCTGGACTGTGGTCAAATTTTAGGACTGTGCTCGTGCTAGCACAGCCCAATTTATGGCCACAAGAGATAAAAGACTAAAACAACTGTGCAAAATTATAAGCAATCAAACACATAGTCATGTGACCAAGTGACAGTTGAAGCATAGAGTTGGTGATACGACGAGAATGCTTGTAGCCTTGTACATGGCTGTGTTTTTTTCGGTTAAAATCACGAGAAGGATAGTTTTTCTCAGAAAATGTATTCAACCAAAACGGACTGTCTTTTGCTTTTGGTCGTTGTTGCTCAGACAGATGATCCCATTGCTATTCTAACTGTGCAACATTTATTATTTTGCTTGAACAGTAAATAATAAACGACAGTGCTAGGGGCCAATAGGTGGCATCCTTTGCCACCATTGGATTTACAATTTAAACCCCACCAGAAGGACAGCAGGGGCCCTTTTATGGGGCTGTGAGTGTGGGGAAAAGGCGGGGAGGGATTTGGGGGGCGTTTAGCATTTTCGAATAATAAACACCAGTACTTGAACTAACTCTTACAAGCACATCGTTCACCAAAAAAAAAAAAAACTCTTACAAGCACAGGGAAACCAGTGATTATTCAGTAAATAAATAATATGAAAATGGCCCAACCCTTATACAAAAGTGTTATAGTGTCCACCCGTTAAACGCTTCAACTAATCTTCAATCCCTGCCTTTGATTATTGTCCTAAACGGAAGGACGAAATCCAATCACTATGGACAGTTACCGGGATACCTTTCTCCGTGGCCCCCTTTATCTCAAAGATCTTATAGGCATGTGAAAGCATATTATATAGCAAAAGTCTTCTTCCCTGTCTCACTAACAACTCATTGTTCTTGATCTGTATAACTTTTGCAGCAAATTCGTTTGCTCCATCGAATAAGCAAGGAAGATCGTACTCCCGAAGAATTACAATTGTTCTCGTATTCCAACACCGTGTTGCGTCGTTAAAAATTGACAAGAGAAGCTGATTTGATGCAGAATTGAAATCACACAAGCATAATTCTCCATCCAACTCTAACAAATGCAATTGACCGATACGCAACATTCCACCACCATACTCTCCACGAGGTTCTGTGGTGCTATACTTGTGTCCTCCAGGTTCCAGTGTGCTAAATTCTTCAATCTCACTGTTGAACGACATAATAGAATCCGAGAACAAAGGATACCCATTATTTAACCAAGAAAAGTGTTCTCCATCAATCATCCAACATAAGGTTCCTTTCACGATAATAGGAGGTCCGTATCTACATGATGGAGAAGAAAATTTTCCAACATCTCTCCTTAGTTTAGCTCTTAAATTATATGTGTTGTAGTTATAACATTTCCCATAAGTAGTGTAATACGACAATTCATGATCCTTTCTAATTGGATTGAAGTATAAACCTCATACATGCATATGCTTATCTTTCATAGTTAATTGTTCTCCTGTTATAGGATTCCACATGTAGAAAGTTTGAGGCAAGCTGATTAAGCTGGCAAACGTAAGAAACCCATCATAGGATACTAAAAGAAAGTATGGATCAGTAGCATAAACAGACTGGGATCTCGTCAATTTTTCTTCAATCATCCCAAGTTATTTATCCATATAATATAGCTTTGTAAATTCGTAAATCAAACTCTGAAGAAATTTGAACAACTATTACCGAAGTAAATCATTGACGTCGCATGTGAGTAAAATATGTCGTAGTGGTTAGAACTTGTAAAGGTCTCGACACACATTGACACCCGAAAATACACTTGGCTGGAAGTCTACTTAGTATGTCTAGGATGATCTCAGTAGGGAGATTAACGAGATCGTTATATGGCTGGTCATCAACTGTCGGGGAATCAATCCTAGATACTATAACTAGGAGATGAGCAGGGAATTGAGGGTCATGATTGTTAGAGCACTGCTCAGTCGAACTCGCATGCGTTGCTATATCAAGCATGTTTGTCAATGTTAATGATCAAAACTATAAGTCTTGATTTCTAGTCTACTACAACTAAGTCTCGGACTAGGATAGAGAGTGTAGTTGAGCTCAAGAACTCCATGGCGATCATCATACAAGACGAAGAACTACTCAAGGAACTGGTGGAACTTCATCGACTAAAAGGTATGTGGAGACTTGAACTTATCTATCACTCAAAAGTATATCTACTCTATCTTCTATCTTGAGACAAAAGTCGTTTTGCTATATAGACTTTGATAATACACATTTGCTATTTCGAGCTGAGTTTATCTCGCCTATCTATTTCTCGAAATATGTGTTGGTAAGCTTTCGCTTTAGCAAAGTTCATCTTTACCTAGTGACGAAAGTCATGTTATGTTTCAATCACTTTGAAAATGGCTTTGATGAAAAATGGTTTGTGAATAACAACTATATAACGTCCTCTAATAATGTTTCAATGATTGAAATGAGTATTTAAATTATATAACCATTGTTGGATATAAGCATTGTGTGGAAACACATATATATGTATAAGTCCTTATTCCTTGAACCAAAGTATGCGTACTTTGTTGATCGGGAAAAACGGAACAAGAGCTGTGAACTCAGTCCGCGAACCCAGTCTGCGAACTGGCGGAGGTTCTCATCCCGAGAATATCTGCTGGAGTTTGTGAACTCCTTCCAGGAACTTAAGTCCGCGAACTTGAGTTGGTTATATCTAAAGACGATTGTTTGTGAACTTATATTTATATTAACCAAGGAATGCAAATTGCAAACCGTGGCTATAAAGTTCATGAATCGATTCGAGTGAATCAAATCGTTTTTGCTTCAATTATGTCTTTTATAATCCTATAAGATCTATGCAATTGAACAACTCTCTAACTAGTTCATTTGAGTCATTTGAACTAGTTATGGTGAAGAAGAATACGGTTGATATGAAAGTGATCATATGGCTAACCATTTGGTTATTGTTGAACCAACAAATGTACATGTTTGGGTACGGTTACACAAACCTAAAATCGTGCATTTCATTTGTGTGTAACAAGCTAGGTTTTCGATCTAACTATTGAAATATATTAGCTTGAATCTAATCAGGTTTTCGTTTAACGGTGAATATTAAATGCTTTGTTACTAAGCTAACATTGATTGCAAATCCTGATTTGAAAGACTATATAAGGGAGAACTCTAGCAACTGGGAAACCTAATCCCCACACCTCCTGTGTGATACTAGTTGTATTAGCTAGAGTCAATTCTCTTTTAAACTTTGGTTTCTTATTAAGAACCAGGTTAACGACTTAAAGACTTCATTGGGATTGTGATGCCAGACCGATACTATTAGGTTCGGTTGGGAAATGTTTTTTGCTACTAACCAAACTATTAAGGTTCGGTTGGGAAATGTTTTTTGCGAAATAGCCAAACTGTTTTTCATGTTCATCACTTCCATTAGGTTCGGTTAGTTCGACAAAGTTTTTCACATAATTCCTAGCCGAACTTCTCTCTGCAACTTCCATTTTCAACTCATTTGATGGTTAATACTCATTTTCAATAGAACGAGGAACGTCAAGGAAAGAGAGAAGAAGAAGAGAATATTTTTTTTTTCAAAACTAAATTTTTTTGATTTCCTCCTGTTTTTTATTTTGATTTTGGTTAATAGATTCATTTAAATTAGATATATATAGTTATTAGGTTAGTTTTAATTTAAATTAAAGTAAAGGGTAAATGTGTATTTACCCAACTTTAGAACACCCCTTATAAGTATAGGGAGGTTGGCCTAATAAGACCATCGTCCCCCAAAAAAACCATGGTCCCTAAAAAATAGTTTTAATTTTGTGAAGCTCCTTCCCTCTATTATTGTACAAGCCCAACAGCAAATAAAACTGTGAATGTAGGTCAACAATTAACTGACCCAGGGCACGAGATTTTTTCCTTCGTGAATGTAGCACGATTCAAAAAGACACGGCGGTAAAAAAAACACGGTCAGGAATTAAAAGGAGCCATTAGTTAAACTGAATGTCATTCACAGTGAAAAAGGGGTAGTACCATATGTTATGCATATGCCTCTTAGGTATATGAATTTATGTGTGTAATGAATGAATTCAATATGGCTCCATGGATTATTTTGGACGATTTTATTTTTTATTTATTTTTGTAATAAATAATTCAGACAGTATTGCAGCAGGGATAAGATGGAATATTCTGAGGAGACAGAAGTCACATAACTTTTTTTTGTGAATAACGTATTTCATTAAAGACTAAGACTCAAAGTGAGTCGACATTACAATAGAAGTAGAGCTATCTACGATAGTGTTTGAGGGTGAAAACGGTTTCTGCTGATTTCGGTAATTTCGGGTGTGTGGGTGAGAAATGAGTCTAAACCCTAAACAATGTACTGCAAGGGAGTA
Source organism: Papaver somniferum (assembly GCF_003573695.1). Taxonomy (NCBI): domain Eukaryota; kingdom Viridiplantae; phylum Streptophyta; class Magnoliopsida; order Ranunculales; family Papaveraceae; genus Papaver; species Papaver somniferum. The sequence continues at coordinate 157,182,635 of NC_039361.1, forward strand.
CTTTAGATTCGAGAGATCAATCTGTACAAATCCGTCCTAAACCAAGAAATAGTCGTTCCAGACTTGCTTCGGTCACAAAGAGGAGGAGAAGGGTTGGTTTTGGGGAGGGACGCAAAGAGAGTGTTGAGACCAGAATAGTTATTTTGTGACTTGTATCAGAAAGTGGGAAGTTAACAGATGAGAAAGCTAGCAAACGTTTTCAGAGTGTTGTATGCTCCTGACCAGAACTTGTTGTTCGGTGGAAATAGGTAATGCCTATTTATACAAGTCGAAGTGAAACGTACTCTGGTCTCATTAAGAAATGGAAAACGGGTGAGTAAATGGGAGGAGGTGGTAACCGGTAACGCTTGGAATTGATGTTCCATAAAAGAAAGCGTTTCACCATTACTCCCTGTATTTACTAACCGCCTCATCCTTATGACACTTTCTTATAGCGAGCGTAGTGTACGCCGTACATTGTAAACCGCCAAACCAATACCCAATGAGCATCCCCCAGTTTGTGACATGTGTTGATGTCTCGAGTGTTTTCGTGGAAAACATGTAGCATGTTGTTGTTGTATGGCAAGTTGAGCTTGGGATACTTGCCGGCTCGGTGATGACCTTCAACGGTCGGGATTTTGCATCTTAAGAGGAAGGTAGCCATTGATTATTGCAACCTTTCGTTTGGTAGCCAGTGGCATGAAAGTATGATCAGTATGGCTTTAATGTGGCCTAGTTTAGGCGCACCCAAAAGTTAGGGTTTTGGCTTTGTTTAGGCGCGACCAAACTAGGGCCAAAGGTTGCCATGCGTTAGCTGGTAACCTTGGACGGCTAAGATCTGCATCTTAGATGAAAAAGTGGTCGTTGATTGTTGCAGGCCTTCGTTTTGGTAGCCGCATAGGGAAGGCCGGCATGGTATGGAGCGGCAAGGTGATTGGCATGCCATTTGGCACATGTGGCACGACATGCCTTGGTGTGGCCAAAATTAGGGTTTTGGGCCAAAGGTTACCATGCGTTGTTTGGCGACCTTGGACGGATAGGATTTGCATCTAGGATGAAAGGGTAGCCGTTGATCGTTGCACGCCTTCGTTTTGGTAGCCGCATGGGGAAGGTCGGCATGGTATGGCGTGGGAAGGTGGTTGGTATGCCATTGGCACATGTGGCATGGTATGCCTTGGCGCGGTTTGGCGTGGCCAAAACTAGGGTTTTGGGCCAAAGGTTACCATGCGTTGTTTGGAGACCTTGGACGTCTAGGATTTGCATCCAAGATGGAAGGGTGGTCGTTGATCATTGCAGGCCTTCGTTTTGGTAGACGCATAGGGAAGGCCGGCATGGTATGGTGCGGCAAGGTGGTTGGCATGCCATTGGCACATGTGGCATGGCATGCCTTGGCGCGGTTTGGCTTGGCCAAAACTAGGGTTTTGGGCCAAAGGTTACCATGTGTTTTTTGGCGACCTTGGACGGCTAGGATTTGCATCTAGGATAGAAGGGTGGTCGTTGACCGTCGCACGCCTTCGTTTTGGTAGCCGCATAGGGAAGGTCGACATGGTGTGGCGCGGGAAGGTGGTTGGCATGCCATTGGCACATGTGGCATGGCATGCCTTGGTGCGGTTTGGCGTGGACAAAACTAGGATTTTGGGCCAAAGGTTACCATGCGTTGTTTGGAGAGATTGGACGGCTAGGATTCGCATCCAGGATGGAAGGGTGGCCGTTGATCGTCGCACGCCTTCGTTTTGGTAGCCGCATGGGGAAGGTCGGCATGGTGGGGCTAAGGCCAATGGCGCGGATGGCTTGGCATAGTGGGTCCAGGGGTTTGGTACAGACGGCTTGGCATATTGGGGTCAAGGCAAGGTGCGGTTGGCTTGGCATGGTGGGGCTAAGGGTTTGGCATGCCATTGGCGCATGGTGCGGCTAGCATGGTTGGGGCCAAGGCAAGGCGTGATTGGCTTGGCATGGTGGGGCCAAGGGTTTGGCATGCCATTGGCGCATGGTGCGGCTAGCATGGTTGGGGCCAAGGAAAGGTGCGGTTGGCTTGGCATGGTGGGGCCAAGGGTTTGGCATGCCATTGGCGCATGGTGCAGCTAGCATGGTTGGCATGCCTTGGCGCGGAGATGTGGCTGGCATGGTTGGCATGCCTTGGCGTGGAGATGTGGTTGGCATGGTTTTCCATTGGCACAGTGGTGCGGCTGGCATGGTTGGCATGCCTTGGCGCGGAGATGTGGCTGGCATGGTTTGCCATTGGCACAGTGGTGCGGCTGACATGGTTGGCATGCCTTGACGCGGAGATGTGGCTGGCATGGTTTTCCATTGGCACTGTGGTGCGGCTGGCATGGTTGGCATGCCTTGGCGCGGAGATGTGGATGGCATGGTTTTCCATTGGCACTGTGGTGCGGCTGGCATGGTTGGCATGCCTTGGCGCGGTAGCATGAAAATTAGGATTTGGCATAGATGATGTCGGTCAATGTTAAGGGTTCTGCCGTGGAACATGACACATAAAAAAAAAGGTACCCTGGTAATTCTTATGTAGGCATGCTGATCGATTCAATAAATGTGCTAATGGTCATAGTGACGTCATGTCAGTTGTACGATTTTACGATTTTAACTCTAAGATAAAAACCACCATCAACATTAAGTCCCCTGCTTAGCTCGGAACATGAGCATTGTTGCGAGGTAAGCATAAGATAGAGACGGGCAAGGACAAAAATCGAAACGACAAGTCGTGGAAAGATGGTCAGGAAGGTCCGACTAACCTTTTTCGAGAGGTAAGGAGAGTCCATGATCCTTGTGTTTGGCGGCCTTGCGTAGATTCTATTCGTGGTGGAGACCGTGAAGTGGTGAGATGAAGATCGTAGGCTTAGTTTGTCTATGCATCACCTTGGATGGGTTAGGGAACATCATGACGCTGGCTTGGAGAGTTTTCGGTGTTGGTGCGGCAAGTCATGGCGCGGACGTCTTGGCATCGTGGGGCCAAGGCAATGACGCAGTTTGGTGAGGAAAAGCATGCGGACGGCTTGGCATGTGGTGCCAAGGCATGGCGCGGTCCTGGCGAGGCAAGCATGGCGGACGGCTTGGCGTGGTGGGGCCAAGGCAATGGCACAGTTTGTGAGGCAAAGCATGCGCGGACGACTTGGCATGTGGGGCCAAGGCATGGCGCGGTCCTGGTGAGGAAAGCATGGCGGACGGCTTGGCGTGGTGGGGCCAAGGAAATGGCGCGGACGATCTTGGCATGGTGATTGGTCTTCGCGTTCCCAGTTGCCTCTTTTCCTTACTTGACTCAAATAGGAAGTCATTTCCTTATTCAAACCCCCAAGTATCACGCCTATAAAAGGAGGGTCGGCCTCTCCTTTTACTTCACACCTATTTTTTTTTTTATTCTGGCCGTGTGGTAACAGTAAAGCGGACGAGCGAATCCCAGGTATGTCTTCCAACACTTCCTCTTTAACTTGCTTTTCTTGTTTTTTTTTTTTTTGTGTTAGTGCAAACCCTAGCTGTAGGCGTACCTTTTAGTGAACTTGTAGAAATGTTGTCCTTCTGCGTTGGTATGAATCCTAGTCGTAGGTATGCTTTGCACGAACTTGTAGTAACATTTAGGCGTGAATACCGTAGTGATGTTGGCCGCCTCAATTTCCGTGCAAAGTAGGCATGCATGAGCTGGTAATTGTCATTCCATTCCCGAGAAAACCTAGCTTCTAGGGTTTACTCCTTTTTATTGGTGTGACCGTGTATGGTTCCCGTGGTGGGGCGCGCCTCCTCGGCCGGGAGCAAATTTCCCGCTGCAGGGTACGGTCTTGGCATGAGGAGGTGATGCAGGGTCTGTCAGTCCCCATTTCTTTTCCTATGCGCATTATGACTTTGAAACAAATTGGCTTGCGTCCAGGATGGATCTCCTGTGTCTGATAAAATAATTTCCATGCACTTTCCGTAATAATTTCTCTTCGTATTGTTCCATTGTAGTTATTTCGAAGGTGGAAGTAGCGTGAGAGAATTTTCGTTAGGATGTCATTTGAGAAAATTTCTGCCGTACCGAAAGATGTTGGCAATTCAAAGCCAATCATAGATGATGAATTTTTTACAACATCCGCCACGATTAGGAGAAATCATCCCAAGTATGTGTCGATTATTCTGACTGGTCTGGAAAGTGAAGGAGAGCCCTGGTCGGTTCGTCCAGGAGGTGTAATAAGGTTTTGTCTTCAGAGGAAAGAGTATCATGCTTCTCCTATTGACTTTAAAATATCTGTGAGTCCGTTGCGTCCCTTTGAGAAATGGATGAGATTCATGATGAGCCAGGAATGTGTAAAAGCCAGTTTGACCAAGGCGCAGATCATTGATGCTGTCGCGGCTTCCGCAGTGCTTCAAATTAGGAAAGATATTCCAGGCTTGGTTGCTTTTATTTCCAGATGGTGTCCAGAAACTCACACGGCCATATGCAGGTGGGGTGAAATGACTATCTCCTTAGAGAGCGTGGCCGTGTTGCTGAACCTTTCTGTAATAGGAAACCTCAATGTCAAATTGTCCGCAGATGAAAAAGAAATGTGCACCGCTCTGGTTGCAAAATCAAAAGAATTCGTTCGGAAAGAAAACGAGACGAGGTGCTTCTATGGCTGGTGTGTCTCAGTGGTTTCCCGATGGGTTGGAGCTGAATCAGAAGAATAGTACGCTTCATGTCGCGGCGTTCTTGGCTCTTTGGTTATCCAGAGATATTTTCGATGACGGCTCGGGTAAGAAGGAGATAAGACAGGAACTTAACAAGTTTTCCATAAAATTGGAAAAAGGTGTCGTTCTCCCTATTGGCGGCTTGTTTCTTGGTTCTCTGTACACACACTTGGCTCAGCTGGTCGCGGACATGTGCGCTTCAAATGGTTACATGAAAGTGGATTCGTATATTTATGTCGCCTTTATCCAAGCGTGGCTGTGGGAGAAATTCGAAAGGTATGCTCCAAAACCGTTGGTCGTACTTCCCGAGTCTTGGGGTGGCTCTAGGATACTGTGTTGGTCGAATAGGCGCCCAAAGATTGGTTCGAACCTGGTTGGATTCCTTGACAACGCGCACACAGTCAATTTTCGTCCATGGGCTCCGGTGCATGCGTCCATCACTCAGATCAGTACCTTTGATCCTGCTCCGAGCATGTGTTTATCTTTTAATAAAGAGGATATGAGTGTTGGAGAGATGGTGTTCATGCGAAGCTGCACGCCCGGTTATGTGTCGTCTTTATTTCGAGGATCTTGCAAAGCAGTCTCTTACAATATCTATAGGGCGGCTCGGCGTATGGGTTTTGATCAAGGGGTCCCACTTGTTCATCAGCCGGTTGTTCCAGAAGTCTCATTGCCAACTGTTCTCGATGCTACTGTTCTTGTGTCGGGTAAAACTCTCCCTTTCCTGCTTGCGAAACGAAATCCATCAACAACCTCCAAATATAACATATTTTGGCAGAATGAGTTTCTCGTTTTTAATGGATTCGTGAATGATGTGGTAGAAAACCGTCGCGGTAAGCCTTCTCCTGCGGTTTTAGCGTAGGATCCACTGCTAAGGAATCCTTCTTCGCCCAAGCGAAAATCCGTTATCCCGAATGAAAATAGTCCCCAAGTGAAGGATCGAAGATCTAAAAGCCGTGCAGATGGTTCCCAGTCTGTTTCGATAGCCCTACCGAATTTCAGTTCGTCCAATACGTGGGTACGTGTGATTTTCCTCTTGACTTTAGTTGGATCGTGTATATCCTTGTTTCTTTCCTGAGTATCCATATTTGTATCTTGCCTAGGGTCTCAGCAACGAGAACGCCTTTACCAAACTTGCAAGTAGTCAGAAAACATCGCTTCTCGAGACGGAGGGTAGCGGTGTTGAGGCTATCCGTGGCGATGAGGAACCCGAGAAGGATGAAAGCTCAGAGTTCAGTGATGCCGAGAGTAGTTCTTCCGACATCAGTGCTGAATCTTCCTCTAGCCAGTCTGAAAGCGAAACAGTGAGTCTCCCGCATGTTTTTTTTTTCTTTCTTTTTGGAAAATATCTAATCTGTGATGTCATAGGGGGAAACCGTTTCTGAAGATGGCCCTGAGACGGAGACTGGTGGTGATACAGCTTTGTCTCCAATTGTGGCAGCCGCACCGGGCGACCTTGAAATGGATGTTGATCGAGATGAAAACGTCGTTGTGACTCAGACAATGGAGAGTACTCCAATGGTCGCAGGTGCAATTGTCGTTAGGAATCCCTTGTCGGTTGCTGATGTAGACGCGGGCGCCACTTTCAACCCTTCATACCTGGTTCCTTATCCGGATCATGTGTTGATCGGGGGATTTAGCGTGTCATCCAAACATGCGGTGCTATACACCAAGATATGGGAAAGCACATACATATCGCCATGACCAAGAAGGTTACTAGTCGATTTGCGTTGGTTAAGCGTGTGGAGGAAGCTTTGTCTTCGATTGACGACATGTGCAACGTGACCGGTAATATTGTTCCTGAGGATGTAATCTCGAGCTGGAGGTTCCATCGTGACATGTGTGCAAACTTCGAGTTCAATGTTCCTTGGTTCGTTGACAGTTTCTCGGAGGTTGAAAAGTTGCTAGTTGAAACAGTCGAAGGTCCTTCTGCGGATATGGTGAAGAAGCAGGAAGCGGAAGTCGAAAAATTGTCCAAGAAGCTGAAGTTGAAGAGGGCGGCTCTCCAAAGCACGAAGGAGGCTTTTGTTAAGAAGAGCAATCCATTGTTGAAAAACTTTCCTTTAATGTATTTTTGTCTTCTGAACTTCTTATTTTTATGTTTTTTTTTTGAAAGGCAAATGAAACGCCTAGTTTATGGTTTTGATTTCCTGGATTTTTGGGTAAAAGTGAGTCGACATTACAATAGAAGTAGAGCTATCTACGATAGTGTTTGAGGGTGAAACGGTTTCTGCCGATTTCGGTAATTTCGGGCGTGTGGTTGAGAAACAAGTCTAAACTCTAAACAATGTACTGCAAGGGAGTACTTTAGATTCGAGAGATCAATCTGTACAAATCCAGCCTAAACCAAGAAATGGTCGTTCCAGACTTGCTTCGGTCACAAAGAGGAGGAGAAGGGTTGGTTTTGGGGAGGGAAGCAAAGAGAGTGTTGAGACCAGAATAGTTGATTCTGGAAGAGTAGTTGTTTTGTGACTTGTATCAGAAAGTGGGAAGCTAAAAAATGGGAAAGCTAGCAAACGTTTTCAGAGTGTTGTATGCTCCTGACCAGAACTTGTTGTTCGGTGGAAATAGGTAATACCTATTTATACAAGTCGGAGTGAAACATACTCTGGCCTCATTAAGAAATGGAAAACGGGTGAGTAAATGAGAGGAGGTGGTAACCGGTAACGCTTGGAATTAATGTTCCATAAAAGAAAGTGTTTCACCATTACTCCCTGTATTTACTAACCGCCTCATCCTTATGACACTTTCTTATAACGAGCGTAGTGTATGCCGCACGCTGTAAACCGCCAAACCAATACCCAATGAGCATCCCCCAGTTTGTGACATGTGTTGATGTCTTGAGTGTTTTCGTGGAAAACATGTATCATGTTGTTGTTGTCTGGCAAGTTGAACTTGGGAGACTTGCCGGCTCGGTGGTGACCTTCAACGGTCGAGATTTTGCATCTTAAGAGGAACGTAGCCATTGATTATTGCAACATTTCGTTTGGTAGCCAATGGCATGAAAGTATGATCAATATGGATTTAATGTGATCCAGTTTAAGCGCGGCCAAAAGTTAGGGTTTTGGATTTGTTTAGGCGCGACCAAACTAGGGCCATAGGTTGCCATGCGTTAGCTGGTAACCTTGGACGGCTAAGATCTGCACCTTAGATGAAAAAGTGGTCGTTGATTGTTACAGGCCTTCGTTTTGGTAGCCGCATAGGGAAGGCCGGCATGGTATGTCGCGTCAAGGTGATTGGCATGCCATTTGGCACATGTGGCATGGCATGCCTTGGCGAGGTTTGGCGTGGCCAAAACTAGGATTTTGGGCCAAAGGTTACCATGTGTTGTTTTGCGACCTTGGACGGCTAGGATTTTCATCTAGGATGGAAGGGTGGTCGTTGATCGTCGCACGCCTCCGTTTTGGTAGCCGCATGGGGAAGGATGGCATGGTATGGCGCGTCAAGGTGGTTGGCATGCCATTGGCACATGTGGCATGGCATGCCTTGGCGTGGCCAAAACTAGGGTTTTGGGCCAAAGGTTACCATGCATCGTTTGGCGACCTTGGACGGCTAGGATTTGCATCCACGATGGAAGGGTGGTCGTTGATCGTCGCACGCCTTCGTTTTGGTAGACGCATAGGGAAGGCCGGCATGGTATGGTGCGGCAAGGTGGTTGGCATGCCATTGGCACATGTGGGATGGAATGCCTTGGCGCGGTTTGGCGTGGCCAAAACTAGGGTTTTGGGCCAAAGGTTGCCATGCGTTGTTTGGCGACCTTGGACGTCTAGGATTTGCATCCAGGATGAAAGGGTGGTCGTTGATCGTTGCACGCCTTCGTTTTGGTAGCCGCATAGGGAAGGCCGGAATGGTGTGGCGTGGCAAGGTGGTTGGCATGCCATTGGCACATGTGGCATGGCATGCCTTGGCGCGGTTTGGCGTGGCCAAAACTAGGGTTTTGGGCCAAAGGTTACCATGCGTTGTTTGGAGGCCTTGGACGGCTAGGATTTGCATCCAGGATGGAAGGGTGGCCGTTGATCGTCGCACGCCTTCGTTTTGGTAGCCACATGGGGAAGGCCGGCATGGTGGGGACAAGGCCAATGGCGCGGATGGCTTGGCATAGTGGGTCCAGGGGTTTGGTACGGACGGCTTGGCATGGTGGGGCCAAGGCAAGGTGCGGTTGGCTTGGCATGGCGAGGATAAGGGTTTGGCATGCCATTGGCGCATGGTGCGGCTAGTATGGGTGGGGCCAAGGCAAGGCGCGGTTGGCTTGGCATGGTGGGGCCAAGGGTTTGGCATGCCATTGGCGCATGATGCGGCTAGCATGGTTGGGGCCAAGGCAAGGTGCGGTCGGCTTGGCATGGTGGGGCCAAGGGTTTGGCATGCCGTTGGCGCATGGTGCGACTAGAATTGTTGGCATGCCTTGGCGCGGAGATGTGGCTGGCATGGTTTGCCATTGGCACAGTGGTGCGGCTGGCATGGTTTGCCATTGGCACAGTGGTGCGGCTGGCATGGTTGGCATGCCTTGGCGTGGAGATGTGGCTGGTATGGTTTTCCATTGGCACAATGGTACGGCTGGCATGGTTGGCATGCCTCGTAATTGAAACCAAGTTCATCCTGAACAATCCTGCCATTAACGTCACATTTACCATCATCAGTGTCGACGCTTCCTAGAACGATGTCATCTCCACCATTTCCTGCTCCTCCATCACCACCACTTTCCATGTTGTCACACCTCCACCATCTTCACTTACTGCAACATTATCACCGTCCAAGTTCATCTTAGTTTCAAACTAGACGAAATCATGACATGACGAACCCAGGTTCATTTTAATCAGAGTAAACATATAAACATTAACATACAAGCTCATCTAAGATTGTAATTAAGATTTGAACAAATTTGAAATCAATTGCAATCAAAAAACAATTAAGGTTAAGAAATTTACCAATTTGAGCATAGTCTTCATTTTCTATCTTCTGAAATCGAATTAACACAAAACCCTAAATTTTTAGATTAATAAATTTGAGAAATTTTAATTAAATTATGCATTCACAGAAACCCCTTATTATGGTGGCGGTGCTGGTACTGATGATGGTGTTGTTGGATAAAGGTGATGATGTCGATGGTGGTGTTAGTGATTGTGGAGGAAATAGAGATGGTAGAGGAATATGATGTTACTGTGTTTGATAATGGAGACAGTGTAGAAAGAAGACGATGGTACTTGTTGTTTGATAATGGAGAAGATGAGGTGGAGAGCTGATGGACACCGAGAGATGGTAATAGCTTTTTTGGATCTGGTTTCTATGGAGACGACGGATAAGACGAGAAGAAATATTGAGAACTGATGTTAAGGAGTGGGATAGAGAATGGTAATAGAGTATGTTTCAACTAAAAATATTTTCCGTCCATCTGAACCGGGAAAAGTACCTTTTTGGACAAATCGCCCATTTTCTGATAATAAAACCACCAGAAGGTGTTGGACACGCATATGTTTCCTCGTTAAAAACCTTGACAAGGAAAACCCATAACCAAATGGATAAAACCTTGACTAAGGAAAAGATCACAACGCGATGAGTCTTAACGAAGATTCTAAAACTAAAATTGCAAAGAACCAAAATATTTATAATTCTTAATTAACTTAGGAAGCATTCGTCCTCCATCGGTACCCAATGAGTAGTCTTCTAATACTGGCAGTATGTATGGTTTCACAAACGAGATGTGAAGAATGAGCTTCTTAGCTCGCGATAGCAGTATCCAAAAGGTTTCCTGAGCCCTTCTATCACGAACAAGTCTGATAAAAGTGTCAGGACAGCTTGTACAGAAAAGAGATTTCTTCCTAATGATTGAGGATGACGGTTTAGCCTTTTCCACAATCAAAGATTTTGTCGATGAGAGTTACATCTTTGAAAAAATACAACCATTTAGAACATAGCCAGTATTGATTTCAGCATCATGTTGTTTCACAGGAACATTCATTTTCCCATTCCAAGAAGAAACACAAAAGTAGGTTAAACTAAAAACTGACCTTCTACAGACACAATACATTACAAAGAAAAAGATAATAAACAAATATGTAACTAAACCCAATTAGAAAGTAAAGAAACTGAATTGAAATTACTAAAACTAAAAAGATGATAAACCTATACAAGATGTGTGTGAATTAATGAACCTAGTTTCTTGTCCACTCTAAAATGTTCCAAGGAAGAGATGTTAAAAACCTCCGGCAAAAAGGACGAAGAAGCGAGCAAATATCACAAAGAGAAAACTAGAGTCGACTAATTATTAACTAGTTGGGTAAGTTAAATTACTGACAAGAAATTGCATAAGCTAATGAACCTGGATAATATGCATCTTAATAAAAATACTGATAAATATCAAATAAAAATATGATCGAAAAAAAACAAAAGAGAAGTGGGGAAGAAGAGGACCCATGTATAGCCCAACCAAACTGATTCTGTCTTGTTGCTTTTCTTTGCTAGGAGACTTTAAACCATGAAGAAAAAAATCATCAACTACGAGCTCAAAAAAAAAACTAAAAAGCAAGGAAAAGTTTGGGGGTTTAAAAACTTGAACAGAAGACTTGAAGAAGAGAAAAAGTGAACCGATCGGGTTAAAAGCAAGGAAAATACCGAAGTAGGACTTACCCATGGGTTGATTTAGGATCAGCGAAATTAGGGAGCAAAGAAAGGTGAAGTGAAAAACTACCCAACATAGAAAAACAAAATGAAACCATACTAATGAATCAAGAAAAAATTATTGAGATCAGTCCCAGAAAGCCTGAAAGAAATACAAAATTGATCCAACGGACAAATCAAAACACCAACTTTAAAAATCAAAGCAACTAACAGGGGTCCATTCTTAAGAATCATAGTAAAACTTTTTAATTCAAATCCTATAAAGAAGACAAGCCACGATTAATAATTCCCATCCCTGTTCTTAGGAAGAACATTTCCGAGAGATTGTATTTTTCTGCTTTTTCTTTTTTTTTTCTAGATAATTTTCAGAGATAGACCAGAGGAGAAGTAGAAGAAATAAATCATTTCCAAAATTTCTTATGGAAAAGAATAAGAAATTTTGAAGAACCTTTTAAACCATCTACATCTAATGTGCTGCTTCATTGGGTGGTTTCCTTTTGGGATGGATCATTTTACTAGTTATCATACCAAACTACACTTCTCTTATACCTGCTCCATCTTCTTTAAGGAGTCTCTTAAAGTGAAAAGACCAGCTGGAATCAAGCCAAAACGAAATTGTGCAGCCATTGCCAATAGATATCAGGAAAAAAGATGTTACCAATTGTGCCTGATGGTGATATGCTTCCACAGGGAACAACCATAAGGAGAAGAAGGAATTTGGTGAGACCATATTGATTGAGGTCCGTCGTACTTGTCTCGGATAATACGATGGCCCGCCATTCGGTTGACTAGGTCATGATTAACAAATGTGCACATATATGGTCCATTATATATGAAGTACTCAGGCCCATTGATAATAAACTTGAAACCATTATCATAGAGGCCCAAATATATTATTAACTCTAAAATTGGAAATTTCATCATCCAATTCTGGTGATCGGAAACACTGTAAACATATCCGATGATGATGAAATTTTTACAGAAAATTCGTCAAAATATTACGCTAAGCATAACAAAATTTCAATGTAATCCAACGGCTAGATAAAAAGATATACATTATGTCGTATGATTGTTTCAATTCACGTTTCTGTGGACACAGCTGGAAATATCACGTACATTTGAGTACTTCCCATGGTTGGATCTTCATGAAACTTTTATAGTAGCTCAACAAAAACAATATATAATATTTACCTAAAAATAAAGCATAATCTAACGGTTAGAAATATTAAAAGTTAAGTTTTATTACATTGTTATAAACTAGAATTTCATTAAAAACGGGTTTTAGAAATTGCATGATTTTCCGATTTGATTGAATTTTGTATTGAATATGTAATACCTAATTGGATTGCATGTATTAATTTTTTTTATAAAAAACGCATGGGCTAAAATGGGCTAAATGAACAAAAAAAATTATAGAAACATGTGGGCATAAATGGTTAAATCCAAAACACTAGGTGGGATAAATTCAGAATATATGATAATTACGAGGTTGTTTTGATGGTTTTCATGATTTTAGGGAGGCTAGAACCAGGGTTAGTCAATCCATGGCTTCGTTCCTGTTTATCAAGGCTGTTAATGGGGGTACCATTTTACTTAGGGGTGTACCAACCCAAAGACAAATACTTTTTTGTCCTATATGCATATTAGTACACCCAAGCAAAATGGTACTCCCCATTAGCAGTCTTAGAATATCTGTTTATAGGCGGAGTTCTCTGACATCTTAGATTAAGATAAAAATATAGGTTTCACAAATTTCTATACTTTTTCCTAATTTATCCCTACCATATTCCCAATATGTAACAAACTAATTTTGTTAATACCCATGCAATATTAATAGGGGCGTATATGTCAAAAATAACCGTAAAACATGAACTCTATCTAATTGAACAAGCAAAAATCTATTTTCGGCCTATATATCTTGAAAGGAGGGAGTATTTTTGATAACCGTGACCATTCCAAAAACAACAGTGATTTTAGGATACATCCGTCATTTTCTCTTTAACACTTATTATTATTTTTTTTCTTTTTTCTTTACCACTTCTATTTTTATTATTGTTATTATTATTATTAATAGATAGTCGAATAAGAGTATTACATTAGTTAGTTGGAAGCCTAACAAGTTAAGCCCTGACAACGTACTACTACATTAATTGAACAAGTTGTTGTGCTAGCCTACAAGCGAGCCTCATGGATAACCTAGCCAAAGGAGCCGAAGCGGATTGGGAGCTGAGATTGTGTCACAAGGGGGGCAAGCTAACTCTACCTTCCATGTTTATTCCTGCAATATTACGCTATTGGAGACTCGAACCTAGGACCTCCTAAAACGCATGAAACTTTGGAAAACGGGGATGACCAGCTGAGCTAGGTGCCCGTTTTTCATCTATAAAGAATTATGATGCTTGTGAGTTTCGAACTCATGTCACTGGTATCATCTTCCGGTCACCATTGTACTACAATGGCACCAGCTTACCACTGCTATTTTTATTATTTAGTATCTTGTACATGTCTGCCGAATGTATTTCCATTGTCTATAACCGAAAAGCATCTGAACATCGTAAACTTAGAAAGTTTGGTCCAGACATAAGCATAAAAACTACAAATCCCACCGTACTGAAAAATAGATCAACGCGAAGGTACGAACGACGAGAATTGCGCTGCACAAACAATGGACCATCTATGATGCCTCGCTTACTTCTTTCGTGGCATGAGCTAGATTCCAAATTGTACCAGTAAAACAATCATCGTATAAAAGAAGAAAAACGCCTCAAAATACAAAGTGCAGACAAGAAAGAAGGACAAAACAGCTCAATCCGTGATTCTAAGTGATACTACTCGTAAGGAGGTGTAGTCTCATCGTATCTATAATCTGGATTCTGGTGCAACAAAATCTCGACCTTTCCTCGCTCACAAAAATAAAATAAAAAAGGAAAAATAATTATCTCGGAAACTTAGCTTGGAGATAGAAGAAAATCATGGGCCTGTGTTCCACTTTGTTTTCAAACCAGAAAGTTGTTTGTTTTTCCTGAGTTTAGGTATATGGGCCCAGTCAAATATCACAAAATTAAAAAAGCAAACACTAGGAGCATCTCGAAGAGAAGGTGTAAAAAATCCTATGTGGATTTTTAATTTAGTCCTTTGATTTATGGGATCTACACATAGAGTAAATATAAGACCTCATATGTAAAATATCATCTCCAACAATGAGAATTTCAACCCTAAGAATTAAATGAAAATTAGTTAAATACATGACGTGGAGGTGCAACCGGAGGTGTAGATAACACTTTCTTGAACACCTTCATATTTAATAATTGGTCCCACCTAACTTGTAGGACCCTACTGTTAGAGATGAATTTATACCAAGCGAGGGTCTAAAATCCTACGTGTCATTAAAAAATAAATAAATCTACTCTCTGTTAAAGATGCTCTAAGACATTTAACTTGGGGTGCATTAAACGATTAGTCAGATCCAAACCAATGCCCTTTATAATATTGGACACAAACATGACCAATATATGCTTCAAAAAAATAAAAAATGACCAATACCAATCCTCCACCACAAGCATGCTCGATGACGTTCCTCCAAATGCGAACATCCCTAATGCTCCTCGGAAGTCAACTAGTTTGGGACGGAATTAACCCTTAGGTCGCAACCAAAGGTTCTCTTAAAATGTGTATTTATGATCGCCATTTACACGATGAGAGCAGTTCCTATGGAATAAACAAACTTGGAGTTTGTTCATTTTGCTTCCACTATGGGATGAACAAACATGGAAAATGGATGTTCAAGTCAACAGAATTGTTGATTTGAACATCGAGAAGGAACACCCAGCGCGCGCATGTGCTAAAAGTGGGCGGACTTGTCACAAACGCTGGAGTGTGTAACAAAAACGCCAGCGCTTGTAGTACTGACGCGCGTTGTCAGTAAAAACACCAGCGTCTAACCCAACGGCGCCAACGTCTCAATCTGAGCGGCTGAAAAATCTTGTGATCCAACGGCTACATTTTTTGAATTATATAAATATTCCTCATTTCAACTCTAAATTCACACATTCTTCACTCTCAAATCATCTCCAAAAATGCCTCCCAGAGTTTGTGGTGTTAGATTCACTCAACAAGAGGATTTAGCTATTTGTAGAGCCTTTGTATTTCACACACAAGATGCTGTCATGAGGAATGTAACCGATTCGACATTGACTTTCTGGGAGAAAGTTTACAGAATGTTCACCGCTGAAACGAGGAACATCTATGGGTATGATTCTCACGGATTGTCGTAGCGTTTTAGTTTAATTAATATGAAAGTATCGGAGTTCATGGCTTTACTAATGGAGAATCACAAAAATAAGCTCAACGGTGAAGTCGTACATGAAGTGGAACCCAAAACTCTAGCGATGTGGCCAGTAACTCACGGCGGTCGTCCTTTCGACTTCCATGCTTGTTCCAACATTCTTAGGGTGCTCAACAGATACAATCTCCTATTATAGGAATTCCACCACCCTTCGAGAATTGACGCCTATGTAGTAGTTGGTTTAATCTAATGTATTTCTTTTATTTTCATGTATGATGTGGTAGTTTTTCAATGCAGTACGTTTTTATTTATGATGTTAATATTGGTGGTGCAATTTTTAATCCAGGAAAAATTTAAATTACTGACGTGCAAATGTGAAGATAATCGTAATAACGTAATACCATAGTGAATCGATTTGTCCTACAACTTCAATCATCCCACTCCACCAAAAAACACCTGGGACATTCCCATAAAAACCTTTCATATGTGTCTTCTTCAGAAGAAGTCCGCAAATGCATAAAAGTCTTGCAACCGGGCTTTGAGCATGCACTGATTATCTGTGGACAATGTTTGTATTCGTGATCTCCATGTCTACAATGCATGCAGTGTAATAACTCCTTCTTCAATTTGGCTTTAATTTTGAAGTTTTTGCAGAGTGTTGCAATCTTTTCTTCTTCTCCTTCTTTAATCTTCATAGCATCATCTAGCACATGTGGTTCTTATGGACATTTGGGATCTTGATATTGAAAATACCTGAGCTTTTCCGGTTGTGATTTAATCACCATTCTGATGCGTGAAAAACCTTCCCGCGTACACTTTGAATACATCCAAGGATATTGATGTGGTTATCCATGAAACATAATGGACAAACTTCTTTTGCTTCGACACATAATATTTGCTTCGCTTTGCCTTTAGAAAACATGGTGGATTTTGAGAAAGAAATATGTTGGTTTGGTTGAGAGGCACCTCTAGTTTGTCGTGTTTATAACAAGAAAACAGGCGTTGGTAATTCAAACAGGCGCTTAAAGGAAAGTCGCGCGTTATTGCTACAAACGCCAACGACCTGATTTTGTTTCCCGACCTATAAATTTCTTTCCTCTCATCTCCAAATTCACATCTTCTTCTTCTTCTTCTGATTGTGTTTCTCGACCTATAAATTTCTTTCCTCTCATCTCCAAATTCACATCTTCTTCTTCTTCTTCTTCTTCTTTTTTGATAAAGCTCTCCCACTCTGCAGAAATGTCTGTTAGAAATCGTGGTCCCAAGTTTACTGAAGAAGAGAATATAACTATATGCAAAGCATATTTTTTTCATAGTTTAATCACTGGTGTCCTTTATCAAGACGTTTATTTTTGGGATAACATTTTTTCAATGTTCGTCTCACTGACGGAAAACCCAGGAAACCGAGATGCTCTTCGATTGCGTGCTCGTTTTCAATCTATTAGGCTTGTACTACAGCCATTTGTTGCTCTGGTAATGTAAATTGATCGAGAAAAGTTCATCGGTGTAACTGAAGATGAAGTGATCCAAACAGCTCTTGAAAATTGGGAGGATGCTCATGGTAAACCTTTTATTTACGAAGGGTGTTTCAGAATTCTAAAAGATGGTCCATCTCAAGCACACCATTACTGCACTCGAATGCCGCTCCCGGTCTTTACACTGGAAGAAGATGTTACTCTTGTTCGATGTTGGTTACATCGTATTATGAGACCAATGAACCATGACCATTTCTGGGAAAGAGTATTATGACATTTTGTAGCATCGCGGAACGAAACCATAAGAAACAGTAAGAGCCTAGAACTAAGAATTGCATTCATCACTAAGGAAGTCAAACATTATATGGAAGTTTTGTGGATGGTTCACCGTAGCAGTTCTGGACTTTCCAACGAAGAACGGGTGAGTATCTTATTACCTTTGTCCCCATGGACTCAACTGCATCATAAATATCTGAACTTGTTGTTTGTTTTACAGAAAACCATCGCTTAGACCAAGTTTACTGAAGAAAGCGGAAGAGAGTTTAAGCATTTTGAATGTTATGAACTCCACAAAGAGAATGTCGCTGGATTTGACGTAGTTTGATTTTTTTGTTGTGGTTTATTAAAATATAGTTTGATGTTATTTGCAAGTTTAAATTGTAATAAATTTCGCTAATCTTAAGGGGAAATCTATTTTCATTCATTGATGTCAATTCTACAAGATATAAACTTAGGCAATAATAAAACGTACTAAACAACTTCAATAAAAATCGAGTACAAGTTTTGGCCTCCTGTTTATCTTCATTTGACGTATCTTCCATTCAACGCGCTCTTTGACAGTTTCGCCTTTGTTTTTGAATTTTTTGTTGTTAACTTTCAAAACTGGAACTCTTCTTTGCCTTTTAGCGGAACATTTTCTTGGACCAACTTCAAAAACTTGCACTTCCCTCTTACAATTTTCAATCTTTTTAAAACTCCTACATATCTTAGAAACAGCAGCTTCAAGTTTTGCATCGCAAAAAAGTGTGATCGCCTTTTCAGCCATTTTAGAAGAGAAAATTCAAGAAAAGTGAATTTGGTGTGAGTGAATTGTTTTGAAGATGGTGGTAATTGATAGAGCTAAAAAGTAAAATTCGAATTTAAAAAAACTAGACGTTGGCGGGTTTAGCAAATAGCCCTTCCAAAATCTCCACCAAGTGATCTCGAAGGATCGGGCTAACCCAGAAACCGCAAGATCTATAGGCTTTCTCATTTACCAAATGGATCGAGAGTAATTCCACGATTTATAAAGGGGATACCAGTCCTACTAAGTGCTGATATCATTTCATCGATCCAACGGTCAGGATCGGTGAGATCTTTTTGTCCTATATAAAACGGTATCAACACTTAGTAAAACTGATATCATTTATAAATCATGAGTAATTCCGCTTGCTATAAAGAATCTTACATCTCCTGACTAAACCTTTCGTTAAATTAGACATCCATTCGGTGGTAGTCAGAAGGAATCTCCCTAGATTAGAATTAGATTAGAGACACCATTAATGTTAGATATTTTACACGCTGGGACCCACATTATACCCCGGCCTCATCACCACTACCTGCTTTCATTCCTCAAATCCAGACTCACATTCCCCATCAAGATTTGATGCTTTCACTGCCCAATTGCAAAATCAATCACACACAATTCATGTCAAACAGAGATCATACGGTCAGGATGAAACTACTGTATTATAATCATCAAAATGTCAAACCCCATTGACTGAAAAACCAGGTGTCCTACTGTCAGTAACGGAACAGCTAAACAACTGTACATGACCAAAACAGCAAATTCCACAAATAAAAAGAAGAAAAGGGAAACAAAAAGAAATGAAGGGAATTCATGTCAGGAGTGACTCAGAAATGGGAAGTGGGAGGAAGAAGAAGAACAAAGGCGGGCCCCACGTGGGTGTCATGTGTGGGACCCACACACTCAAAGGGCAGTAAGCAACTAGCAAAGAAAGACAAAGTCTGATGAAGATTTGAGGAGTGAGTTCTTATGGGTAGGGGCTGTGGGTGTGTGTGTTTTTCTCAGTGACTGACTGTGTCTCTCTCTGTTTTCTCTATTCAAAAGGCACCAGATATAACAAACCATAGACTCACGAGTAGAAGAAGAGTGAGACTGTAAACTCAACAGAAAGAAGAGAAAGGGTCGCTCTTGATTCTTCTCTAATGGATTATTCACTTCCTTCCATTGAAATGGATGATGAGTTTGAAAAGCTTGTTCTTAGAATGAACCCTCCAAGGTTCTTCTTTCTTTTCCACTCTTTCTCTGTCTACTTGTTTTTGTGAATTCTTGTTTGGTTTTGGGTTTTCTTTGATAATTCTTTCTGGGTTTTTGAAAAGGAATTGTGGGGTGTTTCTAAATTCATGGAATTTTGTTGATTTTGGTGTTTGTTTTTTCTTGACAGGGTTACAATTGATAATACTTCAAGTAGGAAAGCTACTTTGATTAAGGTTTGCTAATTATGGAGAGAATTTATTGTTATCTAGTGATTATTAAACTTATGGGTTTTTTTTTGTTAGTATTGGATTTTGAAGTAAAATTGAAAGAATTAAGTGAAAATTGTGCAGGTGGATAGTGCTAATAAGTATGGAAGTTTATTAGAAGTGGTTCAAGTTTTGACTGATTTGAACCTTACCATCAGTAGAGCTTACATTTCTTCTGATGGTGAATGGTTCATGGATGGTAATTTACCTTCTAATCTCATCACTAATCTTTCTTAATTTTCTAAACTTTTTTTCTTAATTTTCCTAATTTTTATCTTTTGGTTTCTAGTTTTTCATGTAATAGACCAACATGGCAATAAACTAGCTGACGGCGAAGTCATCGATCGTATTCAAAAGGTATATCTCCTGAACCAGTCTCCAATTTCATTTGGTCACAGAATTCTATAGATAGTTTGGTGAATTTGGACTGTAATTCTGGTTATTCATGTCTATTCTATATTGGATATTCTGAAATATGCATTGATTATGTTTTGTTTGGTTAATTGTGTCTGTTAAAAGCTGTTTCAGTTGCTAATGAATTTGACAAACTTGATGGCAGTCATTGGGACCACGAGCATGTAGCTTACGCTCCCTGCGAAGATCCGTAGGTGTCCAAACTCAGGCTGCTGCTAAGCATACAACAATTGAATTAACCGGAAGAGACCGACCAGGGTTGCTTTCAGAGGTCTTTGCTGTTCTATCAGACCTTAAATGCAATGTGGTAGGTGCCGAAGTTTGGACCCACAATTCAAGAATGGCATCGGTTGTCTATATCACAGATGTCGAGAATGGTTTGCCAATTGATGATCCTGACCGGTTAAGTAAAATCAAGCAACTCCTCCGTTACGTTGTCAAAGGAGGTGTAGATAAACGGGGTGCAAACACAATGGTTACTGTCGGCGTGACTCATACCGAAAGGAGGCTTCATCAAATGATGTATGCCGACCGTGATTACGCCAAGGACGATATTGATGGTGGACCTATGACAGATCATAGAAAACCGTCTGTTACTGTTGAGAATTGTGCAGATAAGGGGTATACAGTTGTAAACTTAAGGTGCCAGGATAGACCAAAATTACTCTTTGATACTGTTTGCACATTAACTGATATGCAGTACGTCGTTTTCCATGCAACTGTCATTGTTGAAGGACCAGAAGCTTATCAGGTTTGCTTTTAATCCCATGTTGCTAAATTTGGATTACGTGTTGATATTCGATTAGGAATAAAATCACCAGCTCGAATATTAGCTTGCAAATGGGTCAGGATGTTGCTTGTCTTTATATGCTTCTAGAGCAAGAGGAAAGTCCTACCACTTGTGATGAAATTCCCTGAATTAGACTTGTGTGTAGAATCAAAACTAACTGTTTACTGTTATTCAATTTTCTTAAACAGGAATTTTATATCCGACATTTAGATGGGTGTCCTATTAGTTCCGAAGCAGAAAGAGAAAGAGTAGTTCATTGCATTGAGGCTGCTGTCCGGAGGCGAAGTTCAGAGGTATATTCTCATGATAAAAACTGTATTTTGTACCCACTTACTGTTTTCCATCACAATCTAATGGATGCTAATATGTTGACTTCACTTGAATGATGATGCAGGGAATAAGACTCGAATTATGTAGTGATGACAAAGTTGGACTTCTATCTAACGTCACCCGCATATTTAGAGAAAATGGGCTCTCAGTGACTCAAGCTGAAGTAGCTACCAGGGGTGCTCAAGCAGTGAATGTGTTCTATGTGACAGATGCATCAGGGAGTCAAGTTAAGAGTGAAACAATAGCGGCAGTGAGAGGCGAAATCGGGGAGACAGTACTACACGTGAAAGAAGATATCTACTCTAAATCTCCCCCACAAGATGAAGGTGGGAAAATATCTCTTGGTACTCTTTTTCGAACTAGATCCGAGAAATTCCTTTACAGCTTAGGTTTGATAAGATCATACTCCTAAGATAAGAATGGGTACGAGAACAAGTCCAAGCGCAGCAGCATTGTGCATTCAAGTGTGTCTGTTAATGTTTAAAGTAGGTTCCTTTTAGGCATATAATAGCTTGGTTTGAACACTAAATCCGATTCAACCTCTTGTTGATCTGTTTATTAGGGCTAGGAAGGGGCTTGATTACTGTGGTTTATAATCTTGTAAACTCTGCTTGTAAAAAACACATTTCTTTGCTGCCTCTTTTCAAGGATTTTCTGTAAATAATAACTATGCTGGTGCTCTGTGATTAAGCTGCACAGAAATGGCCTTGGTCAAATTTGTATGGTGAATTTGGTGTCTACTTTGGCTAGTTGGCCGGAGGTTCGAACCTTCGCCACTATGCCTCTCGTGCAGGTGTCACCGTAGTACCATGATAAAGTCACTAGTTGATGATACCAGTGACCCGAGTTTAACCAAATTCTTTACCGATTAAAAAAAAAAGAAGGCTGCCTCTAATTGATACATGGCACCTGAATAGAGAAATTCTAATAACTTTTGATTAAATGGAATCATGTCTTAATCAACAAAATTAACCTTTCTGCTCAAACTGTTTTAACAGTCAATGTCATAATCAAATCTGAGCTTTTTAAAACAATCAAAAATATGGTCCTCACAAGAAGAATCTGGCTAATCATTGTTGGTAATGGATAATGAGTATGTGTAAACCAAAATTAAGGTTGAATATTCTGATGGCTCCACTCATTTCATTGATGCAAAAAAAATAAAGTGTCTAGTTGACAAGTTGCTGTGTGTGAGCATTGTCATTTCAGAGTCATACAGCACTTTCCAGTGTTTATAAAGAAGAAAGGCATCCAATACTCCTAATCTTGTTGTGGTCCACAATCCACAGCACTCATGAACCCTAAAAGATAACACTATCAAAGAAACCAAATCAGCCATAGACTTCCAAAGATTTTCAAATAAATGGCCAACTTGTCACGAGAATCGCAATTGCAATATCCCCATCAAAATGCAGAATGAGATAATATTCCGGCAAAAGAGAGTTTATGGTGTCTGTAGTAATGCATGCTCTCGTGAGCTTGACAAGATGGCGCAAAGACGAAGAGTCAGCCGAAGTAACCACTTAAATATAGTAACGTAGTATTTGTCAGTGTCTGTCACAAGCTCACACAGCTCATATCTAATCACATTGTCCCCAGAAACAAATAACAAGAGTACATGAGAATGTGTGGTGTTAGTATATAGTTGATGATGATTTGAGGTTTACCAAATTATTACCACATTGAAAAGTTACAACTCGAAACCCTTGACTACTTCTGACATGAAAAAAAAAGCACCACTTCTAACTTAAAAACTTAGTCTCCTCCAAAAGTCTAATCATGAATATGCACAATCACAGAAAAGCACTAGAATGAATAGTCATGTGATAATCGATTAGAATAGAAGTAAAATTACACCTTTCTGACGTATGCTGCTTATCCCACTCTATCTACTAGTAGCGAATGAATTCATATGAACTGAAACATACATCAAACTACATTATTAACGAATGGCCTTACAGAGGAACGATCTCTCCATCTTGGGATGCCAGCGCGGAAAACCCCTTGAAGAACATCAACCCAGTCCGTCATGATAGATTCTTTCTGTTCTTGAATGTAGGCATATTCCTTCTCCATTATTAGCTCCAGGTCTTCCAAATGCTTCACCTTTAAACTTGTCTTGCGCAACTATTAACACAAACAAAGTAAAAGCAAGTTAGTTTTTACTGACCATAGGTTGATATCTTTGGATTATGAATCCACGAGAATGAAACAAAAGAAGAAAATGACCTGTGTCTCAATAATCGTTGCAACTAATTGTTCAATTTCTCTGTCCTCCTGATCTGCCAACCTCTTAGAATGAGCAGCAGCTGTTCCAAGAGCAGTAGCCATTGCAGCTCTAATTCGCAGTTTTATAGGCACATGATTCATCTCTGCCGTGGCTTCCTGAGTTTCTGCGAGAACAGATTATAAGATGGCAAACATCAGTTCAGGGACACTAAATTGGCGAGGAGTAGCCACAAGTATAAACAGGTGATGATATGAGAACAGAGAGACTATAGGAAGTCCAAGAATGCAGGCATATGCAAAAATAGATGAAGCACTAAAGGGACAGGGGAAAACTCAGAGATGGAGCTGTCAACATTTCAGTTCAGTGGTAAGAAAAGTTATTACCTAATTCACTGGGTTTTTCTCCTGTCTTCATATCTTCAACAATGGGTACCCTGAAATAGTGAAGTATCAATATCAGAATGCCAACATGTAAAACAATAAAGATTTTCAACTATGAGAACATTATGACGATAAAACTACCCTTCTCCTGTCTTCAAATCTTCAACAATGGGTGCCCTGAAATAGGGCAGTATCAATATCAGAATGCCAACATGCAAAACAATAAAGATTTTCAACACTGAGAACATAATGGTGATAAAACTAACCCTTCTCCTGTCTTCAAATCTTCAACAATTGGTGCCCTGAAATAGCGCAGTATCAATATCAGAATGCCAACATGCAAAACAATAAAGATTTCCAACTATGAGAACATCATGATGATAAAACTAACCCTTCTCCTGTCTTCAAATCTTCAACAACGGGTGCCCTGAAATAGTGCAGTATCAGTATCAGAATGCCGACATGCAAAATAATAAATATTTTCAACTGTGAGAACATCATGTTGATAAATCTAACCCTTCATCTTCATGTCTCAAGATAGGAGACAAAGTATCAGCTTCGGCTTGACCCTCAAACATCACCCTTGCATATGGGTTTTCATCGCATATCGCTGCAATAGCAGCCTCCGCTGCTGCCGCTCCAATACGAGTGCCCATTCCTGTGGATAACTTAGCAATCTAATGAAGAGAAGACACTGTTAATATTTAGTGTCCAGTTTCTGCCCGATCAGTGAAGGGGGGAAAGAAAAGAGCAATAGCTTATACTATTTACAAAGACTCGTCCACATAAAAATAATATCAAGAGTGACAGCATATTTTTACCTGTTTCATCAATGAACTGCCAGAATCTGCAAATGGAGCAATACATCTTCGCTTAGAAGGAGGTTCTTCAGTCTCAACCTCAGCAGTCTGCACAGTCTCTTTTGTAGGTTCTTGATAGTGATTCTCTTTTTCTATAGTTTCTTTTGCAATCTCTTGAAGCCCAACTGAAGAAGGTTCATGCGATTTAACATTGTTTGCGTCAGTGGTGTTCTTTTCATCACCCTTTCCATTGGTCATACTCAACACGAGTTCACCAAAAGGCAGTTCTATTAGCCTAGAGATACACTCAAGCTTATTCTTTTTTTGAACATCTTGTGCAACCAGATCCCAGTCATCTCCATGTTTCATAACAGATTCCAGAAGAAGAAGAGTCTCTGCTTCAGTCCATGCATCAGTTCCACTATTATTCACGCTTTCTTTGCTATCATGAAAGTTGAAGTCCTCAACTGGCTTGCTTTCACAATAAACTTTGAAGCATTTTACACAGAGTACCTGCCCCTTTTGCTGAAAAGAACAAATATAAACTGTCAGGAATAACAGGTTGAGATAGTTCTTTTCTTCATGCCAATATTATTTAATCTAGAGATCTCTAGTCATTGATCTAAGTTCAGGACTCGATAGATCAATCTGAGATTGCTATACTATTAAGTTTATCATAGAATATAAGACTGTAAAACTTACACATTGGTCACCACAAATAACTTGACAACATTTGCTATATAATGAACCCCAAAAGGAATTATAGAAAGGAAAAGAAGCGAAAATTCTAAGAAGGATAAGCTTCGTAATTACCCGCAGGTTTTATGAACTGCAAATTAGTTCCTTAAATATCCATAATAAAAGTTTCAATGAGAAAAACATTCCTGCCAATTGTTTTGTAGCATCTGACTACTGACATGAAGTATATAATGTTACCAAGTCCTATAAACTATGTCGAATTCCATTTTCCATCAATAGACCTATTCAACTTCTTGTTAACTATCGTAGTAACACACGTGACGACATGATCAACGTACTCTCGAGTCGGTGTGTAACAACAATTTGATAAACTAAAGTGTTAAGGCAAAGACAAAGTAAAACAAACTTAATTCTGTAAAACTAGAAACTGAACTACATCATCTAATTAAACACTGGTTGGTACAAATCAAATTTAATAAGGTTTTACAAAATAATGAACCCCAAATGCAAATACAAAAGTGAAAGAAGTAAGAACTCTCAGTAGGATTGGCTTCTTGATTACTAGTCAGTTTTTGCAGCTTTAGCACCTCGTTTAACTACTTCAACGATAATTTAAAGTTCTTATAAATACCTACAACAAAGGTCTCGATAAAGCGATATATTCCTGCCATTACATTAACTTATCCTGCAGCTAACAAGCTTTACAAACTATGTCAATTCCGATTTTTGATCAATAAACTTATTAGACGTGTTGTTTTCTTTATAGTGAGACACATGGTAGCCTAATCAATGTATTTTGTGTCGATACTAACAGCTCATTCCATAACATAATGCAACAGTTTAGCACCATGTTTAACTACTTCAATGTTAATTTAATGTTCTTAAATACCTAAATAAACATCGATATAATCCTGCCTTTACATTAACCCTGTCCTAGTGTTAACAAGCTTTACAAACTATGTCAATTCCGATTTTTAATGAATAAACTTATTAGACTCGTAGTTTACTACCGTAGTGACACACATGGTATAGCATAATCAGTGTATTTCGTGTCAATACTAACAGATCATTCCATAACTTAATAGAAAGGGAAGTAAAACAAACACAATCCAACAATCTGAACACAACATACCTTGTCAGAGTCATAGTATCCTGAACCACAGTCTTCGCCACAAGTCCCACAAACAACTTCTTTCCGCTTAACCAAATCACCAAACACGTCATTATAAGAAGCTAAAGGAGGTAACCTAAACCCATTTTCTCCTCCTTTTTCAACATCCTCATTCAAAGTCTTTGGCAACGCAACCGCCTTCACAGACCCTGGCTCCGCGACTACACGAACCCCATTGGGGGCTCCTTCTTCAAATCTAACCATAACTTTTTCGTCAACCTCATCCTTGACTTTGGCCAAAGCGTTGTGACCACCATCAGGCGAAGATGAAGTAATAACACTAAAATTAATCAAACCCCATTTCTCTAAAAACAAAAAAACTTTATGTAACAAACTAACATCACCAATTAACGATTTCCTAATCTCTGTAAACGTAAGTCTTCTCGACGGGTCTTCTCTGTATTTATTAATAATGAAATCTCTATAATCTTTATAGACCTTTGGGGTTCTCGAAATTGATGCCCCTTTGAAGAATTCTTTGAGAAATGTTGTCTCAATTTCATGAATCTCATCCCATGAAAACCAACCTGAAAGAAAAAAAGAGGGCAAACAAAAAAAATTAGGTAGTTATATGAAAGTTAGGGTTTTTATCAGAAAAAACGAGAAATTTGACGAAATTAGGGTTTTGCAAAGTTAGGGGTTCTGATTACTTACTTGAGTAAATGGGAATGGAGTAAAGCTCTTGCTGTTCAGGCTCGTTGGCGGGAAGAAGTTTCGAATTTTCTTCATCGTTGTTAATCTCCATCTGGTTTTTTGGGAGGTATTTCTAAAGAGAGAAACGGTGTGGGGTGTCCGTATTTTGTTAAGCTGAGGGTTAAAATATTGTGACTTTGTAGACTAGGCGTGATGGCCAACCAACAGTACTTGCTGGCCGAGTAGGAGTAGCTCACGCAGGGGTTCTTTGGCAACCGTGCTCAGGACCAAGCTACACACTGGATTAAAAATGCGTCGTGCCCTCACATTTTTCTCCCCACCAATCTGATCAAGGCATTCATTCTAGGATCCACCGCTGAATAGTTGTAAGCAATTCGGCGTCTCTGATGTGAATATTGATGTGTCGCACTGCAGAACGGTAATCGTAAGCTAAAAAGTCGGTCAATATTTGTGATTTTGTTTTGTTAACCAGAAACAACCTCTTTTCTTAATTTTGGCTCTGCAATTCTTTAACCGCTTTTTCTTTTTGCTAATGATTCTCATTGCGTGGATCTTTTCTAGTTCCCTAATTTTTACAAGTATAGTGTTGTTGATTTAGTACATCTTTCTATGTATCAACAATGATTGTTGATTCCTTTATTTTTGTATCAACTATAACAGTTGATCCCTTACGTACGTATCAACTGTCACAATTGATCCTTTACGTTTGTTTAAGTTTACTTGTCTTGCAAGTTTGTTCTTTCCTAGTTTGATTAGATTTCCTTTTTCTTTTCTGTTTAGTCGGTTCTTGTGAACCTATTTAAAGGCTATGCCTTCTTGTTTTGGAACACATCTTATTATCAATATTATTATCAAGTTTGATTATCAATCTTTTTACCTTAGAATCTAGATCCTAGAATCAGATTTTAACTAAGTTCTTAACGGAACTTCAACTATCCTTATCAATCTTGTTCTACGCTATACTAGTTGGTATCAGATACAACGTTTTTAGATTCTTATCTAAGAATAGATCCTAACACAGCTTCCGCAACTACTCAAAACCCTAAATTTTTCAGTAAAATTCAATGGCTGAACTTGAAGAGATTCTGAAGTCCATTAAGAACTTTGACACCAAATTTGAAGAACTTAAAACTTCCATTTCTTCTCTAGAAAATAAGCTTGACGCTAAGATTGATTCAGCTACAAGTTCGCTGAAAACACGACTTGATATGCATGGAGACTGTCTAGATAAATTATGGAAACATGCTGGTTTTGGTGACTTGGAGATGCCTAATTTAATCGACGATAAAGACGTCAATTCTGGAGAAAAGAACACAGAAGGAGACAAGAACACAGAAGGAGAAAAAACAGCAGAAGAAACAAAGAATGTTAAACAAACTTCTTTTGTTCAGAATACTTTTATTCCTGAGGAAATTTTACAACTTCTTACGTTCAAAAAGAAATTTGAGAGTTTTCTTAACCATCCTAATAAGAAGTCTGCAACTGTGAATATTCACAGTGATGAAGATGAGGACAACATTCAAGATGAACAAGAGAAAATGTGGGAAGATGAAAGAAGATTGAAATTTGGTATGAATCACTATGGAACTTTACCAGAATATAAGCTGAAAGCTGATATACCCAACTTTCATGGTGGTTTACACATAGAAGACTTGCAGGATTAGTTTTATGAAGTAGAGTCATTCTTCAACTTCATGGAAGTGCCTGACTCTACTAAAATGAAACTGGTAGCACATAAACTAAAAGGTGGAGCTGCTGCTTGGTGGGACAAACTTTGTGATAATCGGAGTAAATATCATCAACCTCATATACGTACTTGGAAAAGAATGAAAGATTTATTAAGAGATAAGTTTTTACCTAAAGATTTTATGCAGCAACTATTTATCAAACTCCAAAACTGCAAACAAGGTGCTAGACTTGTTGAAGAGTACTTAGCTGAATTTTATAGTTTGGTAGTACGTAATCAGTTGAATGAATCTGAAGAGCAATTAGTTGCGCGTTTTACAGAAGGTCTCAACAATTTAATTCAACAAGGGATGACCCAATTAGCGTTCATAATGGTTGAAGCGATGCAATAAGCTCTTAAAATTGAAAGGCGAGTGCTCAGTACGTCTCGCCACGCAAATCCACGAGAGGCTCGTTATCAATATTTTCATAAAGCTGACAGACCATATAACTATTTTTATGGTTATCAGGGTGAAAAAGGCTCAACAGTCATTGTTGATCCATATTCACAAGGATCAACTGTCTTTGTTGATCCACATAACAGAAGTGCAAACCAACCATATCAGCAACAACAAACTACTTCTGTTCCTTTAGAACCTGATCTTACAATGCATATATCATCTGCTAAGCCATATCGGCCTCCTCCCCAACAAAATTTTGTTCGTCATACTAGAGGTAATCAATTTCCACAAGAATTTCCTCCATTATCTAAACCCTCTAATCCTTATTCAAAGTTCGAGGAGATAGATGTAACAAGTGCAACCAAACTGGCCATACTTCTAATGATTGTCGCAAGTTTCATGCTTACATTAATGAAACTCAAGAACACACTTTGGAAGAAGAAGCTATAAGAGACGATGAGTTATTTTATCTTCAAGAACATGAGACTTTTGATGCAGATTTCCTTGGAATGATTCGACCAGTTTTAATCACTGAACTTTGTCCTACTCAGAAACATAGTATTTTCAGATCTCTTTGTTTCATTGAAGAAAAGCTTTGTAACATGATCATTGACAGTGGAAGTACAGAAAATTATGTTTCTGTTAAATTGGTTGAGAAACTTGGTTTACCTGTTACTCTTCATCCAAAGTCGTATTCAGTTGGTTGGATAAACAGCTCTTCCACTCATCAAATTAATCATCAATGTTTGGTGAAATTTTCTTTCCCTGGATATTCAGATTATGCTTTGTGTGATGTTATTAACATGATTGCAACAAGTTTATTGTTGGGAAGACCATGGAAGTATGATATCCATGTTGTTCATAACTGCTATGAGAATACTTATACCTTTGTTCATGAAGGATTTACTAAAGTTTAATGGCCTTTACAATCTTCTACTTCAATCAAGGAACCAACAGATAAGAAGACAACTGCATTGGTTGCTACCATTGTCCATACTTTACAAACAACTCATTCTTTGAGTTCTCATGAAGCTGATAAACCAATGGTGGAAATTCCATACAAGATACAACCTTTAATATCTTCTTTTAGTGACTTATTTCCTGTTGAGTTACCTAATACTTTACCTCCACTGAGAGATTTACAACATCAGATAGACTTTATACCTGTAACTTCTATTCCTAATCAACCTCATTATAGGTTAAGTCCTAAAGAGCATGAAATATTACAAGGTCAAGTTGAAGATTTGTTACAAAAAGGTTTAATAAAACTAAGCAAAAGTCCTTGTGCTAGTCCAACCTTTTTAGTAGACAAAAATGATGGTGGATATCGTATGTGTATAGACTGTAGAGCTTTAAACAGAGTTATTATAACATATAGGTTTCCTATACCAAGAATTGATGACATGATTGTTATGCTTTCTGGTGCTAAAATCTTTAAAAGCTTGATTTGCGTAGTGGGTATCATCAAATTCGTATCCGTGAAGGTGATGAGTGGAAAACAGCATTCAAGACAAAGGAAGGTTTATATGAATGGTTAGTAATGCCTTTTGGTTTATTTAATGCTCCTAATACTTTTATGCGTCTCATGAATCAAGTATTGCAACCTTTCCTTGGAAAGTTTGCCATAGTATATTTTGATGACATACTGATTTTTAGGAACAATGAAGAAGAGCATATTTCACATTTATCTCAAGTGTTTAAGGCTTTACAGGACAATGTTTTGTATGTGAACTTGAAGAAGTGCACATTTTTTACAAACAAAGTCACTTTCTTAGGTTATATTGTGTCAGATACTGATATTTCTTTGGATGATTCTAAGATCAAAGAAATTGTTGATTGGCCCGTTCCAACTTCTATACGTTAAGTACGTAGTTTTCATGGTTTAGCTTCATTCTATAGAAGATTTTTGAGAAATTTTAGTGCCATTGCAGCTGTTTTAACAGATTATTTGAAGCGCGATACTTTTGAATGGATTGAAGAAGCAGATAAGAGTTTTAATTTACTCAAAGAGAAGTTATGTAGTGCCCCTGTTCTTGCCATGCCAAATCTGGATAAGCCTTTTGAAATTCATTGTGATGTTTCTATTGTTGGCATTGGTGTTGTGTTATCTCAAGAAGGGAATCCAGTTGCATATTATAGTGAAAAGAATTCAGATACAAGAAAGAAGTGGTCTACTTATGAGATGGAATTAATTGCTCTTGTTCAAGCTCTTAAGAATTGGCATCATTATCTTATTCACAGTGAGTTTGTTGTTAATAATGATAATCAATCTCTTAAATTCTTAAAAACTTCAGCAAAGGTCAATCGAATGCATGATAGATGGTTATCTACTATCAATCAGTACACATTTTCTATTAAACATCAGAGTGGAAAACTGAATCAGGTGGCTGATGCTTTGAGTAGAAGAGCTCATCTTCTTGTCACTCCCAAACATGAGAATTTAGCTTTTGATTTCTTGAAAGATCTATATTGTGAAGATAAAGATTTTAAGAATCTATGGGAAAAGTGTGGTTCTTCAACAGGAAGTGTTGATGATTATCTCACTCAAGATGGTTTTCTTTTTAAGGGAAATCGTTTATGTATACCACAGTGTTCTTTACGTCTTTATTTGATCCAAGAGTTACATGAAAGTGGCCTAGGAGGACATTTTCGACGTGATAAAACCATTGCTTTGGTTGAGGAACGTTATTTTTGGCCTTCAATTAAACGAGACATTCAGAAGTACGTACAGAAATGCATGGCTTTTCAACAGTCTAAAGGTAATATTCAAAACACTGGATTATATACTCCACTTCAAATTCCTGATGCACCTTGGGTGGATATTAGCATGGACTTTGTGCTAGGTTTACCACGTACTGCGAGGAAGAATGATTTTATCATGGTGGTTGTTGATCGCTATTCAAAAATGGCTCACTACATAGCATGCAAAAAACTACAGATGCCTCCAATGTTGCTTATTTATTTTTCAAAGAAGTAGTACGTCTGCATGGAATTCCCAAGACAATTACTTCTGATCGAGACACTAAGTTTTTGAGCTACTTTTGGAAGTCTTTATGGATGCGTCTGGGAACTAAACTTCAGTATAGTACAACTGCTCATCCTCAAACAGATGGATAAACTGAAGTTGTCAATCGATCTCTAGGAAATATGATTAGAGCAAAGGTTATTGGCGGAAAATAGAAGCAATAGGACAATTTCCTCCCCGACATGGAATTTTCTTATAACACTTCAGTCAATCGATCCACAGGTAATACACCTTTTGAGATTGTTTATTCTAAGGTTCCTAATCATATTTTGGATCTGGTGGTGCTTCCGAAGCTGCGTAAATCAAATACTAAGGCAGACAATTTTATTGAGAAAGCTTCACTCATACATCACGAGGTAAAGTCAAAGCTTGCAAATTCAAATAAAAAGTACAAGGAAGATGCAAATCAACATAGAAGACTTAAGACTTTTGATGAAGGATAATTGGTTATGATTCATCTCAGAAAGGAAATATTTCCTACTAGTACTTATAACAAGACTAAGATGAAGAAATATGGACCATTCAAGATTTTGAAGAAAATCAGTGACAATGCTTATGTTATTGATCTTCCATCAAATTGGAACATCTCTAATATCTTTAATGTTTAAGAAATATTCATGTTTCATGGAGAGAATGAAGTTCTTTCTATACATTAACTCGAGGGAGAGTTTCTTTCAAGAAGGGGGGACTAATATAGTACATCTTTCTATGTATCAACAATGATTGTTGATCCCTTTATTTTTGTATCAACTATAACAGTTGATCCCTTATTTACGGATCAACTGTCACAGTTAATCCTTTACGTTTGTTTAAGTTTACTTGTCTTGCAAGTTTGTTCTTTCCTAGTTTGATTAGATTTCCTTTTTCTTTTCTGTTTAGTCGGTTCTTGTGAACCTATTTAAATGCTATGCCTTCTTGTTTTGAAACACATCTTATTATCATTATTGTTATCAAGTTTGATTATCAATATTTTTGCCTTAGAATCTAGATCCTAGAATCAGATTTTAACAAAGTTCTTGACGGAACTTCAACTATCCTTATCAATCTTGTTCTGTGCTACACTAGTTCCCAACTCTATCTTGATTCTTACGGTTCATGATAGATTGGACAATAGTAGTATTAGGATATATTATCTGAATAAAATTTAGTTGCTGAAGATTAGACAATAGTAGTATTAGGATATATTATCTAAATAAAATTTAATTGTTGATCTACGACAATTTACGATTTAATTCTCTTTTTATTTTTTATTGTTTTTCTTGTGATAATAAAATGACTCGTTATTGGCATTATGATCTCTTATTATATGTTTTTTTAGCAGATTTCAATAGTCATTGTAGCGATTTGTTCACTTGCAGAGATATACACGGGTATATCATCAATGATGCTTCAATCCGGCGTAATGTTGATCCAACATTTGCGTCCGGGATCCCTGGATACTGGTGATGATGTTGATTAAGATGTTGAGGGCATATTATTCCTTTTCAATGGAGATTAAAGATTGGAAGATCGAATAATCCAAATTAGAGATTCAAAAATCAAAATTGTTCAACATGAAGTTAATTAGTAAGCATTAAGAAAACATTGATATATTCTCATGAAATATATATACACTTTGTACCTTTGATGCTCTTTATTAGTTCTTTTGTATTAGGATCTTACCATAATTTGTACCTTTTGTTGTAATTTATTCATTGATATACTCAATCTATATGTAAATCTATGCCAAACAGATTAATAAAAAAAATCCCTCGAAATGGAATAAAATGAGTGTATTTGTGGAACATTGTTGTTCACGTAGGTCCTACGACTTTCTAAAAGGATTCGTCATTCTTAATATAAGATTTATATATTATCACGTAGAAGTCTAAATTTGGTACTGTAGCTTTTGGTCCGCCTCTTTTAGATTTATCATAGAAAAACCTGTTAGACGGGTTTAATATTATAACCTTCACTTTCCTAATATTTACATAATGATCTTGGGAACTATCTTATCATCTTTTTTTAAACCAACCACCACCACCACTATCGTTTTATTTACCCTACAAACACCATCACAACCACCTTCTCATATTTTTGTTTCCAAAATCCAATCCCAAACCACACTTTCCTATTATATCACGTCTCGGATGATCTCCTTATTAAAAATCCAGAATCCATATCCTAGAATCATCATTGTTGTTGATGGGAGAAAATGATTTACTGGTTTTCTGGGAAATGAGGAGACAGCCGTGCGGAGGAGACTCCTCGAACCGAGAAAATTGCTTTAACCTTTTGCAAACAGATGCACTATAAAAAGGGAGTGCTTTGAATTCGAGAGATCAGTTTGTAAGACTCCGGCCTAAACCAAGACAATGGTCGTTCCAGAGGCAATTCGGTCACAAGAGAGGATGGGATGATCTGTAGGAGGGAAGCTGAGAAATGTGTGAGATCAATGGTGATCAAGGATTGTTGGTGTGTTGTGTATTTTGCGTGAAAATAGTTTCTGAATGATTGAACTTACTCAGTTGAGAGTAATTGCTAAGACGATGAGTTCGTGTAGACAAAGATTGTCTATTGTATGAATGTTGTCTTGTTGGAAAAAATTATTCTGTTCTTCAATCATCGGTTCAGGAAACTATTTATGCTGCAAAAGTAATAGACACCATGATCCCATGAAGTGTGACAGTTGCTTGAGTCAAAGAGTGGATAAGTGGAAATCGTGTCAAAACCAGTTGTTCATCGTGCAAATACTTGATTGATTTTCCATCCACTACTTTTCTAACTCCTTCAACTAATTGCACGACTTGCTCACATTCTCATCATGGATGAACACACGTGTCGTAGACCGCCAGACCAAAACCTTAGTTAATATCCCACATGTGACACGATTGATGTCTCGTGGTTTGTAGAGTCTGCAAGGTAGACGTGTTTTAATTAGTCAATTTTTGACTTGATGAGACGATGAGTCTTTGTATTGCTGAGTCGAGCATAGTTTACGAATGCTCTTGGATTCATGAATTGAAGATGTCTGTTGAGATAGAGGTATAATTATGTTGATTGTTAAAGTGAGCAAATATTGCTCATTTGATGAATTGTTGAATATTGATAGTTAAACCAATATTCCTTAGTCTGAGCAGATATTGCTCGTATGAGCAAGTATTGCTCATTTGATGAATTGTTGAATATTGATAGTTAAACCAATATTCCTTAGTCTGAGAAAATATTGCTTGTATGAGCAAGTACTGCTCATTTGATGAATTATTGGTAACATAACCAAATAAAATATTAATTAAAATAATGGCAGTTGAACCGAGTATAATTAATTAAAATGTTGATCATGAGATCAACGCAAAATTATTAGTGTTTGAATCTGGAATTATGAACCCTGGATTCGAAAACCCTAATTTCGATCACTTGATGATTTATTGAAAATCAACCACGGAGTGAAGGAGGAACCGGTTACATGGGATGATGATCCACCATGTAGTGTCTAGATGCTCGAGTGAGCAAATTCCAAAGTCTCTCGAAGACCAGTTGGTGAAAAGATGATTAAATGCTGGTCTAATCATTTTATTAGAATAGTGCTCGAGCGAGCGTTAGGTAGTAAAACCTAATTGTGGAGAGGTGAGGGTGTCATGATCCACACAGTTCAGTATGCATACCTTGTAATTCATACCATCTACTAAGGGGGTGTAACTAAATATTTAATGGGTGTGTTTATCCTGGGTCATTTCCTCGAGTTATGTAATGAGTTAAGATTAGTTAGTAGCCGTTGATACAGTTAGATAGGATTGGTGTATTAAAGACCAATCATTCTTCTCCTGAAACTTATGTAATGAAAAACCCAATTTATCTTCAATTGAAGTTCAGGCTCTGATTTATCAGAGAGAAGGTAGCTTGCTACCAGTTTTATCCATTTCACCTTGTAGTTGTAGTTGATACATTAAAATTAGTATCAGACTCCATCCTGGAACCTGTAACCATGGCTACCAAAGAAAAACTTCAAGAAATCTCTAATATCGTTACTCAACATACCGATTCAATCTCTGAGATGAAAACTGAGATTCACTCTTTGGGTGATAAGATGAATCTTCTTATTAATTTGTTTCAATCGGCGCAATCTAATCAACCTGACGCTTCTGGATCGGGGAATCCTCAACCGAATCTGGATAACCCATTTACAGATCTTCATCAGATGATTCATAATTTCTCCAATACTGAATCTCGTAAGTTCACTCGTACCCCCAAGGTTGATTTTCCACGTTTTAATGGTACTAATCCTCGTGGTTGGGCTCTTAATGTGACCGGTATTTTAGTTTAAATAAATTTTCTGATGATGAACGTGTTGATATGGCTGCAATTAATTTCGATTCATCAGTAGATTCATGGTTTTTAAATTACCAATAGGGTAAAGAGTTTATTTCATGGGATACCTTTAAACATGATTTATGTGTTATATTTGAGGATGTTGCTCAGGATAATTATGTTGGTAGTTTCAATAAACTAAACCAAACTACCACTGTAGAGGATTACTATGATCTTTGGGAGCACTATAAAAGCTTTATGATAGCTAATAATCCTTATCTACCTGAGAGTTTTTATACATTAAGCTTCATTAGTGGGTTAAAGGAGGAGATACGTACAGTTGTGAAAATGTTCAAACTTCAGAATACTGCAACAACTTTTTATTTGGCTAGGCTGCAACAAGCTTCTATACATCACCAGCCTAATCAACTAAATCCTTCTCTATACCATTTGTACCTTCACCACTTTCTTTTTCCCACCCACCATCTACAATCAAACCATTTTTCTCTTCATCCTATCTTACCAAGCACAATACATCATCACCACCTCCCATTGTAACTCACCCTCCTACTTCTACTAAAACATCACCAGACAATTCTCTTCCTCTTGTTAAGAGACTCACTCATGCGAAAATGCAGGTAGGAAAGATAAGGGGCTTTGTTACAATTGTGATGAGTTCCAGGGTCACAGATGTAAAACTCAACAACTGTTCATGCTAATTGCTGATGAAGACTTAGAGTACCATGGATCCTTATCTACTGAAGAAATCTCTGATGCATATCCTTCGACTTCTGATTCTACAATTGAGATTTCCTTACATGCTTTGACAAGGAATATTGCTCATGACACTATTAGAATTTCTGGTCATATCAACACGCATCCTGTGGTTGTACTTATTGACACAGGAAGCACCCATAGCTTCATTGATGCTGCGCCTTGACATCCAAATTGGGCCTTCATGTTTCTCCCACTGGTTAAATGCTTGTCACAGTTTCTCATGGAGACAGTACAATCAACAAGGGTATTTTCCAACATCTAAACTGGGAAATACAAGGACATCAATTTTCTGCCAATTTACAGGCTCTTCCTCTAGGTGGATGCGACATTGTTTTGGGAGAAGATTGGTTGCGACAACTTGGTGATATTACCTTTAACTTCAGTCAGCTGAGCATTTCTTTTATACATCAAGGAAACCCAATCACACTTTAGGGTACTTCTTTTAAACCTTCTCTGAGTCTCATTAGTGCTTCTTCCTTAAAGAAGTTTATTAAGAGTAATACCCCTACAACCATAGGTAAAATTTTCTCTATTTATACCACCCCTGTACTGCCACCACCACCTGCAGTCTCTGCTCTTCTAGACACTTTTTCAGATGTTTTTGCAGAACCTACTGGACTTCCTCCTTCTAGGTCACTTGACCATCAAATTCCACTAAAAACAGGTTCTGATTCGACTTCTCAAAGGCCATATAAGTTCCCTTATGTCCATAAGTCTGTGGTAGAATCATTAGTCTCTGAAATGCTCTCTTCTGGTGTGATACAACCCAGCCATAGTCCATTTGCTGCTCCTATTCTCCTAGTTAAGAAGAAGGATGGAACTTGGCGTTTTTGTGTGGATTATCATAAACTCAATGACATCACTATTAAAGAAAAATTCTCAATTCCACTTATAGAGGAATTACTTGATGAGTTGAATGGTTCTATAGTATTCTTAAAGATCGATCTTCGTTCTGGCTACTACCAAATACGAGTTTATGCACTAGACATTCACAAGACTGCTTTTCGCACCCATCATGTCCATTATGAATTCAGAGTAATTCCATTTGGTCTTACTAACGCTCCTGCAACTTTTCAAGCTCTCATGAATGAGGTGTTTCAACCATATTTGCGTAAGTTCGTGCTGGTATTTTTTGATGATATATTAGTCTACAGTCCATCCATGGAAGCTCACATGGAGCATTTATAGATTACATTGGCTCTGTTAAGGAAGCACTCTATGTTTTCCAAGTTATCCAAATATGCATTTGCTCAGCCACAACTCGAGTACCTTGGCCACATTATCACTGCCAATGGTGTTGCTGCAGACCCTGAAAAATTGCATCTATGGTCAATTGGCCACAACCACAAACTCTGAAGCAGCTAAGAGGCTTATTAGGACTTACTGGCTACTACCGCAAGTTTATCAAAAATTATGGCAATATTTGCAAGCCACTCACTGACATGCTCAAGAAAGATTCTTTTGCATGGTCTGATGATGTCACTCATGCATTCTCTGCCATCAAAAGTGTTATGGCTTCAGCCCATGTACTAGCTCTGCCAGATTTCTCTCAACAATTTACCTTATAAACAGATGCATGTTCAAAAGGTGTTGGTATTGTACTTATGCAGAATAGTAAACCAATTTCCTTCCTCAGCAAACCATTGGGTCCTAAGGCATTGGCCTTGTCTACTTATGAGAAAGAATTTTTAGCCATTATCATGGTTGTTCAAAAGTGGAAGAACTATCTATGTAGTCAACAATTCATCATACACACTGACCATCATAGTTTGAAGTATCTCATGGATCATAAATTGTCAACTGCCTTACAGCAAAAATGGTTAGTCAAATTAATGGGCCTTGACTATGTTATTAAATACAAAAAAAGGGTCAGAGAATCAGGCTGCTGATGCCTTATCCAGACTACCTTCTGCTTCTTGTTCTTCATTGCCAGTATCTCATCCTCAATGGGTCCAAGACATTATCTCCATCTATGAGTTAGACTCAACAGCACTTCAACTTATTACTCAACTAACTATCACTCCAACACAGGAGAACTATTCTTATGCACAGGGCATCTTGAGGTTCAAAGGGAGACTCTACATTGGCTCAGGTACTGAACTAAGATCTTATATATTACATTCCTTACATGCCTCAGCTGTTGGAGGACATTCTGGCATCAATGGTACTTATCACAGAGTTAGAACTTCTTTCTTTTGGCTCAACATGAAGACTGATATTATTAAGCTTGTCATATCTTGTGATGTATGCCAATGCAACAAATGAGACAACTCATTTCCAGGGGGCCTCCTCCAACCACTTCCAATACCTGATACGGCTTGGCAACACATCTTATTAGATTTTTATAAAGGGACTTCCCATGTCTTTTATGAAAACTTTCATTCTAGTGGTTGTGGATAGATTGACCAAATATAGTCACTTCATTCTTCTTGGCCATCCATTCACTGCCATAAAAGTTTCTAAGGAGTTTCTTTATCATGTGTTTAACCTTCATGGATTTCTCTCAACCATTTACCTTATAAACAGATGCATGTTCAAAAGGTGTTGGTATTGTACTTATGCAGAATAGTAAACCAATTTCCTTCCTCATCAAACCATTGGGTCCTAAGGCATTGGCCTTGTCTACTTATGAGAAAGAATTTTTAGCCATTAAATGGTTGTTCAAAAGTGGAAGAACTATCTGTGCAGTCAACAATTCATCATACACACTGACCATCATAGTTTGAAGTATCTCATGGATCAGAAATTGTCAACTGCCTTACAGCAAAAATGGTTAGTCAAATTAATGGGTCTTGACTATGTTATTAAATACAAAAAAGGGTCAGAGAATCAGGCTGCTGATGCCTTATCCAGACTGCCTTCTGCTTCTTGTTCTTCATCGCCAGTATCTCAGCCTCAATGGGTCCAAGACATTATCTCCAGCTATGAGTCAGACTCAACATCACTTCAACTTATTACTCAACTAACTATCACTCCAACACAGGGGAACTATTCTTATGCACAGGGCATCTTGAGGTTCAAAGGGAGACTCTACATTGGCTCATGTACTGAACTAAGATCTTATATATTACATTCCTTACATGCCTCAGCTGTTGGAGGACATTCTGGCATCAATGGTACTTATCACAGAGCTAGAACTTCTTTCTTTTGGCTCAACATGAAGACTGATATTATTAAGCTTGTCACATCTTGTGATGTATGCCAATGCAACAAATGAGACAACTCATTTCCAGGGGGCCTTCTCCAACCACTTCCAATACCTGATACTGCTTGGCAACACATCTCATTAGATTTTATAGAGGGACTTCCCATGTCTTTTAAGAAAACTGTCATTCTAGTGGTTGTGGATAGATTAACCAAATATAGTCACTTCATTCTTCTTGGCCATCCATTCACTGCCATAAAAGTTGTTAAGGAGTTTCTTTATCATGTGTTTAACCTTCATGGACTTCCTAGTTCAATTGTGAGTGACAGGGATAATATTTTCATTAGCCAATTCTGGCAAGCTCTATTCAAGGCATTGGGCACCACCCTGAAGCTCAGTTCTGCATACCATCCCCAGACTGATGGGAAAACTAAAAGAACAAATGCATGTGTTGAACAGTGCTTGAGGTGCATGACAAGCTCTCACCCTAAACAGTGGATGCAATGGTTGGCCTTAGCTGAGTGGTGGTTTAACACTAATTATCACTCCATCCTCAAAATGTCTCCCTTTCAAGATTTGTATGTTTATGCTCCTCCTCATATGGTTTTTCCCATTCCCTCTGCTACCTCTGTTGCTATTGTGGAAAACTACTTGCAGGAAAGAGACCTTATGTTGCAACAATTGAAGGAAGACCTCTCCAAGGCACAAAGAAGGATGAAATTTTTTGCAGATAAGAAGAGGACTGACATACACTTTGAAGTGGGTGACTTTGTCTTCTTGAAGCTACAACCTTACAGGAAAACATCAGTTGTTGTCAGAAAGAATTTCAAGCTCTCTGCCAAATATTTTGGTCTATTTGAAGTCATTCAAAAAATTGGAGTTGTTGCCTATAAACTCAAGCTTCCTATGGGGTCTAGAATCCTCCCAGTATTCCATGTATCTCAACTGAATAAGAAGATTGACTTGCAGACCGTTCCCTCACCTCAACTTCCACTAGTGGACCATGCAGGTTAGTTTGTCATTGAACCAGTTGTTGTTTTGGACACTAGAACTACTGTCAGAGGAACACTTCACATTCCACAAGTCTTGGTGCAGTGGTGTAATTCAGATCCATCAGATTCAACATGGGAGGATGTTGCTCACATCCAAGCTCAGTTCCCAGACTTTATCCTTGAGTACAAGGATCTCTAAATGGGAGGGGCAGTGTCATGATGCACACAGTTCATTATGCATACCCTGTAATTCATACTAGCTACTAAGGATGGGGGGGTGGTGTAACTAAATATTTAATGGGTGTGTTTATCCTAGGTCATTTCCTCGAGTTATGTAATGAGTTAAGATTAGTTAGTAGCCGTTGATACAATTAGAGAGGATTTGTGTATTAAAGACCAATCATTCTTCTCCTGAAACCTATGTAATGAAAAACCCAATTTAGCTTCAATTGAAGTTCATGATCTGATTTATCAGAGAGAAGGTAGCTTGCTACCATTTTTATCCATTTCACCTTGTAGTTGTAGTTGATACACTACAGAGGGACCCACCAAGGGGGATGAAACCATCCCTTGGTGACCGTGGGACCAGTTGCCGGTCGTTTGAGCAAGTCTCAAGTTAATTTGAAGAAAGTTTGGACCCAATGAGAAATCAATGGAAAATTAGGTCAAAATTAGGGTTTGAGTGTGGGACCGGCTTCTTGCAAGCCTTAGGCCCGGACATGGTCAGTCATGGAGGCATGCCCGTGTCACCATGGTGTCCGGGTCTCAGTCCTGAGAATTTTGGTATTTTCTGACGAGCGTTCGAGCAATATTCTGAATTTTCAGAAGAGTTTGACTTTGACTGAAACTCTTGATTTTGCTCGAATGAGCAAGAAGAACTTTGCTCATGCGACAGATAATTTGAAAATATTAAAATAATAATATTTTGATATTGACGTGTGAAGCCAAGTCGGTTGAGTGACCGTTTGACCTTTTGGATTTTCCATGGTTTGAGCAATATTTGAGAAAATATTGGAAAACTAGGGTTTTCAATCAAACGATGGAGTTCCATGAGATGATGGAAATAATTAATAAAATAAGGAATTACAATGTGTTGGACGGTCACGGCTAGGGAATGGTCGGCCGGCTAGTGACCACGGTCCCGTGACACCTATCCTAATTTTATGTAATATTTGTATAATCTCCTTAATGTGAAGGAAATACCATGAAATGAAGGATTTTCATAAGATTAAGGGATTTCCATGAGACGATGGAAATAATAATATGGAAAAATAATGAATTGTGAGGTGTGGGACCGTCCGCGACTAGGGCATGGCCGGTCGGCTAGGCGGCCCGGTCCCGTAACACCTTTTCCCTATTTTATTTGATTAAAGCATGGAAACCCAAGAGTTTCTCTCAAACAAGAGAGTTTTCTCAAGTCAGGGAAACCCTATGAGATGAGGGAAGAAATAAGATAAAATAAAGTAAATAAAATAAAAGGTGGGACCGGCCATGGCATGACCGGCCGTCCGGCTAGTGAGCCCAATGGCCCGGTCCCGCACCCTAGCTTATTTTATTAATTATTTCATTATCTCCATGGGTCGCTCGTCCGTCCATACTTTGATCATTCGTTCGTGTGTTTGGGTGCTCGTTTGTGTATTATTTGCCATACACTTGCACCATTTTCTCGGGGCTTACGCGATGGTGGCTCAGATGCCCGTACGTTGAATATTTATTACTAACCCATGAATTCTGCTGGGGAAAGCCATGAACTGAAATAATGAAATATACGTAGAATATTTTCTGGGGATTCGATTGACGAATCTTGCGACTAAAAATAATTAATTGATGGCTCTATACTAGCAGGCATGTTGTCTAGGAGCATTATAATTATTCGATAATTGAGCAATATGAGTCAATTGAAGCGTCATATTTATTCTGTATAGTCAGGGAAAACATTGTTACATCCTGCAGAAGTTATCGCTCTATACTAGCAGGCAAGATGTCTAGGAGCCGT
Organism: Papaver somniferum; assembly: GCF_003573695.1. Lineage (NCBI taxonomy): Eukaryota > Viridiplantae > Streptophyta > Magnoliopsida > Ranunculales > Papaveraceae > Papaver > Papaver somniferum. The sequence goes on from NC_039361.1 coordinate 157,225,984, forward strand.
CCAATCGTTAAGATTCTATACATATGTCTTTTATATAGTCACGGAAAATGTTGTTGCATCTTGAAGACGTTATCGCTCTATACTAGAAGGAAAATTGTTTAGGAGCCGTCCAATCGTTCGATTCTATATAAATGTGATTACTGAAATTCCTCAGTTAATGAAATATGTCGTGGTCCCATTTGAGAGACTGCATACATATGCTCTGAGAAGTAATATACTCGATCAGAGGTTCTTAGAGATGTTCTGAGAGACGATACGCTCGATCAGAGATCACTGTGGAATGAGCTTTCACGCTTTAATGAGAGATAACTCTCAATATTCATCTGACTGCTGGATCAGGAATGTGTAAGGTTACAATTTTACCCTTTTTTCAAAAATCCACCATTAACATTAAGTCCCCTGCTTAGTGAGGGACATTCATATTCCCCAGTCAGCATAGAATGGTGATTTTTAGTTACAGACGAAATAAGTAATTGAACTTAGTCGTAAGATAGAATGTTACCGGATTTTCGATTGTAGGAATGAACCACGGCTTGAACGAAGGCCCAGCAGCATGATATAGTTTCATTTAACGAACATAAATTGGTGTAGCACCGTTGATTTGATGATGTAACCTTGGGCGGTTTAGGATTCAAGGGTCCGGGTCCAAGAAAATAAATCCATTTTTGTAGACGCTGATGTGAACATCTTTATTCCATGATTCATTGTTTTGTTGAATCCTGCGCTTTGTATGAATGATGTGTTGGAGTATAAATGTTATGCATCTGTCACAGCCATTTTGCAAGAATGACTGAATCCCATGATGACACTTCCAAAGATGGTTTTTCCAGAGATGACATCTCTACGGATGCAACTTTAAGATATGGTACTTCTGGAACCTCTGAGTGATGGCGAGAGATCCTTCATACTGAGTTGTACTCCTGGTTATTTCATTAACTTTATCACAGGATGATCGTGTAGTGAGATCCCGGATCATTGTAAACTTCACGGCAATGGAAGACAGTCTTCGGGCGGAGAACCTAGAAGTAAGAACTACAGGATGTTAGTAAATGACGTGCAGTCCCCAGCCGTTTCTTTGGTGAGTTGTCGATGTTTCCTTCGTCATGACTTTTTATTGTCCGTGCAATTAGGATCACGAGACTAAGACTTTTGCTCCATTGATTGACGGTCTTCAACTTGTTCCCGGGCAAACAATTCAGGAATCCAGCACTGATGAAGAAGTCAATGTAAGTATCTCTTTCGTGCAGATGATCGTGGCATCTCCTTGAATGAAATAATAATTGTTGTTGATGAATCCAGGAATAAATTATCGTGCATGAACAAGGTATTGATGATGCTCATTCATCCTTGGGCCATGGTGAGACGGAGAATTCCCAAAACCCGAAACCGCATGAAAGTAATAACGCTTCTAATGATGACCCCGGCAATATTGGTTCTTCGAACGGCTTAGATACCACTCAACTAAGTACCCATATTATATTTTCTTCATATAAGTATAAGATATCTGAGTCATGAATGAAGACCCATATGAATGAATGAAAAATTTTACCGAAATACGTCACCAGAAAATTCAGAACTCCGTCTTTCAGTACGCTGTAGAATCTTTGTTAGACGTTGAATTTTTGTGGTTTACCTATGTTTTTTCATCCTCAGAAAAATTCCAAGCTTTTCAAAGAAGATTTTCGGCTTTTGAGCACGTTCAATGGCCGAAACCGATGAAACAGTAAACTTCCAGGAGGTTTTCAGAAAATTTTCAACTGTCATGTAGTCCAAAGTTTTGGCCACATCTTTATGATAGATACTCCAATTGCTGTGAATTTTGGATATGTTGTACATGACATCCATACGAAGAGAATAGTATATGACCAATCCTTAGATTCCTTACCAATTGCTCCCAGTTCATCGTCTTATACAGGGCAGTGCAGAATCTCCTCAGACGAACTTGTTGCAAGACATGTTTTTATGACTTTTACACTATTTGCTCATGTCATGAATGTATAGTGAAGAACTTAGATAGAATTAGTTCACTTGCATGCTGAATTTTATGATGAAGGATTAGCATAAGAGAGCCCGGTTCCATTCATGAGTCTTGGACTGTGAAACTGATCATCATGATCAGTGAATCGTCAGTCCCCAATATTTCGTTAAATCCCTCCTTTTTGTTTTCCCTCCTTCCGTCAAGACCTGGATAGAGGACCCAGGTAGAAAAATTGATGTAAAGACCTAGGTGGTCTAAGTTGGAGGTACCTTGATGAAGGAATTAGCATAAGGACCCGGTGGACATCGATCGACTGTGGAGGTTATGAATCACGTATAAGAGTTGCTGCTTGCATGTTGTATGCTCTGGAAGCTGTAGGAACCTCATACGACGTCCGAATTCGATGCTTGACCCCAAATTTTGAAGCTAAGAGACTGAGTTATCACATGAGAAAATAATCACTCAATTTGGAGTTATAGAAGTCAGCCAACGAAGCGTGCACATTTGTAATTTGCAATCCCGTACAAATTTTTCAGATTTCGTAGACCTGACGGTAAAGGACATATCTTTCAGCTCGTATGTCCAATTGATGCTCCCTTTTGGTATGTTGTAGCATAGACATAAACAAACATCTTTAATTGAGGAAGCATTTCCCTATTCCTCACCCATTGGTACTTTTTTGTAAACCCATGACCTTAAGCATGTCGTATCTCATTTGTAGAGGCGATGAGAACATTTTGTAGAAGACTTTGATTTGTGCCCGTCTGTCGTGAAAGCTTTGGGAAGACGTTCATGTTAGCATGTTTTCATGTCTACACATCTTGATATAAATCATTAGGGCTTGAGGAAGTGCGATCCATAGAGTAATGCTTCAGAGAATGGATAGTTGATGAAGCCGGATGTTGCACCTGAGACTGATGCTGAAATCACAATTGAATTTTCTCCAGAAATTCTTGTTGATGCGGAGACCATGAATGGAGTTCCTCCACATATCCTTATTGGTGCCGATACTATGGTTGGAGTTTCTATAAAGACCGAAGATGATAGTCTTTGGTCTTCCATCCAGTGAGCCTTTACATGCACGAACTAATTGGTGAGTTGAGAATTCCCAAGATGAAGGTGTACTAGGATTTCAACCAAAATTCTCATGAATATGACTTTACTGTGAAGTGGCTTCATCAGGGAATCGATGTTGTTGTGTGGTAGATAGCAGCAGCAGTCTTTATTCTGGATATGATTGGTGAAGAGAGGAAGTTCCCCAGTCGTGCAGGGGATTATAATGTAGAGAGGTTCCGTCTGATGACGCTTCATGGAATCACATCAGGTTGAAATAAATTGTTATGTGGAAAACATTTATTGAAATATATTTAATTGATATTTCCAATAAGATTAAGTCCCCAGTGCATATCTCATTCACTTAGCAGAGTTGAAGGAGTTTGTAGCATCCATTGATGAATGATGTCGCATCTGCTTCAGAAGTCGCATCGTGGGATAGTGAAGACCTATCGATCATAATTCAGCTACACTTTGATCGTGTCGGTGTTGATCCATTGTGTCACCGTCGAGATATTGTGATGAAGCTAGAGGCGCTATTATCGAAGTTGCACTCTTTGATTGGGAGTACAATTCGAAGGCTTCTTATATGCTTGAGTGTTGAAGCGTCAAACGTCTTATACTTGATCGTCTCGGCCCATGTATCTTCTGTTGATTCAGCATCCCGCTGCGATAGTGGGATTCAAAACTTGTGCAGACATCAGAGATTTATGATTTTGTGGCACTCGTGGACATTCCTGCAAGTCTATGGAGAAATGCTCAAAATTTTCTTTCCCATGCTTCCGTCATCTCTCAGTAGTGAATGTCTCATATGCTCGACTCGAAGCGGTGTTAGATTTAACCACTTGGTAAAATATTGCTGAAGTGAGATTACCCACTCATAACGTCTTGCAAAGTTGCTAGAAGTGAGTCCCCATGCTAGGATAACATGTGATGAAATAAATGACATAGACACGGAAGGAACGATACTTGCATGAGTGTGGAACCTCTTGATGAATGTCTATGCATCTGTTGCAAGTTCTTGCTTCAACCTCGTCAAAGTTTGAAATTTTTCTCCAAGTGCTATGATGATGGGATAACGAGTAGCTTCATGTCAAGTGATGCTTGCGGCTCTGATGATTTTCAGTGGAATGACGTTGATGACGGTGTCAACATCGATCAACATTCTTTCGAATTCATTTCCTCTGAGATGGACTGTGGTAAGCAATCCCCAGTCGCGCATCTCCTTGTCTGTGGATGATGGTTAAAGGATTATTTCTGAGATGGATAGACGTGACATAATATAATTTGGTGCCATGAACATGTCTTTCCTTTGTGCCTTAGACGGATAGAGCAATTCACAGATATGCTCGATCAGCGATTGAACTGCTTCTTTGACTGGTTGTTCAGAGAGTGAAAGTCCTGACTGAGAGAGGATCCTTGTGCACCCCTTCAGTCCCCAGATTAAGTTCTCCTGATTTGACCTTTTCCTTGAAGATGCGCTTCAAAACTTTGCATTCGCTTGTTGGATGACTGACGAACCTATGAAAGCGACAATAACGAGGATTCTCCATTTCTAGCAACTCGATCACTTTTTCAATGAGAAGAGGGAAGTCTGGGTCTGTCTGGTCATTTTGTTGACGTTGAATCAACACTTGTGCATTTCGGGTTTGATTATTCTTCCTTTGTGAAGGAGCCTGGGATACCGGAAAAGCATGATTGCGTTGTTGTTCCTTGGTTTTCATTTTACTTCCTTCAACAACAACGTTCGTAGAAAGATGGAGGTTGAGTTTCGGATTGAAAGAATACCCGTTTTTCCTTATACCCTTGCAAACTTCTTTATTCTGGAATGGCTTGGATTGGCTGAGTGGAAAAACAGCTGATCGGCCAGTTGCTTCGGCTACGATCCGAGAATATAAATCCTCCAAAAGGGATTTATAAAATGGCATTATTCCTTCATCGTAATAGTATTGATTGAAGGGTGCCAAAAGGGACGGGTCTTCTTTATGAATTCGTGAGAATTGTCCCGAGCTTTCACGAACGTCCAAGCTAGATTGGTGGAGCCTTTTGCGCTTAGCATGGGTGTGGACTTCGTCTTCGTCGTCGCTGGTGGAGGTATGGATCTTAGAAGATAAATCAACACCAGTGGTAACATAGGAAGGATTTTCAGCATCATTATTTTTAGAGCGATCATATGTTGGTTCCCTTGATAACTGATCTGTAAGAACTTCAAAAGGGTGAACACTTCATTCTGTATCTTGACAATTTCCGCTTGATTTGTTACTTTATCATTTAGGATTTTCATCAGATCAGCAATGGCGTTTGAGATTTGAGTGTTCATAGCCTCTGTGGGAGCTTGACCGAGTTTAATAGTAATTGGAAGAAATTCGCCATTACTAAGAGATAATAAATTTAGATTGGATGTTTCTAAGACCTCCCCATAATCAACCATATTTGATGAAATTGTGAGTTGCAACCGAGAGAATGATCTCCCACTGTGGTCGTCAATCTGTTGATGGGAGAAAACGATTTACTGGTTTTCTAGGAAATGAGGAAACGACCGTGCGGAGGAGACTCCTCGAAACTACCAAATTTCTTTAACCTTTTGCAAACAGATGCACTGCAAAAAGGGAGTTCTTTGAATTCTATATATCAATCTGTAAGACTCCGGCCTAAACCAAGACAATGGTCGTTCCAGAGTCAATTCGGTCACAAGAGAGGATGGGCTGATATGTAGGAGGGAAATTGATAAATGTGTGAGATCAATGGTGATCAATGATTGTTGGTGTGTTGTTATTTTGCGTGAAAATAGTTTCTGAATGATTGAACTTACTCATTTGAGAGTAATTGCTAAGACGATGAGTTCGTGTAGACGAAAGATTATCTATTGTATGAACGTTGTCTTGTTGGAAAAAATTGTTCTGTTCTTCAATCATCGGTTCAAGAAACTATTTATGCTGCAAAAGTAATAGACACCATGATCTCATGAAGTGTGACAGTTGCTGGAGTCAAAGAGTGGAGAAGTGGAAATCGTGTCAAAACCAATTGCTCATCGTGCGGAGACTTGATTGATTTTCCATCCACTATTTCTAATTCCTTCAACTAATTGCACGACTTGCTCACATTCTCATCGTGGATGAACACACGTGTCGTAGACCGCCAGATCAAAACCCTAGTTAATATCCCCCATGTGACACGATTTATGTCTCGTGGTTTGTAGAGTCTGCAAGGCAGACGTGTTTTAATTAGTCAGTTGTTGACTTGATGAGACGATGAGTCTTTGTATTGCTGAGTCGAGCATAGTTTACGAATCCTCTTGGATTCATGAATTGAAGATGTCTGTTGAGACAGAGGTATAATTATGTTGATTGTTAAAGTAAGCAAATATTGATCGTATGAGCAAGTATTGCTCATTTGATAAATTGTTGAATATTGATAGTTGAACCGATATTCCTTAGTCTGGGAAAATATTGCTCGTATGAGCAAGTATTTCTCATTTGATGAATTGTTGAATATTGATAGTCGAACCAATATTCCTTAGTCTGAGCAAATATTGCTCGTATAAGCAAGTATTGCTCATTTGATGAATTATTGGTAATAGAACCAAATAAAATATTAATTAAAATACTGGTAGTTGAACCGAGTATAATTAATTAAAATATTGATCATGAGATCAACTCAAAATTATTAGTGTTTGAATCTAGAATTATGAACCCTGGATTCGAAAACCCTAATTTCGATCAGTTGATGATTTATTGAAAATCAACCACGGAGTGAAGGAAGAACCGGTTACATGGGATGATGGATCGACCATGTAGTGTCCATATGCTCAAGTGAGCAAATCCCAAAGTCTCTTGTAGACCAGTTGGTGAAAAGATGATTAAGTGCTGGTTTAATCATTTATTAGAATAGTGGTCGAGCGAGCGTTAGGTAGTAAAACCTAATTGTGAATAGGTGAGGGACCCACCAAGGGGGCATGAAACCGGCCCTTGGTGACTATGGGACCAGTTTTCAGTCGTTCGAGTAAGTCTCAGGTTAATTTAAAGAGAGTTTGGACCAAATGAGCAATCAATGGCAAATTAGGTCAAAATTAGGGTTTGAGTGTGGGACCGGCTTTTTGCAAGCCTTAGGGCCGGCCATGGTCGTTCATGGAGGCATACCCGTGTCACCATGGTGTCCGTGTCTCAGTCCTGAGAATTTTGGTATTTTCTGACGAGCGTTCGAGCAATATTTTAAATTTTCAATAGAGTTTGACTTTGACTGAAACTCTTGATTTTGCTCGAATGAGCAAGAAGAATTTTCCTCATGCGACAGATAATTTGAAAATATTAAAATAATAATATTTTGATATTGACGTGTGAAGCCAAGTCGGTTGAGTGACCATTTGATCTTTTGGATTTTCCATGGTTTGAGCAATATTTGAGGAAATATTGGAAAACTAGGGTTTTCGATCAAACGATGGAGTTCCATGAGATGATGGAAATAATTAATAAAATAAGGAATTACAAGGTGTGGGATGGTCAGGGATAGGGCATGGCCGGCGGGCTAGTGACCACGGTCCCGTGACACCTTTCCTAATTTTATGTAATTTTTGTATAATCTCCTTAATGTGAAGGAAATACCATGAAACGGAGGAGTTTCATAAGATTAAGGGATTTCCATGAGACGATGGAAATAATAATATGGAAAAATAATGAATTGTGAGGTGTGGGACCGTCCATGTCTAGGGCATGGCCGGCCGGCTTGGCCGGTCCCGTGACACCTTTTCCCTATTTTATTTGATTAAAGCATGGAAACCCAAGAGTTTCTCTCAAACAAGGGAGTTTGCTCAAGTGAGGGAAACCCTATGAGATGAGGGAAGAAATAAGATAAAATAAAGTAAATAAAATAAAAGGTGGGACCGGCCATGGCATGCCCCGCCGGCCGGCCGGCTAGTGGGTCCAGTGGCCCGGTCCCGCGCCCTAGCTTATTTTATTAATTATTTCATTATCTCCATGGGTCGCTCGTCCGTCCATACTTTGATCGTTCGTTCATGTGTTTGGGTGCTTGTTTGTGCATTATTTGCCGTACACTTGCACCATTTTCTCGGGGCTTACTCGATGGTAGCTCAGATGCCCGTACGTTGAATATTTATTACTAACCCATGGAATTCTGCTGGGAAAAGCCATGAATTGAAGTAATGAAATATACGTAGAATATTTTCCGGGGATTCGATTGATGAATCTTGCGACTAAAAATAATTAATTGATGGATCTATACTTGCAGGCATGTTGTCTAGGAGCATTATAATTATTCGATAATTGAGCAATATGAGCCAATTGAAGCGTCATATTTATTCTGTATAGTCAGGGAAAACATTGTTACATCCTGCAGACGTTATCGCTCTATACTAGAAGGCAAGATGTCTAGGAGCCGTCCAATCGTTAAGATTCTATACATATGTCTTTTATATAGTCAGGGAAAACGTTGTTGCATCCTGAAGACGTTATTGCTCTATACTAGTAGGAAAAGTTGTTTAGGAGCCGTCCAATCGTTCGATTCTATATAAAAGTGATTACTGAAATTTCTTAGTTAATGAAATATGTCGTGGTCCCATTTGAGAGACTGCATACATATGCTCGGAGAAGTAATATACTCGATCAGAGGTTCTTAGAGATGTTCTGAGTGACAATACGCTCGATCAGAGATCACTGTGGCATGAGCTTTCACGCTTTAATGAGAGATAACTCTCAATATTCATCTGACTGCTGGATCAGGAATGTGTAAGGTTACAATTTTACCCTTTGTCAAAAATCCACCATCAACAACTGTATATGTCTCTCTTTCATTTACCACTGCAACCGCAATCATAACCACCTTCTCACATTCTTGTTTCTAAAATCCAAGCCCAAACCACCCTGCCCCATTCTATCGCGTCTCATATGAATTGTTATTAAATATTTATCCAGAATCTATATCCTATAATTATCCTTTTAAATCTTCGTCATTAGTATAAAGAACTTAATCATTAGTTTTCAGAGTCTTTCATTGTTGATTCGGTTTTTACATCCACAATAAATATGGAAAATACGTCGGATCAAAAACTTAATATGGAAAGTACATCATATCCTAGAATCATAAATTTTAAATCTTCGTCACTAGTGTTAAAAACTCAATCATTAGTTATCAGAATCCTTCGGTTGTTGCTCCTGCTTCCACATCCACAAGAAGTGATTGATGAAGAGAAATAAATATGAATCCAATTAACACCAAAAGGGAGGAGGTATTGGTTGAAGGTGCATCAAAGAGAAGATACATAATTTTCCCTGTGACCCTTGCTTAAGGAAGCGTCATGATGCGGATGCATCATTTTTATACGTTGATTAATCAGGGATACAATATTCCCTATGTTTCTTACTTGTGTACGCATCATGATGTGAATGCATCGATATATCATGTGTCTTTCCCTTTGTTAGAGCATTGCTCGGTTGAACCCACCAAGCGTTGGTATGTCAAAGTTGGTTGTCATGTTTTAGTGTCAAAACGCAATTAGAGTTGCTTGATTAAATGTACTAGAGACCAACTTCGTTTAGGTTAGACTATACATTCTAGGATTGTTGAGACATACAAGTATGACTTTTGAAGACCGAAAGATCATGAAGACGTATCAAATACAATGAAAACATCACCGACTTGACTTTTTTCCATTTATATCATTTCTTTCAAGTTGTTTAAGATTGAAAACATAACATGTAAGGTTATATTTAGTACTTTAGTATTAGACTTGGTAATTTTGGTATGATCAAAGTTTCAAGGATGAATATTTGATTACGAAGTATAATGTTTATCTTTGAACTTCGTAAATGTGACATCGACATAATCTGAAACTCGTTACTTGATTGTGTACTGGATATAGGTATGATTTCATCATAAGAAACTATGTTTGATAACATATGTTTAAAGGAAGTACATATACGAAACTTTTTTCGTAATCAAAAGGAAATTAATAGCCGTTTTGGTCCGGTTTTCTTTGAAGATCTATTGGATAACCAATTCGAACCTAGATAATAACTTTAGTAGAACCGGTATTGAATTATGTTAAGAACTATGGTAGAGAATATCTTTACCTAGTTTAATATATGTGGTAGAACCGATCTTGACTTATGTTGAGAACCTTGGTAGAACCGATCCTTACTTATTCTCGGGTACATGCTAGAATTGATCCTATATATTGTTGGGAGTCATGGTAGAACCGATCTTTACCTATATTTGGATACTTGGTAGAACCGATTCTATAGTTTATTGGAAGTCATGGTAGAACCAATCCCTACCTATATTGTGAGACTTGGTAGAACCGATCTAAACCTATGTTAGGAGTCATGGTAAAACCGGTCCCAAGAGCAAAACAGATACTTTATATTCACATACTACTTTAATTTTTGTGTGAGTTTTAAAGTAGGGTTTGATAATTAGGAAAGTTCCAGATGTCAACATATTTTGGACATGAGTATATTTCTTATCTTTTATTATCCAAATATATTTCTTCATACTCAAGGTGATCCCACTCTGAAATATTGAGAATCTTTTAATTAAGAATTTTCGATTATATGCTTTTGCTTTTCCACCAAATCAAAACATATCTCTTGGAAAATTATATTAGTTAAGTGCTAAACTAATGGTAGATATTTTCAAATGAGATATTTCATAATTACATGTTCGATATTAGTTGGAAATAGCAAAATCGAATTTAGGTACTTATTGCATATTTTCAGAGCATTTCTCAGTTGAACCCACTAGCATTAGTATGTCAACATAGTTTTCAAATTTAGTTGCCAAAACGCGTTCTTGATTTAGTTTCGGACTAGATTAGGTCTAAGAAGTAGAATCGAAGCTATCCTTGAAGGATGAAGATTGAAGACTACAAGAATACATCGACAAGGACTTCATCAACATAGGTATATGGTGATTGATTTCATTTGGATTCTTGTTCAATTGTACCTTCCTAATCTATCGAAAAAAATTCCCACTCTACGAAACATTCTTATGACGGTAAATATACATTTATGTATATATACTTGAGGTTATTTGATCCATGACTTCTGTGACAATAACCTTTATCCCTAAAATTGTTCTCATGTTATAGTGAATGGGCTTACGAATTCAATGAGACAAGAATCACTCAATTCCGAGTTGTAACGAAGAAGTTATGAGTGATTTATTAAAGCAACAATTATTAGTGTTGTTGTTACTATTGTAGTTCGTTAGTAGGAAACAATCCACGAACTGTTTGTAATGGTTCACAGACTTGAGCGCAAATACGTGACTAGAGGCCTTTTTTAGTCAAGTTTTTGATGTTTCCTTATCTAGGAAATATGGCTATTACTCCAAACATATTTGATTACCATATTAAAGTGTTTGTGATGTTGATTACCATATTAAAGTGTTTGTGATATTTTAGAATTCCTTCCTAAGATAAACGGTGATTTATTCATATAAATACAATATATGCTAAATTAATTATCTAGGAAAGAGTTGTATTAGGAAAGACTCCCAAAATTAGAAGAGTCTTAAAAAAAGAAAATAGCTTAAACTTTAAGATTCAATCTATCTTGTTCGCTATAAATAAAGGTTTCGTGAATGCCTCACTTTTCATCCCTTGGAAAATTGGTGTTAGCTTCATAAGCTTATTTTCCATGTTTTCTGTTCTTCGTGAACAAGAGTGAGATAATTAAGTCTTTTCCTTGGGGATCGCAAAGCCGAGTTAGTAATAATTTTCATGATAGTTACGCAACTTGTAATTTAGGGTTTTCACCTCTTGTCTATTCTAATTAAGGTTTTATCTTCTGATATAAGACCATTAAAGAGTTGTTGATCATAAACCCTAGGTTTTGATAGATTTCAGTTCTCGTTCATATATCGACACTAGTAAAAATCAGAACTCGAAAGAAAACTTCGATTAAGGTATTTCGTAAAAATCCTTAAGAAGTTTTAAATAAGATATATCTAGATTTATTCTAGTTGTTCTTGTTGTAGAATTATTACGTTTTTCTTAAATTGGAAACTGATCTTTGGAATCGCCCAAGTTCACTTACGAAAAGTTTCACGGACTCCTTGTGTGTACTCATACTGATTGTAAGTTGAAACCCTAATCTACAAGTTTGTTTCAGCATCTCTACTTTTATCTGGTAGTTGTTCGAAACAAACACAATATTTCAAAAGCCTTGGTTCACATCTAAAGGGAAATCAAACTGGTGTTTTGTGAAAGCAAAAGATCAAAAGTATCAACAGTGTTGTTGCTTCTTCTAAAGAGAACTAACATTCTGCTACAAGATTTTTTAGAGTGCTTTTGAAGAGAACTGTATTTTTCCAGAAGATTTTCGAGAATAAACACTGAAGAGAATTTGTGTTCTGCTAGAAGATTTACGAGAAGAATTCCTAAAGAGCATTTGTGTTCTGATAGGAGTTCTACAAGTGCTTGAGTACATCTGAAGTAGGTATTACATCTAGTCTGAATAGGTAGTAGAAAATTGGTGTAACAACTTATAATCAGTGTGTGTTTATTATGGACTAGGTCCCGGGGTTTTTCTGCTTTTGTGCGTTTCTCCGTTAACAAAATTTCTGGTGTTTGTGTTTATTTCTTTTTCGCGTTATATTTTCTTTATATAGTTGAAATATAACAGATTTTGCGTTAGTCATTCATAGTTGTTAAATCCAAACTTGTTTGTTGGATATGACTTGATTGATCTTGGATATTGGTTTTTGGTACTGTCCAAGAACTCTCACGGTATAGTCATAACTACATACTCGTTTCTGTTTATCTTCTGACTAAGTTGATAAAGAGATAAAACTCTTTAATATTATTCCTTGATTGAGTTGTTACTCCAGGGATTCTATTAGAGTTTGGTCCATATAGATTACCGAAATAAAAAGTTGGGTGTTGAAAAATCGGGGGTCTAACAACCACACCAAATAATTCGTTTAGGCAATCTGTATGGACAAACTCCAGTATTTCCAAGAGAATCAACTTGAGAGTCGGACTCAATCAAGGAAAGTACATCCAAGAGTTATATCTCAATTTTTTAAATCAATCTACAATCGAACAGATAGAAATCTGTGAGCCGAATTAATATGATAAATAACTTGGATAGTACCAAAGACCAATATCCAAGTGTCAATCAATTTATATCAACAACCAAAGGTTGGATTATCTAATTTATTGAATTACGCACAACCTGTGATAATTCAATTATATAAAAATATAATGCGGAAAAGAAATAACACAGACACCAGAAATTTTTTCAACGAGGAAGCCACAAATGTAGAAAAACCTCGGGACCTAGTCCATATTTATATTAAGACGCTACAGACTATAGCCTAACTGGAATGTAGTTGAGCCCTAACCAATCTCACACTGGTTTAGGTACAATCGCGTTCCCTACGCCTCTTGAACCACGTCGTATTCTGCGCACTTGATTCCCTTAGATGATCTCACCCACAACTAAGATTTGCTACGACCAAAAATCGAAGAATTGATAAAAAAAAAATCTGTCTCACACAGAAAAGTTTATTGAATAGACAAATTTGTCTTCCACAGTAAAACCTACGAGTTTTTGTTCCGTCTATTGATAAATCAAGGTGAACATGAACCAATTGATACACCGGACTTATATTCCCGAAGAACAACCTACTAATATCAATCACCTCACAATTTTCTTAATCATATGGAAGTGAAACAAGATATTGTGGAATCACAAACGATGAGACGAATATGTTTGTGACTACTTTTTATATTACCTATCGAAAATTAAATCTCGAGCAAATATTAGAGAAGATATTACTCAATACGATAGAAAAAAGTAAGATCATCTGAACAAGCAACTATAGAGAAAATAGTTGGGTCTGGATTCACAATCCCAATGAAGTCTTCAAGTCGTTAACCTACAGGATTTTGGAGAAAACCTGGGGTTAAAGGAGAGTCGACTCTAGTCGCAACTAATATCACACATGAGGTGTGGGGATTAGGTTTCCCAGTTCCTAGAGTACTCCCTTATATAGTCTTCAAATCAGGGTTTGCAATCAATGTTACCTTGATAACAAAGCATTCAATATTCACCGTTAGATGAAAACCTGATTAGAGTCAAGCTAATATCTTTCAACCGTTAGATCAAACTTAGATTGTTATACACAAATGAAATGTGACTTCATTTAAGTATGAGTAACCGTACCCAAGCACTGCACATAGTTGACTCAACAATAGTTAACCGAAGTTAGCCATATGAACACTTTCATATCAACCTTGTTCATCTTAATCACAGCTAGTTCAAATGACTCAAATGAAACTAGTTATGGAGTTGTTCAATTATTTATATTCTCATAGAAGTATACAAGAAACAATTGAAACAAAATCGATTTTGATTCACTTGAATCAATTCATGAACATTATAGCCACGGTTTGCAAATGATCGCATTCCTTTATATAAATGTATCAGTTCATGAACAAACCGATTTTAGAACTTAACCCACTCAAGTATGCAAAAGGGGTATGAAAAAGCGGGGGTCTAACAACATCACCCAATATTTCGCTTAGTAATCTGTATGGACAAACTCAAATATACTTTTAAGAGAATCAACGAGACTCAATCAATTAAAAGTATATCAACGAGTTTATATCTCTCTCTTGCTTTGATTACCTCAAACAGAAACTGTGAGTACTAATCAAATACAAGGAATAACTTGGATGGTACCAAAGACCAATATCAAAGGATCAATCAATGACAATCAACAACCAAAGGTTGGATTACTCAAATTGATGATCTAACGCACAACCTGTATTATTTCAATTATAAAGATAAAACAATTTAATGCGGAAATTGAAATAACACAGACACCAGAAATTTTGTTAACGAGGAAACCGCAAATGCAGAAAAACCCCGGGACCTAGTCCAGATTGAATACACATTGTATTAAGCCGCTACAGACACTAGCCTACTCCAAGCTAACTTCGGACTGGACTGTAGTTGAACCCCAATCAGTCTCCCACCGATCCAAGGTACAGTTTCACTCCCTACGCCTGTGATCCCAGCAGGATATTGCGCACTTGATTCCCTTAGCTGATCTCACCCACAACTAAGAGTTTCTATGACCCAAAATCGCAGGCTTTGACAATAAACAAATATGTCTCACACAGACAAATCTATTAAAGGATTAATCTGTCTCCCACAGATAAACCTTAAAAGTTTTTGTTCCGTCTTTTGATAATAATCAAGGTGAACAGGAACCAATTGATAATCCGGTCTTATATTCCCGAAGAACATCCTAGATTAATCAATCACCTCACAACAATTTTAATCGTATGGTAGCGAAAAAAGATGTTGCGGAATCACAAACA
Source organism: Papaver somniferum (assembly GCF_003573695.1). Taxonomy (NCBI): domain Eukaryota; kingdom Viridiplantae; phylum Streptophyta; class Magnoliopsida; order Ranunculales; family Papaveraceae; genus Papaver; species Papaver somniferum. The sequence continues at coordinate 157,241,361 of NC_039361.1, forward strand.
ATGAGACGAAGATGTTTGTGATTACTTTTTATATCTTTCCTATCGGAGAAATCAATCTCAAGCCAATCAATCTGATTGTACTCGTACGATAGAAGATGCAAGATCAGATCACACAACTACGATAAAAGTAGTATCGGTCTGGCATCACAATCCCAATGAAGTCTTTAAGTCGTTAACCTGGTTTTTAGAAGAAGAAAAACCAAAGGTTAAAGGAGAACCGACTCTACCTCGCAAACTAGTATCAGACGTAAGGTGTGGGGATTAGTTTTTCACAGAAGCTAGAGTTTCCCTTATATAGTCTTTCAAATCAGGGTTCTCCATCAAGTTACCTTGGTAACGAAGAAATCAATATCCACTGTTAGATGAAAACCTGATTTGGATTCAAGCTAATATTTCACAACCGTTAGATCGAAAACCTATCTTGTTACACACAAATGAAATGCACGCTTTTAGGTTTGTTAACCGTACCCAAATGTATGCACTTGTTGGTTCAACAATAGTCAACCAAAAGGTTAGCCATGTGAGCATTTCATACCAACCGTATTCTTCTTCACCATAACTAGTTCAAATGACTTCAAGATGAACTAGTTAGAGAGTTGTTCAATCGCAAGGAAATCTCATATACTACATAAGACACAATTGAAGCAAAGATGATTTGATTCACTTGAATTGGTTCATGAACTTTATAGCCATGGTTTGCATACTGCATTCGTTAGTTTTTATAAGTTTAAGTTCAGAAATCATCTTCAAATATATATAACCTTCTTAAGTTCGCACACTAGGTTCGTGGACTTAATCAAGCGGGCAGAGTTTACAAACTCCAACAGAAAATCTTGGCAAAAGACTTTCCGCCGGTTTGTGGACTGGGTTCGCGGACTGGTACTCACGCAACTAGTTTGTCAACTCGAGCACAATTTATCGGGATGAGAAGTTCGACAGTTCGTGGACTGAGTTCGCGGACTTGGCAACAAGCCATTCTTCCGGTTTCTCTTGATCAACAAAGTTTGCAAACTTTGGTTCAAGGAATAAGACTTATGCACATATGTGTTTCCACAATAATACTTATGTCCATCATTGGTTATGTAATATAAAATCTCATTCCAATCATTGAAACATTCTTAGAGGACGTTATATAGTTGTTACACCATTTCTCGTCAAAGCAATTTTCAAGATGACTGAAACATACTACGTAAAGATAAACACGGTTGAAGCGAAACGCTTACCAACATATATTTCGAGAGATATATAGGCGAGGTAAACTGGGGTCGAAATATCAAATGTGTATAATCTAAGTCTATATATAACATACGACTTTTTGTCTCAAGAAGTAGGAGATATAATAGATAGACTTTTGAGTGATAGATAAGTTCAAGTCTTCACATACCTTTTTGTCGAGAAGTTCCACCGGTTCCTTGAGTAGTTATTCTACTTGTATGATGAATCGCCATGAAGTCCTTGAGCTCAACTACACTTTCTATCCTAGTCCTAGACTTAGCTATAGTAGACTAGAAATCAAGACTTATAGTTTTGATCACTAACATTGACAAACATGCTTAAGATAGCAACGCATGCGAGTTCAACCGAGCAATGCTCTAACAATCTCCCCCTTTGCCAATTTTAGTGACAAAACTATCAATACATATGGAATACAAAAAAGATAAAGAAACTTTAGTAGCTCATGTTCCACATGTCTAATCCTCAACATTTCTCGAAATCTTCGTCACTTCCAAGTACTCCAATGATCCCAAAGGTTATAAGTTTAACATCACCGTTGTTGAAGATCCGTATCTATAACAATGAGAAAGCATCGGTCTAGAAAGAGACATTGTTATACAGTGTCATAGTATTATTACGCAGTGTCAAAGTTCAATTGTATCACAACTTCAACAATAATACTATGGTGATATGTATCACTCCCCCTTAGTCAATACTCCATCTCACATGGAAACCACTCCCCCTTACACAATGATCCGAAAACCATATGTATTTGTAGTGTGAACTACATATTAATTCTCCCCCTTTTTATCAATAAAATTGGCAAAGGTACAAGAAAGGGATCATAATGAAATTTCCGAAAGAGACATTTCATGACTAAAAGGAAAAATACATACTATCTAACTTAGATGCAATCATAAATCCGAAGCTAAATGCATTCATCAAGGAGTTTAAAGATACAAGATAACCCCTCTAAAATTCCACAGCCGCGCACCCCTCAAGATATGACCATTAAGCACAAGTTCAAAAGAACTCTCTCCCATTTGATGTCATTCCCGAAAGAACAACAAGAGCGACCTTAATTTCGAAAGAAAAGAAGGATTTTTGAACACACAACAAAGATACTAAAAAGACAAAAACAACCCTACAGAAACTGAACTGGAAAAGACCTACTGGAGTTTTCTGACTCAATTGCCCGAAAGATAGAGAAAGCAAAGGAGCAGGAGTCATAGAAGCACTTTTAATGAACCAAAAAAACACCAATAGACTGCCGCAAGTGCTGGAAAGTAGCAATATATAATGGTTTGGTGAGAAATCATCCAATTGTTGTTCGGGAGGCACAAAATCCATACTTATGATACCATTCTCATAAAGATCACGAATAAAATGGTACCTGATGTCAATGTACTTTGTTCGTGAGTGCTCAACGGGATTCTCAGTGATGCGAATCGCACTATAGTTATCAAAAAATATCTTCAGTACTCCAGTATCAACTCCATAATCAACTACCATTTGTTTCATCCATAGGACTTGAGTATAACATGATCCAGCAGCAATATATTCTGCCTCACATGTAGACAGGGATTGAGGATTTTGCTTCTTGCTATGTGATGTGATTTTCAATTGAGTTGTAGTAATAAATTCGTTGAGACTTGTGAAAGCAGATTCTAGATTTAATTTTAAAACTAAAAATATGGCAAACTCAAATAAAGTGATATCAAGATTTTAAAACTAGACCAAGACTCCGGATTCCACTATTCCTTAAACTGATTGGTTGACAAAAAATATTTCAAGAATTATTATTAAGCTCTTTTTCACATTAACTCACTAGTTATCTGTAAGATTTCCAAACATTAAATTGTAATACCTAAGCATGAATTATCAAAGAATTATTTCTAAGCATAAGACATCAAATCGATTCACAACTAATAAAGGAAATCAACTTCACCTTATAAAAACATATTATAATGATCTTAGTGAATTAAATTAAATTAATAATAATTGAAATTATAAAAAGAAATTACCAATCAAGCACAAGTAAATAGTTTCCTCCGTTGCCTTGGTCACCGAGAACTTTTAGCCGCTCATCATGTTGGAACGCGCTCAAAATTCATTTTTATTGCTCAAAGGGTGTTTACAAAGATGAAATGGGAGAAACAATGATAAAACCGAGTTTGTAACAATTTTATTTCTTACAAACTGAAAAGAACGATAAAAGGAATATGTCGCTGACACTGTAGCTTCTACGACCCACACTGCTGTGTCTCTAACACTGTTGAGAAACGACGGTTTTGTGTGGTCGTTTTTCTTCGTGTTCTTCAGAATGCAGCAGCAGAAAAAAATATTTCCGGTGATCTGTTTTTCGCACCGTTCTTCTCCAAACTCTCCCAAGCTCTCTCGATACACATTCTTACATCTCATAAGCTATTTATAACCCAGTGGTACCTCAAAATCTCTCCAATTACTCCTCAAAATCTTCAGTAAATGAATATTATTCTCAGGAATAATTTCCTATTTTCTTTCTCTGCACGCGACTGTAGCCGTCCAAAATCTTCTTATTTATCTCTGTCACCTTCCAAAAGGTTGTTAGAGTCATCCTAGCATGCGCAGACTCAGTCCATCTCATGCAAATCCCGTGAATATCTTCATCCATGACGTGCTCCCTGTTTGACGAGAATACGTGAAATCTTCCCATTTAGTCGAAATGAAAGCAGTTACCAATCCTGTTGTGATATAACAGGCTGGTACATATCCAAATCAAGATAAATATCTGACCAAATATCCACGAGTTTAATGGAGAATATCTTCCCATACACGTACCCCCTTGTTTTCTTCAACACGAGTTAACTAGCCAAATTCAATCAGTCCAGAGGCCCAAACCAATCCTGTTACGTTCAACCAAGTCTGCCCATGCAATTCCAGCTCTTGAGTCTCATGAAATCACGTCCAAAGGGCAAACCAAATTTATCCCGTTGACTGCAATCATATTCCCGCCAAAATTGAGTTTGAAATGGAGAAGAAGGTGTGCCCCTATCCAGAGTAGGGGCGTCTTTAACAAATGGAGTGCCCTGGGGGTGCCCTTATCCAAAGTGAGGGTGCCTTTAACAAATGTCCTTCGGGGTTCCCCGAGCAACTTTTCGAGACGAATTTTCCAAAAATGTTTATTCCTAAAAATGCATAAAAAACACAATATTAGTACAAAAATCGAATCCCAACAATACAACCATTGAGGACAACTCATATACAAAAATGTGTCTATCAAATACCCCCAAACTTATTATTTGCTAGTCCTCTAGCAAAACTAATCTAGAAAATAAAATCCTAACTCACTAGGTGGCCCTAGTGACCGAGTTAATCTCGGGAGGGTTTACCAGAGGTGTACCCACAAAACCATGACTTCTAATTGGTCACAAGTATCCAAAGAGCTATGAGGACATACATATTCTCAACCTATCTCCAAGTAACTAGAATGTCAGAGAAATTAAAGGTGACATCTCTAAAGATGACTAAAGAAAAGGGGAGACACATCCGCAACACTGCTAGATAAAGAGATATCCGCTACACAGCTAGATAAACATTGTAAGATGCATCCACTTTACAGCTGGATAAGATTAGGAGAGAGATAAAGATGAGAGGGACATCTGCTACACAGCTGGACTAATTACGTGTGATGAGTTGAACCAGTGCTAGAAAGATCTTGTGCCAGATGGAAAGCGGACTAACAAAGCAACCAATATGCATCTATCTTCGACTCTCTCATAGTGCTCAGTAGAAACAACTTCTTCATTGGCTTCAACTGTTGATGATAAACTATCGAACCTCATAGAACCATGACAATTAACTCTTCTATGAATCTTCTCCTTAATTTCTTGCTTGAAACTTCCTTATAGATTTCTACTTCCTTATGGCCTTATTGAACAAAAAGCTAATCATAGAACAAAAAGAACGTAATGATGATTTTTTTTTTCATTTTTTTTTGACGGAAACAAAAATAACAAGACAAAAATTTAAATGGCCATGAGAGAAGGACTTTAGAACTTGGATCTTAGCAACTTGTGATGTCTTGGTATCATGAACTTCAACAACTTATATCATTTGCTCTTATAACTTCTTGTAACTAAGTCTTCAACTTTGATTTTTGAATTATTCTTTTCTATTGTTGCTTCTAAACCTTAAACGTCTTCAACTTTCTTCATAGATTTTGATGTCGCTCCGCTTGTTGATAAGTTTCTACTGAGAGAGAGTCGTAATCCAGTAACTAAGACTACATTGTGAGGTTGCTTTGTCTTTCTAGCATTTCCTTCTGACCTACTTGTCTTTTCGTCATGGATGGTTAGATCCATCACGGTTACCCTCTAAAAGGAACAAGTTCTCTCCTGAATTTCAAAGATCTCAATGTCTTTTTCTCTAATGTCTAAATAGATTGCTATCCCTAGAATTCAAATTTCTATCTTTTCGGTGAGAAACAGTATGTAAACTTAAATAACCGGATACTATGTGACGCTAGAAGTTTCAAAAATGCAACTAAAAAGTTCTTCCCCACCGCCAAACTTAAATCTAATATTGTCCTCAATGTTTCTAATCAAAGAGCAATACCAAAAGTAAAATAACACGAGGAGAAGTTGGAAAGATAGTACCTGGCTGAAGAGAGAGAAAATCAAAAACTAATATACAACATACAACTGCCTCGATGGTCAATGAAGGGTAAACAGGTTCCTCCAGAGGGACCTCCTCAACATCACCTGTAGGAAAGGGCTCTAAAAAGGGTTTCAATTTCTGACCGTTAACCTTCTAAGAACTACTACCATCCGGTGTCTCGATCTCAACAGCTCCATGAGGAAAGATAGTGCGAACAATAAAAGGACCCGTCCACCGAGAACGTAACTTCCCAGAGAAAAGATGCAAGCGGGTATCATACAGAAGAACTTTTTGACCAGGAGAAAATGACTTCCTTAAAATATTTCTATCATGCACAAGTTTCATTTTGTTCTTATACTCCTTTGCACTATCGTAAGCATCTATACGAATCTCTTCCAACTCATTGAGCTGGAGTTTCCTACGGTCTCCTGCCTTGTCAAGTGAAAAATTTATCTGCTTAACATCCCAATAAGCTCTATGTTCTAACTCAACAGGTAAATGACATGCCTTTCCACACACAATCCGATAAGGCGACATTCCAATGGGGGTCTTAAACGCAGTACGGTAAGCCCATAAGGCATCAGTAAGCCTAGACGACCAGTCTTTCGGATTAGGATTAACTATTTTCACTAATATACGTTTTATCTCCGTATTGGAAACCTCTACCTGACCACTAGTATGCGGATGATACGGGGTAGCTACCTTATGTGTAATACCATATTTATTCATCAGAAGCCTAAAAGGTCAATTACAAAAGTGCGACCCTCCATCACTAATTATAGCTCGCGGTGTACCAAAACGTGTAAGTATATTATTTTTCAAGAACTCAATCACAACCCTGTGGTCATTGGTTTTACACGCAACCGCCTCAATCCACTTAGAGACATAGTCTACAGCGACAAGGATGTATAGGTTACCAAAAGAATTAGGAAACGGACCCAGAAAGTCAATACCCCACACATCAAAGACCTCAACAACTAAAATAGGGTTCAAGGGCATCATGTTCCTACGAGAAATGGTTCCTAATTTCTGTCAATGCTCACAAGTAAAGCAGTAACTGTGGGAGTATTTAAATAACTAAGGCCAGTAGAATCCACGCTGCATAACTTAGCAGCAGTCTTCTTAGCACTAAAATGACCCCCACAAGCATGATCATGACAAAAGGAAATAATACTGGATTGGTCACTCTCAGGTATACATATCCTAATAATCTGATCTGGACAATACTTAAATAAATAAGGATCATCCCAAAATAAGTGCTTAACCTCGGCTAAAAACCTAGAACGATCTTGTTTACCCCAATGTTGGGGCATTCGACCAGTAACAAGATAATTCACTATATTCGCATACCAAGGTGCTTGGGTAACAAAGAACAGTTGTTCATCGGGAAAACTATCCTAACAGGAGGAGAATCATTAAGGGTATCCACAACAAGCCTAGACAAGTGCTCTGCTACTACATTTTCAGCACCTTTTTTTGTCTCTAATGTCTAAGGAAAATTCCTGCAACAATAGGATCCATCTAATTAGTCTAGGTTTAGTATCCTTCTTGGAAAGAAGATACTTCAAAGCAGCATGATCAGTAAAGATTATGACCTTAGAACCTACGAGGTAGGATATAAACTTGTCTAAGGTAAACACAATAGCTAATAGTTCCTTCTCCGTAGTGGTATAGTTCAACTGGGCATCATTCAGAGTTTTGCTAGCATAGTAAATCACATGAAGTAATTTATTTTCTCACTGACCTAGCACAACACCAATAGCATAATATGAAGCATCACACATGATCTCAAAGGGTAGGCTCCAGTTGGGTGCCTGGACTATGGGGGCGGTAGTGAGTAAAGTCTTAAGCTTCTCAAAATCCTATAAACAAGCATCATCAAAGACAAACTTAACGTCTTTTGCAAGTAAATTGCAAAGAGGTCTAGAAATCAAGCTAAAATCCTTAATGAATCGACGATAAAAACCAGCATGTCCTAAGAATGACCTAATATCTCTTACGGTTTTTGGGACCTGTAAAGTTTTAATAAGGTCAACTTTGGCTCTATCTACCTCTATACCCTTCGAAGATACGATATGCCCTAGAAAAATTCCTGAACGAACCATGAAGTGACATTTCTCCCAATCAAGCACTAAATTCTTTTCCTTACACCTAGTCAAAACTAATGACAAATGATGCAAGCACTCATCAAAAGACGAACCAAGCACTGAAAAATAATCCATAAAGACCCCTAAGAACCGTTCTACCATGTCAGAAAATATGCTCAACATACAACGCTGAAAGTTCGCAGAGGGATTACATAACCCGAAAGGCATGCATCTATATGCAAAGGTACCAAAGGGACAGGTAAAATTGGTTTTCTCTTGGTCTTCTAGGGCATAACAACCTGATTATAAACGCATTATCCATCTAAAAAGCAATAATGGCGACGTCCAGCTAATCTCTCTAGCATTTGGTCGATGAAGGGAAGGGGAAAGTGGTCCTTCCTAGTGACCTTGTTCAATTTTCTATAGTCAATACAGACACGCCAACCCGTGGTCACCCGGGTTGGGATTAACTCATTGTTATCATTCTAGACTACAATAATACCAGATTTCTTGGGAACAACCTGAACGAGGCTGAACTGTCTGAAATAGGGTAGATAATGCCTGCATCTAACAGCTTAAGAACCTCGGTTTGAGTTACTTCTTTCATATTAGGGTTCAGTCGACGTTGCATCTCCCTAGAAGGTTTGGTGTCACTCTCTAAATAGAAATGATTCATACAATCAGTAGGACTTATACCCTTAATGTCTGCTATGGTCCACCCTAAAGCTTCCTTGTTATTCTGAAGGACGGTCACTAGCCTAATTTCATGATCACTATCCAAGTCGGATGCTATAATCACAGGTAAAGTTTCAGATGGGCCTAAAAACACATATTTCAGGGTATCTGGTAATGGTTTAAGGTCCAACTTAGGAGGCTTTTTTAACGAAGGAACTAGGGTAGACGGGTAGAGGTTCGAACTTAGGTTTCCAGCCATTACTAGTGTCTATCAAATGGGTTGAATCTAACAAAGCATTCACCTCATTAATCACATCATCATCATCAAAATCAATCCTAAAGTGAGCTAGGCATTTCTCTAACGGTTCTTCTATCAAAGTGTTTGGTAATGACTCCTCGACTAGGGTTCTTATCATTTTCACCTCTTCTATGCTCGAGTCATCTAGTTCAGAGGGTAGCTTACTAGTATTAAAGATGTTCAGCTCAATAGTCATATTACCAAAAGACAAACTTCATAATACCATTTCGACAATTAATCATCACATTGGATGTAGCTAAAAATGGGCGACCTAAAATCACTGGTATTTGGTTCTCTGGGTCAGGGACAGGTTGGGTATCTAGGATAACAAAATCCACCGGATATTTAAACTTGTCGACATCAATAAGAACATCCTTGATCACACCATGAGGAATTTTAACGGACCTATCAGCTAACTGAAGTGTCATCTGGGTAGGTTTCATCTCACCAAGTCCTAGCTTAAGGTACACATGGTACGACAATAAATTCACACTGGCTCCTAAGTCAAGCAAAGCTTTATCGACACGGTATTTACCTATTGTGCAATAAATAGTAGGGGACCCTGGATCTTTATACTTAGGAGTAGTGGTATTCTGAATAATAGAACTCACGTGATTAGCTATAAAGGCTTTCTTCTGGAAACTAAGTTTTCGCTTTCGCGTACACATATCCTTAAGAAACTTGGTATAAGCGGGAATCTGCTTAATCGCATCTAAAAATGGGAGGTTGATAGTAACCTTCTTAAAAACCTCCAATATATCATTAAAGTTGGACTCCCTCTTAGTTGGAACTAGAAGCTAGGGGAACGGGGCTTTGGGAACAAAGCCGGGATCAGCAGGACCCTCATTGGTCTCTTTAGAGACTATCAGTCTCCTCATTTTCTGGCTCAGAAGGGTGAACTACATCATGTTCACTATCAGGCATGGCAACCTTATTATCAACTTTCTTTCCACTCCTAAGGGTTGTAACAGAATTCACATGATTGTACGATCTCTCTCCTTTAGGATTAGGATCAGTATGACTAGGGAACCTTCCATCTTCTCTATCACTAAGAAACTTAGCTATTTGGCCGACTTGAAGTTATAATTTAGCAAGAGACTGGGAATTATTCTTAAAATTCTGCTTGGTTTCCTCTTGAAAATTAACCTGGATCTTTACTAACATTTCCTGGCTTTGTGATAGCATATCCTGGCTTTTTTTTAGTATACTAAGAGATTCCTCTAAGCTAGTCATTCTATTCTCAGAAGGGTTCTGGAACTGGGCTTAACCTGGAGAATTCTTATTATAACCAAAACCTGGGGGAGGCTGAGAATTACTAGGTTGACCTTGATTCTGGACTTTAGACCAAGAGAAATTAGGATGGCTTCTCAAACCAGGGTTGTAGGTCTCTAAGTATGGGTCAAACTTCTGACGGTTTTCAAACCTAGCGTTGTTATAGACAGCATGGGCTTGTTCTTCACTAACCTGACCTTCCCAATAGGAGTTATTGGGTTCTACTCCATAACTAGAGACTTGAGAGGCTCTAATCCTATCATCAGGTTCAACAAGAGACCTATGTTTAGGTTGATTCAATTCCAAAGCTTCTAACCTTCTAGACAAAGCAGCAAACTTAGCATATAACCCGAAGCTTGTATCTACCACATTGGTGCTACTTCTATTGACCAACAGTCTTTTAGGGGGTTCAACACAAGACTCCCACTGTTGGGATTTTTCAGCGACAGCTCCTAAGAAGGTGAAAACATCATCAACATTTTTACTAGTGAACTCACCAGCGCACATAGACTCGACCATGGCTTTGGTCGAACAGTCTAAACCATCATAAATAATCTCTACAAGTTTCATCTTATCAAATCCATGGTGAGGACACTGGGATAGGAGATCATTGAATCTCTCTAAAAATCTATAAAGAGACTCTCCTCTTGTTGCACACTAGCACTAATTTTCTGCATAACAGCTGCAGTTTTATGCTTAAGGTAGAATTTCATATAGAAAGCAGCAATAAGTTCCTGCCATGTTTCAATGGATTCAGATGGTAGGTTGTTCATCCAGGTCTTGGCTTTATCTCTCAAGGAAAAGGGAAACATCTTAAGTTTCAAGAATTCATCGGTAAGGTCTTTTATTCTATTTGTCCCACAAATTTCCTCAAAGTCCCTAATGTGAAAATAAGGATTCTCATCATCTTTTCCTAAGAATATAGGGATCATCTGAAGAATACTAGGTTTTATCTCAAAATTAGCCGTAGTGGCTGGCAATTTAATGCACGAAGCTCGGTTGGTCCTAGTTGGGAACGTGTAATCTTTCAAAGTTGCCATCGCTGGCACAGCTGAAGTACTAGGGGTACTTTCCTCACGAAGAGACACATTCTCAAAACTGAAGTTTCCAAAAATAGGGTTCTCAAAAGAAGAGTCTTCGAGCTCCCCGCTTCCACAAGAAGAACTACTAGGTTTTTCACTAATCAAACGACGTAGAGTGTCTCTTTTCCAATCCCGTTCTCTAATGACCTCGGGCATATACTAGAAAAAAACAAATAAAAAAAAAATCCTAAAGGAAGGGAGGTTCTAAGCAAACACAAAGCAGGCTGACTGCACCAAAGCAAACCTAAAGATTTCTAGTAAACAAAAAGCATGATGGCTCCACTTAGGTTGTTTCTAGACCAGCTTCTATTCTTTCGAAAAGGAACTCGTTACAATCTGAGCAAACCTCTCTGGAATCAATCCGAGTTAAAGTAAGTTGAATAGAGACGAGAGAAGATGTATGGAGCTTTGATACCCAAGGCCTCACCGGCGTTACAAGGCGGCGTATTCAACTCACAGAAACCATCATGAACTTCAAACTATGCTCAAAAGAGTAACCAATATTTTTCGAACGACTTTCCTATTAATCTCGTTACCCTATCAGTCTCGTTCTATTCTAAATTTTAAAGCTTAGGTTCGCGTTAAGTATCGTTTTCCTAAGGCGGGCAAGAAGAGAACGGTGATGAAATCCGAACCCTTATCTTGTATGGCCAGTCCTTTCCCTTTACTAGGAAAAGCAGCCGTTTTCAATTCCTCAACATATATGCAAACGAAGGAATATAGTAACCCGCTAACAGGGGATTCACGGGTGTTTAGATAAATTTACCTCCCATTCCAGACGGGGGATGAACCGCTGAAGGCGACTCAGGCCACGACTCGTATGTCATGTACGAACCCGAGGGGCCAAGGCGATATCGTAATCGCCGTCCTTCTCTGCAAACAGTTTATATTTAAACTACCCTTCCGTAGGGTTTAAAAAAAATTAAAAAATAAACAATAAAGTCCACAGTAGAAAGATAAAGTGCAAAAGAAAAAGATAATCTAAAAAAAACTTCTAAAAAATAAAATAAAAAATGTCTCTCTCTCTTTTTGTTTTTTCTTAATTAATTTATATTCTTCTTTTCTTTCGCTCCTTTCGCTTTGCTTTTACTCCAAATCTTTAAGTATTCACCAAAAGCTTTGGCAAATTTTTCTTTCGCTCCAAATTCCAAAATCTGTAAGGAAAAGACAAAAACCCAAAAACGTAAAGAAGAAAAAATAAAATAAAAATGAAAAACAAATAAAAACCTAAAAAAAATCTAAAAACTCTAGCCTAAAGACAAGCCCGCGTCGGCGGCGCCAAAAATTGATGTGATTTTCAATTGAGTTGTAGTAATAAGTTCGTTGAGACTTGTGAAAGCAGATTCTAGATTTAATTTTAAATCTAAAAATATGGCAAACTCAAATAAAGTGATATCAAGATTTTAAAACTAGACCAAGACTCCGGATTCCACTATTCCTTAAACTGATTGGTTGACAAAAAATATTTCAAGAATTATTATTAAGCTCTTTTTCACATTAACTCACTAGTTATCTGTAAGATTTCCAAACATTAAATTGTAATCCCTAAACATGAATTATCAAAGAATTATTTCTAGGCATAAGATATCAAATCGATTCACAACTAATAAAGGAAATCAGCTTCACCTTATAAAAACATATTATAATGATCTTAGTGAATTAAATTAAATTAATAATAATTGAAATAATAAAAATAAATTACCAATCAAGTACAAGTAAATAGTTTCCTCCGTTGCCTTGGTCACCGAGAACTTTTAGCCGCTCATCATGTTGGAAACACGCTCAAAATTCATTTTTATTGCTCAAAGGGTGTTTACAAAGATGAAATAGGAGAAACAAGGATAAAACCGAGTTTGTAACAACTTTATTTCTTACAAACTGAAAAGAACGATAAAAGGAATATGTCGCTGACACTGTAGCTGTTGAGAAACGACGGTTTTGTGTGGTTTTTGTTCTTCGTGTTCTTCAGAATGCAGCAGCAGAAAAAAATATTTTCGGTGATCTGTTTTTCGCACCGCTCTTCTCCAAACTCTCCCAAGCTCTCTAGATACGCATTCTTACATCTCATAAGCTATTTATAACCCAGCGGAACCTCAAAATCTCTCCAATTACTCCTCAAAATCTTCACAGTAAAGGAATATTATTCTCGGGAATAATTTCCTATTTTATTTCTCTGCACGCGACTGTAGCCGTCCAAAATCTTCTTATTTATCTATGTCACCTTCCAAAAGGTTTCTAGAGTCATCCTAGCATGCGTAGACTCAGTCCATCTCATGCAAATCCCATGAATATTTCCATCCCTGACGTGCTCCCTGTTTGACGAGAATACGTGAAATCTTCCCATTTAGTCGAAATGAAAGCACTTACCAATCCTGTTGTGATATAACAGGATGGTACATATCCAAATCAAGATAAATATCTGACCAAATCTCCACGAGTTTAATGGAGAATATCTTCCCATACACGTACGCCCATGTTTTCTTTAACACGAATAAACTAGCCAAATTCATTCGGTCAAGAGGCCCAAACCAATCCTGTTACGCTCAACCAAGTCTTCCCATGTAATTCCAGCTCTTGAGTCTTATTCAGTGATGGAGTCAGCGCTTTTATGTCCTGGGGTCGAGTAAAATTTACTCTGACACTTACCAATCTTTTTTCCAAAATATATTTAAATTACAGTTAAGGTACTACAAAGCCTTGCACAATAGTATAAAAATTAAATAAACCTACAACAACCATTATACAAAAACATGAATGGATTCGTAACTCTTTCTTAGGTACAAAATGGTTAGAATGTTACTAATTGTCTATGCGGCCGAAGGCCGCGACGATTTTTTTAGAACAAATCGTAATACCATTGGACAACTGTGATTTGCTTATAAAGAGTACTCGTTATATAGAATAATGAATATTATAATGAACAAAATTTTAATAACAAAATTTGTTTCGAAACAGAAATTATGGTTTAGAAAAATAAACATACTTGAGAAAAAAATGTTATCAGCTGTAAACAATATCTAAGCTTTAAGTGCAGTAATGGTCCAAGTCCCATCAGTTCAATACAGACCTATAAACATTTTGCAAATGGTGCGTAGTCCTAATTGAAAGTTTAATATACCTACAGAAGTTAACACAACCAAGGCAGCGATACAATAGAGTTTTGGTTCAGTCAGTCCACTTTATATTTAAAAAAATTCTGCAAATGCTGCTCAGAATGTAAAGGATCCACTAGCAATCGAATTAGCCAATAATACGCTATGTTTTAAGTTCTGGTCATCATTAACAAACCCCATACCCTTACAACACAAACTAATAAGTATACATATTCTCTGTAGTTTAGTTTAGAGGGTTTGCGGGTAATAGAAGAGGATTTAAATGAGTAGTGTAGTTGACATTATGACTCATTAGCCATAAAAATTTCAACTTTACAACAAAATTGCCCCCACAACTCGTTATAATAACCAAAACCTCAGGCCTTTTCTAACCAAAACTTAAAATTAAGTGGGGTCAAGGGACCCCATTTGTCCCTTGTTGCCTCCGTCCCTGGTCTCATGAAATCACGTCCAAAGGGCGAACCAAATTAACCAAATTTATCCCGTTGACTGCAATCATATTCCCGCCAAAACTGAGTTTGAAATGGAGAAGAAGGTGTCCCCCTATCCAGAGTAGGGGCGTCTTTAAGAAATGGGTGCCCTGGGAGTGCCCTTACCCAAAGTGAGGGTGCCTTTAACAAATGTCCTCCGGGGTGCCACGGGCAACTTTTCGAGACGAATTTTCCAAAAATGTTTATTCCTAAAAATGCATAAAAATTACAATATTAGTACAAAAATCGAATCCCAACAATACAACCATTGAGGACAATTCAGACATAAAAATGTGTCTATCACTATGCCAAGCAACAAGATTAAGTCATACATAGTAGAAACCCCGTGATGTACTTTTATGTCTTCTACACATCCTTCCCAATCAGCATCTGAATAAGCAGAGAGGTCAGTGTTAGTATCAAAAGTGTAAGAAAGACCATACCCGACTGTGTGATTAATATGACGTATGGTCCTCTTTGCGGCTGCAAGATGATACTCCTTTGGATTTTCCTGAAACCTAGCACAACAACCAACACTGAAAGAAATATCAGGTCTAGTAGCTGTAAGATACAAAAGGCTACCAATAATAGATCGATATAAATTTTGATCCACTTTTGCTCCTTTCTCATCTCTATGTAGTTTACCGGTAGTGGGCATGGGTGTCAATTTTGGAGAACACTTATCCAAGCCGAACCTTGTTACAAGGTCTCGAGCATACTTTTCTTGGGATAAGTAAATTTCATCCTTATGTTGTTGAATTTGTAATCCTAAAAAGAATTTTAATTCACCAACATTGCTCATTTCAAATTCTTTAGCGAGAGAGACTCGGAAGTCTTTTGCAAAATTTTCAGAAGTTGATCCGTAGATGATATCATCTACATAGACTTGAGAAATAACAACATCTTTTCCACTCCATCTGGTAATTAAGGTTTTATCAACTCCGCCTCTTGAGAAACCGTTTCTAATTAGAGAAGTGGTAAGTTTTTCAAACCAGGTTGTAGGTGCTTGTTTTAACCCATACAATGCCTTTTTGAGCTTTAGCACATGATCTGGGAAATCAGGGTTTTCAAACCCCTTAGGTTGAGCGACATAGACTTCTTCCTTCAAGATCGTGTTTAGGAATGCGGCTTTAATGTCCATCTGAAATGACTTAACCTTAAGAAAACAAGCATGAGCTAATAACAGTCTAATGGACTCAAGGCGTGCCACAGGAGCAAAGGTTTCGTCAAAATTAATTCCTTTGATCTGTGAATATCCTTGAGCGACAAGTATGGCCTTGTTTCTGACAATCGTGCCAAAGTCATCAGACTTATTCTTGAATATCCATTTGGTACCAACAATATTGATATTGGAGGGACAAGGTACAAGTTCCCATACGTCTTGTCTTTGAAATTTATTTAACTCTTCATGCATAGCGTTCACCCAGAAGAGGTCGTTCATAGATTCATCTTGGTTCTACCTGTGAAAGATAACAGCCAAAATTGCATAAATTTTGATGTTCTCCTCTTGTTTTGGATGTAGAATATCTTACTCCAATAATACTGTTAGGATCATGATTCCTTTGAACCTAAAGATATCATGGAGGGACACGTTCTTGTTCGTCAGGAATGGCTTGTTCAGTGCTCTTATCCTCGTCACTAGAAATGTCAGGATCAATAATAGTTGGGATAACTTCCACTGATTCTGGAATTTCTTTGACTTTCTCAATTGTCTCAGTTGGAGTCAATTCAACAGGAGGATTATCATGAAGAAAGTTACTAATGTCGTCGATGATGACATTGGCAGATTCTATCATGACTTGAGTTCTGAGATTAAATACTCGAAAACCGCGACTATCAGAAGCATAGCCAAGAAAGATACCTTCATCACTTTTGGTGTCGAATTTCCCTTTCTGTTCTCGATCTTTCAGAATATAACACTTACTACCGAACACCCTGAGATAGTGTAGATTGGGTTTTCTACCATACCACAACTCATAAGGAGTGTTAAGGGTTTTAGACCGTAAATATACTCGGTTGATCAAATAGCATGCTGTAAAAACAGCTTCTCCCCAAAATCTTAATGTTAGGTTTTTGTTATGGAGCATTACCCTGGCCATTTCCTGAATATTCCCTATTCTTTCTTTCAGCAACTCCATTAGCTTGAGGAGTAATAGGTGGAAAGTATTGTTGAATACAGTTCCTCACAGAATTCAAATACTTTGGTGTCTTTGAATTCCGTTCCACGATCGCTTCTAATTTTCTTTAGTTTGCGACCTTGTTCGTTCTGGATCCTTTTAACAATAATCTTGAATTCACTAAGAGTTTCATTTTTATGAGATAAAAATGCAACCCAAGTGAATCTGGTGTAGTCATCTACCATAACTAAAGCATACTTCTTACCAGCAACAATGGATTGTTGAATCGGTCCGAAAAGATCCATATGAATTAAATCAAGAGGAGCTTTAGTGAGAATGTCTCGAGATGATTTGTGGTGAACTTTCGTTTGCTTACCCTTTTGATAGGCACCACATACACCTTCAATCTTTGCATTGATTTTTGGAATGCCTCTAACAAGTACTTTGTTAATGATCTTAGTTAGAAGACGATAATTGATGTGACCAAAACGCTCATCCCAAAGACGTGTAGATTCCACCTTAGTCAAATTGCAACGATTGCTAAACTGAGTATCAAGTAGATATCAATTGTTTTTACCACGAGTTCCTTGGAAAATTACTTTCCCAGTTTTGTCTATAATGTCACCTCCATTTGCATTAAAGACAACTCGATGGCCTTTGTCACAGATTTGACTAACAGAAAGAAGATTAGCAGTCATACCTTTTACGTATACTACATCATGGATTTCTGGAATACCGGGCAGTTAGATCGTTCCCTTTTTGCCGATGTAGCAACAAATCCCATCTCCAAACGTTACATGACCTCCTCATAGTTAATGGATGAAACTAACCATGTGAGATCACCTGTCATATGTCTACTACATCCACTATCAAGGAACCATTGAAAACGAGACGTAGATCTTAAAGCAAAGGCACCTATACTATTAGTACTTTTCAATTTAGAGTTTCCTGAGGGTTTTGTATGACCTTTCAAAGTGTTAAACAGTTTTTTATCTTTCTTACAAAGATTGCTTGAAACAGTCAAACTCTTTTGAAAAGACATACAGACTTGTTGAAGGTGATTGGAAGAATCACGACAGCAACATGGGCCAATGTTGTTGAAATCGTCTGAGTGGTTCCTAGTCGCATCAGTTTTCACAACAACCGGTAGTGAATACTATCTGATTTATGACTATTTTTTAAAGAGGAACAACTGGAGTTACTCAGATTTACCAAGGGACTATTACCAGAAATCAAATCCTTAAGAGTAGCAATTTCTGCAATAAGATCAGCCTTGATCCGGATTTTTTCATCCAACCCTTGTTGAAGAATAACCAGTTTATCAGACTTTTTCCTGCGGTTGGTTTTTAAACCTGGTGAGGCGTCAATTGAGACTTTGTAGTCCATATAGTCAGATCGCTACAAACACATACTTGTAAGGTCTTAAATGTGTTTGCCTGCTCTGATACCAATTGAAAAGGCGGCGGTCTAACAACACCACCCAATATTTCGCTTAGCAATATGTATGGACAAAATCGAATATACTTTTAAGAGAATCAACAAGACTCAATCAATTAAAAGTATATCAACGAGTTTATATCTCTCTCTTGATTTGATTTCCTCAAACAGAAACTGTGAGTACTAATCAAATACAAGGAATAACTTGGATGGTACCAAAGACCAATATCCAAGGATCAATCAATGACAATCAACAACCAAAGGTTGGATTAATCAAATTGATGATCTAATGCACAACCTGTATTATTTCAATTATAAAGATAAAACAATATAATCGGAAATTGAAATAACACAGACACCAGAAATTTTCTTAATGAGGAAACCGCAAATGCAGAAAAACCCCGGGACCTAGTCCAGATTGAATACCCACTGTATTAAGCCGCTACAGACACTAGACTACTCCAAGCTAACTTCGGACTGGACTGTAGTTGAAACCCAATCAGTCTTCCACCGATCCAAGGTACAGTTGCACTCCCTACGCCTATGATTCCAGTAGGATACTGCGCACTTGATTCCCTTAGCTGATCTCACCCACAACTAAGAGTTGTTACGACCCAAAATCGCAGGCTTTGACAATAAACAAATTTGTCTCACACAGACAAGTCTATCAAAGGATTAATCTGTCTCCCACGGATAAACCCTAAAAGGTTTTGTTTCGTCTTTTGATAATAATCAAGGTAAACATGAACAAATTGATAATCCGGTCTTATGTTCCCGAAGAACAACCTAGATTAATCAATCACCTCACAACAATCTTAATCGTATAGTAGCGAAACAAGATTTTGCGGAATCACAAACAATGAGACGAATATGTTTGTGATTACTTTTTATATCTTGCCTATCAGAGAAATCAATCTCAAGCCAATCAATCTGATTGTACTCGTACGATAGAAGATGCATGATCATATCACACAACTACGATAAAAGTAGTAACGGTCTGGCTTCACAATCCCAATGAAGTCTTTAAGTCGTTAACCTGGTTTTTAGAAGAAGAAAAACCAAAGTTTAAAGGAGAACCGACTCTATCTCACAAACTAGTATCACATATAAGGTGTGGGGATTAGTTTTTCACAGAAGCCAGAGTTCCCCTTATATAGTCTTTCAAATCAGGGTTTGCCATCAAGTTACCTTGGTAACGAAGCAATCAATATCCACCGTTAGATGAAAACCTGATTTGGATTCAAGCTAATATTTATCAACCGTTAGATCGAAAACCTAGCTTGTTACACACAAATGAAATGCACGCTTTTAGGATTGTTAACCGTACCCAAACGTATGCACTTGTTGGTTCAACAATAGTCAACCAAAATGTTAGCCATGTGAGCATTTCATACCAACCATATTCTTCTTCACCATAACTAGTTCAGAGGGGATAGCCAATGGTTTCTTCATATTCTTCCTTTTTCTCTTTAAAGTTGTAGAGGAAGGAGACTTATCTTTTTCCTTCACGATTGATGACTTAACAATCATATTAACATCTTTTATATTAGAGGACATAATGCTCGAAGTCTCCACACAAGTATGGAATTGTGAAAGAATTACACAAATAAAGCTCAATAAGCAATCTTGTGATAAAAAAGAGTTTTTCAAAGAAGGAAAAAGGAATGTTGGGTTACGGAACCTATATACAGAGTAGGATTCACATACGACCAATTCATAACCCTAAAAAAGGTAGAATTGTCTATATTAACCCCTTTTTTTAATGAAAAAGGAAATTCTTTTCGATACCAATTTATAACATGAAAAGATCAACAGAATTCCAAAAACAAAAGAAGAAGAAAAAACTTTCTTTTCCTAAAGCCTGAACAGTGCAAAACTCTTGTCTCTTTGAAGTCAGGCACATGAGACAAGATGCATTATCAACACAATTAAGCTATGTTTGGGTGAACAATAATTTGTCCACCATACACTTATCATACGAATTTCTAACACCCTTTTTCACGGAATGTTTAGACCCTGTTCTTTTTTGGAGAGGTCTAATTAGTTCTTTAGAAATTAACTTTTTCGGAGAGGAATTGAGTTTTTTACTTACCTCAGGTGAATCAGACTTCTGAAAAAGTTTGAGATTGTTTGCTAATTGATTTGCTCTTCTTTGAAGTTTATTGTCATATCTTATTTTATGTTTGTACTTGTAGCACGTAGAGAGTTCATGACCCGTAGAAGTACAATAAGTACATGTCAATGTGGAGGAAGGTTCAGACACCATAGTTGAGCATGCTGCAAACATGTGAAATAGAATTTTCAGTAGACAGGGAAAAATCCATTCCATCCTCCATAGTGGTTGACGAAGTTTCTACAGGAAGAATATTAAGATTGATGTACGCATTGCTACCATTATCAAAATCATTTTTTTTTACTAAAGAGTGCAACACTTGGATTTTCATCTTCATCTGAATCATAGTGATCGGACATCTCATCAAGAGTTGCAGCAAGACCTTTGTTCCCAATGTATTTTCTACGATTTGTACACTCATTAGCAAAATGACCAAAAACTTTACACTTGAAGCACTGTGGCATATCCTCATCATCAGTGTCGACGGTGTCTCTGTTTTTAGGAGGGGCATGGTCGTGAGGTTTGACTGATGACCTGGGTTTATCTCTGCTGAACCGTTTACTTCTCTTCAACAGAAGATCTCTAAATCGTCTAGTGGTCAGTGAAAATGAGTTTTCAAGATCTTCATCTGATGAAGCAGTCTCGAAAGGATCAACTTCAGAGTTGTCAACACTTTTACTTTTATGAAGTAATTTAGTGTTCTTTTGTGCTTTAAAGCAATATCCTTCCAGATTTGGATGTATGCTCATGATCAAAGATCTTTAACTTCCCAACAAGAGTATTTCTGGAAAGTATATCAAGGTTATTTCCTTCAACGATGGCATGTTTCTTAGAATCGTATTCAGCTGGAAGCCATCTGAGAATTTTCATCACAATGTCCTTTTCAGGAATAATATCACCCAACGCAAAAGATGCATTAACAGTTTCAGACACTTTGTGATTAAACTCATCAAATGAATCTTCGTTATCCATATAAAGGTTTTCCCAATCAGAACATAGGTTTCGAAGCCTAGCTTCTTTCTCAGAGGAATTTACTTTTGAATACAGTTTCTAAGATATCCCAGGCTTTTTTAAACTTAGTACGCATAATCACATGGTGCTGAAGATCTGGGGTAATGCCATGTATGATGGCATTTAGGCAGTCAGAATTTTTCTTCGCAGAAAGGATCTCGTCAGGCACATACTAACCAATATCCTTTGGAACAGTTACATCGCCTTATGTTACAACCAGAGGATCATATCCATTAACAACACGAACCCATGTTTGAAAATCACGAGCTTGTAGAAAAGCACGCATATCAGTTTTCCACTGTGAGTTATTCGAGCCACCGAAGACTGGTGGTACATTTATAGTGATCACACTTATGTCCATAGAGTCAGATTGATACAAACACATAATTATGAGGTCTTAAACGTGTTTTCCTGCTCTGATACCAATTAAAAAAATGAGGGCCTAACAACTACACCCAATAATTCGTTTAGGAAGTCTGTATGGACTAATACCAATATATTTCCAAGAGAATCAACCAGACAATCAAACTCAATCAAGGAAAATACATCCAAGAGTTATATCTCAATTTCTAAAATCAATCTGCAATCGAACATATGGAAATCTCTAAGCCGGATTAATATGAGAAATAACTTGGATGGTACCAATATCCAAGTGTCAATCAATTTATATCAACAACGAAAAGCTGGATCATATAATTGATTGAACTACAAACAACTTGTGATATTTTAATTATATGGAAATATAACGCAGAAAAGAAATAACATATACACCAGAAGTTTTGTTAACGAGGAAACGGCAAATGCAGAAAAACCTCGGGACCTAGTCCAGATTTGAACACCACAAAAAACCCCGGGACCTAGTCCATATTTGAACACCACATTGTATTAAGCCGCTACAGACACTAGTCTACTAGCAATTACCTTCAGACTGAAATGTAATTGATCCTTAATCAATCTCGCATTAATCAAGGTACAGCCGTGTTCCTTACGTCTCTTGAACCACACCAGATTCTACGTACTTGATTCCCATAGATGATCACACCCAAAACTAAGAGTTGCTACGACCCAAAGTCGAAGACTTGATAAACAAATCTGTCTCATACAGAAAAGTCTATAAGAATAGATAAATCTGTCTCCCACAGAAATACCTACAAGTTTTGTTCCGTCTTTTGATAAATCAAGGTGAACAAGAACCAATTGATACATCGGGCTTATATTCTCGAAGAAAATCCTAGTAGTATCAATCACCTCACAATATTCTTAATCGTATGGAAGCAAAACAAGATATTGTGAAATCACAAACGATGAGACGAAGATGTTTGTGACTACTTTTTATATTACCTATCGAAGATTAAATCTCGAGCAAATCTTAGAGAAGATAGTAATCAGTACGATAGAACAAAATAATATCATCAGAGCACGCAATTACAGAGAAAATAGTTGGGTATGGCTTCACAATCCCAATGAAGTCTTTAAGTCGTTAACCTACAGGGTTTTGGAGAAAACCTAAGGCTAAAGGATAATCGACTCTAGTCGCAACTAGTATCATATATGAGGTGTAGGGATTAGGTTTCCCAGTTGCTAGAGTTTTCCCTTATATAGTCTTCAAATTAGGGTTTGCAATCAATGTTACCTTGATAACAAAACATTCAATATTCACCGTTAGATGAAAACCTGATTAGAGTCAAGCTAATATCTTTCAACCGTTAGATCGAACTTAGGTTGTTATACACAAATGAAATGGGATTTCATTTAGTTATGAGTAACCGCACCCAAGATGTACACATAGTTGGCTCAACAATAGTTAACCGAAGTTAGCCATATGAACACTTTCTTATCAACCTTGTTCATCTTAATCACAACTGGTTCAAATGACTCAAATCATTTCATGAACATTATAGCCACGGTTTTCAAAAGATTGCATTCCTCATAGGAGTATATAAATGCATTAGTTCATGAACAAACCGATTTTAGAACTTAACCCACTCAAGTATGCAAACGGGTAAGCATACTTAAAGTTCCGGACATAGTTTGGGTTCGCCAGTATGCCAACGGGTATGCATGCTGTCATACGTGACCAAACTCAGTTGAATTCCCAGACTTGAACTTCTCAGCTGGTACGCACACGGGTATGCATACTTAGGTCCCGAACTTCAAATTATCAAACCAATACGCATACGGGTATACATACTATGGTTCCCGAACTTTGAATAACTTGCAACAGTTAGCATACAAGTACGCATACTGTGTTATATCCAATCAATGGTTAATCGTCCTAAACTCCATTATAATCATTGAAACATTCTTGGAAGACGATAATAACTGTCTCACACAAACTATTAGCTTCAAAGCATTTTTCAAGTGATCAATAGATCAATACGAAACATTCTGAGTCTACATCAAATGACTGTCTCACACAAATCATGTAAGATGTTACCAGGCGATTTTCACATGATCATCTTTCGACTATCTTCAAGAATAAAGATGAACTTGGTTAAAGCAAAAGCTTACCTACACATATTTCGATAAATATGTAAGCGAGTTAAACTCAGCTCGAAATCTCAAATGCGTATAATATAAAGTCTATATAGATATACGACTTTTGTCTCAATAGGAGATAGAATATAGATAGACTTCTGAGTGATAGATGAGTTCAAGTCTCCACATACCTTTTGTTGATGAAGTTCCACAATCTCCCCTTAGTAGTTCTTCGTCTTCAATCGATGAACGCTGTGAAGTATAATGCTCAACTACACATTTTATCCTAACCCGGGACATAGCTATAAGTATACTAGAAATCAAGACTTATAGTTTTGGCAACTAAACTTGACAACAATCTTGAGATAGCAACGCTTGCAAGTTCGACCGAGAAGTGCTATAACAATTATTACCAAGAGTACGCAGGAAAGGTTGCATTAGCTACTGGAAAATTGGTGTTAGCTTCATAAGTTGGTTATCCATGTCTTCTTTTCTTCGTGAACATGAGTGAGATATTTAAGTCTTTGCCTTGGGGATCACAAAGCCGAGTTAGTAATAATATTCATGATAGTTACACAACTTGTAATCTAGTTTTTTCACCTCTTGTCTATTCTAAGGTCTTCTATTATGATATAAGATCATTCAAGAATTGTTGATCATAAACCCTAGGTTTTGATAGATTTCATTTCTCGATCGCACATACTAGTCGAAATCAGAACTAGAAAGAAAACTTCGATTAAGGTATCTCGTAAAAATCCTTAAGAAGTTTTAAACAAGATATCTATAATTATTAGGTTTTTCTTAACTTGGAAATTGATTTTTGGAATCGCCCAAGTTCACTTACGAAAATCAGTTTCACAGACTCCTTATGTGTACGCATACTGATTGTAAGTTGAAACCCTAATATACAAGTTTGTTTCAGTATCTCTACTTGTTTCTGGTAGTTGTTCGAAACAAACACAAGATTTCCAAAGCCTTAATTCACATCTAAAGGGAAACCAAACTGGTGTTTTGTGAAAGAAAAATATCAAAAAGTATCACGGTGTTGTTGCTTCTTCTAAGGGGAACTAACATTCTACTAGAATATTTTTGAGAGTGCTTATGAAAAGAATTGTATTTTGCCAGAAGATTTTCGAGAATAAATTCTAAAGAGAATTTGTGTTCTGCTAGAAGATTTACGAGAAGAATTCCTAAAGAGAATCAGTGTCCTGATAGGAGTTCTACAAGTGCTTGAATACAACTGAAATAAGTATTACATCTAGTCCGAATAGATAGTAGGAAACTGGTGTAACAACTTATAATCAATATGTTTATTATGGACTAGGTCCCGGGGTTTTTCTGCTTTTGCGGTTTCCTCGTTAACAATTTTTTTGGTGTTTGTGTTTATTTCCTTTTCGGATTATATTTCCTTTATATAATTGAAATATCACATATTGTGCGTTAATAAATCATAATTGTTAAATCCAACCTTGTTTGTTGGAGATGACTTGATTAATCTTGGATATTGGTCTTTGGTTCCGTCCAAGAACTCTCATGGTATGATCAGAAATACAAACTCGTTTCTATCTATCTTCCGATTAAGGTTAAGAAAGAGATAAAACTCTTCAATACTATTCCTTGATTGAGTTTTTACTCTCAGAATTCTATTAGAGTTTAGTCTATACATATTGCCGAAAGAAAAAGCTAGGTGTGGTGTAATACCCCTGTGTTTTCACATATCTTAAGAATATTTTGGGTTTTGAAATTTCCTTGTTGTCCAAACAACATTGGTCTGTAAATAGTTGAGTTTATAGAAAACCATTTTAAGAGCCAGAAAAACTTCATTCGTGTTGTTTCTAGTAGAGACGTCTATCCAGAGAGGAAAGTACCCTAATTAGGAGAAATCTCTTACGACCGCTCATTTAAAAACTTTTGTGGGATCAAGAAGCTCTACGAGTACCGTTGGTTGGAAACTAGATAATTCATTTTTATTTTAGTTTTCAGTTATTGATTTGATTGACTAACGATTGTTAAAACTTTGCTTGCACCTAGTTTGATTATTCTTTAGAGCCTTCTCTTCTGACATAATGGTCACTCAAATTAAATCAAAATATTGATGGGATCTTTAGAATTATTCTTAGAACTAAATAAAACTTGTGACCATCCATTGTTAACAGATTCCGTTCTGTGTGTGATCGATTATAAGTGGATTTCAGTTTGTGTTATGCAGGTACATAAGAAGGCAATTCAAGATTTGAAGAACATGAAGTTTTTTCTTATTGGTTTTTCACATCTCATGATTTGTGCACACATCTTGATCGGTTGGGATCCGATTTAGATTAGATTTATCTGATCATAAAGTCGAATATATTGACAATTATCATTTGATGGTATTCTTTAATATCGGAATATGATAGTTGTGAATATGAATCTAAGTTACAGATTGGATTGATCTTACCTGATAAAGGAGTTTACTAGTTTAAACGGAAGAGCCTTTGTCATAACACAACGAATCTTTTTATAAAAGATTATTGGAGTAGTTACAAAATATCTTTGTTCCTTTACTATTTGGAAGACGATCAAAAGGAGTTGAGTACTTAAAACTTTACATCGGTAAAGCAACTGAAGATAATGGTTTCTGTCTTGGAATTCAGTGCTTGACCAAACATCATAGACGCAGGGATACTTAGGGAACTAAGTAACTAGGGGTAGATTACTTGGTCCCAACCATATGAAGTTGGCGCTATACTTTGTGTAGCGGCTTAAACATGAGAGTATTCAAAACTGGACTAGGTCCCGGAGATTTTCTGCATTTGCGATTTTCTCGTTAACAAAATCTTGTTGTGTCATTTACTTTTATTTTCCGTAATTATAATATTTTTATTGTAATTAAAATTAATTACACTAGTATGTGAACCCTAATCACTTGACATTATATAATTAATCGATCTTGTACCATAACTATTGTCAAGTGAATATCAATTTGTTATATTGTCTCGAGTCTCGATTTTGTCAATGGACGATCACACTTGGTATCAGACTTATAGATTGAAACGAAAAATACGGTGTAGTATCTTCGTCATTTCACCGTCTAACCTTTATGATGCAAATACACCATTAAGGTGCACTTTTTGTTGGGGATATGTATTTGCGTTAGTTTCCATATGCCGCTCGAAGATATGCATCATTGACCCAAAAGATGCAGCGTGTGTATGTCCAGAAAAGATGGCTGTTTTTTCCCCAAAAATATAGGAACTGTAATAAGACATACACATGGGGGAGGTGTTGGTAGATTTATCAAAAAATTCAACCAACAAACTTAGTGATCCCAGAAATTGTCCATCATTTGTTGTTTGGTGCAACTAGTTCTAAAGACTCCCATTAGACATGAACTCAAAAACTAGATCTTTAGATTTATTTCCAGAAACAGTCTCTTGGGTGAGAAATGCATGATTTTTTTCATCATGCCACGTCTCAGAGGTAAATCTAATAAAGGTAATCAATAAAGGAATCCCTCCATAAAAAAATTGAGAATGCACTTGTATTCTTGAAAATGCCTTGTTTTGGCACTTCACATTAAACTCATTGGAGGAAAAACTCAAATACTCGAGGATAATGGCAACTTCTATGGTATGGACAACTCAAGGAAAATTCCTATAAATATGGATGATCAAATTTCATGGACAATAATCTCATTATGGAAATTTATATATACATTCTAAAATTGTGACTCACACATATTTATCTATGTATTTAATATATCAAAGAAATATAAAAAATTATCATTGGAAAAAGAAAAAATATGCATCGGATTGGAATAAAAAATAGATCTTTTACATTATTCGGTTATTCACTGAACTTATGGATTATCCACATGAACCCCCTCAAATTTGAGGCTTAGCATCTAAACTTCACAAAGCCATGGTGATAAATTTTCACATAGTGACAATTGGGTTGGTCCATAGAATTTATCATCGTAAACATGGGGATGAGTTTTTCCCATAAGAATTTTTCCCTGACAAAGGACTCAAGATATTCCGAAATTGGACCAGAAAAGAGATTATGTGATACGTCTAAGGCTTAAATTAAATTTCCTTAAAAAACGTTTTAAGGATGGATGAATGATGCCTTGAATAAGTTAAATTTTAAATTAATGACTTCTAAACCATCGCATTTTTAAAGAGAGCCAGAGAAATTTCTCCTTTCTACGGAGCGAGAGTATCATTTTTTCTGAAACGGAACGAAAGTACCAGTTTTTCCGAAATTGAACGAAAGTATCACTTTTCCCTAAACTGAGCGAAATATCACTTTTCCCGAGAAGGAGTGAAAGTATCACTTTTCCCTAAACTGAGCGAAATATCACTTTTCCCGAGAAGGAGTGAAAGTATCACTTTTCCTGAAACGGAATGTGAAAAATATGACTTTTTATAAAACGAAAAATTGGTCGATCCCTAAACCTTGCATGATGTGTTATGCGTCCTTTGTGGTGGTTTGCATAATAGTTATGCATTCAATTTTCAAGAATTGTGCCTAAAATAAAAGTATCGCTTTTCTTGAAACAGAAGGAGTACATCGTTTTATTAGTTGCAAAGGAAAATTAGTTGATGCATAAACCAAAATATTCCTACATAAAGTATTATGTATTCTTTGGGGTGGTTTGCATAAAGGATATAGATTTAATTTTCTAAAATTGTGCCTAAAATGATAAATACCTCCAAATTTTTCGTAAAAACTCTAAATTTGATATTGTTTATACTCATTGTGTAGCTTTTTTTATTACCTTTCCAACGAGATAAAATTTGTAAAATTCCAAGGAACGAATTTTTAGATATGTTATATTAAAGTTTGGTTGCCAATTACACCCTTAAAGAATATGATACATAAGGAATTATAGTAATTTTACTAAAAGGGAGGGATATTTTGGTATTATCAAGTGCGCACTACCAAAATCTTTTTATGAAATTACAAATTTATATTAGGTTTCAATTTACAAAAAAGTGGCCATAAAAGGGACTCCCTCCCTTCGGGACCTCCGGTCGGCCGGCCCAATAACAAATATAATGCGGAATAAAAATAACATAGACACCAAAATTTTTGTTAACGAGAAAACCGCAAATGCAGAAAAACTCTGGGACCTAGTCCAGATTGAACACCACACTGTATTAAGCCGCTACAGACACTAGCCTACTACAAACTAACTTCGGTCTGGACTGTAGTTGAAACCTAATCAATATCACACTGATTCAAGGTACAATTGCGCTCCTTAAGTCTTTGATCCCAGCAAGATACTACACACTTGATTCCCTTAGCTGATCTTACCCACAACCAAGAGTTTCTACGACCCAAAGTCGAAGACTTGATAAACAAATCTGTCTCACACAGAAAATTCTATAGGTTGGATAAGTCTGTCTCCCACAGATAAACCCAAAGGTTTTTGTTCCGTCTTTTGATAAATCAAGGTGAACATGAACCAATTGATAATGCGGTTTTATATTCCCAAAGAACAGCCAAGATATATCAATCACCCCACAACAATCTTAATGGTATGGTAGTGAAACAAGATGTTGCGAAATCACAAACGATGAGACGAATATGTTTGTGATTTCTTTTTATATCTTGCCCCATCGGAGATAAATATCAAGTCAATCTTACAATTGAACTCGTACGATAGAAAATGGCAAGATCAGATCGCTCAACTACAAGAGAAGTAGTTTCGCCTGGCTTCACAATCCCAATGAAGTCTTTTAGTCGTTTAACCGACAGGGTCTCGAGAAGAAACCTACGGTTAAAGGAGAAACGACTCTAGCAAAACTAAATAGTATCACACATGAGGTGTGGAGATTAGTTTTGGATAGATGCTAGAGTCCTCCTTATATAGTTTTCAAATCAGGATTTACAATCTAAGTTAGCTTAGTAACAAAGCATTCAATATTCACCGCTAGATGAAAAACCCGATTTCTCCAAGCTAATATCTTTCAACCGTTAGATCGAATCTTACCTTGTCACACACAAATGAAATGCGTTCATTTAGGTTTGAGTAACTGTACCTAAACGTGCGCATTTGGTTGGTTCACAAATGGTTATCCATATGAGTACTTTCATATCAATCGTATTCATCTTCTTCATAACTAGTTCAAATGACTTCAAAAGAACTAGTTCAAGAGTTTTTCAATTGTTTACATCTTTATAATAGACATAATTGAAACAAAATCGGTTTGATTCACTTGAATCAATTCATGAACAATATAGACACGGTTTGCAAGGATTGCATTCCTTATTGATTTATTGTTTTAAATTCATGAGCTACCGATTTAAAATATAACCAGCTTGGGTACACGTACGAGTACATGTACTCTAGCTTTAACGGAATTGGGTTTGAAAACCCAGCAGAATTTTTCGGTTTGAAAACTTAAGAGGGTACGTGTATGGGTACGCATACCTAAGGTGACGGTTTTCCAGTTTGCAAACTTTACAAACATCAGTAGAAATTTTCGGTTCGAAAACTTCTGCCAGTACGCCTACGGGTACGCGTACCCAACATGTCTCCTTCTCCAATACCGTATGCACGAGTGCACACACTTGATTTCTGGCACATGGATTTATACACTAATGCGCGAACACACTATATATGCTTACATCTATAGTTGGTTACAACATCTCAACTCTACATTTCAATCATTGAAACATTCTTCTATAATGTTATAATAATCGTTATTCATGACAATCTTCATCAAAGCTATTTTCAAGATCGAAACGTCATCATGACTTGCGTGACGGATAAATATGAACAACAGCTAAAGCGAAAGCTTTACCAACACGTATTTCGAGATAAAAGATAGGCGAGTAAACTCGACTCGAAATATCAAATGTGTATGTATGAAAACTAACATACTTATACGACTTTGTCTCAAGAGTAAGAGATAGATTAGATAGACTTTTGAGTGATAGATAAGCTCAAGTCTCCACATACCTTTTTGGTCGGATGAAGTTCCACTGGTTCCTTGAGTAATTCTTCGTCTTCGCAAGATAATCACCATGGAGTCTGGAGCTCAACTACACTAACATGTCCTAACCGAAACTTAGCTATAAGTAGTCTAGAAATCAAGACATATAGTTTTGACAACTAAACTTGACAAACATACTTGAGATAGCAACGCATGCGAGTTCGACCGAGCAATGCTCTGACAATCTTCCCCTTTATCAATTTTAGTGGAAAAACTATCGATACATATGAATTACAAAATAAATAAAACTTTGTAGTTTCTCGTCCACATGCTTGATCTCCTTGGTGCTTCAACATTACTCGAAAACATCGTCTTTTCCAAGTACTCCCATGATTCCATAGATGTTCAATTCAGCATCATAGTTGTTGAAGTTCCGTAGCCATAACAATGAGAAAACAAAAGCTCTCGATCATTGTAATACAGTGTCATAGTATTATTACACAGTATCAAATTTCTTATATCACAACTTCGACAACAATACTATGGTGATATGTATCACTCCCCCCTAGTCAATACTTTCATCTCAACATGAAAATCACTCCCCCTTACATAATGGCCCGTAAAACACGTAAACCATATGTAGTTGTAGTGTGAACTACATATTAATTCTCTCCCTTTTTGTCAATAAAATTGGCAAAGGTACGAAAATGGGATCCAGTGAAATTTACACGGAGATGCTTCAAGACCAAATAAAAGTACATACCAACTTATTTAGATGCAATCATATAGCCGAAGCTAAATGCTTTCATCAAGGAGTTTATAAAGATACAAGATAACCCCTAAAAATTCCACAGCCGCACTCCTCACAAATATATGGAAATTAAGCACAAGTTTAAATGAACTCTCCCCATTTGATGTCATTCCATAAAGAACAACAAGAGCGACCTTACTTTTTACGAGAAAATAAAGAATTTTATTGGACACCAAAAATCACAAGAAATGATTTTCTATATCCAAAAATCTCGATTAAACTAATCACAACTAAATCCATGATTAATTTAATCGGAATACACAATCAAATTAAACACAAAGGTGATCAATTTAATTGGAAATGCTCGACATAAGAGAACTTACGGAGCTACGACTAAGTTAACCATAAAGGAATGATTAGCTCAATCGTTCATATACTCAACACAAGAAAACCTTATGGAGTATTGCAGTATACACATAAAAAGATCAATACTGCGATATATACAAAGATTCATTCTATCTTTCATCACTATTTACGTAACGATTTATAATAGACATAACCTTTGTAGACAAAAGATTTTAACCTATCTTCCATCAATAATTGACAATATAGGCTTAACTTTTGTTTTTGTCAAGAGTTCATCGATCTTGTATCAATATTTGCATATCGATATGTGAAAAAGTTAGATTTTGACAGTATATGGGATAATAACAGTTCACGGACGCAAACACACATATACATAAAATATTGCAATATATAAAACCATAAAGATTAATACTGCAACCATCATCTTCCAAATCACTTTAGAATTTAAACAAATAAATATAAAAACATTGCAAGATGAAAAATAATGGACATAGCTATGTGTAATCACAATAATGGCTATTCCAAACTATAGTAATCCTTCTTAAATAAAACAAAGAAAAAAAGAAGTTTTCTAGGCAAAAAAAGGTTTTACTTACTTTCTGAGTTCTTCTCATAATCCCTATACTCACCAAGCTCGTCTTCAATCAGATCAATCCTTGATTCAAGATTCTCAATCTTTTCTTCCAGTTTTTTGGATGATAGAATCAGTTTATTTTTCAGAGCACCCACTTGTTCCAAAACAATATTCATAGTTAAGGTGAGCTTCTCAAACTGAGACACAGATAGATTTCCATCATAAGATACATCATGTTTGTCTAAGCATAATTCATTATCTGATGAGTCGAAACGAATCTTCTTAGAAGGAAACAAAACAGTCCACACATCACTCTCCTTGCTTGAGAGACTGGATGAAGACATGATGGAAGAGAGAAATTAAATGCTCAGTCTTCAAGAGAAGAGACTCATTCTTAAAGGAGTAAGATATTCCAAGAGGAATTTTGACCAAAACCCTAACCCAAGGGTGGTTAGGAGGTACCGGTTTTATAGGAGATACCGTTTATAAACGCTTATAGAGAAAGGATCTAATCAAACTTACCAGAGATTGAGTCAAGTACATTTACAACCCTCTTTGTAGGATATGGTTCTTGTTAGAGGCAGAGGGTACAAGAACCATCTTTTTATTCTTACTTCGGAATAAGCTTCTCCCTATTCAGAATAGGATTGGGAGGTCTCCATTTCAATGATGCGCTTATTTCTTGATTCTGTCCTCCTTTCATATGAGCACAATTAAGGGTTTGACTCGTTTTTCTTGAAACAGTTTTGAGTTCTCTGTGTTTTTTTTATATTTGTAGACTACGAGTTACCTTATCCTTCTCTTTCTTACCTTTGAAAGTACATATAGAAGATTCCTTTTGCCTCTCTTGTATGCAAGTTTTTACGGATGAGAAATTTCTTGATTTTTTATGCTTATATCATCTAGATGATCCTGATTTTCACACAAGATACCAATGTTTGAAACGATCTTGTGATCTCCCATATCATTACTTTCGTTAGATATAGAGTCAGGTATACTTTGCTTAGAATAAATAATCGAGGGATGGTATTTCTTATAGGAATCACGATTGCGAACGCTTGAAATTTCTTGTCTCAGAACAGCTAGTTGCTCTTCCAAATATTCAACCTTATTCATTAGAATTTGTTCCTTTGAAAGGATGGAATCGAATGATCCGGAGAGAACTGGACTGTTTGGGGGGACATGTGTGATTGTCAGCAAAGAAATTAATGGAACTTACGCAGACTTCTTCCTCCGGACAGTAGTCAAGAGTAGCCATCCAAGCCTTTGTTAACGCATTAACTTTTTCATCAGAATTTTTTGAAGTCTTAACACTTCTGTAGCACTTTAAACAAGACTTATATTTTTATGATTCTTTTGATCTTGAATATTCCCCTTTTTGATTGCAGTGTCTTTCTTTCGAGACTTTCTTTTACTCTGCCTAAGTGTTTTTTTCAATTGTTTTATAAACAATGAAAGAGATGAATTAAAAACTATTCCGATTTTTCTCAATCATTTTTGGGTGGCGAGGTTTTTTATCAGTTGTGGTAACAGAATTTACTACCAAATGATGTTTCTCTCACTGCTGTAGTTCAATATCAAAAATCTTTAACTTCCCAACCAGAGTATTTATGGAGAGGGTATCAAGGTTATTTCCTTCAACGATGGCATGCTTCTTAGAGTCGTATCTAGATGGCAGCGATCTGAGAATTTACATCATAATTTCCTTTTCAGGAATAGTCTTACCCAATGCAAAAGTTGCATTAACAATTTCAGACACTTTATGATTAAACTCATCAAATGAAACTTCATCTGCCATACGAAGGTTTTCCCAATCAGAACTAAGGTTTTGAAGCTTCGCTTCCTTTTCACTGGTATTCCCTTCAAATACGTTTTCTAAGATATCCCACGCATCTTTAGACCTAGTGAAATTAGACACATAGTGCTGAAGATTTGGGGTAATGGCATGTATGATCACATTCAAATCGTCGGAATTTCACTTTGCAGCAAGTATCTCAGCAGCATCGTATTCGCCAATAGTTTTTAGAACATTAACGTTACCTACTGCAACAACTTGAGCATCATAGCCATTAACAACATATACCCATGATTCAACATCACACGATTGAATAAAAGCTCGCATAGAAATTTTCCACCATAAGTAATTGGAGCCATCAAATACTGGCGGTACGTTAATAGAGATAACACCTATGTCCATAGAGTCGGATCGCTACAAACACAGACTTTTGAGGTCTTAAACGTGTTTGCCTGCTCTAATACCAATTGAAAAAGCGTGGGTCTAACAACACCACCCAATATTTCGTTTAGCGATCTGTATGGAATAACTTCAATATACTTTCTAGAGAATCAACTAGACAGTCAAACTCAATCTAGGTAAAAGTATATCGAGGAGTTAATATCTTTCTCTTGATTTGATCTTACTCAAGCAAATAGAAATCTGAGAGTCTTAATCAAATACAAGGAATAAACTTGGATGGTACCAAAGACCAATATCCAAGGATCAATGAATTTCCAACCAACAACCGAATGTCGGATTTCACAATTGATCGATACAACGCACAACCTGTATTATTTCAATTATATAACAACTATAATGCGGAATAGAAATAACACAGACACCAGAAATTTTGTTAACGAGGAAACCGCAAATGCAGAAAAATCCAGGGACCTAGTCCAGATTGAATACCACACTGTATTAAGCCGCTACAGATACCAGCCTACTACAAACTAACTTCGGTATGGACTATAGTTGAACCCTAATCAATATCACACTGATTCAAGGTACAGTTGCGCTTCTTACGTCTCTGATCCCAGCAGGATACTACGCACTTGATTCCCTTAGCTGATCTCACCCACAACCAAGAGTTGTTATGATCCAAAGTCGAAGACTTGATAAACAAATCTGTCTCACACAGAAAAGTCTATAGGTTGGATAAATATGTCTCCCACAGATAAATCCAAAGGTTTTTGTTCCGTATTTTGATAAATCAAGGTGAACAGGAACCAATTGATAATCCGGTCTTATATTTCCGAAGAACAGCCTAGAGTTATCAATCACCTCACAACAATCTTAATCTTATGGTAGCGAAACAAGATGTTGCGGAATCACAAACGATGAGACGAAGATTTTTGTGATTTCTTTTTATATCTTGCCCTATCGGAGATAAATATCAAGTCAATCTTACAATTGAACTCGTACGATAGAAAATAGCAAGATCAGATCGCTCAACTACAAGAGAAGTAGTTTCGTCTGGCTTCACAATCTCAATGAAGTATTTTAGTCGTTTAACCGACAGGGTCTCGAGAAGAAACCTACGGTTAAAGGAGAAACAACTCTAGCAACACTAACTAGTATCACACAGGAGGTGTGGGGATTAGTTTTGCCTAGATGCTAGAGTCCTCCTTATATAGTTTTCAAATCAGGGTTTGCAATCTAAGTTAGCTTAGTAACAAAGCATTCAATATTCACAGTTAGATGAAAAACCCGATTTCTCCAAGCTAATATATTTAAACCGTTAGATCGAATGTTAGCTTGTCACACACAAATGAAATGCGTTCATTTAGGTTTGAATTACCGTACCTAAACGTGTGCATTTGGTTGGTTCACAAATGGTTCACCAATGGTTAGCCATATGAGTAACTTTCATATCAACCATATTCATATTCTTCATAACTAGATCAAATGACTTCAAAAGAACTAGTTCAAGATTTGTTCAATTGTTTACAGCTTTATATTAGACACAATTGAAACAAAATCGGTTTGATTCACTTGAATCAATTCATGAAAAATATAGCCACGGTTTGCAAAGATTGCATTCCTTATTGATTTATTGTTTTAAGTTCATGAGCTACCGATTTGAGATATAACCAGCTTGGGTACGCGTATGTGTACTCTAGATTTATCGGAATTGGGTTTGAAAACCCAGTAGAAATTTTCGGTTCAAAAACTTCTGAGGGTACGCGTACATGTACGCATACCTAAGGTGACGGTTTTCCAGTTTGCAAACTTTACAAACATCAGCAGAAATTTTCGATTCAAAAACTTCCGCGAATACGCGTACGGGTACGCGTACCCAACCTGTCTCCTTCGCCAATATCGTATGCACGAATGCACACACTTGGTTTCCGGCACATGGATTTATACACTAATGTGCGAACACACTATATATGCTTATATCCATAGTTGGTTACAACATCTTAACTCTACATTTCAATAATTGAAACATTCTTCTATAATGTTATAATAATCGTTATTCACGACTATCGTCATCAAAGCTATTTTCAAGATCGAAACGTCATCATGACTTGCGTCACGGATACAGATGAACAACGGCTAAAGCGAAAGCTTTACCAACACGTATTTCGAGATAAAAGATAGGCAAGTAAACTCGGCTCGAAATATTATGTATGAAAACTAACATACTTATACGACTTTGTCTCAAGAGTAGGAGATAGAGTAGATAGACTTTTGAGTGATAAATAAGTTCAAGTCTCCACATACCTTTTTGGTCGGATGAAGTTCCACTGGTTCCTTGAGTAGTTCTTCATCTTCGCAAGATAATCGCCATGGAGTCTGGAGCTCAATTACACTAACCTGTCATAACCGAGACTTAACTATAAGTAGTACAGAAATCAAGACATATAGTTTTGACAACTAAACTTGACAAACATGCTTGAGATAGCAACGCATGCGAGTTCGACCGAGCAATGCTCTAACACAAAGATTTCTACATATATTATTGGACCAGGATTCAAGTTTATGACTCTGCAAATAACCATTCTACGTAATGAATATTGACCTCTCATCAAATATGCAGTCACTTTTCGTCATTAGTTCAACTATGGATGCAATCTCCAATGTGAGCTCTTGTATGCTCTTAGGTGTGTAATATCTACTTGTTCAACTCATAATAATGGTAGAAATTTAGGTTGGAAAAACAACAAAAAAACATTAGAGACCAAAAGGATATAAAACATAAAAAAATTGAATAATAATAAAAAATAAAAGGGTTTATTAATACCCGTGATAGTTCCACTAGTGGAAAAACTGCAGAGGGCCTAAACAAACAACACATTTTTGGGATTTTATTTCCCATTTGTAACTTCCAAGTGCGTCGGATCAGAAAGGAGAAGAATAAGTTGCACCAGTTCCTGCTGAGTAAGTTTCCAACTCTCTCGAGGATCCCACTTTAGTACCACTCACACTGAGGTAAAGATCCAACTTCCAGTTCTCATAATATCCAGTAAGAATGAAACAACAATCGTGTTTTCGTTTTTCCACTTTATTATTTTTAACCTCTCCTTCTCTTATTACATCAAAATTTTCTTTAATAAAGGTTTTGAACATTTTGGCATAAGCTTCTACTATAGGCTTTATTTCACCTTTACATCAAAGTAAGCCACCTGACTTCTCAAATAATCTACAAAATGATCATTAAGATTACCATCTCCATATTGTGTGCATACCAAATCCCTGCCAATCTTCCATATTTTGACAGCGTTGTCATTGTCTGCACTTATTACCAAATTTAACTTCAATACCTACTCTAAATATCTTGGAAGAAGCTATGAGAAAAAAAAAACAAAAGAAAAAAAATGTACAAAGAAAAAGTAAAAACAAAGAACCCACAAGCCAATGACGAGTCCAAGTTCATACCAACAAAAGATCCAACATAAAAACGAAAATACATGAGTAAAACAAGAAAAACACCAAACAACGCAAGACTAGCCTCTCTACAAATAATTTTATGGCCACGAGTATGAGAAAGAAATAATGTTGCAACAACAACAACTGATTTTTTAGGAGAAGAGTAAATATGTGTTTAGGGATTTGGAGAGCACTATGCACCGTTTACTATATGTATTCATATAAATCATGTGATAAACACACATTAATATATAGTCAAAGACTAATATAAATTACATGTAAGGCAGTGACTGAATACAATTCACAATAAAATCGAATATAATCCTATAATTATTTGGAAACCTCATGTTACGTGGTTAACCAAAATACACGTTTATCATCACCTTTTCTTCTTTATTTTCTTTTAAAGAAGTTTGCGGTGAGAATTAGAGCTTTCATCATCATTGTTCATTGCTTTTGTTTGTAGTAGGAAAAATAAAGATTAATCAAAAGAGGAATATATATATGTAATTTTGTACCTGAAATTATTAAGAAAGTACATCTTGATAGGTCTTAATGATTAATATTAACATGCTTTTCCTAACTATATTTTTTTTTTATTTTTTTATTTAATAAATTAATTATGTATGAATTTATCATTTGACTGATTCGACGTATGTGATTATTTGAAACGAAAAAACTACAAGAAAATGAAGAAACAGGTGGAACACTAAGATAAATTTTCATTTCTTGCTGATGTGTTTTTTTTAATAATTCTCATCATTAATAAGTATGTTTAAAAAGAAACAACAAATATGATAACGATAATGGTGTTTTCTAATATCCAAACAAATTAGGTTTACTAATATAATATAAACTTTTATTTGTGGGTTCTTTATAGGTTGATTGTGAGATGTATTTAGTCATTGCCATATGTAATTGCAGTAAAAAGTCACCATACTGTAATTCTTGGTTTCCTTTTAAGCATCAATTATATTTATTATGAAAATGAAGATCAGTTGGTT
The DNA here is from genome assembly GCF_003573695.1 of Papaver somniferum. Taxonomy (NCBI): domain Eukaryota; kingdom Viridiplantae; phylum Streptophyta; class Magnoliopsida; order Ranunculales; family Papaveraceae; genus Papaver; species Papaver somniferum. The sequence goes on from NC_039361.1 coordinate 157,280,632, forward strand.
TTCAATCCAACCTAACCACCAGTTCTTACTCCGTTCACAATGTATTTTAGTGGTTATTTTAGTGGTTAATCTTATTTGATGGTATAAATAATCACATGGGATCTTGGAAAGATATATTTTTTTCTTCTAAGCTTAAATTCGGTAGAGAAATCAAATTTTCGGTGATTTGTTAAACTACACGATTTAACCCATTATGTTTCTTTGATCAATTATCGAAACCCATATCTTGTTTCTTCTATGTTTTGAATCAATGGCAGCAGTGGCAAAGCGACGGTGGCAGGAGAAGATTCTGGGAAGATCTGAAAGAGAAATTATTGGTGGACTGCAAAGTGCAAACTACAAACTATTTTTTTTTTCTAATTTGAAAATTTTCTCGATTTTTTCTTGTCGATTATCAAATGTTGTACTCTCTGCAAGTGATTCCTTTCATCAAAAAAATTTCTCCAGTATCAATGCAATTTTAACGAGTAATTACAGCCATAACGTGCACCCCGGTTTTAGAGGAGTGCACAAATTTGGACTCCTTCCATACTATTTAAATAATTTTATAAGTGAGTTATATAGGATCTTTTAAGCTTAGAGAAGGCTAATAAAACTAATTATTTTACAAAATTTTCTTTGTTAACCTCAAGTTGTGTTTTTCAAAACCATATATATTAGTATTATAAATATGTAATTTGGTTTTCTCGTAATAATCTTTTATCAATATGGACATCGTCAATGTTAGACAATATGAACCATAATCAAGAATTAATATTTTCTCCACATTTGCTAATAAACACAACTATGAACTATCGTATATATATCTCAATAATTAAAAAATGCATGATTCAAATAAATTAGAATGGTTGTATTTTTGAGGCATGATATGAATATTCTGATGAAGTTTTATCTAATTTTCGATGATTTTTTTTCTTTTTAGTTTTTAGCTATAAAGAAAATAAAACAATAATTATACGTGGTTTAAAGTTTTCTGACATAGTTACCTTTATTTTTGGGCAAAGTGTGCGCTCATAAATTAAGAAAAATCATATAATCCAACCTCGAACAATTTATTCCCATTTGTGGATGAGGTTTTCAAAGTGTGTGTGACGCCCCAAATACTAAACCTGCTTAGCTCATATGATTACAACCTAATTGAATCATTGAAACTAGATTACCGATTTTAAGAATCATAACAAACCCAAATCTCTGATATCATATAAATGAAATCTTTCAAATATTAAGATTACAATAGTGTGTTGTTTACAGATTAAATAAAGAATACTCATATATAATAAAAGATACACATCAACACTAGATTCGATAAAGCTCTAAATTATGGAACAGATGACTTCGTTCCTTCCATATCCTCTGATTACTGAAAACTGAAGTGGAAACAAGTGAGCACATCATCCCAAAAGGGTGCTCAATGAAAACAAGTAACTTTCAAGTAATCACTAATATGCTTAACAGTTCTAAAGAATATAATTTGAAAGAAACAAGAAAGAACTAATCATTCAGCTATTTATGCAACATGAAGCAAGTGTTACTCTAACCTCGCCAAACTCATTGGAGAGGACGACGCGAGAGCAACCCTAGTCAATAATAATAACATTGTCCACACAGAGTGCCCATACAAACCATGATTCAGAATATTACTATCAAGATCAGAAAGTTAGACAACCAAGTATAATATGCACACGAGTGATTTCCTCAAAATAAAATAGTATAAATAATAACGAAACGGGGAAGAAGCCGCCCTACTAGGTAATATTATAACGGTGAAGAAGCCGCCCTACTATATATTATTTATATACTATTGAAACGGGGAAGAAGCCTCCCTACTAATATATTGAAACGGGGAAGAAGCCGCCCTACTAAATAATATTATAACGGGGAAGAAGCCACCATACTTAATTTAGCAAAGAGTAGTGGGGAATCACAGACACTACTTGCGGGGAAATCATACAACGCATATTACACGCACATCAAGACACATACAAGTATTTACATAGGTAGTAAAACACACAAACATACCAAAAGTAATAAAGACTCTTCATGCTCGCAATAAAAAGAATGCTAATGATTACAAGAAGGTTACAGAGTTTCCACCTGATTTGATGACAAGCCATGCTTACCTCGAGATCCACTATCCACTAGTTCACTCTTTGAATCGATCGTTGTTAATAAAGACTAACTGTTAATCACACAAGCACTCTAAGAGATTAGCCAAAAAGGCTCACACAAGGTTCATAACATAATATTATACAAATCTCTAGATATAGGCTAAATGAACTATCTAATTGTTCTAAGCCCATTTATGGTTCTACATCGTATTATTCTATACCTTTAATTTATCAAAAAGTTTATTAATCCAATTAGATTGGTTTCATAGTCCATTAGGTATGTCTTATGAATATCTATAATTTTGTAGAAGGAACTAAAAGTTAATTCGGACCACAAGGTCCAATTCATGTTCACTAGGAAGGCTGGCTCTAAGCCCAAGTCCACAAACTGGCCCAATGATCTAAGGTCCAGTCCAACAGGGTCAACTAACGGTCCACATCAAGTCAAAGTCCAGGGTCAAAGGTCAGGCCGGTCAACAGAGTCAACTCAGGGTTAGACTGATTCATCTCAGTCAGATACACATTAACTCAGTCAGATAGACCAAGACAGAAACACAACTTGAGTCAGCCAAACTGACTGGGATGACTAACAGGTCTAAACTTCAAGATACAAGAATTCATACAACTGTTATCACTAACAACAATTCCAACAATAGAATTCTAATAGTAAAACTTCTTAACTGAAATGTACACTATTCCTGACTAAAATCTTTAAACACAAATCTAATGTACAACTACAACTTCATTCCCTATACTGTTGTCATTAACTTCTCGGCCACACACTCCAACACCTTCTGGTCTATAACCACATCCAACACTTCAATTCACCAACACCAATCCCTTAATCAGTTCTACAAACAGAACAGTTCCCTGGCACCAACATCAATACTGACTCTAGCTCCAATTCTAAATTGTCTCAGCTCAATCAACCATCTCAACTGCAATACTTTATTCATCCAATTCAGTTCAGTTTCATCATCAAAGTCTCTTCCATAAACTGTATGTTTACTAACCATAATCTTTACATCCAACCTGCAATAACATTTCCAATACAGGTAGCCCAAAATGTTCACCACCACCAAGTCACCACCACAGTAACTGTAAACCTATGTCTTCACCATGACAGCTTCATCACACTTAAACAACCTCACATACAACTTCCACTAGAAATTACCAATGACAACACCACAACACTAAGGCTCATTACCAGTTGAGCAAGACGTAGTTGTATGCTCATACATTCAACCTCAGTTCAAGATTCAGCTCCACCAGTTCAAATCTTATACCTCCATCTCCATACACTACCACCAACAGCTACAGAATCACCACCACTGTTACCAATTGAACAACAACCACAACTCCAGCTTAACTATTTCAGCATCCACACAATCATCACCTCCAATTGTCACCTCCACCAGTTCAACACAACAATCCTGCCATGTCCTGCATCAGCAACCCATCTAGTATCAACACCATTATAATCTGCATCTCCACTGGTAAATTCCACAACTCTGATTTATATGAGCCACCATTGTAACACCACCACCTTCATCTGAAACTCAATTCCACACAGCTACAAATCATGTATCATCCGAACCCAATCAATTAAGCAGCAACACAAACTCTTGCAATTCCATTCATCTTCATCTTCATCTTCTCAAATTCAAACCCTAACACCATACACATAACCCCTTCATCACAAAAACACTCTAAATTAACAATTCAATTTCAATCACCATTTAATTCATCTTCTTCGTCTGTGATTCTACATCAACAACTCAATCCCGTGAGCCCTAATTTCTAATGTGATTTAGGGAAAAACTGAAACCCTAATTCTATAAGAAATCAAAATTAAACCTTATAAAACCATCTAGACTTCAATCAAACACAAACCCATCTATAATCGACCAAATCACAACAGTTCCAAAGATAAAATTCAATCAAATACAAAACCCTAATTTAACTTACCAATTTATTGATTTTCCAGAACTAATTCAGCTTCAGTAACACCACCACCTCACTCAGTTCATCTATTTTCCAAGCATGAGAAGAAACGCTCATACAGAATCAACCTCACCTTCATCTCTCAGATCGATCAGAGCAGAGGAACAGGGAAAGGAAAGAGAAAGAAGAAGGAGAAGAGAGGAGAAAATAAGAATGAAAGAAAAAGAAGGAAGATAAGAGAATGAATTCTCTTCGACACGTTGGTGATGATAAAGCCAAAGGAAAATACTGAGGCACCCATATTTTGGATAAGGGCATCCATGTCGGTCTTCATGCTTGTCCGATGATATCTTTTTCGTCCGGCATCCGAATGACACGTTCGGGTAATCTATTTCGCCTAACTTTTCGAGACCTATACAATGATACTAGTTTCGTATCTAAATTGTTGTTAGACTAATTTATAATAATTAACATTCGTGTTAGTCTAATCGATTCATTAGCAGCTAAGACGTCTCTTGATCATCGCTAGACCAGTCAAATGGTGTTGACGAGCTTGAGGGTCCTTACAATGTGCCCCATCTAGTTTATTCGATGAATGCGCTCTTTAGAGGTAGAATTATATATGCATTAACATATTTTTTGGAAACGAGAAGTATATGTAACTACGGAAATGAGCGGCCGTAAATTTCACCAATAACATGATGAGATGGATAAAACAATGCCATGAGATCTAGAAATTCAGATAAATACATCGTGGGTTACATATTCAAGTGCAGTGTTTTATTGAAAAAAGTTAGATTTGGTTAAGTTCAAGCGTGATCTGAAGCAAAAATTAGAGTTTTGGAGTACTTATCTTTGTACATTCTCACTCGAAGATTTCATTGAAATTGGAATTAGCTGAAATTCCTAGCCAGTCGTTGTGGGATTCTTTGTTCGAGATTCCCATGAGACAACGCTCCCTCGAGTAACCAAGATCCCAGTTCCGTAAACAATTAACTTGGTACAACCAAATAACTTGTTAAGCAACAAATTAGATTGAGAAAGAGTGAAAAACTAGAGAACATTTTTGTGTAAAAATTTTTGTGTAATTTTTTAGTTTGAAAATTACCTATTTATAAGCGACAAAGAACTACCCGTTGACGCCAGACTTTATATCTTTTTATAACTTGGTAGCACCTACAACGAAGATTTTATCGCTGGTGATATTATCTATTCACTCGCTAGAAACTACTCTATCCCTCAGTGGTTTTCTGATAGTGGTGCAATAGATTTGCCATGCCACCTGGTATGTCAAACAGGTTTTTTTAGCCTTATGCATAAAAACAGGGTCCAATGAAAATGATAAATAGGAAAAATTGGCTCGTTCAATGACTTTTACAAGAACCTGGCTTTTCTATTTTTAAAAGTTGTTTTGAAAAATTATTCCCAAACTGATTTTTGATTATTCGATTTCAAAAAGTCAAAAAACAATTTTGATACATAAAACATTGTGGTTTTGCTTCTTGCTTCTCTTGATGAGGAGCACAACCACGTTTTCTTTTTTTGCTAAACGGTACACTTGAAAAGATTCACAACATATTGGTTCATTAACTCCTGATCGTTGAGATTGTTGCAACTATCTACGGTTATACGGTCAGCTAAACTTTATTGTTCCGGATTGCTGCGCTGTCAATTTCTCAATCAAAATCCAGATACACACTAGCTAGGGTTTTAGTTTTAGAAATAAACCCTCAAAATTTCTGGTTTCTTAAAAAAAAAAGAAAAAAAAAAAAGACTAAGGATCTCCTCTCCAATAATGTCAAACAGAATTCGCGATTGGGTTTCTTCACGGCTATTTGAAAAGCACTTTAGAGAATCATTAGAGAAGCACAGAAAACATATAAGAAGAGAGATAGCTCAAGGGAAGATGGAAATTGAGAATGAAGTATGTGAAGCGATTGCGGTGATTCTCTCTGTTGGGTTTTTCGCTGGGGTTATTTTACTTCGAGCCACTGTATTTGCTTCGGAACAAGAGCAGAGGGACATCAGGGAGTTTCTTAGGAAGATTAGAGATTTCTTTACTTGGAGATGATGGTGATCTTCTGGTTTTGTTGGGAAATCTGGGAATGTATTTTGTTAATTATAATTACCAGTACTTGATTTGGATATAATCTTCTGTCTATTGTTGTTATATATACTGTAAGATCAATGAATTTGGGGTTTAGCATACTTTTTTAGTGATTTTTGTTGTGAGTATAATCTGTCTGATTTAGATTCATTTTTGTATATTTCGTTGATTTTCAATTAATGAGATTGTTACCAGTGGCATTTCAGAATGTCTCTGTGTGTGTTCATTTCAGTCTAGAATCTTGTGCTTCTTGATTTAAGTTTCTCAACATAATCTGAAGAGTGCAGATTCTAGATGTACTTACTTTCATCTTATCATAAGTTTTCAAGTCCTTGGACATAACTCTGAGCTTCAATAGATTTAATTTGCTATCATTCAGTCTCCTACTTGCACCTATGCTAATCTCAGCCCCTTGAAGGGATTATTAGTAGTATGTTAATCCCAGCCCCTTGAAGGGATTATTAGTAGTATGTTAATCCCAGCCCCTTGAAGGGATTATTAGCATTATGTTAATCTCAACCCCTTGAAGGGATTATTAGTACTTGCTTCTAACACAGGTTGTGCTTGTTGGAGTAGAACTCCTCGTTATACTAATCTTTCGCAAGGCAGAGGCGAGGCGAGGCTCGTGGAAGGGAGTTCTCAAGACATTTCATGCTGAAAAACATCACTTGCGTAATTCGAAGTGGAGATGCAGTTCAATCAATTCAGGCATGGTAGTTGGAGGTATGGGGTTATTTTGAAGAATGAATACTCAGCTCTGGATAAGAAGGCTAGGATACACCTGATAATACCTGGAACCTCGATTTAAGTCTGTTAGCTGCAAGGGAGGAAATAGATATGAAGGAGAATTTGCCAAACTTTCTGGGACCTTGTTATCCATACGCTTCTTTGATGCAGCTAATGATTCCAAGGTGAAGACCAGCTAATGATTCTACGGAAGGAGAGGGATACTGTAATCTCTGGTGGGAGTCATGGAAATGCTGATCCAGCTTACCTTGAAACACTTGGCCAGACACATTCTGGCTGGATTTTTAGTGCAACTACTGAAACTGTTGACAACTCCAAGGATGCAAGAGCAACCAAGTATGTTTATTTTACTCACAAATGATGATTCCTTTAGGTTGTTCTTTTGGGATTTCTAGTACTAATATACATTGGGTTTTGCTTTACAGATTGGATATTTCAGTAGAGTATCACCATTCAGAAATACAAGGGGAAGTTTCATACTGACGATAGAGAACGAATTGGGAAATATGGTGTTGGTTTTAAGGTATATGAATGAACCCCCTTAAAATGTTTAGTGTGAATAGCATTTCAATCTAGTAATTGTAGGAGAATTACTGAATTTCATTCAGAGTTCAAGAAAATTGCAATCAGGCTCAGAAACTTAGGTACAGGACGCTAGAACTGGCGGTGAAGAAACTGTTGAACCAATCACAAGCTGCAGAGTTTTTAGTGGCATCAGCTGGAATTTAAGAAATGGTTCATGAGTTTGCTGTTTGTCAAAACCGTCAGAAGAAAGGTCCCAATAGATGAATTGACTTCCAACTTGCAGCGACTGCCGAACCCCCTAAGTGAGCTTCTCCAGAGATTTTACCATCTGTCATCTTCATCCTGTACAGATCTTTTCCAACTAGAAATGCTTCCGCTAGCATTGCCCGAACCGGCACAATGAGATAAAAATAGAGTACCCTCACTGCCTGCAGCTGCACATCTGTTGACAACCCATGGCAGCATCCTGCTTTAACTTCATTCTGCAGCTTCAACTTCAACCAATTCAACCCGCATCAGGCACTCCTAACCATCACTTCCATTTGTTTCTATAACTGTAACTCTACTATCTCAGCCTTGCAAACTCTTGAGCCAACACATATCCCCTTCACGATTCACTGAAATATTATGATCAACACTCCAATATCCGAAGTCCGGCATCCCAGACTAGGCTCACCGTCTCGCCATTCTCGCTGCATTTCTGCACAGTTGTGGCATCTATTTCACAACTCAGGCTGTAGACTCTAACCTTGTCGGCCTTGTCTATCCATTTCAGGCAGCAGCACCATCCTCCCAGCTCAACAACATTCCTTCCTGTAGCTCACAGCTCCATAATCTCATCATCAACATCTGCAAACCCATTCTCAGAAGTTAGTTTCTTGACATTTCAACCTTCCCCGAATCAGCCACAGATTCTACCCAGATTTCCTTCCAACTCACTTAGAACTCAATCTTGAGACAAACCCATCTTTAATTTCTTCTCAGCACCATCTTCTACACCTCAATCATCAAATCTATCTTCTGAATTTCACAAATCAACAGCAACATCAAATTGTCTGTTATCCCACCTCCCATCTTTGAGCCAAACTTTGTGGATTGTGGTACCATGAAATCTTCAGTTATTAAACAACCCGAGTAAGTACTACACAAGAATCCAAGATCTACAACGCATTCTACATTTATGGTACCTAAAAATGAGACCTCGGATGAAGCTTTAAATTCATAACAGACCAACTATATTAAACCCTCAATAGATTTCTAGCTGATATTTTGATTGGAGGAGAGTTCGAAAATAACCATTCGAAACTGAGGTCGTTCACATATTCAACTTGTATGTTTGCATGAGACATTGTTAAGATCATCAGTTCATCACTGACATTTTCTCACCTACTACTTAAGAAAACCCAATAAAGATGTTTAAGTTGATAGTTTTATCCACCTTTATTTGACTGGACTGGAATACTCGGAAAGAAGTGTGTATTTACTATAGCAAATTGTTTCTTCATTCTCGAAGATTTTACGGGTTTTATTCTGCTGATGGGGGAATAAGTAGCAGGTGAGAAAATGTCAGTGATGAACTGATGATCCTAACAGGGAACATGTTAAGGTTAGATAAAATAATATTTTCTTGTATTGGTTAGTATAATTTTTGTTGGATAACTCAAACTTTTTGGAAATCTGATTTTAGTGTATTTAGGAATAGTGACTTACACTTCTACCCCTCAATATTTAATCCGTTTTGGGTTTTGTTAATTGGTATGTCCGTATACATGTTAAGGTTTACTAAAACAACAATTCCTTGCATTGGAAATAAGATGTGTTTGTTATATTGCTTTGAAAACAGTAATTCTTTGCATTAGGAACAAAAATTATTGTTTTTAGTGCAAGAAAAACCAATTTCTATTAGAATAAGACAAAAAAACACAATTTCCAAAGAAATAAAATAATTCTTTATTAAACTTTAACATGTATACGGGTACACAAGGTAACAAAAGCCGTTTTTTAACTCAATTAAATTTAATCATTATTCTATTCACACGGTCTCACTCTCCGTTAATTTTTATTTGCAAATATGCTAGACTCCAACCGGGACCATTCTTCTTTATTTTGCTAAAAGTTGCTAATGGAGGCAGTTCATCTTAACTGCAGTAAGTTGTATTTTAGGAGTCACATTTGAAAAAGAGAGTATAAGTTTTTCAAACAACCTAATTATGTAATCTAGGTATATGTAAAATGCAATTGAGGTCCAGTGTTTCGAAATGCATTTCAAAAAATTGGGAAGCTGTAGATGCAAGCTTTTGAAGGTCTACTTATAACACTCAACATTATTGCAGGTAACATCGATGAAGAATCAACAAAATAACAAAAAAGAAACATCATTAAACTTCAAGTTCAAGTCTCCATTTGAAAGAAACAAAAAGAAATTTTCAAATGTAACATTCAAAATAACAAGCACCCAGCAAACAATTCATCCAATTTAGTACTTCACGCAATATATTGGATTTATGCCAATGTCTTTGGCAGTCACTTTTTTCTTTCTTTCTGCATGATGATGCTTCACCAACTCCGTGAGGTTTATTTGGACATGTTGATGAATAATGCCCAATAAGTTCACAGAACCCGCAATATCTCAACTCATTAGGTTTGTCTGGACATGTTGATGTATTATGCCCTTGAAGCGTACAAAATCCACAACTGTATTTCTGGTTCGCTAGCTCTTTTCCTCCTTTATTTCGCTTAGCATTCTTATGGCGCCCTTTAGGATTTGATTTTGGAGGACACTCGACAGTCTTGGCTACAACCATTAGATCCATAGAAACATCTCTTACCACGTCTTCTTGAAATGCTATGTTGCTACCGTTTTGAAGGGAAGTCACTTGTTCATCACGTAGACCATCACGGCGCCAACGAAATGGTAAATAATTCATGGGAATCTTAAAGCAACCGATATGGATAAGTATTTTCAAAATGTGTCGACAAACTATGCCATAAAATTCAAATTGTTACAAATACAGATTGTTAGATATTTTCGTGTTTTCCTGCTCTGATACCAATTGAAAAGACGAGGGTACCCAAATATACCTCAATCTAAAACTTTTCCACCTATAAGTCCCTTGTTCCGAAAGTGATCGTCTATGGACAACGTCGAGACAATACAACTAATCGGTATCACACTCTTTGAAGCCAGCAGATATTCTTGTTTATAATTGGTTAAGCGGTCAAGACGTTTGTTTTGATGTCACAGGGGTATCTCCATTCACAAGTGCAAGAACTCGCTCCTTTACTCCGGGTCATGCTATCTCCGCAGCTGTGACTCGAAAAAATCACAAGTATCTTGATCAATGTACAACACATGGATATGGATTCCAAGTTTTTGCCTTCACTACCCTAGGCGAACTCAGTGAAGACACTATTGCATTTTTAAAGCGTTTGAGAAACTTCCTTGTTCGGTACGATGCTAATCATAAAATAGACAGTTCTCTTTTTCATAGATTAGGTATTATTATTCAAAAGGGTGTCGGTGCCCAGCTTGTCGCTAGGCTTCCGACACGCCCGGTGTAATTATTGACTTGCTTTTCTTTCCTAATAAATACCCTCGGTGGCCTGTTTTATAAAAAAAATATTTATATTATATTCTTTAAATAGATAAATATTCTCTACTGAGAATCGTACAACGCTTTAGTTGGTAACCGAGCAACAAGCTGGACACCAACTCCTTTTTGAATAGCTACACCTAATCTATGAAAAATAAAATTACCAAAACCGCTACCAGCATCATTACTAACTAAACAATTCTTCAAACGCTTGAAATAACAAATAGTGTCATCACCAAGCTCTCCTAAGGTGGTGAAGGCTAGAACTCCCAAACCATACCCGTGTGAGGCACATACCTCCAAATATTTACTACGTTTGCGTGCAATAGCTTTCGAGATGGCTTGACCTGAAACGAAAGTACGGACCCCCTCACAGTAAATGGAGATACGCCAGTGACGGCCATACACACATCTTTTTCATTTTCCCAGTTAAGGACATGGATATCCGTTGGACGTAAGTCCTTGTTAGCATCAGACAAAAGGACCAAATCAACTTCTTTACGCACAGGCACACTAGCTTTGTAGCAAATATCCACAATTACATCACGAGCAAGGTCATGACGAAACTTGATACCCACATCTTTGGCTCAATGTAGGGCATGGTCATCAAAAATATCCATAGGCTTATTACAACTAGAGCAAAGAATGTCCTCACCAAACAAGGGAATACCAAGCTGATAGCAAATAACCGCTCTGAACTATCTAGGCCAAAGGAGTTGATCTAATCCACTAATGGGGACATCCAAAATATAATCTTGTGCATGCTTAACCCGGTTACATTGCCACAAAATAGAGTCTCTTGCAGACAAGGAAAATTGGACAAGGATTTTCTTCTTAACTGCATCAAAATAAGTGACTGCCAAGGAGTGCATGGAAGGGGGGAAGTATTATCGACACAATAAGTAGAAGATAAACCACATACCTGAGTGATGTTCTGAAGAGAGAGTTGATATGCAAAGCCATCATTTGTTGAGAATAAGCTACCAAGTATCACCTTACGCGCCGAAGTAGTCTGGCTCTGAGAGGCAAGGTAACAGTAAGTACGAGTGTCCTCCATAGTGTAAATTCCAATCCCACCATCTTTGATAGGAAAGGTAGCCAATCTCTTCTGCAAGGGCCCAAAACCAGCTCCGTCACCCGCAATTAAGAGTCTTAAATACTTGAGTAAATGGTCGTCATATATATCAGAAGCTTGTTGTAGAGCTGCGGGATTGGTAGTACGCATTGCAAAATATAGTGGAGATACACCAGCGCAATTGCAAAGCAACAACATCTCACTTTGAGGATTCTTGAGCTTTTTGATAGAGTTCATAAGTTGAATAGTCTTGTTCACCCTACTCAGCGCCATGTCACTCATGAAATTCAAGTCCAGACTCACAAGCTCCCCCCCCCACCCCCACCCCCCCCCCCCCCCCCCCCCCCCCCCCCCCCCCCCCCCCCCCCCCCACAAAAGTTTGACACCATTACTGGGTCTACCAATATCAATAGGGAAAATACCTTCATCTAAGCTCCGAGGATCAACTTAGGGCCAAAACACTTCAGTCTTCTTAATATTAAGGTGTATACCCCTACTTGGACCTTCAGCCTCTATTATGCTCAAATCCTTGGCCACCTCAAGCGTGTCTCCAATAATCATACCATCATCAATATACCAAGCATGCAAATTAAGTGTACGATGAGAAGCTATAGACTTCACAAGGGGATGAAGTGTAAGAGCAAATAAGAGGGGACCGATAGGGTCTCCTTGTTGAACACTAAGTGCAGAAAACAAAATATATTGATCATAATAAAGTCTGTCCGGCTTGGAACAACAAAATTCAACCCACCGAGAAATACCTGGACACTATAGACAAACCTCCTTGATGAGATGAGATATACACACCATGTTGAACGTACTAGAGAAGTCAATAAGAAACATTTACATCTTGTATGAATGACCTTTCAACTCCAACATCCCATTTACAGCATGTAAAATACCCTCGCCCCTCCACCGGCACACCAACACCAAATTGATGATCTCCTAAATAAGACGACATAATCTTCCCAACAGAGAAGGCGGCCACCTTAGAGACCAATCGATGCCAAACAGTTCCAACCGCGATAATTCTGAGGCCTCCCCCAAGCTTGAGAAAAGGCGTATGTGGTGCGCTAAAAATGTAATCGCCTAAAACATTAGGGCATTGGCCTGCCAACCAAAGGTTGACAACCCCGGTAATGGACGTCAACAACTCATCTGCCACTGCCGCTGTTGTCCCACTGAGCGCATCAATAAGATGCTGAGCGTGCAAGCCATCGTGTCCACAAGAAGTGCCCTTTGGAAAACTCTTGATGGCTCCAAGAACCGCTTTCGAATCAACCATGATGAGGTCATAACTGACTGCCTCAGATGGGATAGAGGGTGGAGCAGGAGGGTCTTTGGACACCATGGTAAAGAAGGAGAATTTAAGAGAAATTTCAAGAGACAAGAAATTGAAGAGCAAAATCAGAATTTGTCAAGGTTATAAGAAGTTCAAGAGTTCATCATCAACGGTTGAAGACGTTTGATGGATGCTGTGAGACGAAGACGAAGACGTTTTTATGGATGCTGTGAGAGAGGTGTTGATTGCCGATTAGAGGTGAAGGTAAGTGAGTACTACCATACTTGCTAATGATTTTTTTTAAAGCATTCAATTTATTAATTATATTGAGATTACACGTGGGTATGTTATGCCCATAGAATCAACTGTCACAATAGAACTTATAGGCGGGGTATTACATTGTCCTACATTGTTGTTGTGAGCTTCCCTATAGAGAAATCATTTGCCGCTCGATTTTCCATACCGTCTGCTGCTTGATTTCCTTCTATGTAGACATGCTTAATGGTATATTTCTGAATTTGGGTAAACCTATATTTGATTTCTGCAATCTGATTAGAAATATACCATGGGGCGTCGGACCATCAGACGCCCATCCTTGCTATTGATTGATTCCTTTCTTAGATATCATCAGAAAAGATTCTTTTTGTCCACAATTTTGTGGAGTCTCCATAAACTATCTCGGAAGGTTTTCCTTCCCACTATTCAACGTGTGCGGTATTTCTCTCTTTATTCCTTCCTGCACACATGAGAGACTAAAAAAGTGGTCTTTTTGTGCAATTATCATAAAACCCTATTGGTGAGGCAGAAGTCGAGGCTTGTGATCACTCTCGAACTCGAATTTTTTCATATGGTATGGTTATTTGTCGCTCAACTCTTAAGGATGAGAATGCGTTCTTTTGGTATTTCTAACTTCTTATTACTAGCATGCAGAAACTCTATATCCTCATAGCTCACTGGATGATTTGCACTCTGATACACTCTGAAGTTGGAGAATGTTTTGTAGGTACACCTCTGGTAAACCCTCACGAGACTACAACTCGTCTACTAGGGACACCTAGGGGTTTAAAGGCTTACTGCATTCGCTAAATGCATCTGATAGACCAGCGACAGTGGTATAGTTAGGATTTTTTAATTTTTGTTTCACTTGAGGACAGGTAAAATTCAGGTATGTGGGTATTTGATGAGTGCCAAATATTTCATATTTCTACAACTTTTTATTGGCAATTATCTCATCTTTTGCGCTTTAAAATCATATATTATCCCAAATTCCGTGTTTTCATTTTTTTCAAGAATAAATACTTTTACTAATGAACTTTGTGTTTTTAGGTACTAAATAAAGCTTGGATGAATGAAGAAACAAAAAGAGCAGAGAACTAGTGACAATGGGAGAGGGACAAAAAATCTTCCGCTAGAAAGCAGTGAAGAATGTTGTTTGAACCTCATGCGCAAGTGAAAAATGTTTTTTGGAAGAGCTAAAACTATAAATGGGCTTGAGATATTATCTTTGAAGAAGACATGGGATTAGAAGAAATACAAACCAAGACCAAAACCCTTTTCTAATGTAAGCCGTCAGATTCAATCTAGATATTGAACATCCAATGTCATATCCTCATGATACATCATATTTTCTACGCCTACCCAACACCCTAGCACCTACAATTTCTTCCCTTAGTCGAACAGAAGCCAAACACCACCTTCACTTCACTTTCTTCTTCCCAACATAACCAGCACCTTCACTTCACGTCTGTCCATCAATTAACTCCATCCCCGACCACCACTGAGCGTAGCCACCCTCTGAGTCGCCATCAATCAAACTCCTGGTCTCTATCTATCTTCATCGTAGCTTCTTCTCCAGTAACCCTAGAAGCTAGGTGTAGATGGTGGATTTTCGACAAAGGCTAAAATCGTAAAACCATAATCTTACATATTCCTGATTCAGCAATCAGATGAGTATTAAGGATCATGTCTCTTATCAAAGCATGAAAGCTCATGCCACAAGAGTCTCTGACTGAGTATACTTCTCTCAGAGCATACATGAATATGCTGTCTCTCAACTGAGGCAACGGCATATTTCATGAATACTGAGCAATTTCAGTAATCACTTTTATATAGATTCGAACGATTGGACGGCTCCTAGACAGCTTGCCTGCTAGTATAAAGCGATAACGTCTTCAGGATGTAACAATATTTTCTCGGACTATATAAAAGACATGTGTATAGAATCTTAATAATTGGACGGATCCTAGACAGCTTGCCTGCTAGTATAGAGCGATAACGTCTTCAGGATGCAACAACGTTTTCCTTGTTTATACGTAATAAATATGATGCTTCAACTAGCTCATATCGCTCAATTCTCGAATAATTAATTCTCATAGACGACGTGCTAGTATAGAGCCATCAATTAATTATTTCTAGTCATTAGATTCATTAACTGAATCTCTAGAAAATATTATACGTTCTTCATAATATTTCATTACTTCAATTTATAGCTCTTCCCAGCAGAATTCCATGGGTTAGTAATAAATATTCAACGTACGGGCATCTGAGATGCTATCGAGTAAGGCCTGACCAAGATGGTGCAAGTGTACTCAACAACAATGCGCTAACAATCACCTGAATGCACGAACGAGCATTCCAAAACACGAAGGAACGATCAAACCGTGGAGAAAATAATATTAATAAAATACCTAAAGGAGGCGTCTAAGGGGACCCAGCCCACCGGATGGACGGTCACGCCGACGTGGTCGGTCCCACGCTTCTCCTTTTATTTTATCATATTTTATTATTTTTTCTTGATCCCATGAAAATCCCTTCAATTTATGAAACTCCTTCGTTTCATGGTATTTCCTTCACATTAAGGAAATTATAAAAAAATTACATAAAATTAGGAAAGGTGTCAAGGGACTGTGGTCACTAGTCGGCCGGCGATGCCCTAGACGTGACCGGTCCCACACCTTGTAATTCCTTATTTTATTAATTATTTCTATCATCTCATGGAAATTCCTTAATCCTATGAAACTCCTTCGTTTCATGGTATTTCCTTCACATTAAGGAAATTATACAAAAAATTTCATAAAATTAGGAAAGGTGTCACCGGATCATGGTCACTAGCCGACCGGCCATGCCCTAGCCGTGACCGGTCCCACACCTTTTAATTCCTTATTTTATTAATTATTTCCATCATCTCATGGAAATCCCTTAATTTCATGATATTTCCTTCAAATCATGAAAATAATATAAAATTAGGGGAGACTCACGGGACCATGCCCTAGACGGCCGACCATTACTAAGCCAGTCCCACACACCCTTATTTTATTATTATTAATATTATTTGTTTCCCTCATCTCATGTAAACTCCTTCGCTTCAAGGAAACTCCTTGATTTCATGAAAATAATATAAAATTAGGAAAAGTGACATGAGACTGGGCTCATTGGCCGGCTGGAAATGCCTTGGACATAGCCGGTCCCGCACTTCATGATTCCATCATTTTATTATTACTGTTTCCTTCATCTTATGAGGTTTTCATCAGTTTCAACAAAATCCTTGATTTCTTCATATTTTCTCAAAATGTTGCTCAAACGCACATCAGAAAATATTAAAATTCTCAGGACTGAGACACGAACAATTTGGCGATGTGAGCATGTTACCTTGACCGACCAAGATTGGCTCTTTGGCTTGCAAGAAGCTCGTCCCACGCATTTTCACAATTTGACCTAATTTGCGCAATTGCACGTATTAGGTCCAGAACTCTTCCAAACGACTTGGAAATTCATCAAATGATCGTCAGTCGATCCCGTTACCGAATAGGGCCGGTTTTATGACCCCTTGGTCGGTCCTTCATCTCTTCATAATTTATTAGGTTTTATCACCCAAGGTTAGAACGAACATTATTTTGAATAAATG
The DNA here is from genome assembly GCF_003573695.1 of Papaver somniferum. Taxonomy (NCBI): domain Eukaryota; kingdom Viridiplantae; phylum Streptophyta; class Magnoliopsida; order Ranunculales; family Papaveraceae; genus Papaver; species Papaver somniferum. The sequence continues at coordinate 157,297,917 of NC_039361.1, forward strand.
ACTAAACCAACATTTAATCATCTTTTCACCAAATGGTCTTCAAGAGACTTTGGTATTTTGCTCACTCGAGCATCTGGGCGTTACATTGTCGACTCATCATCCCATGTAGCCGGTCCCTCCTTCACTCCGTGGTTGATTTTCAATGAATCATCAATTGATCAGAAATTGATCAAAATTAGGGTTTTGGATCCAAAGCTCTGCAAAACATAATTCTGAGCAGATTCAAACACTAATAATTTTACGTTGATCCCATGATCAACATTCTAATTAATTATACTCGATTCAGTTACCTGTATTTTAAATTAATATTTTATTTGGTCCTGCTACCAATAATAATGTTCTAAACTTCGAGACGAAATTTCTTTTGAGGGGAGTAGAATGTAATACCCTGTATTTTTAATTACCGTTCGGGTCGGGTTATACTCGTATTAGTTAACCATTTGTTTGGGTTGTTGTTTTCTTTGCCTTGGTCTAGGTGGGTTGTTGGAACTAAGAAAGATACAAGTTTGGTTGAGAATATAGTCACCTAGTTAATTTTAATATTTTAATAAAACTGAGAGAAAAATGAAAAGACATATAAATAAAATAGTTAAGATAAATAAAATATTAACTTGGTATTATTATTACTATTAGTATTAATATATGCTTTATAACCAAAATTGGGAGAGAGAATTTTATATGAGAAAAACCAAAAGTTTGAGAGAGGAGGAGGAGAAAGAAAAGAAGACATAGGTAGAGATTTTTTTAGAAAAAGGTTAAATAAAATAAGGAGGTGTTTGTAGCAAATTAAGAGGTAGAATGCTAGATCCCCTTTCTCTTTATGTTTCTGTTATACTTGATTTTGAACTTGTATAATTAGGTCTCAGTAATTTATTTATTCAAATCTGTTTAATCTGCCTATTGGACACTTCAACTTGGGCACAAGTTTGTGGGTGATAAGGTGTAGAAACCTTATAGGTAATGGAGTATTTCTTCATGAGCCCCTGAAAATACCGATTACAAAAATGGGAACATCCATCACTAATGATTGCTCTAGGCATACCAAATTGAGAGAAAATATTGTCTCTAACAAACTTGATTACAGCGTAGAGATCATTTGTCTTGGTAGCGATTTCTTCTACCCACTTAGACACATAGTCAACAACTAATAAGATGTAAAAGTTGCCATAAGAATTGACAAAAGAACACATAAGATGTATACCCCACACATCAAATATTTCTATTATTAATATAGGACTAAGTGGCATCATACTACGTCGGGTCATCTTTCCTAACATTTGACATCTATCACAACTTGGACAAAATAGGTGGGAGTCCTTAAACAGTGTTGGCCAAAAAGACCGGATTGTAAAACCTTCACAGATGTTTTCTTAGAACTAAAGTGACCTCCACAAGCTCCAGAATGACAAAAAGTCAAGACACTGGATATTTCGTTGTCAGGAATACAACGACGGATGATCTGATCCGGGCAATATTTGAATAAGTACGGATCATCCCAGAAAAAGTATTTTACCTCAGACAAGAATTTAACTCTATCGTGTTTAGACCAATGGTCGGGCATTTGACCAGTTACCAAATAATTGACAATATCAGCAAACCAAGGTAACACAGAGATGGAAAATAACTGTTCATCAGGGAACGTATCATGGATCGGTCTCTCATCAAGGACACGGGATAAATGGTTAGCTACTATATTTTCAGACCCTTTCTTATCACGAATATCTATAGTAAATTCTTGGAACAAGAATACCCATCTAATCAGCCGTGGTTTCGAGTCTTTCTTTGAAGGGAGATATTTGAGTGCGGCATGATCGGAATAAACTATGACCTTAGACCCTAGGAGATATGATCTAAATTTCTCATAACATTTCTTTCTCAGTGGTTGTGTAATTCAACTGGGCATCGTTTAGGGTCCTACTAGCATAATAAATCACACCAGGTGCTTTATCACGTCGTTGGCCAAGGACATCACCAACCGCATAATCGGACGCATCACACATGAGTTCAAATGGGAGGTTCCAATCGGGTGGTTGGATGATAGGGGCAGAAGTCAATAATAATTTAAGCTTCTCAAAAGCTGAAACACAGGCTTCATCAAACACAAAGGAAGTATCTTTAGCAAGTAGGTTCGATAGGGGTAAAGCAATCTTGCTAAAGTCTTTGATGAAACGACAATAAAATCTAGCATGGCCAAGGAAAGATCTAACATCTGTTACATTCTTAGGTGGTCTTAATTTTGAAATTAGGTCAACCTTGGCTTTATCAACTTCTATTCCCTTAGAGGACACCACATGTCCTAATATTATTCCGAATTTAACCATAAAAAGGACACGTTTCCCAATTAAGGACTAAGTTCTTTTCTTTACAACGTTCTAGAACTAGTGTAAGGTGGTGCAAACATTCATCAAAAGAGGATCCAAAAACCGAAAAAATCGTCCATAAAGACCTCGATAAATCGCTCAACCATGTCCGAAAAGATACTTAGCATGCAACGTTGGAATGTTGCGGGTGCATTACGCAACCCAAAAGGCATACGCCTGTAAGAAAAAGTGCCAAATGGACATGTGAAGGTTGTTTTCTCTTGTTCCTCCGGTGCTATAGGGAATTGGTTATAACCAGAGTATCCATCTAGGAAATAATAATGGCTGTGGCCAGCTAATCTTTCTAACATCTGGTCGATGAATGGTAGAGGAAAGTGGTCTTTCCTAGTTGCTGAGTTCAGCTTACGGTAGTCAATACAAACTCTCCACCCGGTAGTAACACGGGTAGGAATCAATTCATTATTCTCATTCGCAACTACAGTAATCCCAGACTTCTTTGGGACAACCTGGACAGGGCTGACCCATTTATTATTAGATATGGGGTATATGATACCCGCATCTAATAACTTGAGCACCTCAGTGCGGACAACTTCTTTCATATTAGGATTTAAGCGTATTTGCAGTTCTCTTGAAGTTTTGGAACCTTCTTCTAGGTAGATGTGGTGCATACAATCAGCAAGACTAATTCTTTTCAAATCTGCTATAGTCTACCCTATTGCATTCTTGTGCTCTCGGAGAACACTAACTAGTATACTTTCATGATCGAGCTCTAAGTCAGAGGAAATTATTGCAGGAAGAGTATTTTCACAACCAAGAAATACATATTTCAGTGTATCTGGTAGCGGATTTAATTCAATGGTGGGTGCCTTAACTGATGATAGGAGGGGTTTATCTATGGTTGGCGGAATAGGTTCTAGTTTACTCTGCCATTTCACATAATTCATTACTGGCGCGGAGTCTAACAACGCATTAACTTCTTCAAAATGACTATCCTCATCATAGTAGGCTCCAAAGTGGGCCAAGCATGTCTCTAAAGGATCGCTAACACTATTGGTGGTAAAGTTATTCTAAACTAGAGAATCAATCATGCAAATAGACTCATAGTGTTCCGGGTCCGGTGGGGCTTGTAACGCCTTAAAAACGTTCACCGAGATTTTCTGATTCCCAAAGGAAAATTCCACTAGGCCAGTTTGACAATGTATGACTGCAGTTGTGATAGACACATTTTTGTGTCTGATATAATCTCAATTGTATATATTGTTAGTGCTGGATTTTTTATTTATTTTGTCTTTTTATGTCTTTGTAGGTGTTTATGGAAAAATAAGATTTTGCGGCGAAATTGGCTCGAAAAGTGTTTTTTGCGTTCATGAGAGGACATTTGCTATTCAGACCCTCACTTTGGATAAGGGTAACCTAATTACTAAGGGGCATCCCATTTCCAGGCAGCTGCTAATCGCACCCCTACTCTGGATAGGGGGCGACCATCTTCTACATTTGAAATTCAAAATGGCGGGAAATATCTTGACAGTTTCTGGCAGATTTAGGGTTCTTGATTTGGAGGAGTTTGAGGTCGATTAAACCTCTGATTTTCATAGGATAGACTCCTTATGGGTCTAGGAATCTGATATGGGTGTTGAAATCGATTAGACTGGTCTCAATCGACGGATTTTTATCACAACAGAAAATATGGAAAGTCACGTGTGTGACCTATTTTAGGGAATTTTAGAGAGATTAAAGTGTTGTAAACCTTCCCAAAGATTTGAATCTATCTAAGGAAGAGTTTAGAATAAAAAGGAAAGCTCAGAAACGCGTAGAAATTCTAAAACAAGAAATTGCCGCAACTTTGCCGTGAAGAGAAGGAAAGAGATTTTGGAAGATTTGGGAGAGATTTAATCGGTATTTTTGATATAAATAGATTGTTTGGGTCATAAAGAAAGGGTGTCGAGAGTTTGGGGACCTGAGGAGAGCCAGAGAAGAAGAAATCAGAGTTTTATCAAACTCTGTTTCTGTTGTTGCTGCTGCTGAAGAGGAAGAACACGAAGAACATTGACGCACGAGAAACAGCCGTAAAACAGTGTCGTTGTTCAACAGCAGAAGAGAAGTAACGTTTATATACAACATTAATCATTGTTCCTCTTTGTACTAGAGATCTGTAACACTTTTACGCTATTGCAAATCAGCTGCTTTACACCTTTCACTCTTTTAATCAACTTTTAAGCAACAAACATGTATTTTGAGCAAGTGATTAATATGAGGAGCTAAACCCCAACACTGGGATGACAGAGAAAGCCATATTTCATGCGTGTGGTAATTATATTTAATTCTTTCATGACTTTTTGCATGGATTATTAATTGTTTTATGGTTTTTATTGAACGGTTGTGATTTCAATTGATGGGTGATACTTAGGTTAAGTATTTTGATATCCCATGCTTTAGATTTACAGTCGTTGCTTTTCAAAAATCTACCTTGGCAAAGAAACATACTCAATATTCTATTTGAGCTATAATTGTCTAGAATAACTATATGAATCGCATGAATGGATTTATTGGTGGAATCCTGAGTCCCCGTCTCTTGTAACATTTAAGTGAAACCAAAATTAAGTCTGAAATCAAATCTTTACAAGTCTTTGAACGAACTTCCACTTATCACTTTCAAAACTACATCAATTTTTGGCGCCGCTGCCGGGGATCGCTAACACTATTGGTGGTAAAGGTATTCTCAACTAGAGAACCAATCATGCAAATAGGCTCATAGTGTTCGGGGTCCGGTGGGGCTTGTAACGCCTTAAAAACGTTCACCGAGATTTTCTGATTCCCAAAGGAAAATTCCACTAGGCCAGTTTGACAATGTATGACTGCAGTTGCAGTGGCTAGAAACGGACGACCTGGAATGATTGGGATATTGATAGCTTTACTGGAGACAGGTTGAGTGTCCAAAATCACAAAGTCAATTGGATAGATAAAGTTTTCTACCTGAACCAAAACATCTTCAATAATTCCACGTGGGATTTTGACTGACCTGTCAGCTAACTGTAGTGTTATCCTAGTTGGTTTCATCTCACCTAGTCTAAGTTGTTCATATACCGAGAACGGTAAAAGATTCACACTATCCCCAAGATCTAAAAGAGAATTTTCTATCTTCTAGCTTCCTATAACACATGTGACAGTAGGACAACCAGGGTCTTTAAATTTGACTGGGTACTTGTGTGAAATTATAGAACTAACTTGTTGGGTCAAAAACGCCTTTTGTGGACACTCGCGTCTCTCTTGACGGTGCACATCTCTTTTAAGAACTTGGCCATAGCCGATACATGTTTAATTGCATCTAACAAGGTATGATCGATCCGCATAGTGACGCATAATCATGACGCGTTACAAAATTTGTAACATGGCAGATGGAGCTGCACAATCCGACAATGTAGCACCAAGATGGCTGAGACAAGAAAGGTTACGTGGGACATGCAACATTATGCGATAGTGTTGCATATCCTTATTCAGAGTTAGCCAAGCTCAAGGAAGGAATAAAGGATGAGATGCAAAGTCATGGAATGACTTTGGCATGCTCCTAAGCTTTGGCCAAGGCTTGGACTGTGCATGTGCATCAATGGCGATGCCACACATACCATTGGTGATTATTGCTCGCCAAACGAGATGAAAGTGATGCATATGGAACATAAAGCTGAATTAAGCAAGTCAAAACTCAAGTGGCATGGTATTTGGATGTTGAAATCCAAATAAGCTAAGTATGAAAGTGGCATATACTTGGCAGATATGCAAGTGGCATGCACTTGACAGATATGCAAGTAGCATGTTTCATTACCGATGTTAAATGCTTGGCAAAGGCCAAGAGTGAGTGAAGCGTAATCATTTTTGAAGGCTTGGAAAAAGTGCATGCTGAGTTGCACGAGCATGCCAAACATTGGCATGGCCAGAGTTGCACGTTGCGATGTTGCGGGGCTTGAGATTAAGTGCCAGATGCGAGTGTGGGTGCATCACAAGCATGCCAAAGTGTGTGAGCAAGTTAGAGACGGTTACAAAGAGGCTTTGTAACCGAGTTTGGCATGTCCTAACCGTCCAAGACATGTGTGGCGTGTTTTCAGAGTGCCAGCACAAAAGTTAGCAGTTAAAAAGTAAGCTGTGGTGGTTAGGGAACTGACCATGGACAGATGGCTGTTCATGGGGAGTGCAACAGAGTTGCATACGGATTGGCCCTGGTTCTTGGCATTATAAATATCCAGAGAACTCCTTGTAGACGAGTTGTTCAATATTTCAAGTGTTGAGGAACCATTTTGCAGTAGAGAGTGAGTTTTATGTAGGCTTAGAGAATAAGCTTGTAAGTCCATTGGTTGGACTGATTTTGTATCTTCCCCTTAAGCTAATAAAAGTGAGTTGTTGGCTTATACATTTGGTCTTGGTATTCTGTGATTCGAAGTTTCTCCCCTTATTTTTGTGTAGCATAAACATGGCAGGAACCTATTTGTAGTATGGGATATATTGTTTGGTAGAGAAAATCTAAGTAAGTCTTCCGTTGCATACTCAAGGTGAGTTGGTTGTTTGCATTAGTGCAAACTTATAGGGATGAAATACGAGTGGGTGATAAGAGATCGCGGAACAATTGTATTGCCGGGTTATACTTGCGCGAAAAATTTGTCAAGGACATTTGCAGGTGTGACAAATTCGGGTATCAGAGCACATATTGCCCTGTTTTGGCTTTGTTTTGGAAGATTTTCTCTGTTTTGCTCGAATTTTAGTTGCTGAAATTGTTGGATCGTAATGGTTGGTAAGAAGAGTTCGATGGATGCCTTAACTGATAGGGTAGTGGACTTGGAAGAAATGATTGGTGAAGAGGTGCGCCATCCTAATGATGTTAATTATGATGCTACAGTAATGGCTCGCATCCAAGCATTGAACAAGCATGCTGCTGATATGTTTGTGGCAAGCCAGAGTGAAACTAAGAAGCATGATGATTTGGAAGGCCAAATCACTGTTGTTAATACCATGTTCACAGGAGCCTTGAAAGAACTAACCGATGAGTTAAGTGTCTTGAGGCGAATGATGGGTGTAATTGGTTCGGATCAAGCTACTGCGGGTAGTAGTGGTAGTGACTTTACGAAGATTAAAGTCCCATAACTTAAGGAGTTTTCTGGGAAAGAGATGCGAAGGATTGGATAATTTCATGTGGGACATGGGCCAATACTTCAAGGCAGCTAGAACCCCGAAAGAACAAAAGGTTACTCTCGTTAGCATGTACCTGGAGGGTGATGCGAGGTTATGGTGGAGAACTAGAACTGATGATGACCTTACTACTGGTCGTCCAAGCATTGTGACATGGGATGTCGTGAAAGAAGAATTGAAGAGTCAATTCTTACCAAGAAATGTTGCTTGGCTAGCCAGAGAGAGTTTGCGTAAGCTGAGGCATACCGTTAAACCACGGGAATACGTGAAAGAATTCTCGTCTCTGATGCTAGAAATTCGCAACATGTCGGAGGAAGATAAGTTGTTCAATTTTACATCTGGTTTGCAGTCGTGGGCTCAGGCTGAAGTGAGAAGGCAGGGTGCCAAAGACCTACCTTCAGCCATTGCAATCGTGGACATCCTTGCTGATTTTAGGTCGGTTAATACCACAAGTGATGCTAATAGAAAGAGCAAGGAAAAGAAGAACCAGAAGTGTAAGGACAAGGATAAGAAAAGTTCTGAGGCCAAGGAGAAAATCTATCAAAGGGATGATAGTTTGGCTGCAAAGAACACGGCTGCTGGCTATTTCTTATGCAAGGGTCCTCACCTTGCGCGTGATTTTCCAAAGAAATAAAAATTGTCCGCAATAGTCACTGAGTGTAGTGGTGACAAAGAAGAAACTGATCAAGTGGAGCATGTTAATCCTATTCAACTATGCAACATAGTAGCCCAAACGGCAACAGTACAGCATGGGTTGAATGGCGCTGGCCTGGTTTATGTGAAAGTTGGCATTCACAATCATCGTCTTTTGGGCATGGCAGATACAGGTGCTTCGCATACTGTTATGAGCTTGTATATGGCAGAGCACTTGGGTTTGGAAGTATATCAGGCTGATCACTACATGAAGACAATGAATGATATAGCTAAGCTAATCAAGGGGATGGCTGTGGCAAATGTTGAAGCTGGAGAATGGCATGGCCAAATCAGTATAATGGTGATGCATCTCAATGACTTTGAGATGATTCTTGGTAATAACTTTTTCAAAGAAGCAGAGGCAACAATGATGCCTCACCTTGGCGGGATTTTCATACAAATTCCAAGAGCACCTTGTTTCGTGAAAGGTGTAAGGAAAGTTAGTCCGGTTGACATGAAGTGTGACATGGGAAAGGAAAGTGAGTTTGCACCTGTTCGCTCGTTCGAAAAAATCTTAGCTGAGATTCATATGGAATTTGCTTATCCCATGGATCTTAGCATCTGTTCACAGTGATTGGCGCATGTATGAAGCAGGGGCATTGCATTGCTGTTTCCAAATGCCTGAACCTGCAAGGTTGCTGAAGTATGGAGACTTTGGCATGTTATCTGTTTGAAGTTTAAGTTGGGTGTTGCTAATCTTATGGTCTTTGAAGATAGCACACTTTAGTTGGTGTATTTTCTTTGGTAATGTAATTGCTTTTCAGTATGGTCGTGTGTTGGCCAATGGTGTAAAAGGGAAGGAGTCCCTATGTTTCTTATGTAAGGATAGTGTGATGAATGAAGGTGGTGTTTAAGAAAAAACCTTGTCTCTTTTTGCTCAATGTAAAGCTAGTTCATTGGGGAAGCACTAGAAGTATACTTAGCCAAAGTATACAATAAGAAACGCTGAAAGCAATACCAAGCAAGATTTGAAGTTGGTGGCATAGGCAAGTTTGCTGTTGGGAGAGTAACGTAGAAGTGCGACTGTATTTGGCAACGATAGCATGGAGTAACGCAACAAGAATGAAGATGTAAGTCCATCCATCATATGAGTTACAAGTAACTCATGGTTAGGAAGAGCATGATGCTGCTTTTTCGCTACATTAAAGCGTAGCAGTTTGAAAGAACAAGTGAGGCCTTGTTAGTTTCAAAGGCGCGTGAAGAGGAACCTGGCCCAGAGAGGCGGTGTGATGTCACGGGTATCCTAAGTCATGACTGAAGTCATGCATTTCATTCGAGTTTTCACTAGGGAGTTGCAAGGCGATTGAAGAATACTTAGTCTATAATAAGGCCTGTTGGAATTGCAAGAGTGCAATGTCTGTCGGATTTGAAGGCAAGTAAGCTAAGTTATGCATATTAAGATGATATGTTTGCTATTTGGCGTGTACACTTAGGCACGAAATGGCTTGAAAGAAAATTTGTGTGTTGATGCAAAGATCATAGCAACATATTGCAAGTAGCATTTGGGTGTTGAGATGTGAATGAAGTGGAGATTGAAGCATAGTCGACGATGCAACAACGATGCTGGAATTCATAGGCTCAATGGAAAGGAAAACAAGCTAAGTGGCGGCATAAAGTACTATGCAGAAAAGTTTTGGCAAAGTTGAAGACCAAACCAAGTTGCTGATTTCTGAGAGTGGCTCAGATACGTACAAGGCTAAGGAAAGTTCAGTAGAGGCTGAACTGGTGTTGGGTTCAACGAGAACGTTGAACAGATTGGGTGGGGAGGTCTATGACCGGTCCGCGTAGTGACGCATAATCATGACACATTACGTAATTTATAACCTGGCAGATGGAGATGCAAAATCCGACAATGTAGCGCCAAGATGGCTGAGATAAGAAAGGTTACGTGGCACATGCAACATTATGCAATAGTGTTGCATATCCTTATTCAGATTAGCCAAGCTCAAGCAAGGAATAAAGGATGAGATGCAAAGTCATGGAATGACTTTGGCATGGTCCTAAGTTTTGGCCAACACTTGGACTGTGCATGTGCATCAATGGCGATGCCAAACACGCCATTGGTGATTATTGCTCGCCAAAAGAGATGCAAGTGATGCATATGGAACATAAAGCTGAACTAAGCAAGTCAAAACTCAAGTGGAATGGTATTTGGATGTTGAAATCCAAATAAGCTAAGTATGCAAGTGGCACGTACTTGGAAGATATGCAAGTGGCATGTACTTGACAGATATGCAAGTAGCATGTTGCATTACCGATGCTAAATGCTTGGCAGAGGCCAAGAGTGAGTGAAGTGTAATCATTTTCGAAGGCTTGGAAAGAGTGCATGCTGAGTTGCACGAGCATTCCAAACATTGGCATGGCCAGAGTTGCACGTTGCGATGTTGTGGGACTTGAGCTTAAGTGCCAGATGCGAGTGTGGGTGCATCACAAGCATGCCAAAGAGTGTGAGAAACTTAGAGACGGTTACAAAGAGGCTTTGTAGCCGAGTTTGGCATGTCCTAACCGTCCAAGACATGTGTGGCGCGCTTTCATAGTGCCAGCACAAAAGTTAGCAGTTAAAAAGTAAGCTGTGGTGGTTAGGGAACTGCCCATGGACAGATGGCTATTCATGGGATGTGCAACAGAGTTGCATACGGATTGGCCTTGGTTCTTGGCATTATAAATATCCAGAGAATCCCTTTTAGACAAGTTGTTCAATAGTTCAAGTGTTGAGGAACCATTTTGTAGTAGAGAGTGAGTTTACTGTAGGCTTAGAGAATAAGCTTGTAAGTCCATTGGTTGGACTGATTTTGTATCTTCCCCTTAAGCTAATAAAAGTGAGTTGTTGGCTTATACATTTGGTCTTGGTATTCTGTGATTCGAAGTTGCTCCCTTTATTTCTGTGTAGCATAAACATTGCAGGAACCTCTTTGTAGTATGGGATACATTGTTTGGTAGAGAAAATCTAAGTAAGTCTTCCGTTGCATACTCAAGGTGAGTTAGCTGTTTGCATTGGTGTAAACTTATAAGGCTGAAATACGAGTGGGTGATAAGAGATCACGGAACCACTGTATTTCCGGGTTATACTTGCGTGAATTTTTTTCAAGGACATTTTCAGGTGTGACACAAGGGCAGGTTGATCTTAACTTTCTTAAAGATGTCTAGGATTTCAACATAAGTACTAGGCTTTTTCTTAGCGAGTCTCTGAGGAAATGGTGCAGGTTGTATGTACGCTCTCTCAGGGGTAGCTTCCTCACATGGAATCTTGGCACTCTCAGGCTCATTAGGTTCTTCAGACGAAGTTTGATCATCTCCAGTCTCTTTTTCAGCTGGACTCTTGTCTTTAGGTGGTTCTACCGAGTTCTCTAATATTTAACCACTCCTACGGGTGGTAACTACTTTGACATGTTCATTTTGGTTAGAACTACCTGACCCATTAACCTGGTTAACTCCTTTCGGATTCGGAGTCGGTTGGATAGGAAATCTCCCATTCTCCCTATCATTTAGCCTGCTTGAAAGTTGACTTATTTGTGTCTCTAAGTTGTTAATTGCCCGGTCACTATTTTGTTGGTATCATTGACTCGTCAGAACAAAGTCATCAAACTTCTGACCAAAGTTATCAAACCTTTGACTTAAAAGGTTAATATTTTTAGTAGCCTCGGCATTGTTTATAACACTTCATTAAATAAAGAGATTCAAGTTTTCCTCTAGAGATGACACCTTTTTATCAACTGGACTCGGTTCTTGGACTTGAGCTTGGTTCCTAGCAAAACCTGGTGGTGGGTTGCATGAAGGGCCACCCTGTTGGGAACCTTTAGACCACGAGAAATTAGGGTTATGTCTCCAATCTGGGTTATAGGTATTAGAATAGGGATCAAACTTAGGTCGACCCTCATATTTAGAGTTCATGCCACCATGTAGGACACTAACCTGGTCACTAGTAGTTTCACTAGGGTAAAACAGGGGACAATGAGGTCCAATATGACTTTGATCACCACAAATGGTACATGGATAGGTTCTGGTTTCACTGTTACAGCTCATAGTTTGGTTGGACCCTTGGTTCATCTCTAAGGCCTCTAGACGCCTAAGGATATCTGATCCATTATCAACTCTATTGACCCTATGGATATGATTCCTAGTTATTTCGGGATCCCTCATTGAAGCGAGTCTTTTCTGCTAGCTCGATAAATTCGTCAAAACACACATCTGGGTCTTGATGGGTAAATTCTCCACCACTAGTTGTTTCTACCTGCATTCTGGTTTCACTATTTAGGCCTTCATATAAAATTTGGGCCATGTGGCCCTTCTAAAAGCCATGATGTGGGCATTGGTATAACAACTCATGAAACCTTTCTACATAATCGTGTAGGCTCTCACCTATTTTCTGCTTAAAGGTTTGGATAGATTGCCTAACAGCAGCAGTCTTGTGGTGTGGGTAGAACTTCTTAACAAAGGCCTTTACGAGACCATCCCAGGTGGTGATTGTTTTAGAGGGAATCAAATGGTACCACTCATTGGCTCTCTCTTCTAGGGAAAAAGAAAACAAACGCAACCTAAGCACATCTTTGGTGACGTTGGGATAATTCATTGTGTCACAAATCATCTCGAAGTCTCTTATATGGGTATTTAATTCATTAAGAGTTTTTGTTATGAAAAATATGTATTTTATTAGAATTAGAATTTATATTATAAGTAATCTTTTTAGAGTTTGTTTTCTTATTTTCCAAGTAATGTAGCCTATAAATAGGTATTTTTTATTCATTGATAATTAATCAGAAAAATATTAAGAAAAGTGTTATTATTTGGTTGATTGATTCTTATAATCATGAACCTTTGAACTTGTTTTTGCTGGCCGTGAATAAGAAACAAACCATTTCTTATCATTGGTATCAGAAAAGTTCGTTCCGTCGCCATCATCATCATCATCGACTATCTTCCCTTCACGCTTTACCACCACCATTTTTTATCGTATCCATCACAACAACAACAAAAAAAATGGAAATACTGAAGTATTGTTTGTCTGCAACCAAGTACGAAAGCTGAATAAAAGCTTCATCATCCCAGTTCGGTACAGAAACACCAACACTACGAGGTTCGACGTCACTGATCCAAGATAAGTATCATGAGAAGCTAATATTGCAGCAACCAATCCAACGTCATCAACGTGTAAAAACGCATATCAGTTGCACCATACACGTGTAAAAGCTGTCCCTTAATATTTGGTCTTAAACCATTGTCAGCGGCAACCTTCCACTCACCCGTATTATCTGTTACAACTACGGTATTTTTTGTATCATCCATATTTATAGTTCAGGCCCATTTAAGTCCGCATCGAGTCCAGCAAATTCATCCAGTATCTTTTCCGGTATGTATGAATAATCCAGGAAAAAGCTGTTATGTCAGCAATTCGATGATAGAGATCCCGAAGGTTGGTTATTTCAAGCACAATTAGTTTTTCAGTTCCGTAAAATTTGCGGGAAGACTTTGTAAAGGTAGTTAGTGGTCAATTTATTGGTAGTCCGTTCAAATGGTACAAGTGGATGCAAGATTATATTTTAGGGTCTTGGGAGAATTTTTGCTTTGCTTTATTAAAGCGTTTTGGAAGCGAGGATCCAACCCTTGGATTAGCTAATTTGCAACAAAATTTGGACGAAAGCCGTGCATTTTGGAAATCTAAATTTCAAAAGTTCAAAGAGAATCAAGGAGTTAAAGGCGTTAAACCTCAACCTATGGCAACTAAATCTGATAATTCCGTTGTTACAATCATATCTAGTACCGGTAATGTTCCTTTAGAAGTTGTCGACGAGGAAAATAAAGTTGTAGGTGCATCAAAGTCAGACCTTGGGGGCAAGGTCGTACTTAAGGAGGGTGGAATATAAGATCATATGTGGAGCCAATATCGGTATATATAGTGGGCTTTGAGGGAAAAGTCCCATTTAAGGAGGGTGGAATGATAAGACCACGTCTTATCGGTCATGTCAACATTGTTGACCCGATACAACACTGGAGCATATGTGATCTTGTTGTTCCATTATATGGGTCAAACCTATCCAAGTTATGGAAACCACACTGGCTAGACATTGCGAAGCGCGACAACAACAAGTTTTATAGTTTAGTATTCAGTTATTTAATTTATTAAGAGTTTTTGTTATGAAAAATAGGTTTTTTATTAGAGTTAGGATTTATATTATAAGTAATCTTTTTAGGGTTTGTTTTATTATTTTCCAAGTAATGTAGCCTATAAATAGGCCTTTTCTATTCATTGATAATTAATTAGAAAAATATTAAGAAAAGTGTTACTGTTTGGTTGATTGATTCTTATAATCATGAACCTTTGAGCTTGTTTCTGCTGGACGTGAATAAGAAACAAACCGTTTGGCTAAGACAAGGCTGGTATATGAGATGGAATCGAGAAAATATGAAAGGATACGTGGAATTATGGTTACAGAGATACACGAGACTCTGTTGGGTTTGATTGTGGTAGCTACGTCTATGCACGAGTTATACTCTAACTGAAGCGTGAAGTCAATATTATGCAGCGTTTAGGGAGTGTGTTGAGCTAAAACAGAGGCGTGACGGAGACTTTGGAGAGGAAATAGAGAGCTAGGAATCGAGAAGTCACAAGTTCCAGAAAGTTTACCTGCTGCTGCAAACTCAAGAACACGAAGAACATACACTTGTTACAGACAATATTTCTCCACTTTTGTTGTTGTCGCGCTTCGCAATGGCTAGCCAGGGTGGTTTCCATAATTTGGATAGGCTTGACCCATATAATGGACCAACAAGATCACATATGCTCCAGTGTCGTATCGGGTCAACAACGTTGACATGACCGATAAGACGTGGTTTTATCATTTCACCCCTCCTTAAATGGGACTTCGCCCTCAAAGCCCACTATATATACCGATATTGGATCCACATATGACCTTTTCATTCCACCCTCTTTAAATACGACCTTGCCTCCAAGGTCCGACTTTGATGCACCTACAACTTTATTTTCCTCGTCGACAACTTGGAACATTACCGGTACTAGATATGACTGCAACAACAGAATTATCAGATATAGTTGCCATAGGTTGAGGTTTAACGCCTTTAACGCCTTTTCTTAATATTTTTCTGATTAATTTATCAATGAATAGAAAATGCCTATTTATAGGCTACATTACTTGGACAATAAGAAAACAAACCCTAAAAAGATTACTTTTAATATAAATCCTAAATCTAATAAAATACTTATCTTTCATAACAAAAACTCTTAATAATTTAAATAACTAAATACTGAACTATAAAACTTGTTGTTGTCGCGCTTCGCAATGGCTAGCCAGGATGGTTTCCATAACTTGGATAGGCTTGACCCATATAATGGACCAACAAGATCACATATACTCCAGTGCCGTATCGGATCAACAACGTGGTCTTATTGAAACCTCTCCTTGTGATCGGGATGAGGTGGATGCCCCGTAGCCGGGGGGCCGATCGATCGGATTTATTCAGAATATTTCCCCTTAAGTGATTTATATGAATCATTAATATTTCTTTCATGGGACTTTTCCATTATTCATATGGTTCCTAAGATTACTACCACGATTATCACTACCATTCTTAAAGATAGCATAATACTTCGTTGATAATAAAAATCCATCATGCAGAGAATCCACCGTTAAGAAAAGAGAAATGTAAATTAAAATTAAATTAAGTAGTTAATGGTTTAGAATAAATGCGGACGTAGTCGTAAGCCACCGATAGTCTTATGTCATACACATTTCCCCTTTTATTTTCTTGATTTCGGTTGTTTCAACACACTATACACATTTAAAGCTTGTTGAATTAAAAATAGATGCAGTACTGATTCTGAGGGTGTATAATTAAAAAATTAATAAGAAGATACATCCTAACATATAAAATGATTACCTAAACATTTATTGTTGGAAAATAATTTAGAAGGAAAACGAATTACAATTCGATATAAATCAGTACTGAGAATCATGTGCCCGTCACTCCAGCAATGATTTAACAACTTCTTTCATACTAATTCCCCAACAGTATATAAGAAAAAGCTACAGATAAATCTCACCTCTGGGTCCCTAATCATAACGACCATGGTCCCTTGGCAAAATATAATTTGATTTTTCCATACCTGACGCATTCAAAGTGCTTGCAAGAATTCACGTCTACATTCCTGTGATGCCTCCAAATTTTTGGAATCCTTGAGCTATGCAGAATTCAAAGGATGCTCATGTTTAGTGCAAACATGAGCATCAAGTATTTTTGAGCAATGACAGCCACTATATGTTGGAAGTTAAACCAAGATATTGATGTTGCTTATGTGGAAGCAACTAGTGGAAGTTGACACAAAGTCTTTAGCTTGGACATGAAGTAAACTTAAGAAGCAAGTTGTTTTGGTTCTAGAAGAGTCTTTGTTTAGAGTTTGGTCTTTATTAGGAAACTACTTTGAGTGATCATCAAGTTCGTTTTACTTTAAATAGACTGTTGAGCCATGAAAATTATGCACCGAATTTATTATCAATGTAGTCTTTTAAGCTTCTGCGTTTGTGCTCTCCTTTCTCTTGCTCGATCCTACATTTGGTATCAGAGCAAGGTGAGAGGAAGAGGGAGGAGAGGAAGATAGGTTAAAGAAGTTTTTCAGTAGAGAATTGTTTTTCATTAAAAAAGAAGAAGTTGTGTGATTCTGAGTTTAAAAATTGGAGTTTGTCAAGCTGCGTTAGGTTTTGAGAGTTTAAAGGAAGTTAAAAAAAAATTATTCGAAGGCCTGTCAAAAGAATTGTTGCTGTTTTTCAGAAGAAGGAAGATGTTGTCTTGAAAGCAAGTTTGCTGACATGAGAGTTCGATTCAAAGATGGTCATAAAGGCCAAGTTGGAGCTGTTTAGGGTTTGTTTGTGAAGGCGTTGAAGAAAAAAAGGACTTAAGCAAGGTTCGAGAACTTTTTTTTTTTTAAAAAAAAAGGTTGCGCAAAGTTCTGATGATAACAGTTAGCTGGGAAGAAAGCTTATGGTCTATCCTAGATGTAGTCATATGTTGCCTTCTATACTTGGTGTCTGTCAAGCTGTATCCATATGGGTCTTCGCCAAGGGACAGTTTGAAAGTTAAAAAAAGAATTAAAAAAAAACGAAGAAATTTGTTGCCGATGATTACCATCGTCGATGCACACCTGCAAGGGCTATGCGGTGATATTTTTTTAGATTTTTTGGTATTGGGATTGCGCTGAGTTATGCACATAGTTTTTGATCGAAAGAATAGTTGTTGATTGAATTGGCGAAGTTTCGAACAAGCAGAGAAGATGATGGTTAAATGTTAAGGATCGAGCAAGAGAGAGGAGAGCATAAACGCGGAAGCATAAAAGACTACATTGATAATAATCTTGGTGTCCCTTTCTCATTATTCTCTAGCTATTTATACAATCACAAGACTTGGCTCTCAAGGCACAAGACTTGGTTCTCAAGATATTCATTCCTAATATAACTCAAACTCCTTAAAGTGTATATCTCCTAAATATAGACTCCTATATTATTTCCTAATACACTGCATAACATCTTATGCGTACTACGTATCTCCTAATACCTCCATCAAGATGGAGCATGTAGATCACGAATGCCCATCTTGGACAAAAGAAATTTAACTTCGGTTTTCTTCTTTCTTCTTCTTTTTTTCAACGCTTTTGCGAAAAAAAAAATCTTCAGACCGTAGTTTAAGGACGTTTCGGTCCCCTTCATAGTTTAAGGACATTACGGTCCCCTTCGTAGTTTAAGGACGTTTCGGTCCCCTTCGGAAGTTTAAGGACATTACGGTCCCCTTCAGAGTTTAAGGACATTACGGTCCCCTTCATAGTTTAAGGACATTACGGTCCCCTTCGGAAGTTTTAGGACATTACGGTCCCCTTCGTAGTTTAAGGACATTACGGTCCCCTTCGGAAGTTTAAGGACATTACGGTCCCCTATGGAAGTTTAAGGACATTCCGGTCGCATCTTCGTAGTTTAAGGACGTTTCGGTCCCCTTCGGAAGTTTAAGGACATTACGGTCCCCTATGGAAGTTTAAGGACATTACGGTCCCATCTTCGTAGTTTAAGGACGTTTCAGTCCCCTTCGTAGTTTAAGGACGTTTCGGTCCCCTTCGTAGTTTTAGAACATTTCGGTTTCATCTTCGTAGAATACTTCTTGTACTCTTGGTTTCTTCGATAGAATACTTTTTGTACTCTCTCGACAACTCATAGGATTTTAACCTACTATTGTTGTTCTTTTTCTCATCACCTCTTGGTGATTGTTTTTTTTTTCTTCACAACATGAATGTTGTTTCTTCTTCTCTCTTGTTCCAGTCACGCACTTCTTGCGAAACTTTCACACTTCTTTTTTCTTCTAGATTCTCTCACAATCCTGTCGTCTTTACAAAGTCTGCCACACTTTGTAGGATATCCAAGTTTCTGCCACAAAATCTTCAACCACACTTCACTTCTTCCAACATGTTTAACAGCTTTCTGCAATACCTCTGACAGAACTGTCACACTTGCTTCTGTTACGCTTCTGTAACGATTCTTCTTTGTAACACCCAAACTGTTACAAATTTTCAATAACAGTTTCTTTCATTTTTTTTTTCTTTTTCTTTTCTGCCGGACGTGAAACCCTAACTGCTTCTTTGTCCAAACTTTGAACTCGAGCTTCCCTGTTTTGCTACTCGGACTTCTACATCTCATCTCATGAGTACCAACTCCATGGCTGAATCTTCATCATCCATTCACTGTCAAGCTCCAACTTCATTCCCTGTCACTTCCGTCAACGTAATCACGATGATCAAAGCAACAACATTCTTCCAGTCTTCATCATCGAACCTTCTCTGCAACATCAATGGCAGCAACGTCAACGCAAACCAATACTTTAGTTTCCATGACTTCTCCGTCACCAATCTCAAATCAAAACAACAACCAACAACTCGTTAACATCCATTACCATGGAAGCCAACTTCATCTTTCAACCTCAATCTATCTCACGGAATCTGTCAATCTTACACCTCCAAGCTATCTAAACTCCTTCGTTCATCACTTGTAGCAATGGCAGCACCAAGTTCTTGGATCCTTTGTTTATATCAGCAGCAACAACCACCGTCGGCATCAAAAGACTCGACTAAGCTTTGCTCCTTCTTTTTCGGTATCTAACTCGGTTCACAACTTCCTCCTTTCTGTCAATATATAGAATATAGCCATTAGAACCCATGTTTCCTAATCGATAACATCTTTCAGCCGTCGACCACCTCAAGCAACGATAGCACTCCAGATTTCTTTCTGGTGCTTGCTTCTAACAACTTTGACCTAGTTTCAATTCCAGCACAGAACTCTCTTAACCATTCGCCTTGGATATCAGTTGACTCCCTTCATGTCTTCTGGTCCTCACATCCACAACCATCAGTTCATCACGGCTCCTTCTTCTTGAGCTCATACCCTTCTTATGCCGCCTGTTTTCTTCAATACTGGATAAGAGACATGGAAGCAACAATCATCATCA
Source organism: Papaver somniferum (assembly GCF_003573695.1). Classification (NCBI taxonomy): domain Eukaryota; kingdom Viridiplantae; phylum Streptophyta; class Magnoliopsida; order Ranunculales; family Papaveraceae; genus Papaver; species Papaver somniferum. The sequence continues at coordinate 157,317,599 of NC_039361.1, forward strand.
TCTCCGGAAATCATCTAGGGAAGCAACTAGTAACCATTACTCCGTTTCACCACAGTAAACCAAACAACATCAGTTCTTCTTCACGGTTTCAACTTCCAAACCAAGCCATAAACCTTTTGTATATGACAGCAGTAGAAACTTCCCTATACGTTTCTTCTCAGCAAATAAACGCAGCCTTTTTTTTTTTTAACCTAAACCCTAAACGGAAAAACTCTTTTAACTTCTTTAAACCTTTCTTCATCTCCTCTCTCTTCCTCTCACCTCGCTCTGATACCATGTTAAGGATCGAGCAAGAGAGAGGAGAGCATAAACCGGAAGCATAAAAGACTACATTGATAATAATCTTGGTGTCCCTTTCTCATTAATTCTCTAGCTATTTATACAATCACAAGACTTGGCTCTCAAGGCACAAGACTTGGTTCTCAAGATATTCATTCCTAATATAACTCAAACTCCTTAAAGTGTATATCTCCTAAATATAGACTCCTATATTATTTCCTAATACACTGCATAACATCTTATGCATACTGCATAACATCTTATGCGTACTACGTATCTCCTAATACCCTCCCTCAATATGGAGCATGTAGATCACGAATGCCCATCTTGGAAAAAAGAAATTTAACTTCGGTTTTCTTCTTCTTTTTTTTTCAACGCTTTTGCGAAAAAAAAAATCTTCAGACCGTAGTTTAAGGACGTTTCGGTCCCCTTCATAGTTTAAGGACATTACGGTCCCCTTCGTAGTTTAAGGACGTTTCAGTCCCCTTCGGAAGTTTAAGGACATTACGGTCCCCTTTAGAGTTTAAGGACATTACGGTCCCCTTCATAGTTTAAGGACATTACGGTCCCCTTCGGAAGTTTTAGGACATTACGGTCCCCTTCGTAGTTTAAGGACATTACGGTCCCCTTCGGAAGTTTAAGGAAATTACGGTCCCCTATGGAAGTTTAAGGACATTCCGGTCCCATCTTCGTAGTTTAAGGACGTTTCGGTCCCCTTCGTAGTTTAAGGACGTTTCGGTCCCCTTCGGAAGTTTAAGGACATTACGGTCCCCTATGGAAGTTTAAGGAAATTCCGGTCCCATCTTCGTAGTTTAAGGACGTTTCAGTCCCCTTTGTAGTTTAAGGACGTTTCGGTCCCCTTCGTAGTTTTAGAACATTTCGGTTCCATCTTCGTAGAATACTTCTTGTACTCTTGGTTTCTTCGATAGAATACTTTTTGTACTCTCTCGACAACTCATAGGATTTTAACCTACTATTGTTGTTCTTTTTCTCATCACCTCTTGGTGATTGTTTTTTTTTTCTTCACAACATGAATGTTGTTTCTTCTTCTCTCTTGTTCCAGTCACGCACTTCTTGTGAAACTTTCACACTTCTTTTTTCTTCTAGATTCTCTCACAATCCTGTCGTCTTTACAAAGTCTGCCACACTTTGTAGGATATCCAAGTTTCTGCCACAAACTCTTCAACCACACTTCACTTCTTCCAACATGTTTAACAGCTTTCTGCAATACCTCTGACAGAACTGTCACACTTGCTTCTGTTACGCTTCTGTAACGATTCTTCTTTGTAACACCCAAACTGTTACAAATTTTCAATAACAGTTTCTTTTTTTTTTTTTCTTTTTTTTTTCTTTTCTGCCGGACGTGAAACCCTAACTGCTTCTTTGTCCAAACTTTGAACTCGAGCTTCCCTGTTTTTCTACTCGGACTTCTACATCTCATCTCATGAGTACCAACTCCATGGCTGAATCTTCATCATCCATTCACTGTCAAGCTCCAACTTCATTCCCTGTCACTTCCGTCAACGTAATCACGATGATCAAAGCAACAACATTCTTCCAGTCTTCATCATCGAACCTTCTCTGCAACATCAATGGCAGCAACGTCAACGCGAACCAATACTTTAGTTTCCATGACTTCTCCGTCACCAATCTCAATTCAAAACAACAACCAACAACTCTTTAACAGCCATTACCATGGAAGCCAACTTCATCTTTCAACCTCAATCTATCTCACGGAATCTGTCAATCTTACACCTCCAAGCTATCTAAACTCCTTCGTTCATCACTTGTAGCAATGGCAGCACCAAGTTCTTGGATCCTTTGTTTATATCAGCAGCAACAACCACCGTCGGCATCAAAAGACTCGACTAAGCTTTGCTCCTTCTTTTTCGGTATCTAACTCGGTTCGCAACTTCCTCCTTTCTGTTAATATATAGAATATAGCCATTAGAACCCATGTTTCCTAATCGATAACATCTTTCAGCCGTCGACCACCTCAAGCAACGATAACACTCCAGATTTCTTTCTGGTGCTTGCTTCTAACAACTTTGACCTAGTTTCAATTCCAGCACAGAACTCTCTTAACCATTCGCCTTGGATATCAGTTGACTCCCTTCATGTCTTCTGGTTCTCACATCCACAGCCATCAGTTCATCACGGCTCCTTCTTCTTGAGCTCATACCCTTCTTATGCCGCCTGTTTTCTTCAATACTGGATAAGAGACATGGAAGCAACAATCATCATCATCTCCGGAAATCATCTAGGGAAGCAACTAGTAACCATTACTCCGTTTTACCACAGTAAACCAGACAACATTAGTTCTTCTTCACGGTTTCAACTTCCAAACCAAGCCATAAACCTTTTGTATATGACAGCAGCAACAACTTCCCTATACGTTTCTTCTCAGCAAATAAACGCAGCCTTTTTTTTTTTTAACCTAAACCCTAAACGGAAAAACTCTTCTAACTTCTTTAAACCTTTCTTCATCTCCTCTCTCTTCCTCTCCCCTCGCTCTGATACCATGTTAAGGATCGAGCAAGAGAGAGGAGAGCATAAACGCGGAAGCATAAAAGACTACATTGATAATAATCTTGGTGTCCCTTTCTCATTAATTCTCTATCTATTTTTACAATCACAAGACTTGGCTCTCAAGGCACAAGACTTGGTTGTCAAGATATTCATTCCTAATATAACTCAAACTCCTTAAAGTGTATATCTCCTAAATATAGACTCCTATATTATTTCCTAATACACTGCATAACATCTTATGCATACTGCATAACATCTTATGCGTACTACGTATCTCCTAATACCCTCCCTCAAGATGGAGCATGTAGATCACGAATGCCCATCTTGGACAAAAGAAATTTAACTTCGGTTTTCTTCTTTCTTCTTCTTTTTTTCAACGCTTTTGCGAAAAAAAAAATCTCCAGACCGTAGTTTAAGGACGTTTCGGTCCCCTTCATAATTTAAGGATATTACGGTCCCCTTCGTAGTTTAAGGACGTTTCGGTCCCCTTAGGAAGTTTAAGGACATTACGGTCCCCTTCAGAGTTTAAGGACATTACGGTCCCCTTCATAGTTTAAGGACATTACGGTCCCCTTCGGAAGTTTTAGGACATTACGGTCCCCTTCGTAGTTTAAGGACATTACGGTCCCCTTCGGAAGTTTAAGGACATTAGGTCCCCTATGGAAGTTTAAGGACATTCCGGTCCCATCTTCGTAGTTTAAGGACGTTTCGGTCCCCTTCGTAGTTTAAGGACGTTTCGGTCCCCTTAGGAAGTTTAAGGACATTACGGTCCCCTATGGAAGTTTAAGGACATTCCGGTCCCATCTTCGTAGTTTAAGGACGTTTCAGTCCCCTTCGTAGTTTAAGGAAGTTTCGGTCCCCTTCGTAGTTTTAGAACATTTCGGTTCCATCTTCGTAGAATACTTCTTGTACTCTTGGTTTCTTCGATAGAATACTTTTTGTACTCTCTCGACAACTCATAGGATTTTAACCTACTATTGTTGTTCTTTTTCTCATCACCTCTTGGTGATTGTTTTTTTTTCTTCACAACATGAATGTTGTTTCTTCTTCTCTCTTGTTCCAGTCACGCACTTCTTGCGAAACTTTCACACTTCTTTTTTCTTCTAGATTCTCTCACAATCCTGTCGTCTTTACAAAGTCTGCCACACTTTGTAGGATATCCAAGTTTCTGCCACAAACTCTTCAACCACACTTCACTTCTTCCAACATGTTTAACAGCTTTCTGCAATACCTCTGACAGAATTGTCACACTTGCTTCTATTACGCTTCTGTAACGATTCTTCTTTGTAACACCCAAACTGTTACAAATTTTCAATAACAGTTTTTTTTTTTTTTTTTTTCTTTTCTGCCGGACGTGAAACCCTAACTGCTTCTTTGTCCAAACTTTGAACTCGAGCTTCCCTGTTTTTCTACTCGGACTTCTACATCTCATCTCATGAGTACCAACTCCATGGCTGAATCTTCATCATCCATTCACTGTCAAGCTCCAACTTCATTCCCTGTCACTTCCGTCAACGTAATCACGATGATCAAAGCAACAACATTCTTCCAGTCTTCATCATCGAACCTTCTCTGCAACATCAATGGCAGCAACGTCAACGCAAACCAATACTTTAGTTTCCATGACTTCTCCGTCACCAATCTCAAATCAAAACAACAACCAACAACTCGTTAACAGCCATTACCATGGAAGCCAACTTCATCTTTCAACCTCAATCTATCTCACGGAATCTGTCAATCTTACACCTCCAAGCTATCTAAACTCCTTCGTTCATCACTTGTAGCAATGTCAGCACCAAGTTCTTGGATCCTTTGTTTATATCAGCAGCAACAACCACCGTCGGCATCAAAAGACTCGACTAAGCTTTGCTCCTTATTTTTCGGTATCTAACTCGGTTCGCAACTTTCTCCTTTCTGTCAATATATAGAATATAGCCATTAGAACCCATGTTTCCTAATCGATAACATCTTTCAGCCGTCGACCACCTCAAGCAACGATAGCACTCCAGATTTCTTTCTGGTGCTTGCTTCTAACAACTTTGACCTAGTTTCAATTCCAGCACAGAACTCTCTTAACCATTCGCCTTGGATATCAGTTGACTCCCTTCATGTCTTCTGGTTCTCACATCCACAGCCATCAGTTCATCACGGCTCCTTCTTCTTGAGCTCATACCCTTCTTATGCCGCCTGTTTTCTTCAATACTGGATAAGAGACATGGAAGCAACAATCATCATCATCTCCGGAAATCATCTAGGGAAGCAACTAGTAACCATTACTCCGTTTCACCACAGTAAACCAAACAACATTAGTTCTTCTTCACGGTTTCAACTTCCAAACCAAGCCATAAACCTTTTGTATATGACAGCAGCAGCAACTTCCCTATACGTTTCTTCTCAGCAAATAAACGCAGCCTTTTTTTTTTTAACCTAAACCCTAAACGGAAAAACTCTTCTAACTTCTTTAAACCTTTCTTCATCTCCTCTCTCTTCCTCTCACCTCGCTCTGATACCATGTTAAGGATCGAGCAAGAGAGAGGAGAGCATAAACGCGGAAGCATAAAAGACTACATTGATAATAATCTTGGTGTCCCTTTCTCATTTATTCTCTAGCTATTTATACAATCACAAGACTTGGCTCTCAAGGCACAAGACTTGGTTCTCAAGATATTCATTCCTAATATAACTCAAACTCCTTAAAGTGTATATCTCATAAATATAGACTCCTATATTATTTCCTAATACACTGCATAACATCTTATGCATACTGCATAACATCTTATGCGTACTACGTATCTCCTAATACCCCCCCTCAAGATGGAGCATGTAGATCACGAATGCCCATCTTGGACAAAAGAAATTTAACTTCGGTTTTCTTCTTCTTTTTTTCAACGCTTTTGCGAAAAAAAAAATCTTCAGACCGTAGTTTAAGGACGTTTCGGTCCCCTTCATAGTTTAAGGACATTACGGTCCCCTTCGTAGTTTAAGGACGTTTCGGTCCCCTTCGGAAGTTTAAGGACATTACGGTCCCCTTTAGAGTTTAAGGACATTACGGTCCCCTTCATAGTTTAAGGACATTACGGTCCCCTTCGGAAGTTTTAGGACATTACGGTCCCCTTCGTAGTTTAAGGACATTACGGTCCCCTTCGGAAGTTTAAGGACATTACGGTCCCCTATGGAAGTTTAAGGACATTCCGGTCCCATCTTCGTAGTTTAAGGACGTTTCGGTCCCCTTCGTAGTTTAAGGACGTTTCGGTCCCCTTCGGAAGTTTAAGGACATTACGGTCCCCTATGGAAGTTTAAGGACATTCTGGTCCCATCTTCATAGTTTAAGGACGTTTCAGTCCCCTTCGTAGTTTAAGGACGTTTCGGTCCCCTTCGTAGTATTAGAACATTTCGGTTCCATCTTCGTAGATTACTTCTTGTACTCTTGGTTTCTTCGATAGAATACTTTTTGTACTCTCTCGACAACTCATAGGATTTTAACCTACTATTTTTGTTCTTTTTCTCATCACCTCTTGGTGATTGTTTTTTTTTCTTCACAACATGAATGTTGTTTCTTCTTCTCTCTTGTTCCAGTCACGCACTTCTTGCGAAACTTTCACACTTCTTTTTTCTTCTAGATTCTCTCACAATCCTGTCGTCTTTACAAAGTCTGCCACACTTTGTAGGATATCCAAGTTTCTGCCACAAACTCTTCAACCACACTTCACTTCTTCCAACATGTTTAACAGCTTTCTGCAATACCTCTGACAGAACTGTCACACTTGCTTCTGTTACGCTTCTGTAACGATTCTTCTTTGTAACACCCAAACTGTTACAAATTTTCAATAACAGTTTTTTTTTTTTTTTCTTTTTATTTTCTGCCGGACGTGAAACCCTAACTGCTTCTTTGTCCAAACTTTGAACTCGAGCTTCCCTGTTTTGCTACTCGGACTTCTACATCTCATCTAATGAGTACCAACTCCATGGCTGAATCTTCATCATCCATTCACTGTCAAGCTCCAACTTCATTCCCTGTCACTTCCGTCAACGTAATCACGATGATCAAAGCAACAACATTCTTCCAGTCTTCATCATCGAACCTTCTCTGCAACATCAATGGCAGCAACGTTAACGCAAACCAATACTTTAGTTTCCATGACTTCTCCGTCACCAATCTCAAATCAAAACAACAACCAACAACTCGTTAACAGCCATTACCATGGAAGCCAACTTCATCTTTCAACCTCAATGTATCTCACGGAATATGTCAATCTTACACCTCCAAGCTATCTAAACTCCTTCGTTCATCACTTTTAGCAATGGCAGCACCAAGTTCTTGGATCCTTTGTTTATATCAGCAGCAACAACCACCGTCGGCATCAAAAGACTCGACTAAGCTCTGCTCCTTCTTTTTCGGTATCTAACTCGGTTCGCAACTTCCTCCTTTCTGTCAATATATAGAATATAGCCATTAGAACCCATGTTATCGATAACATCTTTCAGCCGTCGACCATCTCAAGCAACGATAGCACTCCAGATTTTTTTCTGGTGCTTGCTTCTAACAACTTTGACCTAGTTTCAATTCCAGCACAGAACTCTCTTAACCATTCGCCTTGGATATCAGTTGACTCCCTTCATGTCTTCTGGTTCTCACATCCACAGCCATCAGTTCATCACGGCTCCTTCTTCTTGAGCTCATACCCTTCTTATGCCGCCTGTTTTCTTCAATACTGGATAAGAGACATGGAAGCAACAATCATCATCATCTCCGGAAATCATCTAGGGAAGCAACTAGTAACCATTACTCCGTTTCACCACAGTAAACGAATATGGTTTTATCTCATAATAAACAACTAGTTTTTATTCGTTCAAAGTAATCGTTCATTAACCACTAGATGGATATTTCTATGCAAAGAATAATGTTAATAATTTCTTTATTTTTCTTAAAAAGAAATAAGCCAACTAGATTTGGTTTTCCTTATCGATCATAAAGGGATAAAATATCGTTATAATGTTATTCACAATTGCAAACACTAACGAAGTGAGGAATATTTGCTTTCATTCATATGGGATATTGAGCAATTTTTATTTTTCCTCCTAGTGCTAATCTCCAAAATTCAAAACCTTTCCGCTTGTAGTTGGAATTGGACACTAAAGATCAAAGGGTGCGCACCCAGCTTGATTAACCAATATTATTAGCCCTTGTAGTGACTAAATTGATCTTGAAATTAATTTCCTTTCATAAAGAAGTGTCCATAGTTTCATTCTGAAACACCATCTCGTTTGCCCTATAGGTCAAAAAATTTATTTGTTTATCTTTATGGAGTTTTGTTTGCATATTTTATATGTTTTTGGTTATAACCATAAAAATTCATGGTTGATGGTAAATATGTATGTCTATTAAGACTACATTTTTTTAATGTCGAAAGACATATTTCATAATGAGTATATGTCTCGAAATAATCGGATAATACTTTACGAACTTGTTTTCGTATATGAGATGATTATATTTCTGTCATAATCAGGGGGGACTCTACACTATACGTTTCTCTCCCATCATGATCAAATTGAAAAAGGCCATCTGAAATAAGCGCAGAAATATTTTATTTTGCTTTTAATAAGCTTATGCCTCTTAGAAAGGAAAATCCAATCATATCTATAAAATTTGTAGCATTTTAAGAGGCTAAATATAGAACTCCGATTGAGTCTATCAAAAAAAGATCCACATTCTCATAATTCATATATCCTCCCAGGAAGATAAGGAGATTATAATGCCCGCGGGTGCTGGTACCAGTATTTCTGTGAATTTTTCAAGATATGCATATATTTGAGAATTGTGTGGGATCATAGTTATTTAACATTGTCGAATATTCATTCACAGTAGCTACTGAAATAATAAATGATGGTGGTTGTTAACTCCTCTGCAGAGGAATATCGACATATGTGATTGGTTGGCATGTAATCCAAATTAGATTGGATTATTCTAATTCTCTATTGACGCAATATAAGGATCCTAGTTATACTTGACACCTCAAAATTGCCAAGACTAAAAGTTACAGGTTGGTGTTATTCATATTGCATCAAGAGAAATAAATCGTTTTAAAAGCGATTTGGGTTTATATGTTCAAACCCCAGGATTGTTCAATAATACTTTTTTTTTTTCATATTTGATACATTTGGCGTGGTAATACTTGAAGGATTCATATTGCATTCACACAAGAAATGTGGTCGGAGAACATATTCAATTTGATATCCATAGAGGATTCAATTTATATTTTGGCAGTCACCTACTTGATTATGTCAGGTTTAACAATCCTTTCTGTGTTTTTAGAAATTTGGTACGAACCAAAAAAATCCGGATTAGTTGATGTTATCAACTTTACAAGTCTCTTGAGGAGTCTCTGAAAACACAAAAATCCACGCTTTAGCAGCATAATATATATTTTTTTTTCTTAAATCTGCAGTTTAATATTATGTTTGCTTAAAAGTTCTCTATCTGATATAAACTAGATTTATGATGCTTGTTTTCTACAATACTCATATAGTTGAATTAGCATTTACAAATCGTCGAAAGTTGTACTCTTTTTCCTTCGTTTCAGGTTTTGTCCCATGTGGTTTTCCTGACAAGGTTTTAACGAGGAAATATGTTGTTGACGTTTCATTTTCTTTTAAAATGATTATATTTGTGCTCTTTTCCTTCGTCCAAATTTTTTCCCATTGGGTTTTATTGGCAAGGTTTTAGTGAGGCAATTTAAGTCAACATGATGGTCATCCAAGGGGGAGTTGTACCAATTTTGGTTGTTTAGTGGATGCCTCATATCCTAGAAATTTGGATTTCCTTTTCACAAATACGATTTTTGTTCACGTATGATAAGAAATTCATATCTTGGCACTTTGTTGAGGAAACTATCAACTATTTCTGCAAATCATGTCAAAGAAATTAGCAATCCAAGACACAAATACTTAATGTATTGGAAGAAATATGAAGACTCGAGAACACTACTATTAGAAGACTAACACAAAGAAGACTTCATCATCTGGCAGATTTCTCACGTAAACATTGTTATCTCCAGCATTCAAGAAATTCGTTTATCGAAATTAGGAAGTGTCGACTCGAAGATTTTCAAGCCAAAATTTAGCTGAAGTACTTATGAGGGCGAGCATCATAGTAAATGGTATTTTATTGGACTATCACGTTGTACTCTTTTTCCTTCGTCAAGGTTTTGTCCCACTGGGTTTTCCTTATCAAGGTTTTAACGAGGCAACAAATGCATGCCCAACTCTGTTTTAAGTTTTCTCACAATTGTATTCTTTTCACTTCGTTTAGGTTTTCTCCCTTTTGGATTTTTCTGAAAAAGTTTTTAACGAGGAAATTACTTAGATCCAGTGGTCATCTAGGGGAGTGTTATAAACGGTAGTTTATCATGTATATGCTCACTTTAGTGGGACCCTATTACTTGGAAACCAAGTATGTAAACTCTATAAATAGAGTCTTGTACCTTTGTATTTCATACACATTAATACAAATTTATCCATCTTTTTCCCTTTACTTTGTGTCTTCTTCTCATCTTTCTCTATTTCATAAGAAAAAAATTATTTCCTTTTCCATCGATGACGTCTGATGGGAGTAGCTACTGGTGTTTTTACTCGTCGGTGGGGAAAAAGGATAGGGGTTGATGTTCGGTAGCGGTGAAGAAAATAAAAAGGTTTCACTCCATTTTATATGGATTATTTGGTTTCCTAATTCCAATCAAAATAGGATTTCCTCTTTCAAGCAATACCCGTGCTATACACGGGTCAACATAGTCCTTCTTCCATCCAAATCAGTGAAGCCTTACCAATATGCTCTCCAGGTGATGCTCAGTCATTCTACAAGTATTTCTACATCAACTAATTGTTCCTTCAACGATCATTCGTCATCATTGGAGCATTATCGAATCAGAATTCCTTGTAATACCTAATAACTAAGCATGTTCATTCATTTTGTTTATGTTAGTAAATATCACTATTTATATGCATACTGCGGAACATGACAGTTCCATACTAAGCAAGGTCCAAGGGGCTTAATGTTGATGGTGGATTTTTGACGAAGGTTAAGTTCTTAAAATCACATCAAAAATTATGTTTCTCTGATCAGCATTAGAATCATAAGAAATTCATGTCTTACCCTTCCGCAAGATAAGTGATTTGCAGTTTTGTGAATGTAATAATGTACGACAGCCATATTAGAGCTTCTGAAGTAGAACTTTCAATATTCCATATATTTTACGATTAAGCTGAAAGGCTCAACATTTCTTTAAGAATTCGGAAATTCATCTCCGGTATATGAACTTCCCTAGATTAATATTCAGAACTAATATGACGACTGTCGAACTCATATCTTATTCAATTGGATTCTCATAGAAAGATTGACCTATCGTATAGAGCGACTAATTAATTGAATCTCGTGCTATATTGATCGGTTGAATTCCTAGGAAAATACACTAATTAAACCATAATATTCACTTATTCAGATTCATGGATTTTTTTCATCTGAATTCGATGAAATACTAATGGATATTCACCTTTCGGGCATAAGGGGAACCCCCGAGTAAGTCCTGAGTAAAAGGCACATGTATATTTAGTAATAATGCTCAAAGGAGCATCAAAAAATATGGAAGAACAATGATATGGAAGTTTGATAAAATAAGGAAAAGGAAGATAGAGAAAATATTAATAAAATAAAGGAAACATGTGGGACTAGACCTACCGGCAGGCCGACCACGCCGTTCATGCCTTAGTCGATACCCACTTCCTTTTATTTTATTTATTTTATTTCCTAATATTTTAATTATTAATTGAGTTTCCTCTTTCGAGAATTTCTTCTTCCAACCAAAACTCCTTGATTTCCATGTCTTGTAAAATCTTGATTCATGGACCATATGGTTAGCTAAACAAGTGTGTTAGAGCATAGCTCGGTTGAACCCACCAAGCGTTGGTATGTCAAGTTTGGTTGTCATATTTTAGTGAATCAAAACTCATGTTAAGAGTCGCTTGATTATGTACTAGAGTCAACTTCGTATAGGTTAGCTTGAAAGTATTAGGATATGAGACTTTACAAGTATTGCGAAGACTTGAAGATGTGAAGAAGCAAGGAGCTACAACAACACCATTATCCTTACACTTGAGGTTAGTGATATTTGACTTGAACTGTGTCATTCCCTAACGTATCTTTCAATTCGTGCATATTGAAAAAAAAACGGCGAAGCATGTTTGAACTCTAGATAGACATAGTATTAAGGAATACAATACGAGGTTTATTTCTTACCATTAAACTTCGTAGATAAGACATCGACATAATCATTTAAATGCTATTGTGATTATGTATGGGTATGAGGTGAGGATTTCATCCTATGGAACAATGTTTTACATGTTTTCTAAGGAAGTAAATTCATAAACTTGGTTTGTGAATTGAAAAGTAAATCGCCAGGTGTTATCGGTATTGTTATTCATTGCATATCTCGTGAACAACTAATATGTGTGATTAGTATAACCGTTCATGAGTTGTTTGTGTTCTTGTTAAAACTATTCACAAAGTCCTGACTTATGTATTGGTATAACTTTTATTAGTGAAACCGATCTTAATTAATCACCTGAGATGTTATGATCGAGTTTGTGATTTTATGCCTGACCAAATCCGGGAAAGGGGAACCGATCCTAGTAAGAGGTGCAGTACATCACAAAGGGGAATCGATTCTTGTATTGGGTGCATCAAGTTTATAGCAGAAAGAGGAACCGATCATATGGATATGTGCAACACGTTTTTAGGCAAAGGGGAACCGATCTTGTGGAATGTGCAACACATATAAGTTAGATACCATATATATGTGGGGAACCGATCCTAGTACCTATTCAACCGAATTTTGGAAAGCTAGTGTGACTAAGCACAATACTCACATGGAGGTAGAACCGAAACTTGTTTTGGTAGAACCGTTACACCCATGTTTTGTGATTGAATGTACTTTTATCAATCACATAGTTCTTGAAAGTCAGATGACCCAATTCTAAAATTTTTTGGAAGTGTGGAAAATCGGTTTCAATGTTGTAAGTATGAAAGATAACTTACAAAGTAAGGATGTCGACATACTTTGAACACGTGATGTGAATATTAATCTTTAATTGTTCAAATTTATTCCTTAATAGCTAAGGGAAGAGAACCGCAGGATCGAAACATAAATAAGTTAAGAATCTTTTAATTAAGGTTATTAATTTCATTTTTAGGAAAATAAGAATTAGTAATGTGCATTTACTAATTAGAGATTTTCTGAGAGATTTCGATCATTATTTTTGGACAGAGCATTTCAAGGAATTATGGAAACCGATTGTGCTTTAATGAATATCTTGAGAATATTTTCGGTTTTGGAAATTCCTTGGTGTCCAAACTTCCTTGTATATAAATATGAAAGTTTGCATTCCTAGCAAACTAATCCTTCGTAACAGCAAACTACCTCTTGTTGTGCTGCTACTGGTGAATCTACCTATTCGGAGAGGAGAGTACCCTAATTAGGTGAAATCTCGTACGGACGCTCGTTTTAAAGTCTTCTTTGGGATTTAGAATCTCTTTTAGTACCGTTGGTGGGAAACTAGATAATTAAGGTTTATCTTTAGTTTCATTGATTTGATTTACTAACGGTGGTTGAACTTTGATTACTTCGGATTAAAAGTGTGGTTTGCAAAATCTTAACGATTACTTCGGTAATTGAACATAAGATAGATCTAAGGACCTGACGAAGGATTTTATGTTAAGATAAACAGGAGAGCCTTTATCCGACTCATATCACTTGGTTGAAAAGAGTTGATACCAAACAGATTTGTTGTTCCTTTACTGTTTGGAATACGAACCAAATGAATTGTTCCAAGTACGCGACTTATTCATAAGTTGGAGGCGTGGGAATACAGACAGAACTAGGTGAACTATAGGTTTAGTTTCTTGGTCTCAACTATACGAAGTTAATTTATTTTGTATAACGGCTTAATCTTGAGAGTAATCAATTCTGGACAAGGTCCCGAGGTTTTTCTGCATTTTCGGTTTCCTCGTTAACAAAATCTTGCTGTGTCATTTACTTTTATGTTCCGCATTATAATTTTTTTATTATAATTAAAGTAAATTACACAAAACGTTAATTCCTATTTACTTGATAAGTGATCCCATTGTGTTTGGTTAAGTCCGAACCTTTTTATCAAGTAAACATACTTCGTTGTTGTATTGTCTCGATTTCGTATCCATAGACGATCACACGAAGTGTGAACCGATTAGTTGCATTGTCTCGACTCAGTCCATAGACAATCACTTTCGGAGAAAGGACTTATAGGTAGGAAAAGTTTTAGATTGAGGTATATTTGGGTACCCTCGTTTTTTCAATTGGTATTAGAGCAGGCAAACACGAAATGATCTAACAATATGTGTTTGGTGCGATCCAACCTATAAGATATGGGCCAAAGCAAAGTTAAGCGAGATCGAAAACTAAAGAAAGGCTCAATTAACATATCACAAGATATGTGATCAAAAGGTGAGTGCTCTTCAATCTCAGATTGCTCAATAGATGAGATCTCTAACGAGACATTTTTGAGTTCTACTCTTGAGATCTCTAATGAAAGGTCAAGTGTGAAAGCTTGTGAACTAAAGGAATTGAGTAAACAATTTCTTTTCTGCTCTAATGAACTTCTCTTAACACTTGAAAGAGAACGAGATTTAACATTGAAACTTGAAAATCTCCATAAAGAGCATGAATTACTAAAATAAGAATTCACACAAAATGTTTGTGACTACAAAAAAAGGATGAATATTGAACGTCATCATATAGAAACTTGTGAAAAAGACCTGGAAAGATCTCAAGAAAAAGTTTGTCTTCTCGAAAAGGAGCTTGATGAATCTAAATAAAATTGAATTCCCTACAAGAGTACTTTAAAGAAAAATAAGAAAATCTTCTCTTTAACATAAATTATTTAGAGGAAACTCTTAACACTACTCTTGATGAAAATAATTCATTAAAAGAAGAAATCTCTTTAATGTGAAAAATGAATGTGAGTTCAAACAACGTATCCTCTTTATTGGAGTCGGGAAGAAACCATGGAGACACACGTGGTTTAGGATATGAAGGAAATAATTCCTTATTTAACAATGAAACTAAGTTTGTTAAATCTGTGTGTACTCCAACAGAGGTTTTTCCAAAAGAAAATGCTCAATGCAGCTGTACAGAAATTTGCAGGGAAAAACAAACAGTTGATGATCAATCATTCCACAAGAAGGAAAGTGATGAAGAAGAAAAAGTATCAAAGCTAAGAAGAGTAAACAAAGATAAAGGAACTTTCAACAATCTTGCACAAACATGTAACTACAAACATTACAAGTCTCATAATATCAAACGTTGTTATTCTTGTGGTAGTAAAAATCATGTCAGAAGTTGTGCAAGATTCGTAAAATGCAGAATGTTCTTCGATTTGTTTCAAAGGAATTGGGAAAAATAAACCTTGATCATCGCCTCTTATCAAACAGAGTAAAGGTCTATTATGCTAATTCCTGGTCTACCCAGTATATACCAAAATCATTTAAAAAGGGGCATAAGAAAAATGATTTTAAACGGGGAAGACTTGTATCTCATCCTTTTAAAGGATCAATATCTGAACCATGCCTAGATTGTGATGACATATCATATCTCAAGAGATGCAAGAGGAAGAACAGTCAAAAATGATGCATCATTGCATAAGAAAAAATTTCTATGTACCCAAGCACGCCTGTGTTATAGAAATTTGTTTAAAATGGGTAATTTCAATTATTTCCTTTGAAAAAGATTACCGAAAATTTTATATATATAAAGTTTTTTTTTTATAAGTGGTTAAAGATCTTATAAGAACCCAATTCTCATTCGAAGCCTTCATGGTTTTCAACAATGAATGATCTAAAGAATGCTATATCTGATGTGATATATTCCTGTAGATTTCATGATCTTTTAACTAGAAAAATTCATATAATCCTTTTCACTGAGAATAAAAGGTCTTACAACGAATTTGTGGGAGAATATTATATCCAGGAAGTGGAAAGTGTTTTGGATTCCTCAAATAAAGGAAGATTCGAAATCTGTTCTGACTTGTGCTCATATCAGATCATGCCCTCTCTTACTGAAGTAAGGGATACAAGCTTATGTGAAGGAGTTCTTGAACTAATAGGACGAAAAGAACTCCTGAAGGAATTATCCTCTGTTGCTCGAAAGGAAATTATTTTCATACGGTTTGCTGGGCATCTTATAGAGACTTTCGTGATCTTCAAATGATCAATTTTTATTGTAACAATCTTGAAATGTTTGAAGAGAACCTTGATGAAATCATGGAAACGGGGGATAACAAAGATGGATAAGTTTAAACTCTTTCAGATAAAAATAGACATCAATTTTGATTTCTTTCAATGATTGTATCAAGTCTATTATAAATAAAACTATTATGAATAAAATTATTTGATTTATAATTTTTCTTGTGATAGTTTTTGGTTTACATAGCCTGTGCTTGAATGCTTTTATCTTATTGCTATGTATGTTTATGAGATGTTTGATTTCGGTTTTATTACCTTGATATTCGAACTCATAATGTTGTGAACCCTTGTGGTTTGGGTGACTTTTTGATTTAACATGATTAATTTCTAGCCCATGTTGGTAGCATTTATCAAAGGATCATGAGGGGTTCTGGTAGAAACAATATGTGAAAAAGTCGCAATATGTTGAATCGGTTTTGGTTTAGCATAAAAGCATATGTGTTTTAACGGTTTTCAACTTTTGCTTGCAACTGTTAAAACCAATTTTCAACCTTTCTCTCGTAAAGGTTGGTTGTTGTTATTCTTTTATTTTCGCATAAGGATGAAAACATGATGATATTTCGATATCAATACTCCCTGGACGAATATGCAAACATATTGGAGAAGTGGATGCGAAATTTGAGGTAACGAGTTTGTTAGTTAATCGTTTTCCTGTTTAAGAAAAGCCTGAGTTTATTTCATGTATATTTATTTCTTTTTCTTAAAAAAAATTCGGTACAATTGATGTATTATGTGTGTATGGATGTATGTATGATTCAATTGTTTCCGGTTAAGAAAAACTTTTGTTATCTCGCTTTATTGTGTGGTATCAATTGCTTAGGGTTAAAAAATTTCGGTGCAATTGCGGTGCTTTAATGTCTATGTTGTTTCAATTGTTTCCGGTTGAGGTGAATAATTATGCAAGTTGATTTATTTGGTTTGTATGAATTATTTATGGCTTAACGAAAGAAAAGGTTTACGGGATGAGTTGTTTTTTCCAATTCGATTCCGGATAAGAGAAACTAAGTTAATTCTGATCTTAGTTAGACTTATCGAAGTGAGGTTTCGGTTATTCAAGTCTAATCAATTGCCTTAACAAGAAATGCTAGTTAACTAACCTATTACTTGTCTTGTTTAAAACTGAAAGGTCTAAGTTTATGGATAATTAGAACCTGATGAGAAAAATAGAGTTATTTTTATTTTGGTCTTATCGAATGAAGCGATTGTTTTTGTATAATCGGTTTAGCAAAGAAACTAAGGTTCTTAGTTGATTTTTGGTTTAATAAACTAAAGCGGGAAAATTGTTTCGGACAATTGTTTCCTTGGTAACATATCAAAATAAAACTACTTGTAGTTTCGGTTTTTGATATTGGTTATCAGAAAATGGTGTATGGAACCCTCGTGCTTAACTCTACAGGTTGCAAGTCTATTTTGAGATTATTTTCGGTTTGTCCTTTATTTTTCCGTTTCTTTGTCATTTTGTGACAGAAAGGGGAAGAAATATATGGAGTAAACAAGTGATACTGGCATTGATTTTATATTGATTGGTATCACTAAGGAAAAGAACATTGGTGCTTAAACATTTATCTAACGAAAGAGTGAAAGCATAGACTAAGGGGAAGTAGCATATCATATTTGGTATAAAAAAGACGTGCGGATTGAAAATATACCTATCTAACCTTTAGGGGGAGTATTAGTTTTGTTATTATAATGTCAACAACGATATTTTTAAGGATTGAATGTATGCAGATTACTCTGCTGTTGAATTCGGGAATCAAGCGTATGTGTAATGAATTCGTGTAATTTGTTTATCCATATGATGTAAGAGTTTTGTCACTAAAATTGAAAAAGAGGGATATTGTTAGAGCATATCTCGGTTTAACCTACCAAGCGTTGGTATGTCAAGTTTGGCTGTCATATTTTAGTGAATCAAAACTCATGTTAAGAGTCGCTTGATTATGTACTAGAGTCAACTTCGTATAGGTTAGCTTGAAAGTATTAGGATATGAGACTTTACAAGTATTGCGAAGACTTGAAGATGTGAAGAAGCAAGGAGCTACAACGACAACATCATCCTTCCACTTGAGGTTAGTGATATTTGAGTTGAACAGTTTCATTCCCTAACGTATCTTTCAAGTCGTGAATATTGAAAACAAAACTGAGAAGCATGTTTGAACTCTAGATAGACATATTATTAAGGAATACAATACGAAGTTTATTGCTTAACCATTAAAATTTGTAGATAAGACATCTACATAATCGTTTAAATGCTATTGTGATTATGTATGGGTATGAGGTGAGGATTTCATCTTAGGGAACAATGTTTTACATGTGTTCTAAGGAAGTAAATTCATAAACTTGGTTTGTGAATCGAAAAGCAAATCGCCAGGTGTTATTGGTATTGTTATTCATTGCATATCTTGTGAACAACCAATATATGTGATAAGTATAACCGTTCATGACTGGTTTGTATTCTTGGTAAAACTATTCACAAAGGCCTGACTTATGTATTGGTATGAATTTTATTAGTGAAACCGATATTAAGTAATCACCTGAGATGGTATGATCGAGTTTGTGATTTTATGTCTGACCAAATCCGGGAAAGGGGAACCGATCCTAGTAAGAGGTGCAGTACAGTACTCACATGGAGGTAGAACCGAACTTGTTTTGGTAGAACCGTTTCACCCATGTTTTGTGATTGAATGTTCTTTGATCAATCACATAGTTCTTGAAAGTCAGATGAACCAATTATAAACTTGTTTGGAAGTGTACCAAATCGGTTTCAAGGTTGTAAGTATGAAAGAGGACTTACAAAGTAAGGATGTCGAAATACTTTGAACACGTGTTGCGAATGTTAATCTTTAATTGTTCAAACTTATTCCTTAATAGCTAAGGGAAGAGCATCCCAGGTTCGAAACATAAATAAGTTAAGAATCTTTTAATTAAGGTTATTAATTTCATTTTTAGGAAAATAAGAATTAGTAATGTGCATTTACTAATTAGAGATTTTCCGAGAGATTTTAATCATTATTTTTGGACAGAGCATTTCCAGGAATTATGGAAATCGAATTGTGCTTTAATGAATATCTTGAGAATATTTTCGGTTTTGGAAATGCCTTGGTGTCCAAACTTCCTTGTCTATAAATATGAAAGTTTGCATTCCTAGCAAACTAATCCTTCGTAACAGCAAACTACCTCTTATTGTGCTGCTACTAGTGAAGCCGCCTATTCGGAGAGGAGAGTAACCCAATTAGGAGAAATATCTTACGGACGCTCGTTTTAAAGTCTTCTTTGGGATTGAGAAGCTCTATTAGTACCGTTGGTGGGAAACTAGATAATTGCGGTTTATCTTTTGTTTTCATTGATTTGATTGACTAACGGTGGTTGAAGTTTGATTGCACCTAGTTTGTTTATGCTTGAGGATGTTCTCTTCTGATATAAGATTCACTCAAACTAGTTCAGAGTTTCGACAGGGATCTTTAGATTGTTGTTAGTTTTAAAGACGATTTTGTGATAATAAATTGTTAACAGACTCCGTTTTTTGCGTGATTGATCACAAGAGATTCAAGTTGTTGTGTGCAGGTATTTATTGAAGATCTAAGAAGATTTTTAGACAAAGGAGATGTTGAAGATTTCTGATTTGGAGTTCATAATATTTGGTGTGTACAATACTTGTTTCGGTAAAAATAGGATCCAACTATAATCGGTTTTATCCTTGTGATATAATTGGATTGATTAGTTGAGTAGATCGGCGTCAACACAATTCTTTGGATTAAGAGTGTTGTTTGCAAAATATTAACGATTAATTTGGTAATTGAACATAATATAAATATAAAGACCTGACGAAAGAGTTTATGTTAAGATAAACAGAAGATCCTTTGTTCGACTCATATCACTTGGTTGAAGAGAGTTGATACCAAGCAGATTTTTTGTTCCTTTACTGTTTGGAATATGAACCAAAGGAATTGTTCCAAGTATGTGACTTATTCATAAGTTGGAGGCGTGGGAATACAGACGGAACTAGGTGAACTATAGGTTTAGTTCCTTGGTCTCAGTTATACGAAGTTAGGTTATTTTGTATAGCGGCTTAATCCTGAGAGTATTCAATTCTGGACAAGGTCCCGGGGTTTTTTCTGCATTTGCAGTTTCCTCGTTAACAGAATCTTGTGGTGTCATTTACTTTTATTTTCCACATTATAATTGTTTTATTATAATTAAAGTAAATTACACAAAACGTTAATTCCTATTTAGTTTATAAGTGATCCCATTGTGTTTGGTTAAGTCCGAACCTTTTTATCAAGTAAACATACTTCGTTGTTGTATCGTCTCGATCTCGTATCCATAGACGATCACACGAAGTGTGAACCGATTAGTTGCATTGTCTCGAATCAGTCCATAGACAATCACTTTCGGAGAAAGGATTTATAGGTAGGAAAAGTTTTAGATTGAGCAATATTTGGGTACCCTTTTCTTTTCAAAGTGGACTTGAAACCGCTATGAATTTACCATAATTTTTTTAAAAATAATATTATTTTTATATTTGCAACTACTGGTCATTGAATTAAAATTAAGAGCTTCAATCAAACTCAAATTCTTCACAAAAGGATGAAATAATGCTCGATGGACCATGAGAAAGTACCAAAATTCTTAGGATTGGTCCGCGAGCAACATAGTGTCATGAGCATGCCACCATGTCGTCCATGGTCGGCTACTTGATGACTGAAAATCGGTCCCACCTCCATCATTGATTAATGATTTTAATTAATCTTCCGGAGTTCATATTTGGTTCAACCTCTCTCCAACTACTTGGAAGATGATCCATTCACCATCAGATGGTCGCACGACCACTAAGGGCCGGTTTCTACACCCCTTGGCCGGTCTTCCTCCTTCCAGTACTAGGTTTTACAACCTAATGCTCAGTAAAGCATTATTTTAATTATGATTAAACCCCTATTAATATGTTTACACCAATTGCTCTACAACTGACTTCGGTGAATGCTCAGTCAAATATATGGATTCCACATGGTCGTTTCATCACCACCTAAGGCCGGTCCCTTTCTCCTCCACTAGCTTAATGATTGATGAATCATTGATGAATCATCCACCTACCAAAATTAAGGTTTTGAATCTAATGCTCTGTTGAGCATAATGTTAGAGCATTGCTCGGTCGAACCCACTAGCTTTGGTATGTCAAGTTATTTGTCAATTTTAGTTTCCAAAATGCATGCATTCTTTATTTAGTATACTAAAGATAGTTTCAGACTAGATTAAGTCTAAGAAATAGAATCAAAGCTATCCTTGAAGGATGAAGTTTGAAGACTACAAGAAGACATCAACAAGGACTTCATTAACAAAGGTATGTGGTAATTGATTTCATTTGGATTCTTGTTCAATTCTACCTTTCTAATCTATCCAAACAAATGCTCACTCTATGGAACAATTCCTATGATGGTATATGTACATTTATGTATACATACTCGAGGTTATTTGATACACGACTTTTGTGACAATAACCTTTATCCCTGGAAATGTTCTCCTGTTATAGTGAATGAGCTTAAGAATTCAACGAGCCAAGAATCACTCAATTCTGAGTTATAACGATGAAGTTATGAGTGATTTATTAAAGTAACAATTATAAGCGTTGCTGTAATTATTACAGTTCATCAGTAGGCATGAACAGTTTATAACGGTTCACGGACTTATGCCTAATTACGTGACTAGAAGCCTTTTCTAGTCAAGTTTTTGATGTTTCCTTATCTAGGCAAGATGGCTATTAATCCAAACATATTTGATTACCATATTAAAGTGTTTGTGATATCTTTTAATTCCTACCTAATTTAAAATGTGATTTATTCACATAAATACAATATATGCTAATAATTATTTATTTAATTATTTATGCAAGATATTTGTAACTTAGGAAAGACTCTCATAATTAGGACATTCTTGAAAAAGGAAAATAGCCTAAACCCTAGCTTAGCTTTCAAGCTAACTTATTCACTATAAATAAAGAGTTTGTGAATGCTAAACCTTTTTATTCCTTTGGAAAATTGGCGTAATTAAGCTTTACAGGCTGTTTTGCATGTCTTTTTGAAAAGACGAGGATACCCAAATACACCACAATCTTAAACTTTTGATCACAACCTATCCAAGACCCACTGTGTATTAACCTCTTGGAGCAACAATCACTCAAGGAATATTTCAACATAGTGTCCACTTGAAATAGGGTTAGTACGGACTGTCCTAACACGTGAATAATTATATCAGACAAGTGGAGAAATACAATACACTTTGTGTGATCGTCTATGTATGTCAATCAAGAAAATACAACAACAAAGTGTTCACTTGATAAAGGTACGGTAATAACCGAAACCAATAGGATTGATATCAAGTTCCCTGTTAACGTACAAAGTACAATTTACTTTAATTATAATAAAACAATTATAATGCGGAATATAGAGTAAATGCACAGCAAGATTTTGTTAACGAGGAAACCGCAAATGCAGAAAAACCCCGGGACCTTGTCCAGAATTGAATACTCTCAGGATTAAGCCGCTATACAAAATAAACCAACTTCGTATAGTTGATACCAAGAAACTAAACCTATAGTTCACCTGGTTCAGTCTGTATTCCCACGCCTCCAACTTGTAATAAGTCACGTACTTGGAACAATTCCTTTGGTTCGTATTCCAAACAGTAAAATAACAACAAATCTGTCCGGTAACAACTCTTTTCAGTCAAGTGATATGAGTTCGAAAAAAGGCTCTTCCGTTTATCCCAATAAACTCCTTTGTTAGGTCCTTAGATTTATCCAATACAATCACCAAAGTAATTGTAAAATTTTTGCAATCAATACTCTTAATCCAAAGAAATGTATTGATTCCGATCTACTCAACTAATCAATCCAATTTACCACAAGAATAAACCGATTATAATTGGATCCTTTTCCTTCGAAACAAGTATTGTGCACACCAAATATTATGAAGCCAAATCAGAAATCTTCAAAGTCTTCTTTGTCTTCAAATCTTCTTATATCTTCAATAAACACTGAAAAGACGAAGGTACCCAAATATACCTCAATCCAAAACTTTTCCACCTATAAGTCCTTTCTCCTAAAGTGATTTTCTATGGACTGAGTCGAGACAATACAACTAATCGGTTCACACTTCGTGTGATCGTCTATGGATACGAGATCGAGACAATACGACAACGAAGTATGTTCACTTGATAAAAGGTTCGGACTTAACCAAACATAATACGATTGCTATCAAGTAAATAAGAATTAAATTTTGTGTAATTTTCTTTTAATTATAATAACAATAATTATAATTGCGGAAAAAAAATTAAATGACACATCAAGATTTTGTTAGAGAGGAAACCACAAATGCAGAAAAACTCCGGGACCTTGTCCAGAATTGAATACTCTCAGGATTAAGCCGCTATACAAAATAAACCAACTTCGTATAGTTGAGACCAAGCAACTAAACCTATAGTTCACCTAGTTCTGTCTGTATTCCCACGCCTCCAACTTGTAATAAGTCACGTACTTGGAACAATTCCTTTGGTTCGTATCCAAACAATAAAGGAACAACAAATCTGTTCGGTAACAACTCTTTTCAATCAAGTGATATGAGTTCGAAAAAAGGCTCTTCCTTTTATCCCAATAAACTCCTTTGTCATGTCCTTAGATAGGTCTTATCAACAACTACCAAAGTAATTATCAAGACTATGCAATCAATATTCTTAATCCAAAGAATGATATTGATGAGGATATACTCAACTAACCAATCCGATCTATCACAAGGATAAACCGATTATAGTTGGATCCTTTTCCAGCCGAAACAAGTATTGTGCACACCAAAGGTTATGAACCCTAATCAGAAATCTTCAAAGTCTTCTTTGTCTTCAAATCTTCTTAGATCTTCAATAATCACCTGGACACAATCAACTTGAATCTCTTGTCATCTATTACACACAGAACGGAGTCTGTTAACATTGGATTATCACAAGACGTCTCTAGATCTACAAACAGTCTAAAGATCCCCATCGAAACTTCGATCTAGTTTGAGTGAATCTTATATCAGAAGAGAAGATTCTCAAGCATAAACAAACTAGGTGCAATCAAAGTTCAACAACCGTTAGTTAATCAAATCAATTGAAAACTAATAATAAACTACAATTATCTAGTTTCTTATTATTTTGGGGTAAAAACTGATTCTCCAGTTTTTGGTAAATTTGGATGTGTTGATGAGAAACAAATTCAAACCTTAAACAAATGTACTACACATGAGTACTTTTAAGTTCGAGAGACCAATCTGTAAGACTCTGGCCTAAACCAATAAATTGCGGTTCAAGATTCAATTCGGTCACAAAGTGAAAGAGAAGGGTTGATCTTAGGGAGGGAAGCAAACAAGGTGTTTGAGATCAGAATGTTGAATTATGAAGGTGTGGCTGTTTTATGACTTGTATCAGGATATGGTTTCTGGATACTTGTGTCTGATCACACTTGTTTCTTTTGAAACAGGTTGAAAACCTATTTATACAAGTCATTGAGCGCACCCTAATCTCATAGAAAATGGAAGAAGTTAAGTAGTGGAGAAATAGAGTTGTGCGGAAGGTGGTGATCATCGTGTTTCCGTTATGAGGGAAAACTGGTCACACTTTCACCTATTACTCTCATTACTGTTAACCGTCTGTCCTTTCCTGACACTTTCTCATAATAGAAGCGTTGCACGCCGCACGCTGTAAGCCACCAGACAAATACCCCAGTGAGCACCCCCAGTTTGTGACATGTTTGATGTCTCGAGTGAATGGGTCAAGTCGTGAGATTCACCGCTAAAATCAGCACATAATGCTTTTTAGGTTAAATAATAAGTTATTTGTGAAATCAATATTTGTATAACATCGCTTATAATCGATGTATATAAAGCATCGCTTTTAAACAAGCAGCTGAAAAATAATCGATGTGTAGAAAAAATCGTTGTTTTAGAGCTCGTTCATGTTAGAGCATTGCTCGGTCGAACTCGCATGCGTTGTTATCTCAAGCATGTTTGTCAATGTTAGTGATCAAAACTATAAGTATTGATTTCTAGTATATTATAGCTAAGTCTCGGACTAGGATATAAAGTGTAGTTGAGCTCAAGGACTTCATGGCGATTCATCATACAAGAAGAAGAACTACTCAAGGAACCGGTGGAACTTCTCGACAAAAAGGTATGTGAAGACATGAACTTATCTATCACTCAAAAGTATATCTACTCTATCTTATACTCTTTGAGACAAGAAGTCGTATGCTATATATATAGACTTTGATTATACACATTTGGCATTTCGAGCCGAATATACCTCGCCTATCTATATCTCGAAATATGAGTTGGTAAGCTTTTCGCTTTAACCAAGTTTATCTTTACCATGTGACGAAAGTTATGATATGTTTCAATCATCTTGAAAATTGCTTTGACGAGAAATGGTGTAACAACTATATAACGTCCTCGAAGAATGTTTCAATGATTGAAATGAGAGTTTAGATTACATAACCAATGGTGGACATAAGCATTGTTGTGGAAACACATTTATGTATAAGTCTTATTCCTTAAACCAAAGTTTGCGAACTTTGTTGATCAAGAGAACCAAAAGAATGGCACGAGCCAAGTCCGCGAACTCAGTCCGAGAACTGCCAAAGTTATCAAACCCGATAATTTCTGCTGGAGTTGACAAACTACTTACGTGAAACTAAGTCCGCGAACTCAGTCCGCGAACCCAGTCCGCGAACCGACGAAGTTTTCATACCCGAGAATTTCTCCTGGAGTTTGTAAACTCTGTCCGGTAACTTAAGTCCGCGAACCTAGTCTGCGAACTTGAAAAAGTTATATATCAGAAGATGATTTCTGAACTTAAACTTAAAAATACTAAGGAATGCAGTTTGCGAACCGTGGCTATAAAAGTTCATGAACCGATTCAAGTGAATCAAATCATCTTTGCTTCAATTGTGTCTTGTGTAGTACATGAGATTTCCTTGCAATTGAAAAACTCTCTAACTAGTTCATTTGAAGTCATTTGAACTAGTTACGGTGAAGAAGAATGTGGTGGATATGAAATTCTCATATGGCTAACCTTTTGGTTAACTATTGTTGAACCAACAAGTGCATACGTTTGGGTACGGTTAACAAACCTAGAAGCGTGCATTGTCAAGTGTGTGTAACAAGCTAAGTTTTCGATCTAACGGTTGAGAAATATTAACTTGAATATAAATTAGGTTTTCATCTAACTGTGGATATTGATTGCTTTGTTACCAAAGTAACTTAATTGCAAACCCTGATTTGAAAGACTATATAAAGGAGACATCTAGTATTGTGAAAAACTAATCCCCACACCTTACGTGTGATACTAGTTTGCATGCTAGAGTCGGTTCTCCTTTAACCTTTGGTTTTCTTCTTCTAAAACCAGGTTAACGACTTAAAGACTTCATTGGGATTGTGAAGCCAGACCGATACTACTTTTATCGTAGCTGTGTGATCTGATCTTGCATCTTCTATCGTACAAGTACAATCAGATTGATTGACTTAAGATTGATATCTCCGATAGGCAAGACATAAAAAGTAATCACAAACATATTCGTCTTATTGTTTGTGATTCTGCAACATCTTGTTTCTCTACCATACGATTAAGATTGTTGTGAGGTGATTGATAACTCTAGGATGTTCTTCGGGAATATAAGACCGGATTATCAATTGGATCTTGTTCACCTTGATTATTATCAAAAGACGGAACAAAACCTTTTAGGGTTTATCTGTGGGAGATAGATTGATCCTTCGGTAGACTTGTCTGTGTGACACAGATTTGTTTATTGTTAAGTCTTCGACTTTGGGTCGTAGCAATTCTTAATTGTGGGTGAGATCATCTAAGGGAATCAAGTGCGCAGTATCCTGCTGGGATCAGAGGCGTAGGGAGTACAACTGTACCTTGGATCAGTGGGAGACTGATTGGGGTTCAACTACAGTACAGTCCGAAGTTAGCTTGGAGTAGGCTAGTGTCTGTAGCGGCTTAATACAGTGTGTGTTCAATCTGGACTAGGTCCCGGGGTTTTTCTGCATTTGCGGTTTCCTCGTTAACAAAATTTCCGGTGTCTGTGTTATTTCTATTTTCGCATTATATTTTGTTTATATAATTAAAATAATACAGGTTGTGCGTTTGTATCAATCAATTGGAAATCCGACTTTTGGTTGTTGATTGATATTGATTGATCCTTGGATATTGGTCTTTGGTACCATCCAAGTTATTCCTTGAATTTGATTAGAACTCGCAGTTCTTGCTTGAGTAAATAAAATCAGAAAGAGAGATATAAACTCGTTGATATACTTTTAATTAATTGAGTCTTGTTGATTCTCTTAAAAGTATACTCGAGTTTTTCCATACAGATTGCTAAGCGAAATATTGGGTGGTGTTGTTAGACCCCCGCCTTTTCAATTGGTATCAGAGCCGGCAAACACGTTCAAAGACCTCAAAAGTCTGTGTTTGTGGCGATCTGAGGATGGAAGATATTATCTCTGATAACACAATACCAGTTCAGAGTCACTCTTGTGAGTTTCAAAGTCTTTTTGACTCTGAGAAAAACTCTATCTCTTGTCCCTCATCTGAATCTGCATTCGACTGGGAAAAATCTCTTAATGAACAGTTGGATGATCTTTCAGATGACAGTGATTCAGAAGAGGGGCAAAGCATTGATGAGGAAGTTGCTCAATATATCAAGCTGTTTGACCGTGCTTTGAAAGAAAAGAAGTCAACAACTTGCTTGATTAAATACATGGCTCCTCTTTGTCAAGAAAACATAAATCTGAGAAAACTCTTTAAAGGATATGATGGTGGTTACAAATTCTTAAAATCTATTGTTAAATATCGTGATGAAGATGTACGCACAAAAATGTCCGAATGTGATAATCTTCTCCGAAATCTCAGTGTGTTGAAAGAAAGACTTGCAGATGCTAATGCAAGATATGACACTCAACAAAAATGCTTTAGTGACAGAGAACTCAGCCTTCTTGCCAAAAAAAATCCTTGGAATCTGACCTTGCAGCTGCTCTTGATAAAGTAAAATCACTGGAAGAGAATCTGAGAAGGTTCAATTCTAGCTCTAAAAAATTGTCTTCTATGATTAGAGCATGTAAAGAACATCGTGATACACGTGGTCTGGGCTATAAAGGAATAGACGCTCCAAAAACTAGTAAGATTAATTTTGTTAAAGCCGTTAATAATTCTCCATGTGAAAAACCTTTGACAGTTTTCAATGGCTTTAAAAACAAGTATTCAACTTCTTCTAAAATTGCTCATAAGAGATCGGTCAAAAACAATTCCTTTAAATGCTATTACTGCGGGAATAAAGGACATTCTGAGAAAAGATGTCGCTTTCGGTTGAGGAACGAAAAGTTACATAACATTCTTACATGGATGTCTAAGGAAGTTATTAAACCGGTGACACACATTGTTGGAAAATGCACTTTCAACTCTCACGGGATGTACCGTGATAAATCTTTTCTTAATTGTATGCTCAATTCAAAAAATGCCTACATTGGAAGAAGGAGGAATAGTGAAAAAGTGTCTAACCCTGCAAAGAGAAAAAGGCATAGGAGAAAGAGAGAAAAATTGAATTACTCATCTCTCCCTGAAAAAGGCTGCAGATCCAAGACTTCCGTTCCAGACTTTATAAATATCAACAATCGAGTCTCAGATCTGAAAATCAGCGTAAACAGACTCAAACGGGGCATCAAGAAAACATGGAAAGCAGTTAATTCAGGTACTCCTAACACTTCTCTTGATAAAAATTCTTCTGCTGTGACAAGTAATGTCTATCCTTATACGCCTGAAAAGGGAAAAGAAGAAGTGAATATTGATGAGAAAGATGCTCATCTTAGTACACCATGACTGCATAAGGTTGCATCCTTCTTTTAACAAAGAAGGATGCTCTTTGTTCTTAAGATGCTCATCTTGAGAAAGCTAGCAGGAGTGTATTAAATTATTGATTAAAGTTTTTTTTTGTTTTGTTGTCTCTAGAATTTTTTTCTCTTTATCCCTCCACTAAGTGTCTTCCGCTTGACAACACTATCTTGTACTTCTTTGCTTCTCCTTTTCCCTGGGTCTCACTTGTGTTTTGGCCGCAAGCACACGTACCGGACCCACACAAAATCCATGGTTCCTAGGTTTTTTTTTTGGAATACCTTATAAATATTGGGTTCCGTAAGGTCAGAAGATTCTATTGAATTTTCTGTGCACAATGGATGGAAGCAACAAGATTGTTGAAGTCGAGCAAGGCAAGACCAGTGAGTTGATTGATGTCTCCATAACATGTTTTCATGCAATTGATCATGAAAATAACCTACAGGTTCAGATGTCTTCACAACTTGTAGGAAATCTTCTTCAAGACTTTGAAGTAGTACGAGAACATCTCGGGATTGCAACAAGAAATCTTGTTTTTCTGAAAGATGAACTAAAGAAGGCAACTGATGAACTCGTCCATGTTCGATCTCTAGTTGCTAACAAGGCTTAGTCTCCTTGGTTTTTAAAAACTTGTTTTATTTATGTTGCCTAGTATGGCTTCTTTTTGGTTTAGTTGGAAGAATAACTAGTGCTTTGGATAGCAATGATTGTGACTACACATAGCTATTATTTTTCATTTTCTTTTTCTTTTTTAGGTTTATTGGTTTAAATTCTAAAAACTATTTGGAAGATGATGTTTTGCAGTATTAATCTTTATGATTTGTTATATCGTAATTTTTTATGGGATATTTGGGTTTACGTCCGTGAACTATGTTTGTCTTATACTCTGTCAAAAGTAAAGTCTTTCGTAAGTCGATATTCACGTATTGATAAAAGAATGAATTGACTTTTTACAAATACAAAAGTTAAGCCTATATTGTCAATTCTTTGATGGGAGATAGGTTAAAATCTTTTGTTTTCAAGGATTATGTCTATTAATATCGCTATGCAAATAGTGGTGGAAAATAGAATGAATCCTTGTGTATTCCGCAGTATTGATCATCCCTGATCCATATTTTATGTATTACTGTGAGGCTCCGTAATGTATCCTATGTTGAGCACTATACAACCAAGTTGATTTTTTAGCTTAGTTGTTGTTCCGTGAGATATGTTATGTCGAGCATATTAAACTAAATTAATCATCTTGTTTGGTTATTTAGTTATTGCTCCGTAATTTTTCTTATGTCGAGCAAAACAAATGACAATTAAATTGATTACTTTTGTGATTAGTTTGGTTGTGTATTCCAATTAGATTAATTATGGGTTCACTTGTAATTAATCTAGTTGAATATCTTCATGTCTCCATAAGTTCTCTTATGTTGAGCATAATCAATTAAATTGATTACTTTTGTGTTTAATTTGATTGTGTATTCCGATTAAATTAATCATGGATTTACTTGTGATTAATTTGATTGAGTTTTTGGATATAAGAAATCATTCTTATGGTTCTCGGTGTCCAATAAAAAATCCTACTTTTCTTTCGAAATTAAGGTCGCTCTTGTTGTTCTTTCGGAATGACATCAAATGGGGGAG
This sequence comes from Papaver somniferum, assembly GCF_003573695.1. Classification (NCBI taxonomy): domain Eukaryota; kingdom Viridiplantae; phylum Streptophyta; class Magnoliopsida; order Ranunculales; family Papaveraceae; genus Papaver; species Papaver somniferum. Next base: position 157,348,275 of record NC_039361.1, read on the forward strand.
AATTCTTTTGAACTTGTGCTTAATGGTCATATCATGAGGGGTGTGCGGATGTGGAATTTTAGAGGGGTTATCTTGTATCTTTAAACTCCTTGATGAATGCATTGAGCTTCGGCTTTATGATTTCATATAAATTAGTTGGTATGTATTTATTTTTTCCTTTTGTCATGAAATGTCTCTCTCGGAAATTTCATTATGATACCGTTCTTGTACCTTTTCCAATTTTATTGACAAAAAGGGGGATAACTAATATGTAGTTCACACTACAAATACATATGGTTTTCGGATCATTGTGTAAGGGGGAGTGGTTTCCATGTGAGATGGAGTATTGACTAAGGGGGAGTGATACATATCACCATGTTAGAGCACTGCTCAGTTGAACCCACTAGCGTTGGTATGTCAAGTTTGTTGTCAATTTTAGTTTCCAAAATGCATTCTTGATTTAGCATACTAAAGATAGTTTCAGACTAGATTAGATCTAAGAAGTTGAATCGAAGTTATTCTTAAAGGATGAAGATTGAAGATTGAAGGCTACAAGAAGACATCAACAAGTACTTCATCAACAAAGGTATGTTTATTTCATTTGGATTCTTGTTCAATTCTACCTTTCTAATCTATCAAGATAAATGCTCACTCTATGGAACAATTCCAATGACGGTAAATGTACATTTATGTATATATACTTGAGGTTATTTAATTCATGAACTTGGAGACAATAACCTTTATTATTATATAGAATCTCACGTTATAGTGAATGATCTTATGAATCCAACGAGCCAAGAATCACTCAATTCCGAGTTATAACGATGAAGTTATGAGTGATTTATTAAAGTAACAATTATAAGTGTTGCTGTATTGTTACAGTTCATTAGTAGGAAACAATCCATGGACTGTTTGTAACAGTACACGGACTTGGGCCCAATAACGTGACTAAAAGGCATTTTTGGTCAAGTTGGTGATGTTTCCTTATCTAGGCAAGTTAGCAATTACTCCAAACATCTTTGATTACCATATTAAAGTATTTGTGATTCCTTCCTAATTTAATTTGTGATTTATTCAAAAAAAATACAATTTGCTAAATTAATTATTTATTTAATTATTTTGGCAAGAGTTGTAACTTAGGAAAGACTCCCATATTTAGGAGAGTCTTGAAAAAGGAAAATAGCTTTGCTTAGTTCCCAAGCTATTGTTCACTATAAATAAAGAGTTCGCGAGTTTACACGTTTTTCATCCCCGTTGGAAAATTGGCGTAAGCTTTGCAAGTTGTTTCCATGTCTTCTGTTCTTCGTGAACAAGAGTGAGATAAAAGTCTTTGTATTGGGGATCACAAATCCAAGTTGGATTAAATATTCGTGATTGATCATACAACTTGTAATCTAAGTTTTTCACCTCTTGTCTTTTCTAAGGTTTTATCTTCTGATATAAAACCATTCAAGAGTTGTTGATCATAAACCCTGGGTTTTGATAGATTTCAGTTTCTGATCGTATACCAACACTTGTTAGTCGAAATCGGAGACTAGAAAGAAAAACTTCTATTGAGGCATCTCGTAAAAATCTTTGAGAAGTTTTAAACAAGATATCTCTAGATTTATTCTAGTTGTTCTTGTTGTAGAGTTATTAGATTTCTCTTCCTATCTTTGAAGAGTATAATAATCCCTAATCTACGAGTTTGTTTTGATATTACTTTTACCTAGTAATTGTTTTTATCAAAATAAACACAAGATTTCCAAAACCTTGATTCATATCTAAAGGGAAATCAAACCGGTGTTTTGTGCAAACAAAATATCGAATCATATCAATTGTGTTGTGGTATCTTCTAAAGAGAGCCTCGGGTTCTGCTAGAAGATTTGTGTGAAGAATTTTTAAAGAGAATTGGTATTCTGCTAGGAGTTCTACAAGTGCTGAGGAATGTATTACATCTAATCCGAATAGGTAGTAGGAAATTGGTGTAACAGATTTTAATCAGTGTGTGTTTATTCTGGACTAGGTCCCGGGGTTTTTCTGCATTTGCGGTTTCCTCGTAAACAAAATTCTGATGTCTGTGTTATTTATTTTCCGCAGTATATTTTATTTATATAATAAAAATATAACAGGTTGTACGTTAAGATCAATCAGTTCTTGTATCCGTCCTTAGGGTTGTTGAGTGAATTGACTGACACTTGAACATTGGTCTTTGGTACCGTTCAAGTTAATCTCTTATATTCAATCGGGATCGCAAATCCCTATTTGCTGATTGCGGATTGAATCAAGAGATAGAGATATAAAACTCTTTGATATACTTTTTATAGATTGAGTCTAACTGTCTAGTTGATTCTCTTGAAAGTATATTGGAGTTTGTCTAATCAGATTGCCAAACGAAATATTGGGCATGGTTGTTAGACCCCATCTTTTTCAATTGGTATCAGAGCAGGCAAACACGCTAAGACCTCATAAGTCTGTGTTTGTAGCAATCCGATTCTATGAAAAGAGGTGCTATCTCTATATATGTGCCGCCAGTCTTCGATGGCACGAACTATTTATGGTGGAAAATTGCTACGCCTTCTTTCATTCAATCGCGAGATTTTCAATCATGGGTTCGTATTGTTAATGTTTATGATCCTCCATCAGTTACAGTAGACGGTATAACTGTTGAAAAGAATATTGGTGATTATAATGATCTTGAGATTCTTTTTGCAAAGAAAAATTCTGAAGGATTAAATGCGATCATCCACGCCATTACCCCAGATCTTCAGCACCACGTTAGTATGTGCAATAAGTCTAAAGATGCTTGGTATATCTTAGAAACCGTATTTGAAGGGAATGCCGCAGAGAAAGAAGCGAGGCTTCAATACCTAGCATCTGACTGGGAAAACCTTCACATGTCTTATGATGAAAGGCTTCAATACCTAGCATCTGACTGGGAAAACCTTCGCATGTCTGATGATGAAACCTTTAATGAGTTTAACCAAAGACTTTCTCAAATAGTTAACTCCTTATTTTCGTTAGGGAAAACTATTCCGGAGAAAGATATTGTGTGCAAAATTCTCAGGTCTCTACCATCAAGTTACGAGTTTCAGAAACATGCCATTGAAGAAGGAAACGATTTTTCTACACTCTCCAGAAGTACTCTTGCTGGAAAGTTAAAGATCTTTGATACTGAACACGTAAGAAAAGAGATGATTTCTCTTAAAGCTACAAACAATTCTGAATCCTCTAAGGATAAATATGGTTCGCCAGATACTAAGGATGTTACTCCACGATAATTTAGAAAATTCTTGAGAGACAGGAAAAAGAGTTTTTCTAAAAGTGTAACATCTCCTAAGGATGATGTACAATGCTATAACTGTCATGGTTTATGTCACTTGTCTTCAATATGTCCTAGCTGGAGCCATAGACAATCGGTATATGCAGCAGATTTGCCTACTCTTGATGATGGAACTGAATATTATAATCCTCAAGAGCTTGCAGGCGAGGTTGCATTAGCTTCTGGAAAAATTCTTTCGGATACTGATTCTGATTCTGACGAAGAAGTGTTCCATGCTGATCCAGTTGCTAATAATCTTCTTAAAGAATGTCATCGGAAACTTTTGGAAGCTGATAGCACAATTTTCATTGAGAAAGTTAAATATGACAGACTTCGTAGTCGGAATAAAGACTTGCAAGACCAACTTGATTATAGTGGTGCAAGAGATTATCTCAACGAAATACGGAAGCTTAAAGAAGAAATTGCCGAAGGTCGAGATCGGGAAATTATTCTTCAAGCAAAGCTAGATAACTTGGAGAACGTGGGGATGAACTTGTTATTGGATTCAGAACGAGAAGATCTCAAAGTTTAATATGAATCATCCAAGAATGATCTAGTTATTGCGCTTGAGAAGGTCAAAAGTTTGGAAGAAGAAAACTCGAGCTTAAAAGAGAGTTTGTCAAGAAATAGCAGCTCAGATAAATTCTCTCGATATTGGGAGCATGTAGAATTCATCGTGATACACGAGGATTGGGCTATGAAGGAATAGACGCTCCTAGTATTTGCAAAGAGGTAAAATTTGTCAAAGCTAAAGATTTTTCTCAACCAAAACCTTCTACGGTTGACAAAAGTAAAGTATCTCTACCAACTACGGATGGCGAAAAGAGGAAATCCTGGCAAGCTCCAAAGCAAGCACATACACATTCAGGTAATACTAATCATAACTTTTTTCATTCTACTAAACATTGTTTTTATTGTGGAAAACCAGGTCACTTGCAAAGGAATTGCAGATTTCTTAAACGAGATAATACCAGATCTTATTATGTTATGAAGACAAGATCTGATGTTCCAAACTGGAGAAAAACTAAGTCTCATAATATCAGTTCCTTCGTTATTCCCCCCAAGAAGTTTCATAATTATATTGGGGAGAAAATAAAATACATTGCTCCAAAATCTACTCAGAAATGGGTACCAAAGAAGATCAATAGAGCTACGAGTACTATTCAGAAGGATCTCCCATACAAGAGTTCGACAAGGGATAACATCTTAAAAAGGTATGGAATAGTTATTGAAAGTTTCGAGGAAGTTGTTAAATTCCTAGAGTCTATGCATGATTTTGTTTTGAATACCTTTTGTGAGCAAGATTTTGCTCACCTCAGCACAACCTGATTATGTTGAAAGTGCATCCTCACCAAGAAGCCCTACTAAATGCGGTGAGGATTGCAAAAGAATTGGGGCGCACATATTATGTTGGGAAATTTCTGAATATGTGGAACAATTTATTATTTCGAGCTTGAGTATAACTCGCTTACATATTCCTCAAAATATGTGTTGGTAAGCTTTCACTTTAACCAAGTTCATCTTTACCTAGTGACGCAAGTCATGATATGTTTCAGTCATCTTGAAAATTGCTTTGACGAGAAATGGTGTAACAACTATATAACGTCCTCTAAAAATGTTTCAATGATTGGAATGAGAGTTTAGATTACATAACCAATGATGGACATATGCATTGTTGTGGAAACACAGTTATGTATAAGTCCTATTTCTTGAACCAAATTTTGCGAACTTTGTTGATCAAGAGAACCGGAAAATGGCATGAAGCCAAGTCCGCGAACTGTCGAAGTTCTCATATCCGAGAATTTCTGCTGGAGTTTGTAAACTATTTGCGTGAGCCAAGTCCGCGAACCCAGTCCGCGAACTTGAGTAGGTTATATCTAAAGATGATGATCGTGAACTGATATTTATAAATACTAAGGAATGCAGTTTGCAAACCGTGGCTATAAAGTTCATGAACCGATTCAAGTAAATCAAATCATCTTTGCTTCGATTGTGTCTTGTGTAGTACATGAGATTTCCTTGCAATTGAAAAACTCTCTAACTAGTTCATTTGAAGTCATTTGAACTAGTTATGGTGAAGAAGAATGTGGTGGATATGAAATTCTCATATGGCTAACCTTTTGGTTAACTATTGTTGAACCAACAAGTGCATACGTTTGGGTACGGTTAACAAACCTAGAAGAGTGCATTGTCAAGTGTGTGTAACAAGCTAAATTTTCGATCTAACGGTTGAGAAATATTAGCTTGAATATAAATCAGGTTTTCATCTAACTGTGGATATTGATTGATTTGTTACCAAAGTAACTTAATTGCAAACCCTGATTTGAAAGACTATATAAAGGAGGCATCTAGTATTGTGAAAAACTAATCCCCACACCTTACGTGTGATACTAGTTTACGTGCTAGAGTCGGTTCTCCTTTAACCTTTGGTTTTCTTCTAAAACCAGGTTAACGACTTAAAGGTTTCATTGGGATTGTGAAGCCAGACCGGTACTACTTTTATCGTAGTTGTGTGATCTGATCTTGCATCTTCTATCGTACAAGTACAATCAGATTGATTGACTTGAGATTGATATCTCCTATAGGCAAGACATAAAAAGTAATCACAAACATATTCGTCTCATTGTTTGTGATTCTGCAACATCTTGTTTCTCTACCATACGATTAAGATTGTTGTGAGGTGATTAATAACTCTAGGCTGTTCTTCGGGAATATAAGACCTGGTTATCAATTGGCTCCTATTCACCTTGATTATTATCAAAAGACGGAACAAAACCTTTATGGTTTATCTGTGGGAGACAGATTGATCCTTTGATAGACTTGTCTGTGTGAGACAGATTTGTTTATTGTCAAAGCCTGCGATTTTGGGTCGTAGCAACTCTTAGTTTTGGGTGAGATCAGCTAAGGGAATCAAGTGCGCAGTATCCTACTGGGATCAGAGGCGTAGGGAGTACAACTGTACCTTGGATCAGTGGAAGACTGATTGGGGCTCAACTAGGCTAGTGTCTGTAGCAGCTTAATACAGTGTGTGTTCAATCTGGACTAGGTCCCGGGGTTTTTCTGCATTTGTGGTTTCCTCGTTAATAAAATTTTTGGTGTTTGTGTTATTTCTATTTCCGCATTATATTTTCTTTATATAATTGAAATAATACAGGTTGTACGTTTGTATCAATCAATTGGAAATCCGACCTTTGGTTGTTGATTGATCCTTAGATATTGGTCTTTGGTACCATCCAAGTTATTCCTCGTATTTGATTAGAGCTCGCAGTTCTTGCTTGAGTAAATCAAATCAGGAAGAGAGATATAAACTCGTTGATATAATTTTAATTGCTTGAGTCTTTTTGATTCTCTTAAAAGTATATTCGAGTTTGTCCATACAGGTTGCTAAGCGAAATATTGGGTGGTGTTGTTAGACCCCCGCTTTTTCAGTTCAAGGTAGTCACGAGTTGAGCGTCTTAAAAAAGGGAGTGTGACCGGACACCTTTGGGTGATCGCTTTCTATCCGTGTGGGTGAGCTACTGCTTGGTCGGTCGCTCTCTGTGGGAGAGGGGTGGCCGGTGATCACAATGCTACCCTGCTGGCCTCCTGAAAACAAATCTACACCATCCAACTAGGATAGCGAAGTTGGATGGACGATATGATTTGCTGCAGTTGCACAGTGCCGTTGATGTAATTTAGGTTTTAGGGGTCGTGCGCCTAACCCTTTTTTGGGAGATCAATTCAAGGTATTGATCGCTAGTTTGAGCAGGCCGGTCGGCCATGTGTAAAGGTAGGTCGACGTTGATCACGTTGACACCTTCGGGGCCGCCTGAAATTGAAGCTAAACCTCTCAATTTGACTGAAGAAGATGGATGGTTGTGATCGATTTGCGACAGTAGCATGTTTCCGCAACACAACTTAGGGATTTAAAATGGCGTGTTAACCCTACTTTGGGAAAACAGTTTGGTGCCCTCTCAGCTTGTCACAGGTAGGTCTATCGACCATGGATAAAGTTAGGTATTCTATGAACACGTTGGCGCCTCTTTGACTACCCAAAAATCGATCTAAGCCGTTCAACTTGGCCGGATAAGTTGGATGTATGTGATGATTTTAAGACCGTCATGGTCGGTCTAGCTCGTTTGAGCTTTCTTTTTAATCATCACGATCACCCATGTTTTGGCCGCCGACCAAGGGTATTGCGTATGAAATAAATGGATCCTGACCGGCGGGGATGTTAGTGGGCCCGCCGGTGGTCCTCATGATGGTCACCTAGTTCCGCCGGGAGTGGGTTAGGCTTGTTGAATTGTGTGGCCAAATCGTGTGGTCGTGATCGTTTTTTAAGACTGATACGGACAGTCTAGATTTTCCTTAAGGAATTTAAACGCGTTTGATCGCGCTAATTTTTAATTAAAAGGTGTAAACACGCTGATTTCTTTATCAGAGAGTGGTGTAGCCTACGCGAGTGTTTCATGCATATTTCAATATTGACACTTAGGAAGATTCGTGCTACTCTGCTGCGAGTGAACATTAATTGTCATGTCATTCCAACATTGAAAGTTCAGCTGGGGAACATAGCATAGGAAAATACTAGGCGGGCGATGCATCATTGAATAATGCCGGTATAGAATAAAATTCACAGAATATTTGGGATTGTTGCTACATGCATCATTCTGAATGAATTATATATATATATAATTCATTCATAATGGTGCATGTAGCAACAATCCCAAATATATATATATATGTATTTATATTCAAATGTATTAAATTGCTCAATACATCTGTGAGAGGTTTATGCACTCATCACTTTCAGATGACTTTCGTTCCTTTGCAGGATGACAACATATTAAACATAGGGTTTTACAATTTTGACCCTGAACTAAAAACCACCATCAATATTAAGTCCCCTGCTTAGCATGTAATAGTGATGATATTGCGAGGTAAGCACTAGATGGTGACAGTCAAAGAAATTCAGAAATTCACGAGAAAAGTTGGGCGCACATTACCAGGATAGGGGTTGGATCAACCCTTGAGTATGATACGTTTCCTTTTAGTGCACTCCAGTCATTTTCAGGTAGATAAGCATCTATTGATTGTTATCCCGCATCTGAAGCCATCATACACGGCGAGTAGAGACTCCTTTTATTCTCGGGATCTTGCTGACTTGTGGAATATAAAGGAAGACCTTGAGCCTTTCTCTCTGCACCGATCATCACAAAGTTGCTTTCCTCTTCATTCTAGTCTGCATCCTTTTTTGTTCCAGGTATTGTTTCATACCATCACATGATTTTATTTGATTTCTTTTATCATGGTAGGTTGTTTATACAATCATAATGACTCTTTGCAGTATATGATGGGAACTGCCGTGGATAATTATTCTTCCAATTCTCCGGAGAAAAGTTTCAAAGTCAATAAACCCAGGGTATCTGAATTCGAGGAGGTACTAGATAAGATAGATCCTATGTTCCGTGAAGCTGGTCGCGCCATACAGGTTATGCCTCTCGCACATTTACGTATCGTTCGAGAGCGTGTTCAATCTTTCCTGTCTTCGGTCAGCATGGAGGAAAAGTAGAGATGTGATAAAGCGTCTCAACGCGATGAAGCATTTTAGCCACCGAGTGCCAGGGATGAAAGATTCTCATTTTTATTGAAGCGGCGGAGGATTGAGCATAAGAAATCTCCAGGTGGGAATAAGTATGATTACTTTATTCATAACGGGATCATAATTCTCGATTCTGACGTGGATGAACCGGAGCATCCTCAGGAGGCTGTTGGGGCAGATTCTGAGGAAGAGGTCGAAGTAGCTTCTGTAGAGGATATTGAAGCGAATGTTGGAGGGAACACTGAAGTGGCTGCTGAGGAGAACATGGGAGAGGCATCTGGAGAAGATGTTGAAACAACTTCTAAGAAAGATGTTGGCGCGTATCCTGGAGGGAATATTGAGGCAGCTGTTGAGAGAGGTGTTGAAGCAGCTTCCAATGACAGCTCCGGTGAAGACACTGCTGATCCCTCCAATGACTAGACTTTCCTTTGTTTCTTTCATTCATAGATGAGAACTTTTCATAGTTTGAAGACGTTTTCTTCTTATACTAAGTAGTTTTGTGGCTGAGTCTAGATTTCATTAAATAATGTATTTTTTATTCACGATATCTGGAGACTCTAGTCGTAGTACTCCTCAGTAGGGTTACAATACAATCTCTCCATTCCATCGAGTCGTGCATCCAAAGAGAACGCAACACACATAAGAGGTGATGCGTTTTTATGTGACCGTGCACTGCCTCCATGATAATTGCATGTAACCCTAAAAATAACGAAGGGGATGCAATAATGGAAACTAAAGATTGGCCACGAACCTGTCCAACTTCAATTGATAGCGTGCTGCAATCCGCGTAATGATCTGGTGACCGAGAGGCCGCCTTATCGTTGGAGTAGGCTATTCTTCAGGGTACAAAAGTGTTTTCCCTAACAATCGTATACTGGTTGTGTGATGATTTCCTTGCCCCTTTTCTTTCTGCATGTATTCCTCAGTGTTTCTTGAAAGATATGAGATGTTTCTTCTTAAGGTTTTTTCTTTCTGGTTTGAATTGATGGGTAATGGCGAAGGTTCGGTTTTGCTCGAAACTTTGCCTCATGATTCAGGAGTAAAGAGATTTCTTAAAAGGAAATGATTTTTTTATTAACTGATAAATCGAAAACCTAATTATGAATGCAAGCAGTGCAATCATTTTGGAGGAATTATAAATTTTGCATGAAGGAAATTAGAGAAAATATTAAAGATGACGCTGGAGGAAGCACAATGTTTTAGGTATTGAAAGGTTTGAGCCATCGTGAGTGTATTACCACGCCTTCTAGTTCGTCGGCATTGATGATATTGCAGTAACCTCCTAAGATAACTTCTGTCACTAGGTATGGCTCGTCTTTCCCTTCAGCAGGCGGAGCAGGTTGAGCGGCAACTTTCACTACCATATCTCCAACTTGAAATGGGTTTGGGTGTTGCACAACTACTTGGATCTCAGACTTGTTATCTTTGATTGAGAAAACTTCTAAATTCTTAATAAAATATTTGAAAGGCCCAGCGTCCCATTCACATCTCCTATTGACGGCTGGGTTGACGGTCGGGTCAAGTCCCCGACCCTTGACGAAAGGCGGAATGACTGATTGCTGAAAGGGTTGTTCAATAAGACTTACTTGGGTTCGGAATCTTCGAATGTACGTCGATAGGCTTTCTCCAGGTAGTCGCGTTACATTGGAAAGTTGTCGATACGGCAGCAGGTAATCTTCAGGGTCATACGGCTTATTGGAAATCCTTTCAGGTATAGACACTGGCAAGGGACACACTCCTAGCTTTGCGTTGTTTCCATGAACCCACGAGCACCCCAGAACCATATCATAGTTTGGGAATTCTTTGAAAATATGAAATTTGGCATGCGTTAGATCATATACCACCTTGATTTCGAGGTTGATGTACCCGTAAGCGTCTCTAGACTCCCTTTCCGAATTTTTGATCATGGTTGGACAGTGAACGGCCTCTTGTTTTGGAATCTTTGTTGTTCTCAGAGTCTTGATGGTGACAATGTTGAAGTCAGAGGCTACGTCAATCAGTGTGCTGTTGAACTCGACATCCTTCAGGTGGGAAGTGGTAAGCAGTCCCCAGTTGCATTTTCTAATAGCGCCTTCTAAGAGAGTTTGAGGCTTGGGAGTGGCTTCTCCAACTAAGAACAACCGCTTGCCCGACATAATGCGATTGAGAGATGAAAATATATCTTGACGCTGTGCTTTGGAGAAATAAAGAATTTCACATACACGCTTCATCATGGATTGCACGGCTTTGTGGATAGAGTCCCCAGAAAGTGTGCAGCTTCTGACTGGAAGAAGGTCTCTGTGAACTCCTTCAGTGCCTAGTTGAAGTTCCCCCGCATCTATTTTTCTTTGAAAATGCGCTTCAACTTGTTGCATTCATTTGTAGGATGATTGACAAACCTGTGGTAACAACAATATTTTGGATTTGCCATCTCATCCCCAGTTGGTGGGAGTCTGACAGAAGGTAGTTTGATTGCATCGTCCTGAATCCATGCTTCCAGGAGCTCAATTACTTCCTCTATTGGGAACGGGAAGTCTAGAGCAGCATCTCCAAATTCTTGTTGTTGTGCATGCGCTTTAGCTGGTGCCTTCCGTAATGGAGCTTCCTGATGCGCTGGTGCCGCACGTTTGGGTTGTTGTTCCGCCGCTGAAGCTTTTCTTTTTCCTCCTTCACCCACTACACTTATAGATGGTCCAGTATTGTATTGTATTGTTTGTTGATGAGACGTCTGCTTCCTCGAGTCTCATGTGCATCTTCGTTTCTGGCGGGTCTGGTCCTCTACAGTAATGTTGGTAATGTCGTAGCCGAGCGCTTAGCGGCTTCATGAAGTTCAGAAAAAGTTTGGAAATTCAAGTTTCTCAAGTAGAGCGCGATAGATAGGCACCATGCCATTAATGCATAACTCTACCAACTGTTGTTCAGTCACATTTGTATCGTGAAAATTCAGTGCCTGAATCTCGAATCTCTTGACGTAATCATTTGGATGCTCATTGTTTCGTTGGAACATTCTCCTCAGGTCTGAAAAGGTGATTTGCTCAGATACGAAGAAATACTTCTTGTAGAAAGCGGTTACCATCTCACACCAGTTGGGTATGCTATTTGGTGCAATGTTATTATACCAGGTGTACGCTCTTCCAGTAAGCGACTTTGAGAACTTTTTCAGGCGGAGGACGTGATTGTATTCGTGCTCTCCTGGTGATTCCAGAAAGCGTGAGATGTGTTCACGAGTGTTAGAGAATTTCCCGGTTGAACCCACCCAGCGTTGGTATGTCAAGTTTGGTTGTCATATTTTAGTGAATCAAAACTCATGTTAAGAGTTGCTTGATTATGTACTAGAGTCAACTTCGTATAGGTTATCTTGAAATTATTAAGATATGAGACATTACAAGTATTGCGAAGTCTTGAAGATGTGAAGAAGCAAGGAGATACAACGATAACAATCATCCTTCCACTTGAGGTTAATGATATTTGACTTGAACTGTTGCATTCCCTAACGTATCTTTCAAGTCGTGCATATTGAAAACATAACTGCGAAGCATATGTGAACTCTAGATAGACATAGTATTAAGGAATACAATACGAGGCTTATTGCTTAACCATTAAACTTTGTAGATAAATCGTCTCCATAATCATTTGAATGCTATTGTGATTATATATGGGTATGTGAGGATTTCATCCTAGGGAACAATATTTACATGTGTTCTAAGGAAGTAAGTTCATAAACTTGTTTGTGAACCGAAAAGGAAATTTCCAGGTGTTATTGGTTTTGTTGTTCATTGCATATCTTATGAACAACCAATATGTGTGGTAGAGTATAACCGCTCACAACTTGTTGTGTTCTTGGTAGAACTATTCAGATTGGCCTGACTTATGTATTGGTATAACTTTTATTAGTAAAACCGATCTTAAGTAATCACCTGTGGTATGATCGGGTTTGTATGTCTGATAACTTTTGGGAGAGGGGAACCGATCCTTGTAAGGGGTGCAGTACATCAAAAGGAATTACCGATCCTTGTATGGGGTGCAGCAAGGTTTATAGCAGAAAGGGGAACCGATCCTATGGACATGTGCAACACGTTTTTAGGCAAAGGGGAACCGATCCTATGGACATGTGCAACACATATAAGTTAGATACCATATATATGTGGGTACCGATCCTAGTACCTAGTCAACGGAATTTTTGGAAAGCTAGTGTAACTATGCACAGTATTCACATGGAGGTAGAACCGAAACTTGTTTTGGCAGAACCGTAAACCCATGATTGTGATTGAATGTTGGTTTGATCAATCACATAGTTCTTGAAAGTCAGATGAACCAATTATAAACTTGTTTGGAAGTGCGGAAAATCGGTTTCAAGGTTGTAAGTGTGAAAGAGAACTTACAAATTTAAGATGTTGACAAACTTTGAACACGTGTTGTGAATGTTTATTTCTTTAATTGTTCAAAGATATTCCTTAACGGCTAAGAGAAGAGAATCCCAGGATCGAAATACAAGTAAGTTAAGAATCTTTTAATTAAGGTTATTAATTTCATTTTGTAAGGAAATTACATAATTAGTAATGTGCATTTACTAATTAGATTTTCCGAGAGATTTCGGTCGTTATTTTTGGACAGAGCATTTACAGGAATTATGGAAATCGAATTTGTGCTTTAATGAATATCTTGAGAATATTTTCGGTTTTGTAAATTCCTTGGTGTCCAAACTTCCTTGTCTATAAATACTTGAAGTTTTCCTTTCTAGCAAACTAATCCTTCGTAACAACAAATTTACTCTTTTGTTGTTGTTACTGGTGTAGTCGCCTATTCGGAGAGGAGAGTAACCTAATTAGGAGAAATCTCTTACGGCCGCCCAGTTTAAAGTCTTCTTTGGGATTGAGAAGCTCTAGCGCGACCCGTTGGGTGGGAAACTAGATAATTGCGGTTTATCTTTTGTTTTCCATTGATTTGATTGACCAACGATAGTTGAAATCTGATTGCACCTAGTTTTTTTTATTCTTGAGAATCTTCTCTTCTGATATAAGATTCACTCAAACTAGTTCAGAGTTTCGACAGGGATCTTTAGACTGTTGTTAGTTCTAAAGAAGATCTTATGATAATCCGTTGTTAACAGACTCCGTTCTGTGCGTGATTGATCACAAGAGATTCAAGTGATTGTATGCAGGTTTTTATTGAAGATTTAAGAATATTTAAAGACAAAGAAGATATTGAAGATCTGACTTGGGTTTTATAATCTTTGGTGTGCACAATACTTGTTTCGATAAAAGAGGATCCAATAAATAATCGGTTTTTCCTTGTGGTAGATTGGATTGATTAATAAAGTAGATCGGCATCAACACGGTTCTTCGGATTAAAGGTGTTGTTGGCTTAATCTTAATCGATTATCTTCGGGTTATTGAACATAAGATAGATATAAGGACCTGGCGAAGGAGTTTATGTTGAGATAAACGGAAGAGCCTTTGTCCGACTCATATCACTTGGTTGAATAGAGTTGATACCAAACAGATTTGTTTCTCCTTTACTGCTTGGAATACGAACCAAAGGAATTGTTCCAAGTACGTGAGGTGAACTATAGGTTTAGTTACTTGGTCTCAAATATACGAAGTTAGTGTAATTTTGTGTAGCGGCTTAATCATGAGAGTATTCAATTCTGGACTAGGTCCCGGGGTTTTTCTGCATTTGCGGTTTCCTCGTTGACAAAGTCTTGCTGTGTCATTTACTTTTATTTTCCGCATTATAATTGTTTTATTATAATTAAAGTAAATTACACAAACGTTAATTCCTATTTACTTGATAAGCAATCCTATTGTGTTTGGTTAAGTCCGAACCTTCGTATCAATTAAACGTACTTCGTTGTTGTATTGTCTCGATCTCGTATCCATAGACGATCACACGAAGTGTGAACCGATTATTTGTATTGTCTCGACCCAGTCCATAGAAATTCACTTTCAGAGAAAGGTCTTTTAGGTAGGAAAAGTTTTAGCTTGAGGTATATTTGGGTACCCTTGCCTTTTCAACGAGCATTACCAGTACCATCATAAAGGGAAAATTGAGGAGAAGAGTATCCTCTCGGTAGAGGAACCCTTTGCACATCAAGAGGATACGGAGGTTGGTGTTGGTGCATGTCCACCGGGTTTTCCTTGCCTCGATTTTGGAGGAGACGCTCCAGATCCTCACGTGTGACGAAGTTGGAAGGCTGATTCCTTTCCTTTGAGCGCTCATGAGCAACACGAACTTCTTCATTTATGAAGGCACGCCTTGTTGAAGCGCTTGCGCCAGGAGTGTTGAAAGTATTCCTTATTGGATCCATGGGCTGACGCGGCTCTTGTGGTAGTCGCTCTGTTAGCGTCCTGAGGAAAATGAGTACCTATTTCTGAGTTGTAGCCATGTCCGTCTGAGCCTTAGCGAGAACTTATTGTCTTTCCATAAAATCAACAATGGTGATAGGGGGTTGGACTCTCCTGGATCCTTCAATATCTCGTCCTGATGGGGGAGTGGCAGTAGCTCTAGTAATGAGCGGGGGCGTTACGCTCGAAGAAACATTGAGGGTGGCGGCAGCGGCTCTGGATCTGGTGATCAGAGGTGTCACACCTAAGGGAATGTTTCATGCGCGTGAGGATGTAGTACCTCGAGATACGTTGATCGTGCTGGTAGGTGGTACATTGGTTTCACTGGAAGGGATATTGATACCAGGGGTGTTATCAGCGCCAGTAACATCGGGATTTGTTGCTGATCCAGACCTAAGATCCACCATCTTGAATTTGAGAAAATTGAAATGAAATTGAAAATTGATCTTGCAACCGAGAGATTAATATCCCACTGTGGTCGCCAGTTGTTTTGGGGTAAAAACTTATTCTGTTGTTTTTGGCAAATTTGGATGTGTTGATGAGAAACGAATTCAAACCCTAAACAAATGTATTGCGCATGAGTACTTTTGAGTTCGTGAGATCAATCCGTAAGACTCTGGCCTAAACCAAGAAATGGCTGTTCCAGATTCAATTAGGTCACAAAGTGAAAGAGAAGGGTTGATCTTAGTGAGGGAAGCGAAGAAGGTGTGTGAGATCATAATGTTGAATTATGAAGGTGTGGTTGTTTTATGACTTGTATCAGAATATAGTTTATAGATACTTGTGTCTGATCACACTTGTTCCTTTTGAAATAGGTTGAAAAACTATTTATACAAGTCATTGAGTGCACCCTGATCTCATAGAAAGTGGAGGAAGTTAAGTACTGTAGAAGTGGAGTTGTGCGTAAGGTGGTGATCATCGTGTTTCCATTTTCAAGGAAGACTGGTCACACTTTCACCCACTACTCTCATTACTGTTAACCGTCCGTCATTTCCTGACACTTTCTCGTAATGGACGCGTTGCACGCCGCACGCTGTAAGCCGCCATACCAATACCCCAGTGAGCATCCCCCAGTTTGTGACATGTTTGATGTCTCGAGTGAATGGGTCAAGTCGTGAGACTCGCCGCTAAAATCAGCACATAGTGTTTTTTAGGTTAAATAATAAGTTATTTGTGAAATCAATATTTTTATAATATCGCTTATAATCGATGTGTATAAAGCATCGATTTTAAACAAGCAACTGAAAAATAATCGATGTGTAGAAAACATCATTGTTTTAGATCTCGTTCAAGTTAGTCGCGAGTTGAGCGTCTTAAAAAAGGGAGTGTGACCGGCCACCTTTGGATGATCGCTTAGGATCCATGCGGGTGAGATACTGCTTGGTCGATCGCTCTCTGTGGGAGAGGGGTGGCCGGTGATCACAATGTTATCCTACTGGCCTCCTGAAAACAAATATACGCAATCCAACTAGGCTAGCGAAGTTGGATGGATGAGATGATTTGCGGCAGTTGCATAGTACCGTTGATGTAATTTAGGGTTTAGGGGCCGTTCCCCCAACCCTCTTTTGGGCGATCAATTCAAGGTATTGAGATCTAGTTTGAGTAGGCCGGTCGGCCATGTGTAAAGGTGAGTCGACGGTGACACGTTGAAACCTTCGGGGCCGCCTGAAATTGAATCTAAACCTCTCAATTTGGTCGGCGAAGATGGATGGTTGTGATCGATTTGCGACATTAGTGTGTTTCCGCAACACAACTTAGGGTGTTAAAACGACGCGTTCACCCTACTTTGGGCAAATGGTTTGCTTCCCTCTCGGCTTGTCGCGGGTAGGTCGATCGACCATGGATAGAGTTAGGTCGCCGGTGAACACGTTGGCGCATCTTTGACTACCCAAAACTCGATCTAAGTCGTTCAACTTGG
The DNA here is from genome assembly GCF_003573695.1 of Papaver somniferum. Lineage (NCBI taxonomy): Eukaryota > Viridiplantae > Streptophyta > Magnoliopsida > Ranunculales > Papaveraceae > Papaver > Papaver somniferum. The sequence goes on from NC_039361.1 coordinate 157,365,377, forward strand.
TCGTCTAAGTTGGACGGATGTGATGATTTTAAGACTGTCATGGTCGGTCTAGGTCATTTGAGCTTTCTTTTAATCAGCACGATCACCCATGTTTTGTCCACCGACCAAGGGTATTTCGGGTGAAATAAATGGATCCTGACCGGCTGGGATGCCAGTGTGCCCGCCGGTGGTTGATAGACACCTTTTTGTGTTCAATTTGTTCTCAATACTATATATTGTTGGCACTCGATTTTGTACTAATTTTGTTATTTTATGTATTTTTAGGTATTTTTTGGAAATAAATATTTTAAGAAAATTCGGCTCGAAAAGTTGATTTTGGCACCCGGAGGACACGTGTTATTCGGACTCCCAAGTTTGGATAAGGGGTAACCTAATTACTAAGGGGCACCCCCAGAGCATCTGCTATTCGCACCCTAGTCCAGGATAAGGGGCACCTTCTTCAACAATTTGAAAACTGAAAATTGGCGGGAAAATGTTCACAGTTCAGGAGAATTTTCGATCGAAGAAATGAAGTAGTGGTAGGTCGATTCAATGGCTGAATTTTGGCAGAAAGATGTGATTTAGCCTAAGGAAGATAGTTTGGGTGTCGAATTTGATCGGAATTGGCTGGAAATATCGATTTAATTCTCGAGATCAAAACAGAGCTACACGGAGTGAACACGACCTGCACACGACATAGGAGTCGTGGCCCGAGTCGACGATAACGGTTCATCGCCCGTCTGGTACGGGAGGTAAGTCCAATCGAAACACCCGCGAATCTCCTGCAAGCGGGTTACTGTCTGCCTTAAGGTGATAATTGTTTGAGGACGAACCGGACTGTCTTTATTTTCCTAGTAAAGGGCAAGGCCTGGCCTAAACAAGATAAGGATTCGGATTTCATCACCGTTCTTTTCTTGCCCGCCTTAGGAAAACGAAACCGAACGCGAACCCAAGCTTAAAATTTGGAATAGAACGAGACCGATAGGGTAACGAGCTTAATAGGAAACTCGTTCGAAAAATATTGGTTTCTCTTTAAGCACACTCCAAAGTTCATGATGGTTTCTGTGAGTTGAATGCGTGACTGCGCCGCCTTGTGATAGCGGTGAGGCCTTGGGTATCAAAGCTCCACTGAGCTTCCCTCGCCTCAATTCAACTTACTTTGACTCGGATTGATTCCAGAGGGGTTTTCTCAAATTGCAACGAATTCCCTTTCGAAAGATAGAAGCTGGTCTAGAAACAATCTAAGTGGAGCCATCATGCTTTTTGTTTGCTAGAAATCTTTAGGTTTTCTTTGGTGGAGTGGAGTCGGCCTTGTTTGTGATTGTATATAATCCCTCTGTAGTTTATATTTCTTCGGTGATGAATCCTTTTGAGGAGACGCCACCTGGGATGACGTTGCGAGAATATATGTCTAGAAATTCTCGTTATCAAGAGACGTCTTCGGAAATGACTCTTGGTGAATATATGCGTGGGCAGCGATATATGGATACTCCAACTTTTATTGAGGAATCACCTCTAACGATCTATGAGAAATATTATAAACATAAACCATGTAGTTTGGAACAAAGATTGAGAATTCTTGAATTTCAAAAATTGTATCATGATGATGAGGATAGTGATGATGAAGAATCTGAAATATGTAGGCAGAGTAATCAGGAATTTGTTTCTCCAATTGAGCCTTATAATGATAATGTTATTTCTAGTTCAAATCCAAATAATTTTAATAATTATTCACCTATTCAAAAGGACGAGGATTTGACTAGAGATACCACAGTTTTAGACGAGGATTACGAAGCCGATAATGGTCTAGAGGAACGAGTTTATTCTGAGAATATTGTTTTAGAGTCTAGCGATTTAGAAACATTAGTCTTAGACGAAGAACATGAACTCGTAGAGATTTTAAATATGAGTAAAGATGCACCACCTGATAATAACTTAGAAGAATCAATTGACCATTTTCAAGAATCTAATGATCCAGAAATTAGGGAGATTGTGACTAGTCTAGCTAGAGACACTTAAAACTCTAAGTTTGGGGGTGATTATCACCTTCCTAGTGCCTTACCTTTAACTCTTAGAAAGGTACCTCACTTGGGACTTGACATATGTGCCTCAACCATTTTACAAGATTATCTTCATACATGTTTTCCCAAACCTAATGATGTCCATAGAGAAGCTCAGTTGTTAGAAACCCATCCTCTGGTTGATGTGGTTAACCCAGGCTATGATACCAAGATTGACTTTGTTTTCCCACCAAAAACTTTTCAACCAATTGTGGGAACTTTTGATTTTAAGATGAGTCGAATATTAAGTTCTGAGACTAAGCCTAAGTACTTTAGGTTAATAGAATCGACACATTTTCCTAAGAATGGCCACTACTCTCACTGTGGTCAACTATGTAAGTCGTATCTGATTGACTTAGAGGATCCGCAATTATTTAGGTTATTACTTCGTGATTCTAAGTTCGTATTTGAGTTTTTACAGACTCTAAGACCTAGTGATTCGGATCCCATCTATGAAGAAACGCAGCCAATGAAAATATTCTATTTAGACCCTTTCATAGAACCTGAACCTGAACCGCATTTAGCGATAGTTTTCAGGAAACTAGGTAAGGGCATGCTTTTCTTGTCCATTTTCTTGGTTCACTGCAGTTTCCTATGGTCATCTCTTTTTGGTTTTGAAGACCCACAGTTATTTCGACTGTTACTTTATGGTTCGAGTTGACCAATCCTTTTCTAAGTCTGGCTGAAGACTTTAAACTTAGAACTTCTTGGGAGGTATCCCATGCTCATGCAACAAGGTAATATCTTCCCTTAACTCTTTCGCTTCAAATGGTAACAGTTTCTCCTTGTTCATGCTTTTAGTTTCATCTTTAGAACATTGAGGACAATGTTAGATTTAAGTTTGGGGGTATGGGAGAAACTTTTTAGTTGCAATAAATAAACTCCAGAGCCTAGAAGTTTACGCCTATTAAGGATAACACTAACCAATCTAAGTGGATGGAAACATTTTTGTTTTAGGAGCTGAGGAACCAATCTGACAAGATGGAAACATCTATAGAGTCTATTCATAAAAGCACAGAGCTCAGGTGTTAGAATTAACATGATAGTTTCGCTATATTTCGTCGAGTCCTTTTCACTTTCTATTTTTAGTTTTCTTTTATTTCAAGTGATTTGGTGGGGCACACGATTCAAGTTGTTACCACTGCTAGGGTAAAATAGAGTGACTGAGTATTGAAAAAAAAAATGAAAAAAAAAAGAAGTTTTAGACCAGACCATTTGACCAAACGGAATAAAATCAATAAAGTCGACCACTGGTACCCTTGTATATGCCAGTTGTGTTGACCTAGAGTTAGGATTATTGACCACTGGTTCCCTTGTATATGCCAGTGTGTTAATATTAGTCAGACCGGTATCTCAGTCATTTAGGTTAGGTTCACCTTGGCAGAGGCCTTCAGACAGATATGGGAAACACCGTTCACTTTTCAACCATCTACATTTTTTTTCCATCTTCTTAATCTTTTCATGTGATTAGTCTGACTCCGAGTATGATGTCCATCGTGAAACTATCTTAGTAGAGCTCTGTCACTTATATGAATTTTAGTATGCTTGAGTGCAAACTCGTATACAACAATTGGAATTTCGCGTCAGGGTACTTCCTCCTATAATTAATAAGTATGCCAACCAAGGAGGTTCTTTAGTGCTTTCCAAGATTTTTCGTAGATAGCTAGGGTCTGGAGTATTGGTTTTTGTGGGTACACCTCTGATAAACCCACCCGAGATTAACTCGGTCACTTTTCAAGAATAAATTTTGCTCGAGGACTAGCAAATAATAAGTTTGGGGGTATTTGATAGACACATTTTTGTGTCCAATTTGTTCTCAATACTATATATTGTTGGCACTCGATTTTGTACTAATTTTGTTATTTTATGTATTTGTAGGTATTTTTTTGGAAATAAATATTTTAAGAAAATTCGGCTCGAAAAGTTGATTTTGGCACCCGGAGGACACGTTTATTCGGACTCCCAAGTTTGGATAAGGGGTAACCTAATTACTAAGGGGCACCCCCAGGTCACCCCCAAAACATCTGCTATTCTCACCCCAGTCCAGGATAAGGGGCACCTTCTTCAACAATTTGAAAACTGAAAATTGGCGGGAAAATGTTCACAGTTCAGGAGAATTTTCGATCGAAGAAATGAAGTAGTGGTAGGTCGATTCAATGGCTGAATTTTGACAGAAAGATGTGATTTAGCCTAAGGAAGATATTTTGGGTGTAGAATTTGATAATTGGCTGGAAATATCGATTTAATTCTCGAGCTCAAAACAGAGCTACACGGAGTGAACACGACCTGTACACGGTGTTGTGTGTGTTTTGGTTGTGCATGGAAGTGTTTTGGAGGAGTTGGATGACTTATGAGGCATGTATAAGGCTTACTAGAGCGTGCAGGATCAAAGTTTACGTGTGAAATTCTAAATCTGGTAAGAAAATATTCAAAAATAATGTTATTCACTGCCGAGTAAAGACGAATTATTTGGAGTTATGGCGAGGGATTTCAGCGTGTCTTTGAGTATAAATATGATCTTTGGGTCTACTAGAATGGTGGTCGAGAGTTTTGGGAGCTAGGGAGAGCTAGAGAAGACGAAATCATAGTTTAACAAAACTCTGCTGCTGCTGATGATGAAGAACACGAAGAACGGACCGGCCAGAGCAGTCGTTCTTCAACAGTGACAGCGACAGAGGCTCGTGGGTCGTAGGGTGGGTCTTAAAACGCTACAACGACATTATCATTTTATCGTTCTTCCTTTTGTAACGGTGAACAGCGCCTTTGCAACAGTTATTTCTGTTGCAATTTTTTTGTTCACTTGTTTTACTCCCTTTAATCAACTTTTTGAGCTTAATACATGTATTTTGAGATTATGATTATATGAGGAGATAAACCCCAACACTGGGGTGATGGAGGAAGCCTTATTTCACTCTTGGATAATTATATTTAATTCTTCTCATGACTTTTGCACTAATTTTAATTGAAATTATGATTTGAAAAAATTAGTTGTCATTTGATTTGATGCGGCATGCTTAGCTTAGATGATTTGATGCCTCATGCATAACATTTATATCTAATATTTGGAGAATTTATCTTGGCAAAAATAAGAGTCAATATATTTTATATATTTACAGAGCTATAATTGTTAAAAGAATCATTATTTGAACCTTAAGAAATGAATTCGGTGGAATCCTAAACCCCAGTACCTCTTGCACCATTGTTAATATTTTTGTGTATATAACACGACATATTTGATTTTTTTTATTATTAAAAATTAAATATGTCGTGTGCGAACCCGAGGGGCCGAGGTAATATTGTAATCACCGTCCTTCCCTGCACACAGTTTGTATTTAACTACCCTTCCGTAGGGTTTAAAAAAATAATAATAAAGTCTAAGAGTCCAGTCCAAAGTCCAAATAAAGTAAAGTGCAAAAGAAAAAGAAAAATAACCTAAAAAAATATAAAAAAAAAATCTCTCTTTTTTTTCTCTCTTTTCTATATATAAAACAAAAAAAAAAAAAAATTCCTCTTTCGCTCCTTTCGCTTTAAGCTTTTCCTTCCAAGGTCCTTAGTACTCCACTTCGAACCTGCAAATCAAAGACAAAAAGAAACGTAAAAAGGAAAAAAAATAATAAACCTAAAAAAAAAATTCTACCTAAGCACAGGTCCCCGGCAGCGGCGCCATTTTGTTGAAATTTTGAAAGTGGTAGTAAAAGTTCGTTGCTCGGACTTGTGAAAGTAATGGATTTTTTAGATTTATAAAAATTATATACACAAAAATATTAACAATGGTGCAAGAGGTACTGGGGTTTAGGATTCCACCGAATTCATTTCTTAAGGTTCAAATAATGATTCTTTTAACAATTATAGCTCAGTAAATATATAAAATATATTGACTCTTATTTTTGCCAAGATAAATTCTCCAAATATTAGATGTAAATTTTATGCATGAGGCATCAAATCATCTAAGCTAAGCATGCCGCATTAAATCAAATGACAACTAATTTTTTCAAATCATAATTTCAATTAAAATTAGTGCAAAAGTCATGAGAAGAATTAAATATAATTATCCAAGAGTGAAATAAGGCTTCCTCCATCACCCCAGTGTTGGGGTTTAGCTCCTCATATTAATCATAATCTCAAAATACATGTATTAAGCTCAAAAAGTTGATTAAAGGGAGTAAAACAAGTGAACAGAAAAATTGCAACAGAAATAACTGTTGCAAAGGCGATGTTCACCGTTACAAAAGGAAGAACGATAAAATGATAAACTGTCGTTGTAGCGTTTTAAGACCCACCCTACGATCCACGAGCCTCTGTCGCTGTCACTGTTGAAGAACGACTGCTCTGGCCGGTCCGTTCTTCGTGTTCTTCATCATCAGCAGCAGCAGCAGCAGAGTTTTGTTAAACTCTGATTTCGTCTTCTCTAGCTCTCCCTAGCTCCCAAAACTCTCGACCACCATTCTAGTAGACCCAAAGATCATATTTATACTCAAAGACACGCTGAAATCCCTCGCCATAACTCCAAATAATTCGTCTTTACTCGGCAGTGAATAACATTATTTTTGAATATTTTCTTACCAGATGTAGAATTTCACACGTAAACTTTGATCCTGCACGCTCTAGTAAGCCTTATACATGCCTCATAAGTCATCCAACTCCTCCAAAACACTTCCATGCACAACCAAAACACACACAACACCGTGTACATGTCGTGTTCACTCCGTGTAGCTCTGTTTTGAGCTCGAGAATTAAATCGATATTTCCAGCCAATTACGATCAAATTCTACACCCAAAATATCTTCCTTAGGCTAAATCACATCTTTCTGTCAAAATTCAGCCATTGAATCGACCTACCACTACTTCATTTCTTCGATCGAAAATTCTCCTGAACTGTGAACATTTTCCCGCCAATTTTCAGTTTTCAAATTGTTGAAGAAGGTGCCCCTTATCCTGGACTGGGGTGCGAATAGAAGATGCTTTGGGGGTGACCTGGGGGTGCCCCTTAGTAATTAGGTTACCCCTTATCCAAACTTGGGAGTCCGAATAACACGTGTCCTCCGGGTGCCAAAATCAACTTTTCGAGCCGAATTTTCTTAAAATATTTATTTCCAAAAAAATACCTACAAATACATAAAATAACAAAATTAGTACAAAATCGAGTGCCAACAATATATGGTATTGAGAACAAATTGAACACAAAAATGTGTCTATCAGTGGTCCTTATGATGGTTGCCTAGTTCTGCTGGGAGTGGGTTAGGCTTGTTGAATTGTGTGGCCAAATCATGTGGCCGTGATAGTTTTTTAGGACTGATACTGACAGTCTAGATTTTCCTTAATAAATTTAAACGCGTTTGATTTCACTAACTTTTTAATTAAAAGGTGTAAACACGGTGATCTCTTTATCAGAGAGTGGTGTAGGTTACGCGAGTGTTTTCATGCAGATTTCAATATTGACACTTTAGGAGATTCATGCTACTCTACTGCGAGTGAACATTAATCGTCATGTCATGCCAACATTGAAAGTTCAGCTGGGGAACATAGCATAGGAAAATACTAGGCGGGTGATGCATCAGTGAATAATGCCGGTAGAGAATAAAATTCACAGAATATTTGTGGTTGTTTCTACATGCACCATTCTGAATGAATTATATATATATATATATATATATTCAAATGTATTAAATTGCTCAATACATCTGTGAGAGGTTTATGCACTCATCACTTTCAGATGGCTTTCGTTCCTTTGCAGGATGACAACATATTAAACATAGGGTTTTACAATTTTGACCCTAAACTAAAAACCACCATCAACACCCACCAACGCTACTAATTGAGCTCCTCAGTCTCAAAGAAGTCTTTAAACGGAGCGGGCGTAAGAGATTTCGCCTAATTAGGTTACTTTCCTCTCCGAATAGGCGGCTTCACCACTAACAACACAACTACGTAGTTTTGATGGCTCTGAGGATTAGTTTGCTCGAAATGCAAACTTTGATATTTATAGACCAAGGAAGTTTAGACACCAGGGAATTTCCAAAACCGAAAATATTCTCAAGATATGCATTAACGCCCAAATTCGGTTTCCATAATTCCTGGAATTGCTTTGTCCAAATATTGACCGAAATCTCAGTAGAAAATATTCAATTAGTAAATGCACATTACCAATTTTAACTTTATAAAGATATGCATTTATTTGCTGGAAAATAAAAGCATATAAAACTAAAACCTTAATTAAAAGATTCTCAATTTATTTCGATTTGGGATTCTTTCCTTTAGTTATTAATGAATGTCTTTGAACAATAAAAGATAAGAGTCACAATCTTGGAACCTATTTTCCACACTTCAAAACAAGTTTAGAATTGGTTCATCTGACTTCCAAGAACTATGTGATTGATCAAGAACACTCAATCACCAATCATGGGTTTCACGGTTCTACAAAACAAGTTTCGGTTCTACTCCATGTGGATACTGGAATTAGTCACACTAGATTTCCAAAATTCAATTGACTAGGTACTAGGATCGGATACCACATGTATATGGTATCTAACTTGTATTTGGTGCACATGTCCATTGGATCGGTTCCCAATATCTAAAAACATGTTGCACATGTTCATATTATCGGTTCCCGATAATTAGAAACTTGCTGCACCTCTTACAAGGATCTATTCTCCTTTTTTGATCGGTTGAACCTCTTCATAAGATCGGTTCCCCAATGTCTAGAGTTGGTCATACCAATAAAAACAAATCGATCATACCATGTCAGGTGATTACTTAAGATCGGTTTCACTAATAAAAGTCATACCAATACAAAAGTCAGGCCTTGTGAATAGTTTTACCAAGAACATAAACAAGTCATGAGCGGTTATACTAATCACACATATTGGTAATCCAAAGCTTTGCAATGAATAACAAATACCAATAAGCCTAGGGATTTCCCTTTCGATTCACAAAACAAGTTTATGAACTAGTTCCTTTAAACGAATGTAAAACATTGTTTCGTAGGATGAAATCTTCACCTTTACCCATACACATAATCACAATAGCATTCATACGACTATGTCGATGTCTTATATACGAAGTTCAAAAGCGTTATACTTCGTATTTTATTCCTTAATACTACGTCTAACTAGAGTATAATCATTCATGCTTCGTAGTTATGTTTTCAATATGAACGACTTGAAAGATACGTTATGGAATGAAACAGTTCAAGTCAAATATTACTAACCTCAAGAGGAAGGATGATGTCGTCGTTGTAGCTCCTTGCTTCTTCACTTCTTCAAGTCTTCATGTAATACTTGTAATGTCTCATATCCTAATGCTTTCAAGCTAACCTATATGAAGTTGACTCTAGTACATAATCAAGAGACTCTTTCAATGAGTTTTGATTCACTAAAATATGAGAACCAAACTTGACATACCAACGCTTGGTGAGTTCAAACGAGCTATGCTCTAACAAACACCTGCACACAATCAACTTGAATCTATTGTGATCAATCACACATAACAGAGTCTGTTAACGTTGGATTATCACAAGACGTCTTTAGATATACAAACAGTCTAAAGATCCCCGTCTAAACTTCGATCTAGTTTGAGTGAATCTTATATCAGAAGAAAAGATTCTCAAGGATAAATAAACTAGGTGCAATCAAAGTTCAACAACCGTTACTTAATACAATCAATCAAAAACTAATAATGAAATGCAATTATCTAGTTTCCCACCAACAATTTTAATAGAGCTTCTCAATCCCAAAGAAGTCTTTAAACCGAGTGGCTGTAAGAGATTTCGCGTAATTAGGTTACTTTCCTCTCCGAATAGGCGGCTCCACCGGTAACAACACAACTAGGTAGTTTTGCTGGATCTGAGGATTAGTTTGCTCGAAATGCAAACTTTGATATTTATAGACCAATGAAGTTTGGATACCAAGGAATTTCCAAAACCGAAAACATTCTCAAGATATGCATTAATGCCCAAATTCGGTTTCCATAATTCCTGGAAATTCTTTGTCCAAATATTGACCGAAATCTCAGTAGAAAATATTCAATTAGTAAATGTACATTACCAATTTTAACTTTCTAAAGATATGCATTTATTTGCTGGAAAATAAAAGAATATAAAACTAAAAACCTTAATTAAAAGATTCTCAATTTATTTCGATCCGGGATTCTTTCCTTTAGCTATTAAGGAATATCTTTGAATAGTAAAAGATAAGAGTTACTGCACATGTTCAAAGTATGTCGAAATATTTACTTTGTAAATCCTTTTTCATATTTACAATCCTGGAACCGATTTGCCACACTTCCAAACAAGTTTAGAATTGGTTCATCTGACTTCCAAGAACTATGTGATTGATCAAGAACACTCAATCACCAATCATGGGTTTCACGGTTCTACAAAACAAGTTTCGGTTCTACTCCATGTGGATACTAGAAAAAGTTACACTATCTTTCCAAAATTCGGTTGACTAGGTACTAGGATCGGTTCCCATATATATATGGTACCTAACTTGTATTTGGTGCACATGTCCATATGATCGGTTCCCAATATCTAAAAACGTGTTGCACCTCTTACAAGGATCGATTCCCCTTTGTGATCGGTTGCACATTTTCATAGGATCAGTTCCCCAATGTCTAGAGTTGGTCATACCAATAACAATAAAACGATCATACCATCTCAGGTGATTACTTAAGATCGATTTCACTAATAAAAGTCATACCAATACAAAAGTCAGGCCATGTGAATAGTTTTACCAAGAACATAAACAAGTCATTATCGGTTATACTAATTACACATATTGGTAATCCAAAGATTTGTAATGAATAAAAAATACCAATAAGCCTAGCGATTTCCCTTTCGATTCACAAAACAAGTTTATGAACTTACTTCCTTTAAGCGAATGTAAAACATTGTTTCCTAGGATGAAATCTTCACCTTTACCCATACACGTAATCACAATAGCATTCATATGATTATGTCGATGTCTTATATAAGAAGTTCAAAGGATAAGCGTTATACTTCGTATTGTATTCCTTAATACTACGTCTAACTAAAGTATAATCATCCATGCTTCGCAGTTATGTTTTCAATATGCACGACTTAAAAGATACATTAGGGAATGAAGCAATTCAAGTCAAATATTACTAACCTCAAGAGGAAGGATGATGTCGTCGTTGTAGCTCCTTGCTTCTTCACATTCTTCAAGTTTTCACGTAATACTTGTAATGTCTCATATCCTAATACTTTCAAGCTAACTTCTACGAAGTTGACTCTAGTACATAATCAAGCGACTCTTTAAATGAGTTTTGATTCACTAAAATATGACAACCAAACTTGACATACCAACGCTTGGTGAGTTCAACCGAGCTATGCTCTAACACTTTTGTTCTTCGTGAATAAGAGTGACATAAAAGTCTTTGTATTGGAGATCACAAAGCCAAGTTGATAATAATCTCCGTGATTGTTTTTACAACTTGTAATCTAGGTTTTTCATCTCTTGTCTATTCTAAGGTCTTCTCTTATGATATAAGACCATTAAAGAGTTGTTGATCATAAACCCTTGGTTTTGATAGATTTCAATTCTCGATCGTATAACGACTCTAGTTGGTCGAAATCGGAGCTAGAATGAAAACTTCGATTAAGGCATCTCGTAAATAATCCTTAAGAAGTTTTAAACAAGATATCTCTAGATTTATTCTAGTTGTTCTTGTTGTAGAATAATTAGGGTTCTCTTTCTTTCTTGAAGAGTATAATAAACCTTAATCTACAAGTTTTTTTTTATATTACTTTTACCTAGTAATTTTTTCTCTCAAAACAAACACTATATTTCCATAACCTTGATTTACATCTAAAGAGAATTCGATTCGGTGTATTGTGATAACAAAAGATCGAAGATTATCAACCGTGTTGTTGTATCTTATGAAAAGAACCTTGTCCTTCCAGAAGATTTTTGAGAATAACTTCTAAAGAGAATTTATGTTCTGCTAGAAGTTTTATGAAAATAATTCTTAAAGAGAATCGGTGTCATGCTAGGAGTCATACAAGTGCTTGAATACATCTGAATCAGGTATTACATCTAGTCCGAATAAGTAGTAGGAAATTGGTATAACAACTTATAATCAGTGTGTGTTTATTCTGGACTAGGTCCTGAGGTTTTTCTGCATTTGCGGTTTCCTCGTTAATAAAACTCTGGTGTCTGTGTTATTTCATTTTCACATTATATTTTCTTTATATAATTGAAATAATACAGATTGCATGTTAATCTTTTATAGTTGTTAAATCCAACCTTGTTTGTTGGATAAGACTTGATTGATCTTGGACACTTGAATTTGTCTTTTTCATATTGTTAGACCAGTATGGACTAACCATGTTTTAAGTGGACACCGTGTTGAAATATTCCTTTAGTGATTGTTTCTTAAAGAGGTTTATACACGGTGGGTCTTAAATAGGTTGTGATAAAAACAAAAGATATTGGTTTGATACCATCCAGGGACTCACACACTATAATCAGGTTTACGGACCTGTTTCTGTTTAACTCCGATCGTGTTGAGAGAGAGATATAACTCTTGGATATAATTTTATTTGATTGAGTCTGACTGTCTATTTGATTCTCTTGAAAGTATATTGGAGTTTGTCCATTCAGATTTCCAAACGAAATATTGAGTGTGGTTGTTAGACCCCCACTTTTTTCACATAATTCTGAACAGGTTCAAACACCAATATTTTTTATATTGATCCAACAATCAATATTTTGATTAATTAATATTCGATCCAACTACTAATATTTAATTAACATTTTAATTTTTTGATATTTTATTAATATTTTATTGATTAAACTATCAATTGCTCGGTAAAGCAATACTTCTCATGTTGATTCAACCATCAACATTCGAGAAATTCATATTGGTTGATCAACCAATACTTAGTTGGTACATCAACTAACATTTGGTTCGTCAATCGACCAATATTTTAAATTTATGTCTCTGCTTTGTCATTCGTCTGATTTGTGACATATATACTGAGGATGAACCCTCTATGATCATTCAAAAATGATTATTATTCATATGACTTCCTATCACATGGTTGACATATCATATTGGTTTATGAGCAATCTCATCAAACCTATGCTAGATAATCAATTCAAGTCATTCGACTATTATTGATGCTTCAACTAGCACAATGATATACCACAGTCATCAGTGACCACAAAGCATGTTGTTATTCCAGCCAACACTTCATGTTTCATCCATCGTGAAATTCAAACTATCTTTAGTTCATCATCAGTTAAGATTCATAGTCTAACTAGGTCAACGATTGACCACACAAAATGCGTTTCCAAATCAGGATTTCACATGAGACATCAAATCATGTCACATAGGGGGATATCATTAGGATTTTGGTTTGGAGGCCTACAACACGTGCAATGTGCAATACATCCATGATGATAAATGTGGTAGATCATGCTGGAAGTTGAGGGAGAAAATGGAATATTGTATGGTCAACCAACCAAGACTTACACGTAAAGTGGAAGTGGTTTATGCACGTTCTCCCACTCTATCATTCTTCACTCCTCTTCAACTGTCACCACTTACAGGATATTGATGTGTTGAAATAAATAGGTCCCCAACCTATGATTAGTCTTGGTTCACCACTCTTCTTTGATGGCTACTATCTTGGTTTAGGCCATAATTCTACATATTAGTCTCTTAAACTCAAAGTACTCCCGTGCAGTAAATTTGTTTAAAGGTTCAACGATTCGCTTCATCTAGCATTTTCTTCCTCGAGCACTTGTCTATTCCATCACTTTTTACCAGAAAACCTGCAAACCTTTTTTACCTGCAAACCTTTTTTACCTGCAAACATAAGTGCAAACCATGTTTTCATGTAGCGGAAACCATTTGTCCAAATAAAAAAAATTAACAGTAAAATAATTTTAGCCCTGATTTCATTTTTGAGTCTACGATTAGACTCTTAGAAAAGTATGAATTATTTCTATTGGGGTTGCTTAGCCCTAGCATATTGTAGTGATTATTAAATCATGGTGAACATTTTATAAATACAATGCCAACTTTATGATGAAAGCATAATGATTTTATTGCGTATTATATAATGGTCGATCATGAGTTTTAAACACTTGCTCTAGATACCAACTATAAGTTTTAATTTTATATATCGTTAACTGCAAGAACCGTTGAACTTCATGATAGTCACACAATAAAAATGCAAGATTAGTTTAGGAAAAATACCTTATAACGCTAATATGTAGTATGTCACTGATCATCTTATTGTAGCCGTAATACCTCTCGGAGCACTTGGTTTCTCCTTATTCACCTTTTACATTATGAATACTAAATTACCGATGCTAACAATGATGGATATTGTGTTCTTCTTGTAGGTAGAAGGAGAACCAAGTTCCTAGGATTTAGTATTGGCATTAAATCTCGACTGTCCATCAAAAAAAGATATTAGGAAGTAATTCCATAAAGAAAGTCGAATATAAATATACCATGATTATTACATGGGCCCAAAGAAATATTTTTAATCATATGGAAATACCCTTACAAATACAACTCATGTTTAGAAAGAAAAAAATGAACAAGATTTACGGTAATCGAGCTGCAGTTTTTCATCCATCTTACTATTTCGAGCTATAATTCCATTCCTCGTATTATTTTGATCTCTTGGGAAGTAACAAAATCAAAACCATATGCTTGTTGAGAGCATTCTAAAATATAACACCTCAAAACAATTTCAACTTTATTCTTAAGGGAACTAGGAAGTTTTTAGAAACCCTAAAATCAGTTGCCATTTTTTTTGGTTTAGTTCTGGAGGGAGCAAAGAGATTGGGTTCAAATAAACGTGAGTTACCAAAGTTATAAAAATTTTCTAATTGAATGACTTTGATCACAACCGTAGGACTAAGATATGTGTCTCTTAAAAACAGAAATTTACCACATGAAGGATAAAATCGTATGTTTAAAAGTTATACGAAGGTCAATCAACCTTTGTGATCTGTACATGCACCAAGTTAACTAGTTTTTGGTGGAAAATCAAAAGTAGGAGGAAATTTATCATTATTAGTATTGGACAGAATAGGGGAAACTCCAAGTTCGTTCTTTTTTTATTTTTAATTTTTTTGACACATTCAACTGAGATTAAAGGGCCCCACCCTAGAAAGAAAAGAAAAAAACAAACAAAAAAACAAAATTGGCAAAAAGCCAGAGACTAAACAGAACTATAGCCTATGATATATCTTCTGATTTGCATCCTCAGCCAAAATTGTAGTAAATTCCTCACCCTGAGTATCAGGATCAAGAAGCTCATAAGGAGAAAGGGGATATAACCCAGATAACCAATCGGCATCCCTATTGGTTTCACGATAAATATGACTAATCTTCATCCACTTAAGTCTAGCTAGCAACTGACAAATATGTCTCCAGATATAAAAGATATTCCAGGGAGGTTTAGGGTTTTTACTATTCAGCAAAACCACAACATCCATAGAATCAAGAAAAATGTGTAGCCTTTTCCATCCACCATCCAAAGCTGCAACAAAACCAGCCTCCACACCTTGCAGCTCATGTCCCAGAACAGAATTGGCATGACTTGAGCCAACAACAGTAGCTAAATAGTTTCCTTGAACATTTCTTAGAATAACCCCAAAACCACCAATATCATCTCTCAGAGAACCATCAGAATTTAACATGAGAGTATCCTCCTCTAATTTTAGCCAAATGCATTGAATCACAGTTCTAATAAAAAAGGAACAAGAAAACATTCCATATTTGAAAGAAATATCTAGAGAAAGGATTATCCTCAGTCTCAATGTTGTGAGATGCAATTTTTAGCTTAACATCATTCAGAATCTCCCAACTAACAAAATCAAAATTACGTATCTGGTTTCTAAAGTTCTTAGCATTCCTCTCCTTCCATATATGATAGATATAGCTGTTAAAGGTAAGTTTCCTTAATAGTGGAGATAATGGCCTTACCTTTAAACTTTTCAATACACCATTTGACCTCCTCCTGCCAGCAGTTTCTCTGACCAATGACAAAACCCATCTTAACCAGCAACCCCTACCAGACTTGAGAAGACAAAGGACAAGAATGAAAGAGATGCTCTTCATCCTCAATACCCTGATTACATAACAGACAGGTAACAGTAACACTAACTTCTATACCCCATTTAATATTTTAATATTTTTGAGTTTTTTAGAGATCAAACTAAATTCTCTTTTTATTGGTGGGCCAAATTGACCAGAGATCATCTAAAATAGGACCAACATGAAACTTTCCCAGCTTGAGGTTGAACTAAGGTATTCTTTATCTACTTTCTTTGTCTCTTTTCCAGTTGATTTGAGTCTTTGACATCCGGCCTTGAGTCGTTCCTCAACTCTCAACTTTAGTTATCTTCGGCTATCAATTCCCTGGTAGACGTATTAGCACGTTTGGATATTAGAAGCTGAAGTGTTTCCGCTTCTTCAAAAGCAAAAATCATTTTGCTTCACAAAGAGTTTGACTCCTTTTGTATACTCAAACTAACTTTTGATTTTTTGGCTCGTAGAAATCAAAAAATAACTTTTTAGATTGTATCCAAATAACATGTTTGTTAGTTTTTCCTGAAAAACCGTCTTCATGAAAATTGGGCGCCCACTTGCCAATATTTTTATTCCGCCCCTCTTTACTCAGAATTTTTGCTCCACCGCCACTTCAGTTTAAACCCTAATAATTCACAAACTTCATACTTATCAAATACTTTTCATCTTTCCTAGTCTTTTTTATTTTGCGGCTGCTTTTTAACAAGGCTGAATTGGGGGCCCTGGAAAAATAATTGGGGAACCCTACCTACAGGACAAAAAAGTTCATGAAATAGTAATTGGGAGTTATCCCTTATCCCCCAACTTTTTTAAATGGCTAAATTACCCCAATTCATTAATGGTAATTAAGTTAATTAATTGTTAATTAGTTTAATTAGATTAAAATCAGATTTAGGGATAAAATTTTGATAAAAGAAAAATTGTGTTTTTGTGTTGTGGAGAGGAAGAAGTTGAGGTTTTGGGAGATTCCAGTAGAGGAATCATATTGCTCAAAATGAAGGAACCAATCCTCATAATGAAGAACCCGAAGCTCAAAACAATCAGGTAAACTTCCTATACTCTTCAAATTGTATGAATGATGCCCAAGTGGTCGATTCATGTATACTATGCAACTAATCAGAGTGAGGGTCGTTAAGTCGAGAGGGTAATAAACGAATGACTCTAAGGAGTCGTCAATTACTTGACACAACCTTTGACGACTCAAACCTGCAACTTATGCAGGTTGTGAAAAATCGTCAACCAAGTGTGATATAATTGACGACTCCAGCTAGTTAGGTCATATAGAGTCGTTAACTTAATATGTTTAGAACCCAACGTCTCTAAAACTTTTTACTCTCTGAAGATGTTACTCTTAGGGTCGTTAATTAGGCATTCCTATATACTGACGACCCTAGCGAGCCATTTCATAGATCAAAGGTCGGCTGACAAAATTTATAAAACCAAACGACTCTTCAACATCGTTAACGACTTCAAAAATTTGACATGACGACCCTTCAACATAGTTAACGACTACAACCATTTGACATGACGATCCTTCCTATTTTTTGAACATGGAAATTTTTTTGTATCATATAGAGTCGTTAGTTTCATAAAGGGGTCGTCAAACAAAGAAACATTAATGCTTTACAAATATATTGGCGACCCTATCACTATTTGGGACAGAGAGGTGGTTCTGCATAAGACAGAGTCGTTCGTATTTAAAAATGGTCATCGAGAAGAATCGTTAACGATTTAGAAATCCCTAGACGACACTATTCTAGGGCAGAAGACCAGGTTTAGGGTCGTTATCTACTACACCTTAATGGTTAACGATTTTTCATCAATTCAACATGCATATCAAAAATCGTTAAGCAGTAAAAGACCGTGTCTAACGACCCTGGAACTGTAACTGCAATTTTGCAGTTGAAAACCTAATTTTTCAATCAACAAATCAAATTAAAACGCAAACCCAACTTAGATTAAGGGGTTTTAGTTCACTTACGACGATGAATCGGTGAGAATTTTTTCACAGAAATCGTTAATGGAATGGGAGACAGTGGGAGAGAGGGATCGGAGGAAAAGAAAAATGGGAAGAAATTATTAGAGAAGAGTAAAATAGTTATTTCACCATCATTTTGGAAGCCCCATATATCTTTTGGTGTGGATATAAAATGTGTCCTGCCCCATTTAGTTTGCATGGCCCCCAATTCACCATTGCTTTTTAACTTCAATCTCCTCTTTTTAAAACTACCGTTTTCTCTGCTGAAACGTAAACGAAGTGTTCATCCATTGTGGCAAGAGGGGGAAGAATATGTATATTAGGGCTGTATCTATCTATATATTTATTTGCTTAAGGTTCAGTTGCTCCATAAAAACGTAATTTAATCCATGTTCAAGATTAGATGCAGACGTTTACAGTTTCACCTTTCAAGATTATTAGTTTATCTTAGGTGTGAAATGTTTACAACTTTACCTTTTGTGGTCAATCCCCTGGGTGTGTATCTCTCCCTCAAGGCTTTACTTTGATTTAACGTGTTATAGGGATTGCAGCGATTCTGCAGTGAGCACAAGATCAAGTTATCCAAGGTATGATGTATATTTTGATTTTACAATTTTTTTTTTTTTTTTTGCTAGGGAGTTACAAATTTAGTTTGGCCTATAGAGAACAAAAAATTAGGCTGAAGGACCATTTTAATATGACACATTGTTTTAAAACGAAATTTTATTTTCATTTTAATCTGAAGTATCATATGTGTGCATTTGTTTGGTTGTATACCAGTTTTCTAAAATGTTCTGTACTAGATTTTGTTACGTATGGTGTATACTAGTTTTTTAATGTTTTTTGTTCGCTAAAGCCGAGATTTTTGCATGATTTTTTCTCTTTCAATGGAATCCAAAAATTTTGTTCAGAAATATTTGTCGATTGCATACTTTAGGTTGTGGGCTTGTGTTTCAATTTTTTTTTCCATATTCATTGAATTTTGTTCATAATAAGTGTGCATCTTTTTGGTCATAAGCTATCTATATAGAAATAGGAATGCATTCTCTGTTATCTATCTAATGCATTTTTGTTGCATGCTTATTTTTGACAAACACAATATTTTGTTTGTAAATAGAGGACTATCCTTTTGGATGCTTACTTACGTAGTTCGTTAAACAAACAAGAAATAATCTGAGTATAAATATGTATAGGGTGGTGTGTCATTCTTAAGTGAAACTAAAACTTGCATTTAAAGCTGTGAACATCCTTGATATGGTCCTCCATCGTAACTGACACTTGTGCTAGTTGTTTCTTGAACTACTGATGTTAATACACGCTGTTCCCTGTCAGATTGGTCACATATTTGTTTCTCGTGCCTGCTCAGAAACTACAGGTGGACTAGCAGGTTAGTAGCTTGTTGAACCTTTTTGTTTATTTTGTAGGTTTTAAATTTTCTGGGTTGATTATTATCGAGTTGTACTGAATCTGCATACCTATTTAAGCCCATTATTTAAAATTTTAATCAAATATACAAGCAATCAAGCATATTTGAACTTGATTTGACAAGAAATAGATTAATAGTTTGTTAGCGTGCTCACAGGTCTTTTGTTGACTTTGGCTGGGATAGGAGATAAAGGGATGTCAGTAAGTAACAGATCAATTTGATAAGTTTAGTACAATATAAAGGGAACAGATATTTAGTTGCATAACTTGTAGTTTCTTTTGTTTTGCAGGTTAACATATGTGGTCCTCCGGGTCTCAAATGTTTAATAGATGCTATCAGTACCTTCGTTCCAAACAATGCAGTGCTTCATACTCATATCATTGGTTCTACTTCAACTTCCAATGGAGGTGCTATTTTTGACAGTGAAATATTGGAAGAACCTACTACTTCGACTTCTAATGGAGCTCCTATTTTTGATAGTAACAGACTATTTAAAGAACCTATAGCTATATTTGCTGATGAGGTCGTGAAGATATCGGCTCTTCTCTTAAGACCAAGTTGTTCCCCACCATCAAATCCTTCATTTCTAAAACCTCTTGCATCACATTCACAAAATTTAGACAGGGCAAAGCTAAAGCCTGGTGATATTTCTGTTATATATGTTGTTGAATTATCCGAAATTATCGGAAAATTTGATCCTAACAAAGCGATGAAGCTTGGACTTAAACGGGGATCAAAATTTCGTGATCTGCAACTTGGACAATCAGTCCAGTCAGACTATCAAAATATCACAGTGGGTTTAACTAAGAACCATGATTAACTTTTGGTTTTTTTGTGGTATACCATTATTTATTTGTTAATATGGTGCTAATTTTCTTGTTTGTTCAGGTTCATCCAAGTGATGTAATGGGTCCCTCAGTTGCTGGTCCAATTGTGCTCCTTGTGGATTGCCCAACCCTTTCTCATTTGCAGCAAATGGTTTCCCTACAGTCACTCAGTAGTTACTTCGATGGCGTTAAGATTGTGAGTTGTGTAGTTCACTTGAGTCCATCATCTGTCGCACTGACCGCCGAGTACCAAACATGGATGAGAAGATTTGGTGGAGCCCAACACATTATGGCTGGCCATGAGAAAAAAAAATGGAGATCCCAATTCTGAGAACAACTACAAAAATGGCAGCTCGACTAAATTATCTATGTCCCAACTTCTTTCCATCATGTGGATTTTTGGATCGTCCGGATATTTACATGTGTGAACAAGATAGCATCGCATCAAAAATGGTGAGTTAGCTATGGTCTTCTTCTCTGCAGTACTAACTTCTCTTCTTTATCCCTGCAATCTTTCTACTTTTCTGGTTCTCAACATCACAAACATGAGTGGCCTTTGTTGTAGGGTAGTCACTAGACTTACCACCCTATAATTCCTAGCTTTCCTAAAATGCAATTAGGTACTTTCGAAGTTATTTCCCTTTCTGGTATGTCTTGTACTCCTGCCGTCCCAGAAAAAGTGGGTCTTTCACTTTTTCATTTTTGCGTTTTTTTTGCTTGAGAAAAAAGTTCTCGTTTTTGATGGGTTGTACCTTAGAATGTCAGTAGTTGGTAGTTAAATGTACCGTTTATTTCTTTTGCTGTTCCCAGGTTTCTGTCCCAAGTCCAACTAAAAGTGTTGCAGCTGAAAATCTTCTCAAGGTATCTATCGTACAGCTGTCACTTAGTTGTTAATTATTTATGTGGCTTCGTACATGGCCAGATAGTCCTTGATATCAACTTAAATTCTTAATATCCACTTAATGTGTGTTTCAGTTCCATTTGCGTCCCTGCTCACTGTTTGGGTTGGATACGTCTACAGTACCAAAGTTGTTGACCCGTACAGAGGTTATTGATGATCTTCTCTTTGAAATTCCTGAGATATCAGAAGCTGCAATTGAAATTAGCAATTTTTGGAATAAATCTGAAACTAATCTCCCTAGTTGTTTGGAAAACATAACTAGAGAAGAGATGGAAATTGTTTTTCTAGGAACTGGATCATTCTGTTAAAAACAAATATTAATTTGTGATTAGGTGTCTCTAGAAAATTCTAGAGTAATCAATATCAGCCCAACAAAGGTGAGGCTTCTGGACTAAGTGAAGCCCATAATAATCTAGGCCAGTCAGTACCAAGATGGCTAGATTAGTCGCGCTATATCTAGAGAATTCAATCTCTGGATTCTTCCTATTTAGTCACGTGGAGAAGCATCTAGTGTACTCTAGATAGTCGGTTAGCCTAGCTTATAAATAGTCAGTGAATGTGTTCATTTGTAATCAAGCCAAACTGAAGTGAGTTGATAGTGATAGTGATAGTGATAGTGATAGTGATAGTGATAGTGAGAGTGAGAGCTAGAGCTAGAATAGTAAGAGTCAAAGTGTTTATAAACATAGTGAACCAAAGTGCTACACTAAAAATTCCCTTTGTAATATTTTCATTTCCATATTAGTATAAGCCTCATTTTTCAATTAACCAACCTCTCTTCCCTAATTTCATTTCCATAAACCCATCACATTTCCGCATTGCACCAACAAATTTGGTATCAGAGCAAACCTAACCCAGTAATCCTAAAACTCTACCCATGGCAATTAACCAAAGTATTCAAGGTTTCAATTATGCCCAAAGTCTAATTCCAATTTTTGATGGTGAGAGTTATGATTATTGGAGTTTACAAATGAAAACATTATTCATTTCACAAGATTTATGGGATTTTGTAGAAGAAGGTTATAAAGTACCAGAGTCGGCAGAAACTCTGTCGTCATGGACGGACGCAGAGAAAAAGGAGTATAAGGAAAATAAGAAGAAAGATGCTAAAGCACTACTGTTTCTACAACAGGGCGTAAGCAAAGCTATTTTTCCTCGAATTTCGGTGGCGAAAACTTCAAAGGAGGCCTGGAATATTCTCAAAGTAGCATTCCAAGGATCAGAAAAGGTAATCTCCATTAAACTACAAAATTTATGGCGAGATTTTGATAATTTACTTATGAAAGAAAATGAAACTATCCAGAACTTCTTCTCAAGAGTTACTGGCATAGTAAATCAAATCAGTAGTTATGGAGATACCATTGAAAATAAAAGAGTGGTAGAAAAGATATTAAGAAGCTTACCATTCAAATTTGATCATATCGTCGCTGCCATTGAAGAATCAAAAAATTTATCGACTCTCTCGGTACACGAATTAATGGGTTCACTCGAGGCGCACGAGAAAAGGATAAATAGGTTCGCGGAGCAACCATTGGAGCAGGCGTTTCAATCAAAAATAAATTTCAGTGAAAGAAAAATACGGAAGCCAAAAGAAAGCTCCAGAGGGGGATCATCATCAACTCACCTACGAGAAAGGGTCGACGTCAAATCAAGGCCCAAAATTTCTACCGCGGACGTGGAAAGGAAAAGGAGGTTATAGAAACAACAATCAAAGGTACGGAAAAAATAACTCCTCAAATCTCCGATGCAATGTTTGCAAAAAGTTTGGACATGCAACTGAAGATTGCAAGTATAAGTGCACCAAGTGTGATAAATTAAATCACATGGAAAGATTGTTGGCTTAATGAAGCAAACTATTCCGAGAAAAACAATTCTCAAAATCAAGTATTCTATTCCTGCCTCACCTCGCAACAAGAATCGCAAGGTATATGGTACGTCGACAGCGGATGCAGCAGCCATATGACAGGAAACAAAGAATATTTCGTAAAATTGGAGGACAAGAGATTCCACCGGTCAAGCTGGAGATGGAAAGTTCCAGAATGTTGAAGGAAGAGGAGTCATATCCGTACGTACAAGGTCAGGTAAAACTCGATACATATCTGATGTTCTTTATGTTCCTGGCCTAGCTCAAAATTTATTAAGTGTTGGACAACTTATAAGAAAAGGGTACTCACTACATTTCGAAGACGGAGAATGCACAATTTATGATAAAATTAATAATCAATTGGTGGCAAAAGTAAAAATGTCAGGAAATTTTGTCTTTCCCTATCTATGCCATCAATTGAAAATTGTGCAATGAGTACCAACCATATTGACGAAGGAAAGCTATGGCATTTGAGATACGGGCATCTCAACTACAGATCCTTAAAGGTTCTAAAATCAAAAGGCATGGTAATTGGTCTTCCCAATATCGACGGTGGAGATAAAGTATGTGAAGGTTGTATTTAGGGAAGTTTCATAGACTTCCATTTACGAAGACATCGTGGAGAGCAAGAAGGCCCCTCGAATTGGTGCACGCTGATATCTGCGGTCCGACAAGAACAACTTCACTCAACAACAGAAGATATTTTCTCTTATTCGTGGACGATTATACCAGGATGATGTGGGTGTACATTCTCGAGCAAAAGTCCGAGGCATTCACTAAATTCCTAGAATTCAAGGCGTTGGCAGAGAAGCAAAGTGGCCATCAATTGAAAGTTTCCGTACAGACCGTGGTGGAGAATTTACTTCAAAAGATTTATCAACTACTGCAAAGAAAATGGAATTAAAAAGGAGCTCACGTCCGATACACTCCACAACAAAACGGCGTCGCGGAAAGGAAAAATCGTACGATCGTGGAAATGGCTCGCAGTATGCTAAAAGCAAGGAAGCTACCCAACACCTACTGGGCAGAAGCAGTCAACACAGCATCTACATCCTTAATCGCTCGCCAACAAAAGCGGTTCACAACAAAACTCCATACGAGGCGTGGCATAAGAAAAAGCCGAGGTAACTTCTTTCAGAATTTTTGGTTGTGTAGCATACTCACATATTCCATCCCAACATAGAGAAAAGTTCGATGAAAAAGGAGAAAAGCTAATATTCATCGGATATAGCGGAGTCTAAAGCCTATAGACTTCTAAAGCCAGATACAAAGGAACTGGTAATATCAAGAGATGTTATCTTTGATGAATTCAAAGCTTGGGATTGGAATGATGAACCAGATAACCACGAGTCTCCACTACTCATCGAAGAAGAGCCAGATCAGCCACATCAAGAAGAAAGTACTCCACCAGCAAGCCCGAGATCTCCTAGTCCAACACAACAAAGTCCAACTTCATCTGAACCAAGTGCCCCACCTAGAAAGGTGCGTTCCCTAAGAGATATTTATGTATATCTAATTGTGCATTTATAGCACTAGAACCTCAAAAATATGAGGAAGCGGCAAAAGAAGAAAAATGGAGAAACGCCATGGACGAAGAAATGCGAGTAATCGAGAAAAATAAGACATGGGAGCTCGTAATCAGCCAATTGACAAAGAAATAATTGGTCTGAAATGGGTCTACAAGACAAAATAATGAAGATGGGTCAATTCAAAAGCACAAAGCAAGGCTAGTTGCAAAAGGATATTCCCAGCAACCAGGAATTGACTACAACGAGACATTCGCCCCAGTCGCTCGCATGGAAACAATCCGGATGGTGTTAGCTTTGGCAGCTCAACTCAAAATGAAAGTCTACCAATTGGACGTAAAGTCGGCGTTCCTAAACGGAGAACTTGAAGAAGAGGTGTACGTTGAACAACCTCAAGGATATATCCGAAAAGGAAAAGAAAAAATGGTATATCGTCTCCGCAAAGCACTATACGGTCTAAGCAAGCACCGCGTGCATGGAACAGCAAAATCGACAAGTATTTCCGAGATAATGGATTTGAGAAAAGTCCAAGTGAGCCATCACTCTACATCAGAAAAAAGGTACGGACTTCCTAATTGTCTGTCTCTAGTTGATGATTTAATTTATGCCAGTACAAAACAAGAGATGGCAGAAAAATTTAAGAAGGAGATGATGAAAGAATATGAGATGACAGACTTAGGACTTATGCGATATTTTCTTGGGATTCAAGTAAAACAATCTCCAGAAGAAATATTCTTCCCAAGAAAAATATGCAGAAGACTTACTGAAAAGGTTCAACATGATGGATTGCAAACCAATTGCAACTCCAATGGGTGGAATGACAATGGTACCAATGAGAAATTGGTAAAAAATGATGGAGCGACAAAAGTTGATCCAACCTTATTCAGAAGTCTTCGGCTCACTGATCTACTTAACAAATACAAGGCCAGACATCGTCAATGCAACCAGCATTGTTTCTCGGTTTATGAGCGAGCCAAGCAAGTTACACTATGCCGCCGCAAAGAGAATTCTTCGATATATCAAGGGAACAAAGATTTTGGCATCAAGTATACAAGAGAAAAAGATAATGATTTAATTGGCTTCACAGATAGCGATTGGGCAGGTTCTATTGAAGACCGAAAGAGCACATCAGGCTATGTTTTCTGTATGGGAACAAAAGTTATCTCTTGGAGTTCTAAAAACAAAGTACGGTGGCTATCGTCAGCCGAAGCAGAGTACATAGCATCAACAAGTGCAGCATGTGAAGCAGTATGGTTGAGAAGAATAATGACCGACCTACAACAAAGGCAAAAGCAGCCGACGACTATCTACTGTGACAATATGTCTACAATTGCAATGACAAAAAATCCAGTCTTCCACGGACGGACGAAGCACATAGAGCTACGATACCACTTCATAAGAGAACTAGTGGACAACAAAGAAATCGAGCTCCAATTTTGTCCGACTCAAGAACAAAATGCGGATATTTTCACAAAAACAATCACGACGGATAAATTCAACCATTTCAGGAGAAAGCTCAACATCACAAATTAAGAGGGGGTGTTAAAAACAAATATTAATTTGTGATTAGGTGTCTCTAGAAAATTCTAGAGTAATCAATATCAGCCCAACAAAGGTGAGGCTTCTGGACTAAGTGAAGCCCATAATAATCTAGGCCAGTCAGTACCAAGATGGCTAGATTAGTCGCGCTATATCTAGAGAATTCAATCTCTGGATTCTTCCTATTTAGTCACGTGGAGAAGCATCTAGTGTACTCTAGATAGTCGGTTAGCCTAGCTTATAAATAGTCAGTGAATGTGTTCATTTGTAATCAAGCCAAACTGAAGTGAGTTGAGAGTGATAGTGAGAGTGAGAGCTAGAGGTAGAATAGTAAGAGTCAAAGTGTTTATAAACATAGTGAACCAAAGTGCTACACTAAAAATTCCCTTTGTAATATTTTCATTTCCATATTAGTATAAGCCTCACTTTTCAATTAACCAACCTCTCTTCCCTAATTTCATTTCCATAAACCCATCACATTTCCGCATTGCACCAACACATCCCAGCCTTCAAAACATCGCAATGTCAGCTCAATCTTCATTAATCTTTTCTCTAAAGGAGGTCTGCTCATAGATTGTGGTGAGGGAACTCTTGGGCAGTTGAGAAGAAGGTTTGGTGTAGTGGGTGCGAATGATATTCTGCGAGGTTTGAAATGTATTTGGATTTCCCATATGCATGCAGATCATCACACCGGTCTGGCAAGTATTCTCGCTCTCTGGTGCCAATTGCTAAAAGGTACAAGTCAGGAAAAAATATTTGTTATTGCACCAACACAATTGAAGAATTTCTTAGATGTACACCAATGTGCGGAGGATCTAAATATGCAGTTCCTTTATTGTGGAAGAACGATGGATGTTGAGTGTGAGGGTATTGAGAGTTACCGTAAGGGACCAGGAAGTCTTGGCGAATTAACCGCGGATTTTGAAATTCAACAAAAGTTGAAAAAGCTGTTAGGTGAAGTAGGTTTGGAAGCTCTTATCAGTGTTCCTGTCGTTCATTGTGGAGATTCATTTGGTCTTGTTTTAAAGGCTGTAGAGAGACATGATGCTGATGGTAAAACTATACCTGGGTGGAAACTTGTTTACTCTGGTGATACTAGACCTTGCAAAAACCTGAAGCATGCGTCTAACGGAGCGCCGGTTCTTATACATGAGGTAACATGTCCTACGTATATTTCTATATTTGATTAATCTTTACCGTCGTTAAGCAAAGGCTTTCTTTTAGCAGTTTTATATCATTAAAAAAATAAAATAAGAAGTAAAAATCAAACTAATGGCTTACCATCATTTTTTTTTTCCGGACCCGACTGAAATCACCTTACTTATCCTGGGTCTTAGTATGATATGGGCGCTTTAAATATTTGAATTTGTAAGGTTAATAATGTATGCCTATTAACATCAGATATTATCCTTTGTTATCAGACTTGGTCGATATGATACAAATACGATATTAACTACTTTGATTACTCACTACACCTCATAGTATACGTAGAAGTTCATTCAAATAGTTTTGAAATTTTAATTATGTTAATGGTAGCATCATCTGAGAAAAGAGTACTAATTGGTTCAGTCAGTTTGGGTGGTGACCAAACCATTTTTTGTAATCCTGGTTTTTGAACAACTACAACCATTGGGTGCATACTTTTGGTTTTGCTAATTTCAGTTAAATTTTTGTCGATCTTTGTCGGTTTAGAATAAAATCCTACAACAAAGTTTCAGACTTTTGAGCTTTTCTCTCAATGCATGTGTTCTCACTTTATGAGGTTTTAGCTTTATTGTTCTGTTGTTGAAATTAAGATAACAATATATTCCCAAATATTGTGGCTTTTAGGATGAAAAAGTGATGTAGTTGATCTTTTTACTTAATCAGGCAACGTTTGAAGATAATATGGGGGACGTGGCTATCGGGAAGAATCACAGTACAACGAAGGAAGCTATTGATATTGGTGGGGGTGCATACCGCGTCATCCTCACGCATTTCAGTCAGAGGTATCCAAAGATTCCAGTTTTTGATGAGGTTGAGACATGTGCGCGTAAAACATGCGTCGCTTTCGACTTTATGAGTGTTAACATAGCAGATTTGCCTGTGCTACCGAAGATTCTTCCCCAGCTCAAACTCTTGTTCAAAAATGAAGTGAATGTTGAAGAATTTCATGATGTTTGAGACCATATAATCTCGAAAGTTTACAAGATGCAAATCTGACAGAAAAATTATTCAAACTTTAAAATTGTTTTAAAATTATTCGGACTTGTTGTCATCTAAAGTGAGGTGCATTGGAATCTGGTACCTGTCATTTATCATGACTCTTCATCTTGTCAAAGGGTAACAAGAGGCAGCAGCTTGAAAAGAACTCGGGCTATGTTGAAAATACAGTACCTCATGCTAAAGGCTAATGTCATAAAATGACAATCCTGGGATAGGAAAGATATAGGCTAGCTTAGTTAAGGGGCACCTAGCTGTTAATGGCACCCAGTTTAGCCGTTAATTGTTATGTTTTGTATTTTTGTTTTAGCTAATTACTACTCACAAGTTCTGTCCCTGTGAGTGAGTGGGTATGAGTCTTGTGGATTGGTGTTATCTCGACCATGTTTAATCTAAAAAACTTATTTCTCTCCCAAATTTCTGCTCCTCCAAATCTAATCTCCATCTTTAGAAATCTTGAGTTGCTTCTGAGCTAATTTGTAGTGTAAATCACTACAACTGGTATCAGAACACTCGATCCGAGTGTTCCTGTGTGATTATGGTGACTCAGAAGGAATTTGACGCTTTCAACAAGCGTGTGAATGAACTTTCTAGCAATCAAACTGAGGGTTTCAAGGAACTCAACAAAAAAATTGATGAAGCTCGGAACACAGCTTCTCCAACGTTGTTAGCAGGGCTAGGAGGCTTATTTGATTCTAAGATGGCATCTATGGAAGAACGGATTCTCAATCGACCAAAGACAGGAGATGGATTGTTTGAAAACCCCTTCAATCATCATCCCCAACCTGGAGACGGAGGTCCAATACCAGGAGGTAATCAAAGAATTTTATCAAACCAATTTTCAAATACTCATAAACCTAAATTCGATTTTCCTAAGTTTGACGGGAGTAACCCTAGATCGTGGATTCGTAAGTGTAATAAGTTCTTTCAATTGCATCTGATGGATGAGGAGCATAAGGTCATGGTTGCTTCTTTGCATTTAGAGGGATGTTTGGTATCAAGACTATCAAGTGGGAAGAGAGATAATTTTATGGGATGAGCTTTGCAAAGATATCAATTTTAGGTTTCAAGAGCTTGGTCATGATGATGTAGTAGGAGAATTCAATAAGCTATGTCAAGAAGGAACAATGTTAGAGTATCAAGAGCTTTTTGAAGAGCTCAAAGCCTTAATGATTGCCAAGAATAGATACCTGAATGAAGCTTACTTCACTTATAGTTTTGTCAGCGGACTCAAGGAAGAAATTAGAATGGCAGTCCAAATGCATTCACCCTCAACACTCAATCAGGCCATGTACTTGGACAGAATGCAGGAGGCTGTGTTGGAGAGGACACCTAGGAAGGCCAAATTTGTCTCAAGACTTCCTCCACTCTCAATGGACAGTATCAGCTCCAAAAGCTTTGTACCTCCACCAAAGTCCAGCTCACCTTCTCCCACCAGTAGTGGTAGCCTTAAACTACCTCCCATCAGATGAGGGAAAGAAGGGAGAAATGCTTGTGCTATAATTGTGATGAAAAGTATGAGATGGGTCACAGGTGTGTTTAACAACAGTTGTACATGTTGGTTGGTGATGAATATGAGCTAGCTACTTTTGAAGTAGAATCACCTGGTAGTTCACCAGTTATCCAAGAGCTAGAAGAGGAAGTGGAAATTTCACTACATGCCTTATCTGGTAATATCTCTCACAACACTATTAAAATTCAAGGAATTACTAAGAAGAAAAAGTCATTCCCTGTCTTAATTGACAGTGGTAGCACCCATAGTTTTATTGATCCAGAAATGGCCAGACTCAGTGGTGCATTGATAGAGCCCATTTTTGCCTTACAAGTAGTTGTGGAAGATGCTAACAAGGTGCTCAGTGATGCTAAATGTCCTCAGTTTAGCTGGAAAATGCAGGGGCATAACTTTGCTTTTGATGTCAGAGTTCTAGACTTGGGAGGGTGTGACATGGTGTTATGAGTCGACTGGATGAGAAATATAAGGCCCGTGAAGTTTGATTTTAAAAAAAATGACAATATCCTTTGTCCAAGGTGATAAGAAAATTGAACTCAAGGGGATTACTGATAAAGTTAGAATTTCCTCCATGTCTGGGAGCTTGTCAGAAGTACCTC
This sequence comes from Papaver somniferum, assembly GCF_003573695.1. NCBI lineage: Eukaryota > Viridiplantae > Streptophyta > Magnoliopsida > Ranunculales > Papaveraceae > Papaver > Papaver somniferum. The sequence goes on from NC_039361.1 coordinate 157,395,861, forward strand.
AAGAAGTATAAAAATGGGATGGAAGGACATTTGTTTTCCATCACAGCCATAGAACCCCACCCTCAAACACCAAAAATTGTAGAACCAATCCTCACAAAATACTCTTCCATATTCAATAAACCAACTTCATTACCACCTGTAAGATATCATGATCATCATATACCTTTATAACCAAATGCACCACCACCTAACCAAAGACCCTACAGAATTCCTTTATGTGCAAAATGAAGTAGTAGATAAATTAGTGGAGGAAATGCTCAAGTCAGGGGTGATCAATCCTAGCCATAGGCCCTTCTCTTCCCCCATATTATTGGTTAAGAAGAAAGATAGAAGATGAAGATTTTGTGTTGACTACAGGAAGATCAATGAAATTACTGTTAAAGACAAGTACTCAATTCCAGTAATTGAGGAGTTATTGGATGAACTCAAGGGGTCATTTATCTTCTCCAAGATTGGCTTGAGCGCTGAATACCACCAGATCAGGGTGTCACCTGGAGATACTCAGAAGACAGCCTTCAAGACCCATCAAGGGCATTATGAATTTTTAGTTATGCCTTTTGGATTGACTAATGCCTGGTAGGCTCAAAAAGCTACAATAATAATATTTCAAGTGCACAGCGTCTAACTAGTAGACAATGGCAAGTACAGGTCGTTCCCACGAGGAGTGTGAAATACTCTACCAACTAATACCAAAAACTAAGTAATCAACAATATGACGTTTTTGAAAGTTTTCAGAAATTCAGAAAAAATGAAATAATAAATAACAAAGACGTAACCAAAATGAGAAAGGGTTATTAGGATTTTCGATTTCCACCAATTCAATCTTATAAAACCCTACTAATTTCTATTTATTACTCAAGACAACTATTGAATTCAATCTCATGCCTCGGAAGATGGTATGTTAAATCCTAAAATATTGTTTCTCCGCTGCAATTTCCTTCGCTTCAAGTATAGTGATTCTAAAGCATTACTTATCAATCCTAAAGCATATGGCGTCAAAGAATTTAACCAAGCACGCAATATCAATCGAAAAGCATAAATAATCAAGGAAATCACATAATCAATTAAATATCAAGCTATAAGAAGAGAAATTACTAGTCAATGAATCATTATTAGAAATATCATCGTAAAGTTCATAAAATTAAATTGGCGTCCATCTAAACCCTAACAACAACTTTAGCAAGACATAGAGAAAATAAAATCAAGAAAGCAAACCCTATTCTCTGTAAAACAGCACTGCAGCTGCAACTCCCCTTCGTCTCCCAAAACCGGCCTTCCTCTTCCGTTCTTTCTCTGTAGGTTTTTTTATGTTGTCTGCGGAGAAGAGTTGAACTCCAAAATACGACCTAGCCCACTGCAAGACCTAGTCCAACACCTATGTCTCGTCAAATCTGGCCATAAGACCTTATGTCCATCCCTGGCAACCTCAGTCCCGGCACCAGTTCAGACCCAATACAATTTTCTGCCCGGATAAGTTTCAGCTTCTTCCTGGAACTTATAAACTTCGTCACCATTAAAAACAATCAAAAACCATTAAGAAATATTACTGTCGGATCAAAATATACTCTCTCTGATCGTCGGCATCAGTCATGAATCCATGTAGTTCTCGCTGCCATCTCAATTCACCTCCAATATTAATTTATCCCCTGCCTTCCAACTCCTTCTTCGTCTTCTCACTTCTTTACTGCAGCAGCTCAACCCTTCTCATTTCAATTCACCATCGAATCACCACAGCAATTCCATCTTCCGTCGCTGTATTCCAGACGAACAACTTCGTCAGTCAAGCCATACTGATTTAACTACTCGCCCATCCATCACGACTTCACTGGTTCTCTATAATTTATCTTCCTTGGGTTGCGATGCCAGGAAACTTCAGTCTTCATGACTCCATCTTCATCGCTAATAAGTTGCGAGTCAGCAAGATGATCGATCCTTAATTATTCTTCCATTATGTGTCTGCCTAAGAACGTTCTTCACCTTCTTGATTTTGTTAGAGCATTGCTCAGTCGAACTCGCATGCGTTGCTATCTCAAGCATGTTTGTCAATGTTAGTAACTCTTGATTTCTAGTCTATTATAGATAACTCTCGGACTAGGATAGAAAGTGTAGTTGAGATCAAGGACTTCATGACGATTCATCATACAAGAAGAAGAACTACTTAAGGAACCGGTGGAACTTGTCGACAAAAAATATGTGAAGACTTGAACTTATCTGTCACTCAAAAGTCTATCTACTCTATCTCCTACTCTTTGAGACAAGAAGTCGTATGCTATATATATAGACTAGGCTATTTTTAATGATAAGATTGAATCATGATTTGGTTCCGAATAATAAATTGTTCTCCACCGAAATTTATCAAGTATGAACAAATGTTTATTAAGCTTAGTCATTATATTTCGAGAAATTCAAAAACTAAATAATTAGTTCTCGACTCGAAATTCTTGTCTATGCAATCTAGTCTAATTACTTATGCGACAATCGTCTCAAGGATAAAAGAGTGAATATAACTTGAGAAATAGGTGGTTTAGTCTTCACTTACCTTTTGTTGATGATGTTCTCCAAAAGCTTTGGTTGATCTTCGCCTTCAAATGGTAGAACGCAAATGATGACTGGCTCGTTTCTCAACTCCACTATCCTAGACCGAGACTTAACTAATTGTAGACTAGAAAAATCAAGATATAGTTTTGAAAACTAAATTTGACAACAAGCTTGATATAGAAACACTTGTAAGTTCGACCGAGCAATGCTCTAACAATAGTCTTCTATTATAGTTTGAAAACCTATTTTGTTTGCTTGATTCTCAAGTTATCTTATCTTGGATTTTAAGTTAACCCTGGTCTTTGAAAACTATAAACAGAAGATCTTTGTTAACTGGGAAAATCAATTCCGGACACTTTGTGTCCTAGTTGATTCTAGAGTCGCATTTATTGACCTTTTAGGTCTACGACTAAAAAGACTTCGCTTGGGGAATCGTGAAGCCAGGTCCGACTATTTATACCTTGATAGTTCATGAATCTTGATCTTGCTTTTCTGTTATCGAGGTTTTCGTAATATCTTTCAGGCAAGATATATAGTAGTCATGAAGTTTCTTCGTCTCTGACTTTGTAATTCAATCAAGATAAAGACTGATCTTAATTGATCTTTCGGCGATTTTTCTTGAGAGGTGGTTAAGAATCTAGGTTGCTCTTCGGGAGTCGTAAGTTCCGGATTTAAGAGGTTTGTTAGCTTGATATTGCAAACAGATTTTCACACCTTGATCTTTAATATAAACGGAAATTAAATAGGCTTATCTGTTAGAGGCAGCTTAATATCAACAGTCTGCACTTCGGCTGAAGCAACTCTTAGTATGTAAAGGACGTCAGCTAAGGGAATCAAGTGCGTAGAACCTTGCGAGGTTCAAGTGACGTAAGGAGCGCGACAGTAACTGAAGTTCTTGGAGGTTGGATTCGGTCTCAACTACATTCAAATTCGATGTATGATAGTAGGCTAGTGTCTGTAACGGCTTAATACAGTGTGGTGTTCAATTTGGACAAGGTCGTAGGGATTTTTTTGCACTTCTAAAACTTGCACTTCATGGATTAACTTCTAAAACTTGCACTTCTCTTTTATTATTTAATCTTTTTAAAATTATCACATAATTTAGAAACAACAGCCTCAAGTTTGGCATCACAGAAAATTATAATAGCTTTTTGAGATAAATTTAAATTTAGGAATTTAAAACAATAGAATAAAACCGGTGCCATCGTAGCATAGTGGTAAAGTCACTGTTTGATGATATTAGCGACCAAAGTTCAAAACTCACCAGCGTCAAATTATTTACCGATCAAAAAAAAAAAACACCAGAATAAATAAAAATTAGAAGAGATAAATTCAAGAACCATGAATTTTGGTGCAGAGTCGAGTGTTTGAAAGTATAAATAAAATTTAGTCGTTTTTACTGTAGCATAGACTTTGACCTTCGTCAGTTGTATCTTGACCACCCGCGACTTAGTCTCAACCGCCAGCGCGCTTCCTCTCTTTACACAATTTTACTTCACCCGGACGCTTCTTTGTAGGCCGCGAAGTACATTTTACCATTGTGGAAAATCCAATAAACCCATCCATGTGGCTCACCAAAATATCCACACCAGTAGATTCCCATAAGAACCGCCCTAAGCCGACTTTATCTCTATGATACTGAGCAGCCAAACATCTTACATTTGCAAAGAGTAAAGAAAAAAGGAAGCACGAAACAACTTGATGAGGAAAGAGGAGTAATTGTGAAAAAAAGGAAGCAGGTTGTTGAAAAAAGAGGAAATTGAGAAGAATTGTTGAAACAACATGCCTCACTCCTTACTCAAAACCTGTCTTCTTCGTTTGATCCGCTCCTTATTGATTATCTTCATTGCATGAAACCTGTTTTGAGGCATACTCAATTTTTTTGAGGCATACTCATTCATTATATCATTTAGGGTGGGTTTATAAGGGGTATCTAAAGGTAGTGCAATTACCTATATATCCTTAAAAAAATTAAATTACTAGAGTGCCCTTATCCTTAAAAACCTTAAATCAAAAATCAAAATAAATTTTAAACTTAAACATCTTGGACTCCAATGCAATCAAGAAATTGATCAAGCAAAACAAACACGAGTCGAAGTGAGCGATGTTGGAATGCGAAATCCAAATCTCAATTGCTCTTAGATGTATTTTAGTGTATGTGTAACAAACCCATCTTGTTTTTGATTGATTTTATTTTGTTTGATCGATAGAATATGATTTCAAAGATGAAGTTAGGGTTTTCAGAAGATCAGTTTGGCTGATCTTGGAGTATCAATTTTGAGCCGAACCTAATGTATAATTTAGAGAAATACTAAGTTCGGCTAATGCGACTTTGATATATTTTGTTCGAATTAGCCGAACCTAAATTCGTCAGTTACAGAGTGAAGTTCGGCTGATAAATTTTTAGCCGAACATCAGTTTTTTGAAAATATACCTAGTTTCGGCTGATAACTTGTCAGCCGAACCTAGGTATATTTTCGAAAAACTGAGGTTCGGCTGAAAAGTTATCAGCCGAACTGTTCTTCGGGTCAGTAGATCTAGGTTTTAAAAATTCAATTTTTTGACAGATTCAACTTATAAAAAGAAATTAAACCTCGTATAGAAGTCTACCTCTGATTTGAATCACACATTTTGGTCACTTCTAATCACTAAAATCTCAAAATTCAAAATCCAAGTTTTTTTTTCACTTCTTCTTCTTCTTCCTCTCAAAAACCCCAACTCTCTCACATAAATTTGATTTTTTACTAATTCACCACTAATAATGTAATTTATAATGAATCCTTAAAATTTCTAGCTACTCAAATCTAATCATAATCATTAATACTAATTATGTAAGGGTAGTTATGCTATTATCAAAATGGGTGGATAAGGGGTGATGTTGTTTTTTATTTAGTGACCCTATTTTGACATTATTTAGTATTCCTCAAAAAAAAAAAATCAGTATGCCTCAAAATAGGTTTCCATTGCATACTTTACTGCCATTATGGAAAACCATACTTAAACAAAGCAATTTTGAAATTAATTGCTACTATTAAACCAAACAGAAATGAAATTCGTAAGGGAAGAGAGGGGAAGAAGCAGCAGAACGGGATGAAAAGAGGAGGAGGAGGAACTATTGTACAAAACAATGATCAAGGAGAAGACCTGGAAAGGATACGGGGAAATCTTCTGGAGGAATTGATTGTTGAAAGTATTCTGACGAGATTACCAGCCGGGAGTCTATTAAAATTCAGTAGCGTCAGTAAGTTATGGTACAATTCAATCCTTAATGATTCCAGATTTTCTGCAATTCACTATGTTCGAAACAAAGATAAAGTGTTTCTAGTCTTTAATTTACTTAACAATGTAAGAAGAAGAGCTAAAAAGAAGGCGTATATGAGACTTAAACATTCCACATCTTTTATCAGCAAGAATATACATGAAATAGTGGATTTTTGTAATGGTTTAGCATGTATCAAAGTAGTCAGTAATTATAATGATGTTCATGATTCGATAAGCGTCGTTAACCCCATATGGAATGAAGCACTTGTCCTCTCTTATGGCCGGATACATCTACTTGTGTCATGGTTTTGGTTTTGATCCATTATCACAAGTATACAAGGTTGTAACTGTTTATGCTTCACTAGCCAACACTGAGTTTGTTTGCATGGTCATTATATTGGGAACTATGTCATGGAGAAAGATAGTTACTAGTACTTTTGATATCTCACCGCAGCCGGGTGGCCACTAGAGTTCCCAGAACGTTATGGAGACCAGCAACCTTTTGCGGGGGTGATCTTTATTGGAGGACGCAGAATCGAGTTGGTGATAATGATGACAAGATTGAAATGTTGCTCTCATTCGACCTCCACAACGAGGAGATTCACTTCATTCGACTCCCGGCTGAATCTACTCCGACAACAGCGACATATGAGCGTCGGTATCTAGTAGTTGATCATCTTATGGAGTATAAAGGATACCCTTGTATTGCACGTTCTGAGGGGATAACAACATCAAGCAATGATCATTGCGGCCATCGTTGTAATTATCAGACAGGCTTTTGTTGTTGTTGTTGCTGCAAGGTTCATATGTATATATTGAAGGACAAGGACAAGCAAGTATGGACTAGGGAGGAAACTTTCGATGTTCACATTATGGATCAGGAAGGTTTACTACCAACTCCCCTCTGTTGCTACTTTGACACTTCTGCTGCTACGCCTCCTACGCGTGTATTGAATTTCTCTGATCAGGTGTTATTGTATTGGTTTAATGGGGAACGCCTTATATTCTACAATTTGCAAGAGAAACGTCTCAAGGTGGTAGGCTCCCTCTTCTTTCCTAGTGTTTTTCAACCTAAGATGAGTCAAAACCTAGAGCGTCGTATTGGTGATGATGGACAATATTTATTGCCCGTCCATGGATTATCAGCTGCACGCTCAAGTGGAGAACATCGTTTCTCTGAAAACCTTCATTCCTAGAGGAGCTAAAACTATCGAAACTGATTGTACTGATGAGGTGAAGTGCCCTGTGGATAACAACCCAGTGGCAGGTTGGCTGATGACGGGAAGACTAAAAAACACTTACTATATATTTTCTTATTTTGTTTTGCATCTGTCAGTCTGATAGAAGCGATTGGAACATATGGAATGTGATTTTTGACAAACTTTTTTGTAGCCTTGGAAAATGAAAATATCTCAGTCGCTTTCACGTCTCACTTAGATTGTTCCTTTTAAACATATCAAGGGAAGTTGATGTTGCAGTGTGTTAGCTTATTTTTGGGGTGTGACACTGTGCTGTGCACATTTGAAATACATTACTTTTGGCTGCTGAGTTGCTTACTCAGTAAGACAATGGTCTGTTATGTAGTTTAAGCATTTATTATGATTATATTACATGTCAGTTCTGTTTGTACATATTGCTATGACTTGAATTCTCAAAACCTTGTACTCCCTCCGTTTCTGCAAAAGTGATACAATCACTTCTGCAGAAACGGAGGTGGTTATACATTTGCTTAAGGTGTATTACCATCTTTGTTCAGTAAGATATTAGTTCTCCGTTTCCTAAAATTAGTACAGTTCCCTCATTATATTCACAAGATGATCTAGAACGGAAGGTTAAGGCGCTCACCCTCCAATTGGCTGAAATGCATCATCAGCAAGAGCCCCATCATGGTCCTAGCCTACAGCGAGTGGAGGAAGTGACCGGTGATGAACAAAAAAACTTCCTTGGCGACAAGGAAGAAGGATTTCAAGGAGTTGCACATGATCCACGAGATTCGTTGGAGTCCGGATTAAAGCTTGAAATCCCAAGGTTTGATGGAATTTTTTCTTTTTCTGTGGTTGAGAAAAATAATGTTGCCGTGGATTGGAATCTACCACCAATTTATGATATTTATCCTGATGATGAGATCATATTATGTTCTAGTTATGTTGATTCATACTCTCTAAAAGCAGTATGTAGTCAGGTGGATCAACGACATCAACTTCACATTTTCAAAGCGCAAATATTTTTGAGTCCAATAGCAATTATGCCAAGATTTTTTAAGTCGACGGATTATAAATATTTTCATCGGCGAATTATTTATACAAGAACTAATACTGGCAAAATTCGAGGGCGAATTTTTTCTGAGAAGGGGAGAATGGTGGAGTATTCATGGGATGAAAATATGCTTGGATATTTTCATTATTATTTAATATATTTTAATTATCTAGAAAGATATATTGTAATTAATTAAGATGTTTTCATTTATTAATAATATTTTAGAAATATAATTGTTTATTTAGGGATTTTATATATTAGTTTAGAAATCTCGTATTTTAAGGAATAAGTATTTTGATTATTTGTCTGGAAGTTATCTATATAAAGAGCTCCATGTTTTCATATTAGAGGAGAAGATTTTGATTAATTGAAAAGTAGTATTTTCCTTGAGAATGGTATCTCGGAAATATGTGGTTTTAGATTTTAATTTTATTCAACGCTTCTGCCCTGCATCAGATGGTCATTGCAATGATGCAAGAGGTAAGATCCATCACTGTTGCTTGCTCAGTTCGATACATTGCTCATTTTCTGTCTTGCAGGTGAAATGATAATCGAGCATCATCTCGAGACTATCCTATCACTCAAAACACACACGTTGGTTGTATCATCAAAACTCTCCAAAACTAAGTTCACCAATCTTCTTCTCATTCAAATCGCCGGCATGCTTTCAAAATGTTATGTCATTTGATCTCCATCAGACTTACTCAAAAGTTGCTAAATGTAATGAGCTGATATCAGAGGACTGCCTTTGGACTTGAGTGGTCTGAACCATTGTTTATGTTTGCATTCTCATGCAGAAAAGGCTTAGATGCTTCCCACTGTCTTTTCGGGAGTAACACCGCTGTTTAACTGTTCATAATAAGTAAAGGGTAAAAATGTAGCACCGGAGTCTATCATCCAAAGGAGACAAGTGGGAGTGTTTTTTCCTGGGTTTGTTTGTTGCCCCTCTGCCGAGATCTGCATGATTTTTTCCTTTGCCTATGAGAAAAATCAGAGCTGGTGATTTCCTCCGTTAATAAATCAGACAACCAGCACAATCTCTCTGTATCTCCCCATCTTCATACATACATGTATACATGGAACAAGCTCAGCTTAATAATGAGCTTCTCTTTCTTTTTCTTCCTTCTTCCTTTTTACAATGAGGCAGTGATGATTTCATTTAAAGTATTACTAGCTAGGGTTTTGAGACTTGGGATAGATATCTGTTTTCATCATCAGGATTGGCGAGGCAACTCAGGATGATCTTTGTGAAAGATGTATGTATCATCATCATCCTTCACTTAGGCAACCGTTTCTGTAGCCATGCAGGAGATGATAGATGTCTTTCTTCCCGTCTCACTCTACTAGGGCGTCCTCTCTCTGAAAATTTACCGACTTAATTCTGAAATTGAATAATTGAGGCTTCTAAATTTGGGGATTTTTCAGATCTCCGCTCATTTATACTGTTTTCGGCTCCGATCGTTTTCTTTCTATCTCGAGCTTGAAAATAGTGAAGTATTTGAATTCATTTCTCACATACTTTGAGTGAGAACCTCTCTTCGAAAACCTAATACATTTTCACTCTCTAGACATCAGATTTTTATATACAAATAATTACTGTACCATTCGAAAACCTTGGAGAGTATTATTATGTATAAACGTTCTCTTAAAATCCGGAATATGTTCTGGCTTGTTGTAACTTAGATTGTAACTTAGACTTAAGTCTTATCATCTTTCACAATTCAACATTCACAGCTAGCCACGTCACCCAGATTCTAGGGCTAACTGCTATCATGATTCAAGGTTGAATCAAGAAAGCGCCCAATGGTTTGGCGCAAGAGATTGAAGCCGTTGGATTTTAATATTTAAAGAAAAATCTGATGGCTCAGGATAGATGTGCCCAATGGTTGGCCGCAAATACTACAACCGTTAGTTTTAACTTCTAAACAAATCTAATGGTTTGTTGGCCACCCTTTTTGCTGTGATTCTTGACAGCCTTATGGACCTTCACAGTTTATAATTGGGTTCAAGGAATTGCTTGAATGCGATCTTGAATCAACTTTGTGGCGCCAAATGATTCGGCGCTCCAAAATTTATTTTTTGCTTGGCGCAACAAATTTAAACCATTAGATATTATTCTAAAAGTTCAAATCTAATGGTTATGCTATTTGCGCCGAACTATTGGGCACTTCAATTATTAACCATCAGGTTTTCTTAAAATGTTAAAATCTAACGGCTCCAATCTCCTGCGCCAAGGTGACGTGGCCTGCTGTGAATCTTGAACTATGAACGATGATAAGATTAAGTTATAACATCGAGCAAATTTGTAGCCAAGTGCTTAAGTATCTTTAAGAGTTCATAGGAACAAGTTCAGCATATCTTGTAGCTCCTATGTAATGTTGTTCTGCTGTGTCAGAAGTCTTCTAATATCCAAGCAGCAGTAGGCTAGTCGCAGTCAAATAAGGGATCATCTAAAGAGTTTCATGAACTGCTCCAGTTAACCATTGACAGTCGATGACATTGTGATGAGAACATCAAAAACTGACGCTCCAAATTAAGTGAGTTTTGAACGAAATAGAAACTGTAGTAGTATGCTTGAAATTTGTGGTCAGAAATATTAAAAAAGCACCAGGACTCGTGTTAGACTTGCCAGATCATTCAATGAGGGATGTAACCACCAAGGACTTTTTTCTCTTCTTTTATCCTTAATGATATTGCTATAGAAACTTGCGAGAGTTTTTATCTTTCGTTTTTATGATATTGCTTTTTTTTTCACCTACAAAGCCGTGGCAATAGTAATATAATGATTTGAAGGTTGATTGTTCTTCTTAGTGTCATGACTTCACTAACTGAACTTATTGACAATGTTCCTCTCGGCTGTAGGCGATATTAAGAAAATCCGTGTTTTGGACAATCACTAAACATCACTTGTCAAAAGAAAAGAACAATTGGCGTGTTTGGTTTTCAAAAGACCCCTTTTTCACAGTATTTCTGTATTAGTTGATTTAACATTTTCAAATTTGGCATCTGCGTGGCTTTTTCTATTATTTGTTTGCACTCTCATGCGGAAGCTGGTCTTCACCCGCAGTAAGTTTATTGTTGCTTTAAGCTTATGCTAAACCTAATCATCTGCTTATGAACCGCATTTTTCTATAACACTTCAATGTGCAAGTATTCGAATTCTTATCAGTAAATGTTGTTATATGGAAGGTAACAGGGTATTCAGCGTCTGAAGTCGAAAACGAGCTGGAAAGTGCAAAGAGGTATTAATTATGGGCAACAGTCAGTATTACGAGCTTCAACAAGTTAGCGATTCCTTGCAAAGTTGTTAAGACTGGCATCTGTTAGACTTCGCGAAGGATATGAAATCCTTGCTGGATTGGATCTCCTCTTCAGTTACCCAATGAGCTGACTAATTAAAGCCATTAAATGCTTAAAGGAGGAGAAGGACAAAAGCTCTTTCGCATATGGTACAAGTTATGCTGTATGAGTTAATTCAAATGTAGCACCGGATTCTGGAGGTTATAAACAACTGTTGTCAGCCTTATCTCAAGGGTTCGATTCATTTTTGTTTGAGGCTTCACAGATGATCATTCAAAGGAGAGAAGTGGTTTTTCTAGGTTTGTTTGTTGCCCCTCTCCTGACATCTGCTTGATTTTTTTCCTTTGCAAAGCGATAAACCAGAGCTCTTGATTTGCCAAGAATACTACTAGCTAGGGTTTTGACACTTGGGATAAATCTGTCTTCATCATATCAGTCTTGGCGAGGCAACTCAGGATGGTCTTTGTGAAAGATGTATGTATCATCATCATCATTTTTCACTCAGGCAACCGTTTCTGCATCCATGCAAGAGATGGTAGATCGCTCTCTTCCTGTCTCACTCTACTAGGCCTATCTGAGTCTCTTCTAAAAATCTAAGACTTAATTCTGAAAGTGAATAATCTGATTCCGATGAGGCTTCTAAATTTGTGGATTTTGCAGATTTCCGCTCATTTTTACTGTTTTGGCTCGGATTTTCTTTCTAAAAGACGGATATCTCGAGCTTGAGAACAGTGAAGTCTTTGAATACATTTCTGATTTCTCATATACTTTGAGTGAGAATCTCTCTTCCAAAAACAAATAAGGTATTCTTTTGTCTTATTGGCATTCTCACTCTTCGGAAGATTTCAAAGATGTTTTGTCTGCAACAAATAATCTGGTTCAAGTGGGATTTTTTAGGATTTTGGAGAAGTGTTTTTGTTAGTTGTTTGACTGATTGTTCGGATTTTTGATAATAATCTGGGATTTCTTTTGAATACATTTTTAGAATCCGGACGGATTTTGGAGTTGTTGTATGGGCGTATGAATGGCAGGGTTTTATTTTGGGTATGGGTTTGATTCAATTAGAGTGTAAGAAATTGTTGGTTAAAAGTAAGGTAGTCAATTTCGGATTGTCTCGGCCGACACCGAGATACTGGTACAACTTTGTCTCGGGGAAATTTCGTTTTAAAATCTCGGTAAAATCTCGGTTTCATATTTTATATCCTCGTATCGATAATCACTTAAAATAAACATAGTATTAGTAAATCTGGTTGTTCACCTTCCTCATCATCAACACCAAATAATAATTTTAGCTCAAGAAATTCAAACACAGCAACAAGCAATAATACTAGTGAGTGAATTAATCTTTTTAATTTTTGTACGTGAGATTAGTCCACTCAATTTAAAAAGAAAAAAAAATCCGGCCAAGACAAATCAATTCCGACCGAAAAACGTGTTTCCGACCGGAATTTTCGCAAAGATTTCGTCCGACCGAAATTAACAAAATCATGTCCTCTTGGACCGAAATCCGGAATTTCGCCGAAATTTCGGCAGAAATGTTCGAAATCGACTACATAGGCTTCAACCAAAGGAAACGTATACTTTGTAGCGACGTGCTCAAGTATCTTTCAGAGTTCATAGGAACAAGTTTAGCGAATCTTGTAGCTCCTATGTAATGTTTTTCTGCTGTGTCGGAAGTCTTCTAATATCCAAGCAGCAATATGTTAGTCAAGTCAAATTAGTGATCATTTAAATGAGCTTTATGCAAGAGTATACTACTAGAATTTCGATTTTGTGATCATCATTAACATATGCTCCTTTTTTCACAATAAGCTAAGCTTTATGTCTTAAAATAATCTGATTCCATTGACAGTCGATGACGTCGTGATGAAAACATCAAAAATTGACACTCCAAATTAAGTGAATTTTGAACAAAATCGAAATTGTAGTAGTATACTTGGAATTTATGGTCAGAAATATAAAAAAAGCACCAGGACTCGTGTTAGACTCGCCAGATCATTCAATGAGGGATGTAACCACCAAGGACTTTTTTCTCTTCTTTTTTCCTCAATGATATTGCTATAGAAACTTGCAGAGTTCTTTCTTTTAAAGTTTATCTTTCGTTTTTATGGTATTGCTTTTTTCTCACCTACGAAGCCGTGGCAGTAGTAATATAATGATTTGAAGGATGATTTTTCTTCCAAGTGTCATGACTTCACTAACTGAACTTATTGGCAATGTTCCTCTCAGCTTTTTTGTGAATTTGTGTTCTCATGCTTATATTACTTCTAATTGAACAAGTAGTATAAGCTAATATGACTTCAGCTTAGCTATTGACTTGTTCTTACTTCTTACCTTAGGCCATTACTGCTCAGAAAAAAGGAGCATATTTCCGCATGTACGGCCATTAAGTGTAGATGGTCAAATCTGTAGCTTGTTTCCCTCCTGTGTGTGATATCCAAAGTCTGATCATATGATTGTTTAATTTCTGTAGGCAATTTTTCAGAGGTACCCTCAGCCTGAGAAAGATTTTTTGTCATTTTTTCTGTGGTCAAACAACCCCACCGCCAGCTTAGGATGGTCTTATGAAAGATGTCTCATCATCATCGTTCACTTAGGCAACCGTGTCTTCAGCCATGCAGGAGATTGTTCTCTTTCTCCCTGTCTCACTCTACTAGGCATATCTTAGTCTCATGACTCTCATCTCTCTAAATTTTTGAAATTTAACATTGAAAACCTAAAAGATAATCTTCTAAATTTGGAAGTTTTCAGATTTTATTTGTTTAATTTGCTTTTGCATTCATTGGAAATTTCATTGGGCACATGAAATTTTCTTGGTAATAATGTCCTGTGTCTTCGGTATACATTTTTTTTCTTTCTTTTTTCCTTCTTTCAAAATATTCTTTGCTTGTAGTTTTGGCCAAAATGTTGGGATTTATGAGGATTTGATGAAGATCCAACTAAATTTGAACTTGTTTTAGGCACAAACCAGCTTCAAGAAGAACCAATGCTTTTCTACTTGTTATGCAGTTGAAGCTAACTTAGTTACTGCTCTTGACGCCAAGAAGTTACCTCCCATACCAGCTGTGTTAGTTATATGATGAAAAGCAAAGTCAAAATTGAGCTTAATCCAAGATGTCCAGTCCAAATGGTCCGTTGTATTGTTAGATAAATGTATGCTGATTAGGGCAATATGCAATTTGACTGGCAGAAATGTGTGCCGACCATGCAATTTCACTTGGTAGCTGTGCCCAATCATGCCAGAGCATTTCAAAGTTTTACTGACCTCGCATTTAACCAAATGATTTCAAACTTTTGCTGCTTTTGGACCATCTCCTTGGTCCACCCCTATAGACTAATCGCATCATACCACTTTTAGCAGCCTGCCACACTATTGAAGGTTCTGAATTGATGGAGCTTGTAGGTAACTTTCGCTGCTTGTATTGATGGCGCCTATACTTACAATATTCATGTCCATAACTGATTGCAAATTTGGAGAATTTACTTGGACTATAATCTCACATGCAATCTGGTTCTGGAATCTCTCAGCCAAGTAACAACTAGTTCTTGTGTTTGTTTTTTAGGTTAAAAAACATAACTCTCCTTTTGGATAACTCTAGCGCATGGTCGTAATGCACTCCCACAGAATACTCAATGTCTACCTATGGTTTCCAAATACATGATGAACTTGTTCTAGAGTCAATCTGTCCTCTTGCCTTGGAGACCGAGTGTTTCTTCGTATCCTTTTTGCCTCCTCTTTGTCTTCTCTTCTTTGATTGCTTAGTGTTTCCTTCTTGAAGAGAGAAATTTTTGGGTAAATATCCCAGTTTCCTCCCGGTGTCTGACGAAGCAAGGGGTTGCATGTTGTGGAAGTAATAATAGTAGAAATACTCAAGTACCATAACCATGCCAGATATATTCTTACCTTTGGCTGACCATTCGTCAAGAAATTTATAGGTATTACCTAAGGAAGCTATACCCCAATCATATTTCCTAACTCTATCTAAATCATTCAACTTTATAACCCAAAACACCAAAGAAAGAATGCTCGTGTCAATAGCTCTCCACATCCAATATCGTCCTCGTTTTCTCTACTTTTAATGTAGTTTCTCAAGGTAGCGAAGGAAATTGAATTAGTCTTAGAGTTCCATGTACCAAAAGTTTTGAAATCTGGGAAATATATATTATCCATAGCAACATACGTTAGCTCATTACCCAACTGCACATAGCTACTTGACGTTTACTAAGGTCACCAGTGGGAATTCCTACCAACATGTACCAATCTAAAGTAAGGATGCCAAGCTCAAACTCCTTAAAATGAAAGCTCTTAGTTTTTTCCCAACATTTCTCAGCTATGGCTTCTACTAAGCCTCTGTCCAATCTCAAAAACAACAGAAAACCCAAAACTATCATAGTATCGTTGTGTTGGCGGATTGTCTTTCACTACAATTGCATATAACACTTCAACCTCTTTCAAGCTACTTATAAATTTTAAATTCCGATGGTCACCAATAACATTGTCACATACATGGTTATCTTTATTTTATGCCGATACTATTTTCAAACCATCTAGAAAATGTCCATACTCATACTACAATCAATAAGAAGGAATAAAAATCTGAAAAAACGGGGGTCAACAAACCACCACCCAATATTTCGCTTAGAAATCTGTATCGCAATATAGCAATTATTGGACAACTCCAATCAAAGAGAGTCATAGACATCAGACCTCAATCAATGGAATTATATCAAAGAGTTGTATCTCTGTTTCACAATGTAATCAGCAAATCAAACAGATAGAAATCTGCGAGCCTGATTATTATGTGAAACAAATAAATACTGAAAAGAAATAACACAGACACCAGAAATTTTGTTAAAAGGAAACCGCAAATGCAGAAAAAACCCGTGACTAGTCCAGATTTGAATACCATACTGTATTAAGCCGCTAGATACACTAGCCTACTCCAAGTTAACTTCGGAATGGAATGTAGTTGAGCCCTAACCAATATCACACTGATCAAGGTGCATTCGCGTTCCTTACGCACTGAACCCAGCAGGACTCTGGCACTTGATTCCCTTAGCTGATACACCCACACAGAGTTACTACCACCCAGAATCGAAGACTTGATAAACCAATCTGTCTCCCACAGATATACCTATGAGTTTTGTTCCGTCTTTTGATAAATAAAGGTGAACATGAACCAATTGATACACCGAACTTATATTCCCGAAGAACATCCTAGTAAAATCAATCACCTCACAATAATCTTAATTATATGGTAGCGAAACAAGATATTGTGGAATCACAAACAATGAGACGAAGATGTTTGTGTCTACTTTTTATCTTGCCTATCGGAGATTAAATCTCAAGCAAATCTTAGAGAAGATAGTACTCAATCACGATAGAAAATATCAAGATCAGAACACACAATTACAGAGAAAATAGTTGGGTGGCTTCACAATCCGAATGAAGTCTTCAAGTCGTTAACCTACAGGGTTTTGGAAAAAACTAAGGTTAAAGGAGAATCGACTCTAGTCGCAACTAGTATCACACAGGAAGTGTGGGGATTAGGTTTCCCAGTTGCTAGAGTTCTCCCTTATATAGTCTTCAAATCATGGTTTGCAATAGCATTCAATATTTATCGTCAGATGAAAACCTAATTAGACTCAAGATAATATCTTTCAACCGTTAGATCGAACTTAGCTTATTACACACAAATGAAAAGTGACTTCATTTAGATATGAATAATCGTACCTAAACTTGTGCACCTTGTTAGCTCAACAATAGTTAATCGAAGTTATCCATATGAACACTTTCATATCAACCATATTCATCTTAACCATAACTAGTTCAAATGACTCAAATGAAATTAGTTCTAGAGTTGTTCAATTGTTTATATTCTCAAAGAAGTATACATGACACAATTGAACTAAAATTGATTTTGATTCACTCGAATCAATTCATGAACATTATAGCCATGGTCTGCAAAAGATTACATTCCTTGTTGTATATGCAAAAGGGTACGCATATCTAAGTATACGGACTTGGAATGTGTTCGCCAGTATGCAAACGGGTACGCATATTGTCGTTCACATCCGAACTCTGTTGAATATAGTGCGTGTACGGGTACGCATACCAAGGTTCCCGGACTTCAACTGACTTCACCAGCACGCATACGGGTATACATACTATAGCTCCCAGACTTTACCTGACCAACCAGTACGCGTACGGGCATGCATACTAGATTGGCGGTCTTGGACGACACATATGCAAGTACGCGTACCGTGTTTATATCCAATCATGGTTAATAGTTCTAAACTCCATTTCAATCATTGAAAAATTCTTGGAACACGATAATAGCTGTCTCACACAAACTATTAGCTTCAATGCAATTTTCAAGGGATCGAATGATTAATAAGAAATATTCCGAGTCTACATCAAATGACTGACTCACACAAATCATGTAAGATGTTACAAGGAGATTTTCACATGATCATATTTTGAATTTCGTCAAGAATATAAGATGAACTCGGTTAAAGCGAAATCTTACCAACACATTTCGAGAAATATGTAAGCGAGTTAAACTCAGCTTGAAATATCAAATGTGTATAATTGAAGTCTATATAGCTATTCGACTTTTGTCTCAAATAGGAGATAGAGTATATAGACTTTTGAGTGATAGATGAGTTCAAGTCTCCACATACCTTTTGTTGATGAAGTTCCACAAGCTCCCCTTAGTAGTTCTTCGTCTTCAATTGATGAACACCGTGAAGTCTAATGCTCAACTACACTTTCTATCCTAATACGATACTTAGCCATAAGTAGACTATAAATCAAGACTTATAGTTTTGACAACTAAACTTGACAAACAAGCTTGAGATAGCAACGGTTGCGAGTTCGACCGAGCAGTGCTCTAACAAGACTGTCCCAGTAGGATTATAAATACTTTCTTGAACGATTTTCTGGGCTCCATTTGTGTTTGAAGAGACCATTAAACTATTAGAGCATCCATTAATTAGAGATAAGAGGCGTCCTAGTGAGAGGAAAACCAACGAGCAAATTGTCCCTTTATTTTATTATTTATTGTTGTTTAAATTTATTTATTTTCCCTTTTCTTCAGAAAGAAAATATTACTTTTTTTTTAATTTTATTTTTATATATATCTTCTAACATCAATAGGTTCTCCGCAAACGACGAACAAACTGAGGTTCGTCTAAGTTATTTTTTTTCATAACAGAAAATATGTTCGGCTGGGTCGTCTTTTTTTATACTTCCTATCCGAACTTCAAAAAGAATACGTTATTATCTGTATGCAAAAAACAGATCGAGATTTTCTACTGTTGGATTTTTTTCGTTATTATCCGTATGTAAAAAGTAGATTGGGAGTTTTCATTTTAGCCTAAGCATCGGTTGGATTTTTTTCATTATTCTCCGTATGCAAAAAGCAGATTGAGATTTTTCATTTTAACAGAAGTATCGGTTGGATTTTTTTTCCTAAGGAACCTTATTTTGTTCTTCGCATATGAAGATTTTTTTTTGAAGCATGTATTCATTGAGAAAATTATGAGGAAATTACACGAGGGTATCTAGTACCCATGGAGTCGCTGAGTACAATTTGATTAATG